>NW_026526788.1:52303507-52903507 GCF_024362965.1 Panthera pardus
CATCATCTCAGGGTTTTGGGATCCAACTGTGTATCAGGCTCTCCGCACTGAGCTTAGAGCCTGCTTAAGATTCTCTTGTCTCCTTCTGCCCTTTTCCCCCACGTGCTCTTTCTCTAAAATAAAAATAAAATAAAAGAGCTAGCTTTTACATTAGATTCTACCGTATCTGGGTCTTCCCATTCATGACTTTTGTACCACAGATGAAAGGGCTCAGAATGTACAAAGTACCCAATCTGAGAAGCAATTTGAGAAGCTCTAAGTGTTTTGCTGTCTGAATCATCTGACATGGAGGAGCATGTGCCCTGCCCTCCAGTCCATCTATATTTTAAATTATACTAGTTCAGTGTATGTATTAGGCAAAATCTTAGATTAAAACAATAGAGAATTTATTGGAGGCTTATGTTTTTCCATTTTTTCAAATCTTTATTGACGTTCACAGAAAAAGTAAATATTTTCTAGGTATAATTTATACTCAACAAAATTTTTATTTATTGAGGTGAAATTTATATAGCATAAAGTTAATAACCATTTTAATTTTTTTAAGTTTTATTTTATTATTTATTTTGAGAGAGAAAGCCTGGGTGGGGGAGGGGCAGAGAGAGAGGGAGAGAGAGAGAATCCCAAGCAGGCTCTGTGCTGTTAGCACAGAGCCGGATGCAGGGCTCAATCCCACGACTCCTGAGCTGAAACCAAGAGATGAATGCTTAACCAACTGAGCCACCCGGGCGCCCCTAAAGTTAACCATTTAAAAATAAACAATTCAGTAGCATTTAGTGCAATCACAGTGGTGTAACCACCACCTTTATTCTGTTTCTAAGCATTTTTGTTTTTCCAAAATAAAACCCTGAACCTGTTAAGCAGGCACTTCCCATTCCCTCTTTTGATCAGTTCCTGAAAACCACCAATTTGCTTCCTGTCTCTATGGGTTTACCTATTCTGGATATTTCACATAAATGGAATAATACAAAGTGTGGTCTTTTTTTTTTTTTTTTTTTTTTTTTTTTTGTCTAGCTTCTAAAACATTAGCTGAATGTTTTTGAGGCTCATCCATGTTGTAGCATGTATCAGTACATCATTCCTTTTTGTGGCTGAATAATGTTCCATGGTATGTATATACAATTTGTTTCTTCATCTGTCAGTTAATAGATACTTGGATCGGTTCCACCTTTTGGCTATTGTGAATAGTGCTGCTATGAACATGTGTGTATAAGTATTTGAGTACCTGTCTTCAGTTCTTTTTGGTGTGTGTCTAGGAGTGGAATTGCTGGATCATATAGTAATTCTGTATTTAATAACTTGAGAAACTGCCAAACTGTTTTTCATAGCAGCTGCACCATTTTACATTCCCACCAGCAAAGTATGAGGATTCTAATTTCTCCATCCTTGCCAACCCTTGTTATTTTATGGTTTTTTTTTTTTTTTTTTTTTTTTTGTGTGTGTGTGTGTGTTTTTTTTTTTTTTATTATAGTCATCTTTGACAATGTGAGTGCTATTTCATTGTGGTTTTGATTTGCATTTCTCTAGTGGCTAATGATGTCGAACATTTTTTCCATGTCCTTATTTGCAATTTGTATATCTTCTTTGGAGAAATGTCTATTCAGGTCTTTTTGTCCATTCTTAAATTGGGTTGTTTGTCTTAAATTGGGTTGTTGTTGAGTTGTCAGAGTTCTTTACATATTCTGGATAAGCTAATAATATAATTTACTTGACCCTTATCAGATATATGATTTGCAGTTATTTTTTCCATACCGTAGGTTGTCTTTTCACTTTCTCGATGATGTCCTTGGACACACAAAAGTTTTAAATTTTGATGAAGTTCAGCCTATCTATATATTTTTTTTTTATTGTTGTTTCTCAGGCTTGTGGTGTCATATCTAAGAACCCACTGCCAAATCCATGGTCATAAAGATTTACCCCCTGTGTTTTCTTCTAAGAATTTTATGATTTTAGCTCTTATATCTGGATTGCTGATACAGTTTGAGTTTATTTTTGTATATGGTATGAGGTAGGGGTTCAGCATCATTCTTTTGCAGGCAGATATCCTATTGTCTCAGCACCATTTGTTGAAGAGATTCTTCTTTCCCTACCTAATGATCTTGGCACTCCTGTCGAAGAACACTTGGCCATAGATGTATGGGTTCGTTTCTGGACTCTCAATTCTATTCCATTGGTCTAGATGTTGATCCTTACGCTAATACCGTACTCTTTTGGTTACTGTAGCTTTGTGGTAAGTTTTGAAATTACAACATGTGAGTCTTCCAACTTTGTTCTTCTTTTTCAAGATTGTTTTGGCTGAGGGGTTATTACCTTCCAGATACTGCTATAAACTTCAGCACACATTTTGTCATATGATTCATGTGACAACTCTGTAATATAGATATGAATATTCACGTTTTACAGGTTAAGTGATTTGGCTAAGGTTACAAATCTGGTAGTAGATCTAAGATTAAAACTAAGGTTTTCTAACCCCCCCGAGCCTGCTTTCTTAAGAATTATATACACTGTCTCTGTCAAAGATGAGGGACCACTGGGGCTTAATAACATTGTTTTCTTTTAGGTAAAAGGTTAGAAATCCATACTAGTGAACATTTCTCAATTGGTAACCCACGGTCGGGTTGATCTGGTAAATAGATATACTGAAACCCATTTTTTCCTTTCACATTTAGTACTTAATTTTTCTAAGGTTTGTTACTGTTCAGACAGTTTTGCATCCTCCTCTACCTTCCTCTTTTTGTGATCATATTTTTTCAGATGGATGTTTTGAGGTTATTTTCTATTTTGAGAAAATTACACAAATCTGATTTATTATCACAACAGTTCAAAAGTGGTTCCTGTTGAAGCCCTCCACGTTGTCAATACTGTGAACTCCTATTAGTTTCCTTCAGCGGACAGGAAGCTACTGAGTATGTATGCGTGGTGCTTGATAATGTTTTCAACTAAAGTGTTGAAAGAAATTTCAGTGACCTTAGGTGTATCAAATAATTATGCAAATGAAGATCTTGCCATCATAAGCATGCATGACTTTATTTATTTATTTGTTTATTTAAAAAAATTTTTTTAACGTTTATTTATTTTTGAGGCAGAGAGAGACAGAGCATGAACAGGGGAGGGTCAGAGAGAGAGGGAGACACAGAATCTGAAGCAGGCTCCAGGCTCTGAGCTGTCAGCACAGAGCCCGACACGGGGCTCGAACTCACAGACCATGAGATCATGACCTGAGCCGAAGTCGGAAGCTCAACCGACTGAGCCACCCAGCTGCCCCATGCATGACTTTAAAAAGCAAAGACCAACGTATTATATTGGCAAGCTGCTCCTATATCTTTAATGTAGTTTTATTTGTTTGTTTATTTTTATATATTACATTCAGTGAAATTCACTCTTTGCTGTGTAAACTTCTCTGGGTTTAACGAATGCATAGAGGTGTATAACCATCATCACCCTCGGGATAAAGAACATTTCTGTCACTCAGACTCCCTCTTCATGCTGCCCCCTGTAGGCAGCCCCTCTTTTGACCCCCAAACCCTGATAACCAATTTGCTCTCAGACCCTATAGTTTTGTATTTTCTAGAATGTCCTAAAGTCATAGAGTGTAGGCCTTCTGAGCGTGGCTTTTTTTTACTTCGTATAATACATTTGAGATTTATCTGTGTTCTTATGTTTAGAGATAGTTCTTTTATTGCTGAATGGCGTTCCATAGTATGCCTGTGCCTGTGTATTTACCCATTCACCGTTTGAAGGACATTTGGATTATTTCCGGTTTTGGGTGATTACAAATAAAGCTGCTGTAAACAATTCCTGTAAAAGTTTTTATGGATATAAGTTTTTGTTTCTCTTGGGTAGATATTCTAGGAGTGGGATTTCTGAGTTACAGGATAAAGGCAGGTTTAATTTTGAGAAACTGCCAACCTGTTTTTCGGTTTCTTAGAGCGACAGTCACAAATTAACACAAACTTGATGGCTTAAAATAATAGCAGTCTATTCCCTCACAGTGTGGAGGTTAGAAGTCCTGAGTCAAGGTGTTGACAGGGTTATGCTCTCTTTATTTTTAATGTTTATTTATTTTTGAGAGAAAGAGAGGCAGAGCACAAGCAGGAGAGGGGCAGAGAGAGAGAGAGAGAGGGAGACACAGAATCTGAAGCAGGCTCCAGGCTCTGAGCTGTCCGCACAGAGCCCAACTTGAGGCTCGAACTCATGAACTACAAGATCATGACTTGAGCTGAAGTTGGACGCTTAGCCAACTGAGCCACCCAGGTGCCCCAAGGATTATGGTCTCTTTGAAGGCTCTAGGGGAGAACCCTTCTTTGCCTCTTCTTACCCTGACGGCTCCTAGCCAGCCTTGGCATTCCTTGGCTTGCAGCTGCATTACTTCAATCTCTTTCTCAGTCTTCACATCATCTCTCATGTGTCTCTTTGTGTCCTTCCTCTTCTTTTGAGGACACCAGTCACTGGATTTAGGGCCCTCCCTAACCAACTGACCTTATCTTAATTAATTATATCTGCAAAGACCCTAGTTCCAAATAAGGTCACATAATGAGGTTCAGAGTGGACATGAATTTGGGGGGGACACTTACTTAATCCACTGCAGTGGCTGTACCATATTACATTCCCACCTGCAGTGTATGACAGTTCCAGTTGCTCCCAGTTTGTTTTTAATGTTTATTTATTTATTTTGAGATAGAGAACGTGAGCAGGGGAGGGGCAGAGACAGAGGGAGAGAGAATCCCAAGGGGGTTCATACTGTCAGCACAGAGCCCTATAGCAGGGTTCAATCTCAGAACTGTGAGATCATGACCTGAGTTGAAATCAAGAGTTGGATGCTTAACCAACTGAGCTTCACAGGCACCTCCCCACTTGCTCTCGATTCTTATCAGCGCTTATTATTATCAGTTTTTTAAAGTTATTTTAGAGCGAGAGAGCGAGAGAGAGCACACAGGCAAGCAGGGGAGAGGGGCAGAGGGATAGAGAGAGAGAATCTTAAGCAGGCTCCATGTTTAGCATGAAGCCCAGCACAGGGCTTGATCCCACAACCCTGTGATCATGATCTGAGCTGAATTCAAGAGTCGGATGCTCAACAGACTGAGCCACCCAGGTGCCCTAATTGTCAGGTTTTGTGTGTTTTTTTTTAAAGCCATACTAATGGGTGTGAGATAGTGTCTCATTGTGGCTTGAATATGCATTTCTGTAATGACTAATAACGTTGAAAATCTTTTCATGTACTTGTTGACCATCTGTATATCTTCTTTAGTAAAGTGTCTGTTCAAGTCTTTCCTCCATTTTTTTAGTTTTTTTTTTTTTGAGTTTTGGAAGTTCTTTATATATTCTAGATATAAATCCTTTGTCAGATATGTGATTTGCAAATATTTTCTCCCAGTCTGTAGCTTGTCTTTTCATTCTCTTAACAGTGTTTTTCATAGAACAGAACTTAAAAATTTTGATGAAGTCCAACTTATCAATTTTTTCTTTAATGGCTCATGCTTTAGATGTTGTATCTAAGAACTCTGCCTATTACAAGGTGACAAAGATTTTCTCTTGATGTAATTTTGAAACAATAAACATTAAATTTGGTCAAACAGCAAGCTGGTTTGAGAGAAAAATGCTTGGGTTCATTTATTTATTAAAATATCTACTTATTTTGAGAGGCACGGGAGGATGCAGAGAGAGGGAGACAGAGCATCTGATGCAAGCTCCATGTTGACAGCAGAGAGCTGGATGTAGGGCTCGAACTCACGAACAGTGAGATCATGAATCTGAGCCAAAGTTAGATGCTTAACTGACTGAGCCACCCAGGCATCTTAGGTTCACTTAATGTTATAGAGATGTTAGTTCAGTTAAATTACTTGATGGTCCAGCACTCAGACAATGTCTTTAGGACCCCATCACCATCTTTCAGGTCTTCCTTCCTCAGAATGCAGAGGTTTCCTTCTCAGGCAGGGTCTCTCTTCACAGTTAGCAACTCCGGCCTTAGCAGCTTCAGGAGCTAGAAGAGTTTCTCTTTCCCAGTAGTTACATTAAAAAGTTCCAGGACTTTCTCTCATTGAACTGTCTTGGCTGACACGCGTTTATTTCTGAACTGATTAGTTTAGCCTAGATGTGGAATATGATTGTTGGCCAGGCCTTGCTCATGTCCCCACCCCTAAAGGTAGGGATGGGAGGAGTCAGCTCCACCTGAAACACACGTGAATTGAAAGTGGGTAAGTGAATTCCTAGAAGAAAACTAGGCAAATATTAACAGGAAAAAAGGGGAACCAAAAAATTGTCAGGTAAAAACAACTAATTTTTACTAAATTGGGAAAGTGCTCTTTGTAACTTGCTAGGGACAGAATTGTGTTGCCTCCTCAAATTTGTATTTTGAAGCCCTAACCACTAATGGTATTCTGAGCTGGGGACCTTTGGGAGATAATTAGGTTTAGATTAGGCCTTGAGAGTAGGACCCCCATGATGGATTACTGACCCGGTAAGAAGGGCCATCAGACGTCTCTGTCTGTCTGCCCTCTCAGCCATGTGAGGACTCGGTGAGAAGGTGGTCGGTCATCTGTAGATCAGGAACATAGCTCTCACTGGAACCCAACCATGCTGGCACCCTCATCTCAGACTCTTGGCCTCCAGAATTGAAAGAAAATACATTTTTGTTGTTTAGGCCACCCAGGCTATACGATATTTTGTTATGGCAGTCTTAGCAGACTAATTCTTAACTGCTCTTTATCAGTTTCTAATAACTGCTGTGATTAAAGCGACAACCACCCTTTATCGATTGCTTCCTATGTACCAGAGACTGTGCTGTGTCTTACATGACTCCAGTTTTCCTAGCAATTTTCTGGGGAAGATATGTTACTCTCCTGCTTATTTTACATAAGAAAACTAAGGCTGACTGACTTTGGATAATGTACTTCAGGTCACATAGCTATTAGGTGGTGGATCCTGGATCCCAAGCCAGGTCTGTCTGATTTCATTACCCACCCTAATAACCACTATGATTTCCTGTTATCTTTCCCAGCTAAACTCAACTTTGCTTTGAATTGGTGGGGGCTCTTGGGCCCACCAGAGTTTTCTGTCCCTCACCCAGCAGCAGCAGACCTCTGTTTTGTGTCAGAGCTGGATCCCAGGCACAAGTGTGTCTCTTGCCCCAGTATCAGGGGCAGACACCCCTCCCCGTCTTGTCCTCATACAGGACTCAGGGTACGAAAGGGCTTCTCCAGTTGAGGCTCTACACTCAAACCGTGGCAGGTGCTGTGGGACTGTATCCCCAAGAGAAAAGATCTCTCAGGTCTACTGCCTGCTTACAGTCTTTCTCATGGGTACCCAGGAGAGGCCAATGGAAAAGAGATGGCAAGCAGCTAGGGATCCCTCTTGTGTCTGGTGTGCTTAGGGCTTTTTTTTTTTTTTTTTTTTTTTTAAGTAGGTCCATGCCTAACGTGGGGCTTGAACTCATGACCCAGAGTTTAAGAAATGCATGCTCTACCAACTGAGCCACCCAGGCGCCCTACTTAGGGCTTTTAAGCTGTTATGCTAGCTTATATTCAGCCTTTAAGAATTTTTCTTCTTACCCAGTTCTGTGTTGTTTGCCTATTCTTCTTATTCTTTGCCAGAAGAGAAATAGTTGGTGTGTCTTATGTCTCGGCTCAGAAGGGCTTATCATCATTTAGAATTCAGTTCTCTGGTTGGTTTACAGCTCAGTTCTCTGATGGGCTCAACAAAGTGAGAGTTTTGTAGATTATCCATATTTTTTCTTGTTACTAGTGTGGGAGCAGCATTCCCTTGAGGCTTGCTTCCTTTCTTCCTTTCTTCCTTCCTTCCTTTCTTTCTTTCTTTCTTTTTTTCTTTCTTTCTTTCTTCTTTCTTAAGTTTATTTACTTATTTTGAGTGCGCGAGAGAGAGCGCACAAGCGAGGGTGCACGCACAAGCGGGGGCAGGGCAGAGAGAGAATCCCAAGCAGGCTGTGCACTGTCAGCACAGAGTTTGATGTGGGGCTTGAACCCATGAACCATGAGACCACCACCTGAGCTGAAATCAAGAGTCAAATGCTTAACTGACTGAACCACCCAGACACCCTGGAACATTATCCTCTTAAAGGCTCTGAGAAGTCTTGCAGAATAGAGACATAAATGTAACTTTATTTATTTATTTATTTATTTTTAATTTATTTTTTTTTTTTTACCGTTTTTTATTTTTGAGACAGAGAGAGACAGAGCATGAACGGGGGAGGGTTAGAGAGAGGGAGACACAGAATCCACAACAGGCTCCAGGCTCCGAGCGGTCAGCACAAAGCCTGACGCGGGGCTCAAACTCACGGACTGCGAGATCATGACCTGAGCCGAAGTCGGCCGCTCAACCGACTGAGCCACCCAGGCGCCCCCATAAATGTAACTTTAAGAGGCTGTCTTTAAGATTTGTTTAGGGGCACCTGGCTGGCTCAGTCTGTAGAGCACCCGACTCTTGATCTCGACGTTGTGAGTTTGAGCCTCATGTTGGGTGTAGAAATCGCTTAAAAAATGTGTTTGATCATAGAACCCCTCTTGTGTAGCACCCATTATTTCCACTAGAATTACTATTCTTTGAATTCTGTTTGGAAAATAGAGGCCTAGATATTGATGGTTTATTCTCTGGGAACCTGGAACCCAAACAGAAAGCAGAGATCCCTCGAGATAGTATCTGAATCCCTGTGTGTATTCCTAGAAGCAGATCCTCCTGCAGATTGGTTGGGGGTGCTGGGTGGTACTGAGGCACTCAGTAGTTAGTGTCTAATCTTGTATGCTATGAGAATACCTGAATGAATGAGACACAAGATTAAACACAAGGTCAAAATAAAGCGTTTGGAGGTCCGTAGATCATTCCATGGGTTCTCTGCTCTGGCCCATCCCACCTCTTTCTCTGAAACCAATCGTCAATCTTGTCCTGGACACTGTGTTTATATAGCTTGCTCTCATGGCTAGTCGTCACTGTCTGAGGTGCTTGGGGAACATCCCCAGTATGGTGCTGCTGTTGTATAGTGAGGCTGGATGTGAGCCTGTTCTGTGGACCATCACCTCATGTAAGTTTGAAGTGAATCCTCAGCTTCTACTTTAAATTCTTTAGCTTCTGAGCCCTTGTCTGTCCTGTGGATTTGAGAGTGGGCCTTTGGTCCCTGCCCTCCAACCCTCAGTTACATTATCATTCTTGAAGTAGCCTAGACATCTGTTGTTTCCATCTCCTTGTATCCTTTTTGTTTCTCATCTTGGGACACCACCTCCCTCCCTTTGAAGAACTTAACCCCCCTCCACTGCATATTCAGGTGGGGTCTGCCGGTTAGTAATTGCTAGCAAGGACCAGATCTGGGATTCGAAGCCAAGGAGTCTGACTCCAAAGCCTACTTCCATACAAATCACACCAGCCTGTTTCCTAATTCTGAACTGTATCACTTTTCATTTATATAGCATTTATCTCTTATTACTCTATATAGTGAAGATATAGAAGATAACTTCTATTACAGAGTTTCTCCCCAGCCATTTGGATAACCTCATTTAAGACATATCTGAGTCAAGACTTATTATTAAAAAATGTTCTCATCTCATAATGGGGGAGAATTTCATCTTATTGTTTTGGTGGTGGCATAAATTAGATTCTGTTTGAAAAATAATTATTTTTAATCTAAGGTCTTTAGTCCTTTTTATTCCTTAGCTACTTCAGCTAAAGTGTGGCCATGAATGACGATTAAGGAAGCTAACAGCTTTTTTTTTCCAGAAGGATACAACTCTAATTACCCTGGAAATATCAACTATAAATCAAGAAGGGTATCATGACTTAATTGTTCATTACACAAAAATTATATGATCCCTATTCCTTCCCTGTCCTCTCTCTCAGTCTAAAAAGATATTTAACTAAGCAATCAGGGATATTAACTATTCACAGCCTAGGCAAGTGTGGGCAAATAACCCCTGTAATAACACATGGGCCGCCGCAGAAATGGCTGGCTATGAATAAGCACACAGCACTTAGTCTGGTCCTTCTTGTGTGTTTGCTGATACATTTGCAATTTCACGCACAGTTTTAAATGTTAGGCATTAATCTGAAATGGGCACTGAAGCATCAATAAAGTCTACATTTTGCCCCTTTTAATGAAAATGCTAGATATAGATTTAATGCAAAACTAAACATTTGACTCCCTATGTTCTACTCCAGTAAATTAGCCAGTGTTTGTCATCTTTTTAAAAAACCCGGAGTTTAATGCCTCATTTCACATGGTTTTGTTAGGGGCAGATAGAAAGCTGATAAACAATCCATTTGTTCTATTACAGTAGCTCCTAGCCACACCACTGGAGTTAAGCCTCCATGCTCATTTCCTTTACAAACCCTGTTGTGAGTTGAAGTGGTCTGCTTTTGAATATTTGACTGAAGCAGAGCTTTGACGAGAGTGCTTTCTCAGAGGAACACAGACCAGGCTTTGTTGGACGGCGGCCCCAGAGCACTGCGTTCTGAAATGACTCAGTGAACTTAAAAGGGAACAGCACATCAGTGAGCCCCTCCTGTGTGATGTTCTAGATTTTCATATGCATTATGCCCACCACAATCAGCATGGCTCTGAAGGGTCCATGTGACTACAAATGAGGAGCCCAGGGCTCACAGATGAAGCTGCATAGCTAGTAAGTGATGACATCTGGATTGGAGCCCACTCATTATACCACACTGCCTGGCAGATGGGGACTGTACTCCCCCATCTCTACTAGTAGTGCCTTATTTGTCATTTAAGGAAATTACTTAGGCCACCTCCTCCAGGAAGTCCTTGTTGATTGCCTGCTTATTGACTATCATTTTCATGTGTTTTTATCACGCTTTATCTCTGTCTCCAGTGTGGTCTTTAGGACAGTCTGCCTTTTATTATATTAACTGAATACCTGCTTGACTCACTGTAAGAGGAAGGGCTATCTCTTAAATCACCTTTGTAAATACTATAGGACTTTCCTTACCAAAGGCACCCAATAAATGTTCATTGACATTTTAATAAGGTAGATGGTTCTCAATATCTCAAATCTTATTTCCAGAAGTATGAGAGACACTACAGTGAAAGGGGCAGGTCCTAGAGGAAGTCTGCCCAGATTTGAATCCCAGCTGTAGGACCTTAGGTAAGTTACAGACCTTCTCTGAGTTTCAGATTCCTTGCTGTATAAACTAGGGATAATAATAGTACCTACGTCAAAAGGTTGTTGCAAAAGTTCAGTAATAGAAGGCACGTATAATGCTTGGAATAGTGCCTGGTATATAGGAAATGCTCGATGAATATTGGCTGTTATTTTCCTGAAAACTGGAGATTTTACAACATAGGCAAGAAACTACGTGGCACTTGATTTGTCTATAATTTTAAAATATATTTTAAGGGCCACCTGGGTGGCTCAGTCAGTTGAGCATCTGACTCTTGATTTTGGCTTAGGTCATGATCCCAGGGGCATGGGATCAAGCCCTTTCTTGGGCTTTGTGCTAAATGTGGAGCCTGCTTAAGATTCTCTCTCTGTCTTTCTGTCTCTCTCTCTCTTTCTCTTTCTCTCCCTCTCCCTCTGCCCCTCTCCCCTGCTCGTGCTCTGTCTCTCTTAAAAAAATTAAAAAAATATATTTTGAAAAAGGGGGTGGATTGAGTAATGGTGGAACTGACAAAGCTGAAGAACCATTTAATAATGATCAATTGGATATGATTATGGAAAGAGAAATGATTCAGAAACCCAGGCTTTGGCAAGCCCCGGATTCAACATGTGCTTGGACCCAGCAGTGTGTTCTTCAATCCCAGTTCTGGACGTGGATATGTAAAGACGAGGTGTAGGCAATATGTGTAATGCTTGGTGAGAATGACTTCCCAAATAATTCTGTACCCACTGACACAGGTGTCGTATTTTCCAGAGCTACCTAATCATACTGATTAGGTACCAGAGAAAAAGAGAGAGAAAGAGATGTTCACGTAGTACAGAAAGCTCATTCGGTAAACCTGAAGGCCATTCTAACTAAATAACCTACTTGCCTATTTAACACTATTTGATTCAGGGTAAGCCTCTCAACATCTCTTTGAGCCTGAATTTTCTTATAGATAAATAGGGGTCAAAATACAGATACTTCCCTTCTCTCTCCCCTTCTGGGCCTCAGTTTCACATCTATCAAATGACCAGGCAGACTCTCAGCCCCTCCTCTGGCTCACCTTCCTTGGCTCTGCCTTCCCTGGGATGCTGTGAAGTCAGTTCAATAATATTGACCAAGCTGTTGGGGACTTGACTCACCAACTGACTAGAATCATTGATGGCCATACATGGAAGAATGTCTCTCTCCTGGCAGGAGGACAGCTGCCTGACAGGGGTCTGAGTGACTTCTCAGAAAGGAGAGGCTGGGGCAGCTGGCAATAGCTGTGTCTTCCCCCGTCTCCTGACCACCTGGCCTCTACTTGTATATAACAACTCTCCCTCTGGGCAGGAGGGCCAAGAAGTCTGAATTTTCTTTTCTTTTCTTTTCTTTTCTTTTCTTTTCTTTTCGTTTCTTTTCTTTCTTTCATTTTTTTTTAACATTTATTTATTTATTTTGAGAGAGAGAGAGAGAGAGAGAGAGAGAGAGAGAGTGAGTGGGGGGGAGGGGTAGAGAGAGATCTTACCCCAAGGAAATGAGCATGGAGGCTTAACTCCAGTGGTGTGGCTAGGAGCTACTGTAATAGAACAAATGGATTGTTTATCAGCTTTCTATCTGCCCCTAACAAAACCATGATCTAAGAATCCCAAGCAGGCTCCACGCTGTCAGCACATAGCCTGACGCGGGGCTCGATTCCACTAACCTGTGGGATCATGATCTGAGCCAAAATCAAGAGTCAGATGTTTAACCGACTGGGCTACCCAGGTGCCCCAGAAGTCTGAATTTTCTTAAGCAACCAGGCATCTTACAAGACTCTAGCCCCAACACAGCACCCTTGCTCTCATAGAACTACAGAAGCAGCCCACTTGGAAGGCAAGAGAAGGGCAAGAGGCCTCAAAGCTTAGACTCGTTGGCTCTAGCCACCGGAAAAAGTCAACAGCCTTAAACAGGGGTTCCCAGGCCCAGTATCCATGAACAGCACCCAAGGAGGTTGTTTTAAGACAGATTTGTGGGCTGTGGACTAGAACACTCTGATTCAGTAGGTGAACACTGGCCCTGAGCATCTTATTTTTGACAAACTCCATAGGGACTTCTTGTGCACAGCCAGGCTTGGGGATCCCGTTGGTTCAGGTCATGGGGAGACAGAGGATGTTAGAGAGGTCTAGTTGGTGAAGCACATCAGCTCTACCATGCCCCAGTGGGCTCAGCACTATGTGGTGTCCCAGATCTTTACAGCAGTGTCTATGGATGAGTCTTAACATTTCAAAGTCTTGGTTATCTCATCTTGAAAGTGGGAATCATGGTGATGACCCCAGCATATTCATGTGACGATTAAATAGATAGTGCCCACAGAGCATTTGGTAGAAGGCTCAGCACAGAGTGAGCATTGAGTAAATATTAGTTATTGTCATTATTGTCATTGTTATGACTTGTAAAGAAGTGTGATGGCTCTTCTATCCGTGTATTAGGAGCTAGTCCTATTCTAAAGAGTCTTTCTAGGAGGAGGCCAGTATATCTTCATCAGACTTAGAAAAAAAAAAAAAAAAAGGAAATGAAAGAAAAAAGAAAGAGTAGCTAGCTTTTGGGAAGGGTCTAGGGATTCTGAAGAGGCAGAGGGAGGTGCAGGTACACTGCTGGAGACCTGTGGGCAGCTGATGGAGTGGGGAGCGCTGGGGAGGGCTTGGCTGTGTACAGATACCAGACTTTGGGTGAGTCACTGGACCACTCCTGGCCTTCCCCCCCCACCCCCCCGCCTCATTTGTAGAATGGGATTGCCCAGGACGATATCTAAGGTCTTGTCCACTACATGATTTACCCCAGAGCCCCTTGAGGAAACAGAGGAAACACACTTCCAAAAAAGATGGCTCATGGAATTAGGCTAAAAAATGTTCATATGTATGCAATCTGGGTGATGAATAAAGAAATGGCTGCCAGAATATTCCTTCAGTTTCCTGTACTTTTGAAATATTTAACAACAATAACAAACCAAACTGTCATTTGCAAATGCCAATATGATTGGTTCATGTTAATCCCAGCTGGCATGACCCTGATCAAAATAGGGAAGCTGGCAAAATGGCCTTCAGTGGCCCTCCTGCTGTGTGATGGCACCCCCTCTCTCCTTTGAGATCTATACTCCCTCTCAAGTTCGTCAGTGACCCAAGGCCTCTCTTCTTCAAGGACTTGACTCATTTTTCCAGGGGTCCTGGTCTCATCATGGACTGGTTTGATCTGAGGTATGAACAGCTGATGGTGACTTAATTTCAATTCCTGCTTCTACTTATAAACCAAATAGCATGTGTATCAGATCTGAGCCTGTGAATGGGGAGGCTGGTGCGGACGTTCTGTTGGAGGATGCAGGTTGCATGCTACCTCTCAAACTCCACCACGTGCAAAGCTGCTCCCTGGCTGCAGGGAAAAGATCAATTTTGTCTCCATGTTATGGTATTCTGTTCCTGCACAGAGTAATTCAAAGTGATGCCCAAATAGCTACTCACCTCAGGCACCTAGGTGCATGCGTGCATACGTGCATGCGTGCATATGTGCATGCCTGTGTGCCTGCTGCTGTTAATTAGTTGCCTTTAAGTAAACAAAATAACCAGTTTATTGGGAGAGTTTCCCCCTTTTTTTTTTTTTTTTAATGTTTATTTCTTTTTGAGAGAGGGAGAGCAGGCAAGGGGCAGAGAGAGAGGGAGACGCAGAGTCCAAAGCAGGCTCCAGGGTCTGAGCTGTCAGCATAGAGCCCAATGCGGGGCTGAAACTCACAAACCATGAGATCATGACCTGAGCTGAAGTCCCAGGCTTAACTGACTGAGCCACCCAGGCGCCCCAAGTTTCCCCTTTTTAACTAGTCATTGTATAGCCTTAGACAAAGCGAACTTTTTGCTAAATTGCTTTTCAGAATATTATGCAAACAAACACAAATTCTAAGTGGGACTTTCTTTTGTTTCTTTCCTCCCCTGTGAAGGTCTAATCTGATGCTCAATCTCTCTTCTTCCTTCAGTCCTCCAGATGACTTCTTTGATTTCCTTGGTCTTAATTCTACACCAAACATAAAATATATCTTGTGTATCTGCAGTGTTACCTAAAACTCAGTCATTCCCAGACCAGTCTCTTACCTTTTTGTCACCCTTACCTGTGTGTCACCCTGCCTATCATTTAACCAGTTTCTTTCTTTTCTTTTCTTTTCTTTTCTTTTCTTTTCTTTTCTTTTCTTTTCTTTACATCAAGTCACTTCTAAAATAAAATCATTGTCAGAGAGAACTTTAACTTATTACCATAAGTAGGAAACCAGTACCACTTGACCTAAATGGAAAGTAACTATAAAAATAAATATAATACAGGGATGCCTGGGTGGCTCAGTTGGTTAAGTGTCTGACTCTTGACTTTGGCTCAGGTCATGATCTCACAGTTTGTGAGTTTGAGCCCCATGTTGGGCTCTGCGCTGACAGAGTGGAGCCTGCTTGGGATTTTCTCTTTCTCTCTCTCTCTCTCTCTCTCTCTCTCCTACCTTCTCTGTTCCCCTCCTCAAAAAAAAAAAAAAAAAAAGAATCTCAGTCTAAGACCTGTTCTCTCTCTCTCTCTCTCTTTTTAAGATTTAATTTTTTTAAGTAATCTCTACACCCAACATGGAGTTTGAATTCACAACCCCAAGGTCAAGAGTAGTACACTCTACCAACTGAGCCATCCAGGAGGCTCAGTTTTTGTCTTTTTTAAAAAAAATTTTTTTCTTTAACATTTATTCATTTTTTGAGAGACAGAGAGAGAGCACAAGCAGGGGAGGGGCAGAGAGGGGGGAGACACAGAATCTGAAGCAGGCTCCAGGCTCTGAGCTGTCAGCACAGAGCCCGATGTGGGGCTTGAACTCACGAAATGCGAGATCATGACCTGAGCTGAAGTCAGATGCTTAACCGACTGAGCCACCCAGGTACCCCTCTTTTTTTTTTTTTAAAGGAAGTAGCCACTTAAAAACATATTAGTACCACAATCAGATTGTTCCCCCTTTGATTTAAATCCACACAACCAATCTTGAACTGAAAAAGCTAACATCCTTCTTTTTATGTGACTTATTGTTATTTAATGCCTATTGCAATTCCTTGTATCACAAGTAGTTGTATTCCACACTTTGGAGCTCTGGACCCTTGCAGATGGTCTAATCAGACTACCTGATTCTATCCTGGCTTTCCCTCGAATGCCCAAGGTATCCCCTCCTTTGTTACTTTTGGGTGTCTTACATTCTCTCCAGGGCTCTTGCACGAGTCATTTGAGCCCTGTCCCTTACCTAACCCGTCACTCGTTCAAGTCTGCACAGAAGCAAATTCTCCTAAGCCCAGCCTCCAAATACTTTCAAGGAAGGCTGACAGTGCAGTCTTTCAGAGCCTTCATTTCCTCATCTGCAAATCAAGGAAGTATAAAAACACTGGCAAGGATTAAATGATCCAATGGAGAGAGAGTGCCTTGCACAATGGTCATAATAGGACCTCAATAAGCAGTAGCAATTGTTCTTAGCCATTAAGACATTAGGTCTGACCCCAGTGCCAGCTCCTTTCAAACACTCCACTCTTAAGTCACCCCCTTTGCCCTTGCTGCCTGCATTCACTGGCTCTTGCCAATGCCAGTAAGTGATTGTTTTACTTAAATTCCTGGTCAGTGATGGTTGATTGTCTGGAATGCCATTTGTGTTTGCATGGTACATCTCAAATCTGAGTTAGCTACCAAAGTCAAGTAGTTTGGAAAAACAATGTGATTGGAGGGCATGTCCTAATGTTCCCACCGGAGAGGCTCATGGCTTCCTGAAGAGACCTTTGTTTTTCTCCCTTTGTTGATACGTGTAGAGGGGGGAGCTTCTGAGAAGGGATACGGCCTTTAGCTCTGAAGGGGCTTTGGAGTGGCCAGGTCCTCCAGAGTATTGGGTAGTACACTCATAGTAAGCTCAGTTTCTTTGTGTGAGCCCTTCTTTGCCGTAGTAGATTAAGGCGAAGATATTAGACTCCTAGAAGCCAGGTTCATCCTCTCATAAAAGGACGCCAAGCAGAGAGTCATACAGTAAAGGGAGGTAAACATTCTTTTAAACTAATTTATCAATTTAACACAGCATAGTGGTGTTGGGTTCCCAGGGTCAACAGCCAGCAGTCACATTCCTCAGTTGTTTGATTGGTGAAACGCATTAACAAACAGCCGGTAAAACTCTTTCTGATTAATCATGTTGATAAGTTGTGTGTGTGTGTGTGTGTGTGTGTGTGTGTGTGTGTGTGTGTGTGTGTTTGTAGTGTGTTACAAGCTCTTCTAATTTAATCTGCTTGGACAGCAGCCCAGTCTGGTGAAGTGTCTTGACTTAATCTAAAGACGCATTGATGAGAAGGCTACCAGGCCTGGAATTTTATTGTGATATCATGTAATCATTAACATATGTGGCTAGTGCTTTCCTGCAGTTTGATTCCTTTCTTAAAATGAAGGAAGTGTTTATAGAGTGAGGGCATAAAGTAAGGAGGATGAGCCCCAGAAGCAGTGAAAGGAAAGGCAGGTGCTGTTATTAGCTGAACCTAAAGACATTGTCATATTGTCAGGGATAAAAATATTTGAAAACACTATTTGAAAACACTGATAATGACTTCAATGAGGACTTATCTTTTAAAGGAAAAGAAAGGTAAGTATGCCTTTCTCTCAAAAAAGTGAAGATTTAGATCAGGTTTCTCAACCTTGGCACTACTGATGTTTTGAATTAGATAATTGTTTATTTTAGGGAGCTGTCCCGTGTATTGTAGGATGTGTAGCCTCTACCTAGTAGATGCCAGTAGCTGTCCCTGATCCCTTTTGTGGCAACCAACAAGATCTTCAGACATTGCCGGGTGTTTCCTGGGGGGCAAAATTGCCCTCATTTGAGAACTACTATTCTAGATGTATAGTTCTGAAATCTCAAATAACCTATTATGACTCTGCTGACACCACTCCATATTACTATTTTTTTATAGTTTTTTAAAAATGTTTATTTATTATTGAGAGACAGAGAGACACAGAGCGTGAGCAGGGGAGGTGTAGAGAGAGGGGAGACACAGAATCCGAAGCAGGCTCCAGGCTCTGGGCTGTCAGCACAGAGCCTGATGTGGGACTCAAACTCACAAACTGTGAGATCATGACCTGAGCTGAAGTCGGTTGGTTAACCAACTGAGCCACCCAGGCTCCCCGACTCCACTCTATATTATTGAAGACAAAGCAAAACATTTAGTTCTTCCAAAGGGCCCTTTCTCACCTGGATGGCTCCTTCCTCTGATCTTTCTATGTAGAGACCTTCAGTCCATACTGTCTTCTTCTCCTGCTCTTCCTTCTTCCACACACAGAACACTGTACTAAACAATTGATTGATAACAGCTTGCTAAAGGGAATTCTTTCTCCCTTAGGTTTGTGACACCTCAGAGGCAGTCTAGACAAAAGTCCTCAAATTATTCAGAAATAAAAATGAATGTTCTTAAAAAATTTTTTTTTACATTTATTTATTTTTGAGAGACAGAGAGAGACAGAGCATGAGCAGGGGAGGGGCAGAGAGAGAGGGAGACACAGAATCTGAAGTAGGCTCCAGGCTCCGAGCTGTCAGCACAGAGCCCGACGCAGGGCTTGAACCCACAAATTACGAGATCATGACCTGAGTGGAAGTCGGATGCTTAACCGACTGAGCCACCCAGGCACCCCAAATGAATGTTCTTTAATTTAAAATAAATGTCTAGGTGCGCCTGGGTGGCTCAATTGGTTGAGCATCCAACTCTTGATATCGGCTCAGGTCGTGATCTTGAGGTCATGAGATAGAGCCCTGTGTTGGGCTCCGTGCTGAGTCTGGAGCCTGCTTGGGATTCTCTCCCTCTCTCTCTGCCCCTCCCCAGTCACCCTCTTTCTCTCTCAAAATAAATAAATAAATAAATAAATAAATAAATAAATAAATATTTTTAAAAAGTGTCTAAATAATATCAATTTAAATGGGGTGGGAGGCAGCAGGAAGAAGTGGCAGAATTGCTGAAATTTAAAGGAGCTCACGTCCATGGACAGAGGACCCTAATAGACCCAAAGAAGACATACAGATGGCCAGGAGACACATGAAAAGATGCTCAACATCACTCATCGTCAGGGAAATATAAATCAAAACCACACGGTGATATCACCTCACACCTGTCAGAATGGCTAGTACTAAAAAGATAAGAAATAAGTACTTTTTAATTCATGTTATTAACGTTTTATTTTATTTTTTGAGAGAGAGACACAGAGCATGAGCAGGGAAGGGGCAGAGAAGGAGACACAGAATCCGAAGCAGGCTCCAGGCTCTGAGGTGTCAGCACAAAGCCTGATGCGGGGCTCAGACTCACAAACCGCAAATCATGACCTGAGCCAAAGTCGAATGCTCAACCGACTGAGTCCCCCAGATGCCCCAAGAAATAATAAGTATTGGCGAGGATGTGGAGAAAAGGGAGCCCCTTGTGCACTGTCAGTGGGAGTGCAAACTGGTACAACCACTGTGGAGAATAGTATGGAGTTTCCTCAAAAAAATAAAAATAGCAATAACATGTGATCCAGTAATTTCGCTACTGTGTATTTACTCAAAGAAAATGAAAACACTAATTTGAAAAGATATATGCACCTCTATATTTATGCAGCATAATTCATAATAGCCATGATATGGAAGCAACCCAAGCGTCCATCCACAGATGAATGGGTAAAGAAGATGTGGCATACATATACAATGGAATATTAGTAGTAAACAATGAGATCTTGCTGTTTGTAACAACATGGATGGACTTAGAGGATAATAAATGAATAAATGAAATAAATCAACCCGAGAAAGAAAAATACTGTATGATTTCATTTATATGTGAAATCTAAAAAACAAAACAAATGAATAAACAAACAAAAGAACCGAACAGACTCTTAAATACTAACTGGTGGTTGCCAGAGGGGAGGTGACTGGAGACATGGGTGAAATGGATAAAGGATGTTAAGAGATACAACCTTCCAGTTATAAAATAAATCAGTCATGGAGATGAAAAGTACAACACAGCGAATATAGTGAAAGAAAAAAGCTCACATCTATTCAATGCTTGCTCGGGATCACACCCATTATCGTATTTAATTCAGATGTCACCCACATTTTACAGATGAGGAAATAGAAGTTTAGTGAAGTGATTTGTTCCGGTCTCCAGAGCTGAACTGGTAGCATGTGGATTTGAACCCAGGCAATCTGACCCTGGGGTGGGCACTTAGCCCTTATTCATTCAGCTTCCGTCCTAAATGGGTAGAGGATCACTGAATGGGGCTGTGGACCAAGAGGAGAGGTGACTTTTCAGGAGTCGTCAGAACAACTTGGCTGAATTCTAGAGGCCCCAGCTTTCAGTGTCTGGGCCTATGCAAATCTTCAAGTGAGTGTGGTCCCATTTCTTTGTTTCCATCTGTCTTAGTGAAACTGCCTCTGCTTAGCGGTGTGGAGTATTGCTTTCCTAAGTTTAGAAAGTTCATTTATAAAGGCAGCTGAAGTGAAGAATATGGTTCAAGAGGGTGCCCCAGCTTGCAGGTGTTAGGAGAATAGGGTGGGTGTGGGGAATGTAGGGCTGGGGGATCGAGAAATACGTTGAACCTTTGATCCTTGAGGAATGTGGGAGGGGAAAAAAAGTATGGACATCAGCCCAGAGCCTTGGCAGGACCTATCCCTGGACCTGTCCTAAAAACCTTGTTTTTGTTCACTTTGTATTTCTAATACAAAAGCACCAGGAGGTAGCAGTAGTTTCCAGTGACTTGGTGGCAAAGTTAAATGCAAACATCAGAGGAGGTTTCCACATGCCCTTGTGTACTATAAAAGTAAGCATGTTTATTGGAGAAAAATTAAAAACAAGAAAGAAAAATATAACTGGCAATGCCACTGCGTAGCAAAATCCACTGTTTGTAAATTGTGAACCATACTCTTGCAGGCCACAAAGACTATCTTCAAGAGAACTGTAATCAGATGATTGGTTGGACAGGATGAGAAGGAGGGAGGAAAGGAGAGGCCACGGTGAAGGCCAGCGTCACAAAATGAACTGTGTATCAGCTGCTGTCTGACTGCTTTAACAAGCTCCTACGTTTTGCAAAGAGCGGCATGTCAGTTCCTATAGACAGGGCACCAGGAGGCCCCTCTTTGACCACTGACCATAAGTATCATCTCTACTTTGCTCTAAACGCCCTCCCTGAGCCTGGAGCAAGGACTCTCAAGGGCTTTTGAAAACCACCCAGGAGCCAGTCAACCATGCTGTGCCTGCCTGAATACGCTCTCCTGGTACTCTCTCCTGGGTAGTGCTCCGTGAGCCACAGCCTTAAAGGGCTCTCAAAACTACAGGGTTCTGTCTGGGAACCACCCTGCCTGGGGCTTCTGAAGGGCTGCACCGCTGGAAAATGCGCGGAAAGCTGAAATCAAACAATCTTTGGGAAAGCTTTTGTGCGGGCTGAAATCTGTTGTCGGCCTGTGGCCTGTCTTCGCCTCTGTTGCTGTGTAACCTAATGTTGTGTGTGTTCATGTGTGATTTAGATACTTTCTCCTTTGAGGGCGGGGGATATTTTTCCTCTTAAGTTGATGGCTTGATTTGTTTTTAATAGAAAACCATCAACAGTACAGAAGAGCATATATAGTGGACATTGTTTCTCTTCAATGTCTCTCTTTTTTAAAAAAAAAAATTTTTTTTAACGTTTATTTATTTTTGAGGCAGAGAGAGACAGAGCATGAACAGGGAGGGTCAGAGAGAGAGGGAGACACAGAATCTGAAGCAGGCTCCAGGCTCCGAGCTGTCAGCACAGAGCCCAACGCGGGGCTCGAACTCACAGACCATGAGATCATGACCTGAGGTGAAGTCGGAAGCTCAACCAACTGAGCCACCCAGGCGCCCCTCTCTTCAGTGTCTCTTATCTAATCTCCGAGTTCCCGTCCCCAGAGGCAGCAAGTGCTACTGAGTGACTGGACGGCTCTCTGTCAGTCCCTTTTGAGGTTTCCTAATACACAGAGGACCAAGACCCAAAGCTCCAACAGGGCCTCCAAAGCCCTGTCCGGTTGTCTAGTCCCCACCTCGAACCACATTTTTCCTTGCGTTGTGCTCCAGCCACACTGGCCTTTCCTCCTTGGGACTTATGCCCATGGTGGCATCACCACCTGAGTGCTAACTCCTTCCTTTATCCAGCTAAGCAACTCAGGTCTTTGTTTACATATAACTTCCTCAGAGGGGCCTTCCTGACTTCCTTCTGTCAACTTCGTCCGTCTATAACCTCTCCACAGCCCCATCATTTCCTGTGAAGCATTTTCTTAACTTGTGGTTATGTATTTATTTATGTGACTGTGTGCTTAATGTCTGTCTCCAACTAGACTCTAAGCTCTCTGAGGGCAGGGACTCCAGCATCCCATACAGGTGGCATGGGATATCCTGCACATGGTGTTTGATTTACTGAGGGAATAAATGCTGTCTTGACTGAATATTTGGTAGTGGGAGGCAATTGTGTCTTTGTGTATTTTCTGCTTTTTAACTTTAAGAAATTTGTAGAAAATCTCAAATGTACATAAAAGTAGCACCAATGCATCAAACCCCTTTACGCATCACCTAGATTCACCAGCTGTCAAGGTTTTGCCATGTTTGCACAGTTTTACCCTTTTTTACTTTACTTTTTTCGTAGCCTTCTGAAGATGCAGAAACATTAATGATAGCTGTCATTTACTGAGTGTTTACTATGTGCTGGTAACTGTATTAGATGTTTTTAATGTGTAGTATTATTTAATCCTCTTAACAATCCTGCTAACTGAGCATTATTATCCCCATTTTAGAGATGAGGAAACTGAGACAGTTAAGATCACTTTGTGCAGTGTCCCCAACTCAATGGATGGAAAAGCTGGGGTTAGAATCCAGTCTCTGACTCCAAAGCCCAGATTCTCAACTAGTAAACTGCTTGCTGCAGGCTTCATCAAGTATACGTCTGTCCCACCTGCCTTCCTTCTTGATTCCTACAGACTTTTAAAATGTTTGAAGCATTTTTATTGTGCCTAAGCTGTAAGGGAATTATTCTCATGTCTGTGAAAGGAACACAGCAGTTGGCTTTATCGTATCCCTATAAAAACATCAACTCAGCCAATAAATATTTATTGAATCCTTTTTTATTTACCAAGCACTGTTTTGAGGGCTGGGAAAATAATAGTGAGAAAAAAAAAATACTGTCCTTCCTTTGCTTTTGTGGAGCAGAGTCAAGTCCACGTCCTCCAACGTTAAGATGAAGCATCTTGATGCTACGGGTTCGCAAGAGTTAATGGCACTGTTCAGTCTTTTCTGCGGGACCCTCATTTACTTTTTTCTTTTCCTCTGCTCATGACTACCCGAAGAAATACTGCTTTCATTTCTGATTGGGCAGAGGAAGGATAAGATACAGAATTCAAAATTATTCCAATGGCTAAATAGGGCTGCTGTGTACTATTATGCAGTTAGTGTCCTGCACAAAGACACTTGGTTGAGGAGGCCAGTTGGAGCTGAATCCAGCCCGAGCCCCACTTGCCAAGATGAGACTCTGGCCTGAGGCTATACATCCCTAAAGAAGGGTGCCTTCTTCTTCTCCCATCCTTCCCACTGCAGACCCACAGAGGCATCACATAAGCCCAAGGTGGCCCTGTTGGTAGAGCTGAGAAAAGAATGGGAAGGGAGAGTTAAAACTGTTGTGCCAAATTGAAGTTTTAAGAGATTTCAGGAGATTTGTCCTGGGCATGTCTCCCATTGACTCACTTGATGGAATTTGAAACAACTTCAGGTTTTTGTTCTTGTTTTTATTTTTAAAAAATATTTGTTTAGAGATAGAGAGTGAGAGAGAGAGCAAGCACACACTTGTGAGCCAAGGAGGGGCAGAGAGAGAGAGGGAAAGAATCCCAGGCAGGCTCTATGCTATCAGAACAGAGCCAGACTGGCTCAGGGCTCGAACCCACCAACTGTGAGATCATGACCTGAGCTGAAATCAAGAGTCATCACTTAACCGACTGAGCTACCCAGGTGCCCCTTTTTTTGTTTTTGAATAGACATTACTTCTTAGAGCAGTTTTAGGTTCACAGCAAAATTGAACTGAAGGTACAGAGACTTCCCATATGTATACCTTCTGCCCCCACACATGCATGGTTTCCCTCAGTATCAACATCCCCCACCCGAGTGGTCCATTTGTTAGAATTGATGAACCTCCATTGACATACGATTATCACCCAAAGGCGTTGAAGTTTTGATGGCAGTAAGAATGCAAGTATTGATTCAATATACGAAAAATGCATAGTGGTTAAAAGCATAAGATTTATAGGGTATATATTGTGATTTAAGAAACTTCCTGCCAGGGATGCCTGGCTGGCTCAGTCAGTAGAGCATGTGATTCTGTATCTCAGGGTCCTGAGTTTGAGCCTCAGGTCAGAGGTAGAGATTACTTGCAAAAAAGAAAACAAGAAGCTTCCTGCCAGCATGTAACTGGAAATAATGGAAAGAATTGGTAATAGTTTCAATTATTGGTTCATTTCTTTTTCTTTTAATTTTTAATTTTAGAGCAAGAGACAGAGCGCTTGAGCAAAGGAGAGGGGCAGAAGGAGAGAGAGAGAATCTTAAGCAGGGTTCATGCTCAGCATGGAGATGGATGCAGGGCTCGATCTCACACCCTGGCATCATGACCTGGCCTGAAATCAAGACTCAACTGACTGAGCCACCCAGGAGCCCCTTGGTTCATTTCTTACACTTTCTTTCTTCCTTCCTTCCTTCCTTCCTTCCTTCCTTCCTTCCTTCCTTCCTTCCTTCCTTTTTAATTTTTTAAATGTTTATTCATTTTTGAGACAGAGAGAGACAGAGTGCAAGTGGGGGTGGGGCAGAGAGAGAGGGAGACATAGAATCTGAAGCAGGCTCCAGGCTCTGGGCTGTTAGCACAGAGCCCAATGTGAGGCTTGAACCCACAAACCATGAGATCATGACCTGAGCTGAAGTCAGATGCTTAACTGACTGAGCCACCCAGACTCCCCTCTTATATTTAATTTCTAAAGTTAAGTGGATAATCTCATCATAATGAGGAAGAAAATAATAATTACAAAATTGTCTATGAATTAACCCAGAGGTTTTCCATTTAAAAACTTGAGATTTAATTGATATGTATGTAACATTGTATAAATTTAAGATATACATGTTAATCTGATATATTTATATATTGCAATATATTTGCCATTGTAGTGTTAGCTAAAACCTCTATGATATCATATAATTATTATTTTTTTTGTGGTGAGAATAATTAAGATCCAATCTCTTAGGAGGGCACCTGGGTGACTCAGTCGGTTAAGCACCTGACTCTTGATTTCAGCTCAGGTCATGATCTCACGGTTCCTGGGATCAGGCCATGTGGGGCTCCGTGCTGACAGTGGGAAGCCTGCTTGGGATTCTGTCTCTCTCTCTGCCCCTTCCTTGCTCACTTGCATACACACACATACACACACACACACTCTCTCTCTCTCTCCCTCAAAATAAATAAATAAACAAAAAAATAAACAAACTTTTAAAAAAGATCTAGTCTCTTAGCAAGTGTGATACTTCTAATACAGTACTGTTCTCTATAATCACCATACTGTACATTAGATCTCCAGGACTAATTTACTAGCTGCAGGTTTGTACCCTTAAACAACATCTTAACTATTTCCCCATCCCTCAGGCACTCGTCACAACCACTGTATACTCTGTTTTCATGAGCGTGGCTCGTTTAAATTCCACAGACATGTGATACCATACAGTATTTCTGACTTACCTCACAGTGTCCTCAAGGTGCAGCCATATTGTCACAAATGGCAGGAGTTCCTTCTTTCTCATGGCTGAATAATATTCCAGTGTGTATAGGCACCACATCTTCTTTATCCATTCATCTTCTGGCAGATACTTGGGCTATTTCCATACGTTGGCTATTGTGAATAGCACTGCGTGTAACTCTTCAATACCATTTTTGTTTCCTTTGGCTATACACCCAGAAGTGGAATTGCTAGATCACATAGTAGTTCTATTTTTAATTTTTTGAGGAACCTCCATCCTGTTTTCCACAGTGGCTGTTACCAAGTTACGTCCCCACAAACCATGCACAAGGCTTCCTTTTCTCCACATCCTCGCCAACACTTGTTATCTCTTGTCTCCTTGATGATAACCTTTCTAACAGGCGTGATGTGATCTCTCATGCTGGTTTTGATTTACATTTCCCTGAATATTAGTGATGGTGAGCATTTTTCAAGCAGTTATTGGGCATTTGGATGTCTTCTTTGGGAAAAAAGCTTATTTAGTTCCCCTGCTTATTTTTAAATTGATTGTCTCTTTGTTATTGAGTTGTAGGAGTTCTTTATATATTTTGGATATTAGCCCCTTACCTGTTTTTTTCTATTGTGTATGATAGTATTAACAACTTTAGTGGACACAGATATGTGCAGGGCCCTATACTGAGAATTTTATACACGTTGCTTTTATTTAATTCTCTTCATAGTCTCCTAAGGTGGGTGCTATTATCTCAGTTTTATACATAGGGACACTGATATTTGAGTTAGTTACTCAAGGTCATGTAACAAAGAAGTGGGTAAAAATGGGGCTTAAACCCTGGTCTATTTGACTCCAAAACTACACATATAACCACCATTGTATGCTTTTCTGTTTTAGGAGAAGAGATCTATTCAGTCAGCTTTGTGGTCTTTGTCCTGACCAGAGCACCCACCACACAAATTTCAGACTTCTGTAAAATATTTCCAGTCTCTTCCAATTTAGAATCTTTCTCAGCTTTCCTTCCTTGAATACCCACTGCCCTCCTCGTGTATGACTGATTCCCAGGAGTCCTTCTTGGCTAGTGCAGCCAACTGACCACTCTTTTTTAGTACAACTACGACTCACACTTACGTCACAAACCCCAAACCAACACCTTTTATCTCTGCCAACCTCAGCCAGAACTCTGACCTAAGAATATACAAAATCTCATAGGATTTTTCTCTTTGACAGTCTCCTCACAGATGTCCATAAGGGAGGACTGTAATTTAAAAGGACTAAGACAAGAAAGTTGTGTGTAATTCAATTTGGAAGGGATCAAAGAGACTTTGGTTTAACAGAATGAAGAGGGAAGTTGGGGCAGGAGGTAATGTCACTGGGAGATGGTTTGCATGGTCCTAAGATCACAAGTATGATTGGGAGTTGACTGTAATTATTTTTTGCTTTGGGTTTGTGGGAGATCTATTCGATAGTTGGCTTGCAATTCTTGAGCGGCATGGTATTTTATTTCACCTTTTACTCTAAGGAGCCTACAGCTTTTATAAGAAACTCACCAGTAATAATAACTTCACTTGTTCTGCTCTTATCCCTTCGTGTTTGGGGCGCTTCATAGACCTTTCATCTAATCCTCACAGCCATCCTGTCAATTCCTGCACTTTATAGATGACCAGATGGAGGCCCAGGAAGAGTACATAACTTGCTAGAGGAAACAGAACTAGTAAGTGACAGAGCCTGGATTCAAAACTAGGCAGCCTGCCTCCAGGCTGGGCTCTTCACCTCTATTCCAGGTACCCTCGAATTCTTGCGGTAGGGCAGAGGGACTGAGGAGGCCTATGCAACCCATTTTGCATATAGAGTTTGTTAGGTGGCAGATGCCTGGAATGCTTCTTGCTGACTTTTTATTTTCCAGGACAAGAGATTTTCCCCAAATACTCTTGGCCTCTGCCCCACTTTCACTGCTCCCCTGGGGAGATGGAGTGAGTTACTTGAATGGGAGAGGAAAGGAGCCTGCGAGGGCATATCTTCTTTCTCTCATTCTTTCTTTGGGTTGCAGTCTGCCTGTAGAGACTATACACTTTGATCTACTCCTCCAGGAGCAGGTCTCCACTCTGGGGTGAGGGTGGGGAGGCCCATGGTGGTCCAGTGCTCCTGAGTAGGTAAGGCAGCCTAACAGGTTCGGTGCAAGGGGGCCTCTTGCTTCACATAAATCCAGTTTCCATATCGGCTTCATAGAGGGGATACTTTGAACCTTATCTGATTGTCCTTTGTCTTATTTCTCAGTTGACCTACAATTCAGATGAAGAGAGGTATTATGTGTCCTTACCATACCCTCCCCCAAGAACTATTGAGGGAAACAAATAAAGAAATATAGGTAAATAATAATAGATCATGTGAATTAAAGACTCTTGATCTAGCATCCAATGAATCCATCCCCTTCCAAGGTAATCAGTTCATCAATTAAGCTGAAGAAGGGAACATGGCAGATACTTTGCTTTACATGATCTCATTTAGCTCATCCAACAATCATGTGAGGTGAGGCTTATTATCTCTGTGTTATTTATAAGGAATCTGTAGCTTATTCAGTCAGAAAATATTGAATATGGCCCACCAAGCCAGACTTTGTTCTAGGAGGCTCAGAGAGGTCATGAGAATCACTCACTGTTGTATAGCTGGTCAGTGAGAGAGCTAAGATTTGAACCTAAGTCTGACCAATGACACAGGTTAGGCATTCCTTGGAGAGAGGGGAGGGTGGGAACAAATAAAAAAGTGATAACATGTATTGAGCCCTGATTTTATACCAGTGTGTAGCTTCATACGATTCAGTGCTTGTGGGGCATTATCTCATGAAATACTTGCATCGTCCTTATGAATTAGGTATGGTTTTCCTCATTAAACACACAAAGAGCCTGAGGCTTAATGATGTTAAACAGTTTACCAAAGGCTACACAGTAAATGGCAGAGCTCCAGTTGTAATCCAGGTTCTTCTCATTCCAAACCTTGAGTTTGTTTTTCTGGAGCTCTCAAAAGTAGTTGGGAGACATAGCCTCTGATATAACATCAGAGCATCTTGAAACCACTAATTAACAAGTGTAGATCAACGTAATGGGTGTGCATGGAGGTGCTGAAGGGTAGGGAGGGAAGACAGAGGAAATGGTGTGGGAGAGAAGGAAGGGGGGAGAGAAGTGTGGTCAGCATTGGGTAGGTTCACCCAAGCTTGCTGAATATGCTTGATGACGATGAAGAAAAATAGCCTGGCAACTTTGAGAATGAGGGAGAAGTTTTGAATGGCATGCCTTTGAAAGTGGTAAATTATTTGTAAGAAAGAAATAAAACAGTAGCAACAACAAAACCCCATTGTCTTTGAAAGTGAGAAGTTGCCCTGACATGAAGATTACCTCTCTCTAGGTCTTAAGGATTTTGTTTGGGTGAGACTCTGAAGACCCTAGATTTAGCCGTGGCTTTCTGTTGACTAAATGGTGATGATAAGGAGTCATTTAATTTTTCTGGACCCTCATATTCTTTTATTTAATGTTTATTTATTTTTGAGAGAGAGAGAGAGAGCTAGTGAGGGAGTTGCAGAGAGAGAGGGAGACAGAGGATCCGAAGTGGGCTCTGTGCAGAAAGCACAGAGCCTGATGCACGGCTTGAACCAACGATCTTCGACAGCATGAGCTGAAGTAGGGTGAGGCACCCAGCTGCCCCTGGACTTTAGTATTCTTATATTTGTTTTATTTTATTTTATTTTATTTTATTTTATTTTATTTTATTTTATTTTATTTTATTTTATTTTATTTATTTTATTTTATCTTATTTTATTTTATCTTATTTTTAATGTTTATTTATTTTTGAGAGAGAGCATGAGCAGGGGAAGGGCAGAGAGAGAGGGGGACAGAGGATCCAAAGCAGGCTATGTGCTGACAGCAGCGAGCCCCATATGGGGCTTGAACTCATGAACCATGAGATCATGACCTGAGCCAAAGTTGGACACTCAACTGACTGAACCATCCAGGAGCCCCTATTTGGTTATTTAATTTAATTTATTTTTGATTATTTAAAAAAACCTTATTTATCTATTTATTTTGAGAGAGAGAGCATGTGCATGTACACATGCAAGTAAGGACGGGATGGAGACAGAAGGAGAAAGAATCCCAAGCAGGCTCCATGCTGTCACTTCGGGCCCAACTCAGGGCTTGATCTCCTAACCAGTGAGATCATGACCTGAGCCACAGTTGAGTCTGACACTCGACTGACTGAGCCACCCAGGTGTCCCAATATTCTTATCTTTAAAGTGGGAAATTAGAAATATCTGCCCTCCAAAATTCCATCTAGCAATAATATTTTTTTTCTTGCCCAACAGGGCAAGGAAGAATACCAGCCTTTCCCAGAATTTCTGGCACATAGGTGATGGTCAATAAATGTTTGTTGAATTGAACTAATTAAAGGCAGTGATACTAACTGAAAAAGAGATTCCTTCACATAGTAAGCATATCCTGTTTGTTATATTCTTGTTGCTTATGTTCCATACTTCATCTGTCCTTGCGTCTGAGTTACCAAACATCATTTCCCTGTTGAGGAAACCTCTCCCCACAGATCACTCTGCTTTTCTCATTCTAAACTCTGTCTAGAATGGGCTCAATAACTCTATCAATCCCTTGCATTCTTTCTTTTTAAAATTTATTTATTTATTTTGAGAGAGACTGTGCACATGCAAGTGGGGGAGGGGCAAAGAGAGAGGGAGAGAGAGAATCCCAAGCAGGCTCCACACTGTCAGCACAGAGCCTGATGCAGAGCTCAGTCTCATGAACCATGAGACCATGACCTGAGCCGAGATCAAGAGTTGGATGCTTCGCCAACTGAGCCGCCCAGGTGCCCCTGTAAATCCCTTGCATTCTTCATTCTTCTTACTTAGCCTTCTGATTTCTTAGGTCTTAACTACAGCTGAATTGGCTACATGCTTATTCTACATTTTTCATTTAATGGATGTGTGGAGAGTCTCATTTGCTCCCTCAGAACCTAAATATCCGCATGAAAGGTGCGAATGAAACTGCATAATGGCAGCAGGCTTTAATTGCAGGCTTAAGTTTTGATAGTGACTTAACTTCTTCAAAGTTAATTTTTTAATTAAGAACATACAAGGGCAATTCTCTTTCTCCCTCTCCCACTTGTGCATGCTGTGTCTCTCTCAAAAAAAGAATATACAGTGGTAAGAATAGCATTTTAAGGAGGAAAGATTATTCCAGGTGTTTGGTTAAGCAGATAGATTTAGTATTACATAGATAAAACAACTACGTATTTGATAGAATTTTTCATTTTTCATCCATACAAGCTTAGCAGCATATATGCAGAGCCTGAATTTCTTTTCTCAAAATTTCAACTTGAAAAAGACCACTTTCGTCTAGGCTTCTGAGATTGAGTCCAAGCCTTGGAATCCAGTTAGTCTGATTGTTTGTGGCAGTAGTGTGACAGACACTCTTGGGTGGCCTTCCTATCTCCAGTATCCCCTTATTCCTCATTATTATACTTACAGTTGTGTGTCAGACAGTATGTCTGTTTAAGAACGTATACCTTCCCCAACTCATTTGTAGCTAGAGTGGCCACAACCCCAGTCTGGGGTTGAGATATAGGTAAAAGTTTCCTGTGTGGGGCTTCCAGGAAAGCCATTTTTTGTTTTCTTGATAAAGAGAGATGAGTCCAGTTGACACACACATTTTGTCCTTTATCTTTCCCCTTTTTCTGCCTGGAGTATGAATAGCATATTGGAGGGGCAACAGTCTACCTTTTAATGCTGAGGAAGAAAGTTGGGCTCTAAGAGTGGCAGAGAAAGAAGTTAGAAGAGCCTGTGATTTTGCTGACTTCTTTTTATTTTTATTTTTTATTTTTGAGAGAGAGAGAGAGAGAGAGAGAAAGAGAGAGCAAGCGGGAGATGGGCAGAGAGAGAGGGAGACACAGAATCCAAAGGTGGTTCCAGGCTCTGAGCTGTCGGGCTCAAACCCACCAACCGTGAGATCATGACCTAGCCAAAGTTGGATGCTTAACCGACTGAGCTACTCAGGTGCCCTTGCTGACGACTTTTACCGGTTGTTTTAGCCCTACTTCAAACCTTCTATTAGGAGAGAAAAATGAAAACTCTGTTTGTTTAACTGTGGTCAGTTATTTTCAGCCATGTAAAATGCTAATTGATACAAATATAAAATAGAGAAAAATATGAAAATTTAGGTTTCAAGAAAACTTAATGTATATTCAAGATATTGGCAATGAAATACATATGTCCATAGATATATTTTGATGAACTTTGGTCTGTCTAGATTTTGTCAGTGATTACTTGAATTTTTTACTTCCTTCCTTCATTTCTTCCTTTAATGTTTTTAAAGCAAATTTGGTTGAGTAGCTCCTATACTCTTTATGTACTGGAGATAAAATGTAAAAGAATAAAACAAGTATGATTTCTGCCCTCAAATAATAAAAAAAATATATGTAATTATAAGCAATATAAATACAATAAAGGAAATACAGGGAACAATGAGAACATGTAAATGAGGGACCAGATCTGGCTGGGGAGGTTTCTCTGAGGAGCTGAGGTCTGAGCTAAGATTAGAAGGATGAACAGGAGGGGCACCTGGGTGGCTCAGGTGGTTGAACGTCCGACTCGATTTCGTCTCAGGTCTTGATCTCATGGTTGTGTGGCTGAGCCCTGAGTCCAGCTCTGCACTGAGCTGATTGTGGAGTCTGCTTAAAGATTCTCTCTCTCTTTTTCTCTGCCCCCTCCCCCGCTTGTGTGCTCTTTTTCTCTTTCTAAAATAAAAAAAAAAATAATAATAAAAAAGAAAGATGAACAGGAGTTTTATTAGGCAAAAGTGGTAGATGGAATGAGAAGAAACAGCACATGTAAAGGCTGTAGAGAGCGGAGCACTTTTGAGGAACTGAAAGTAGTCCCCTGTGACTGAAATACTGAACACAAAATTAGGCTGGAGAGGTAAATGGGCCAGATGATGGAGGGTCCAGTGGTTAGTTTATATTAAGGATTTGGATGTTTGTCTTAAGAACAATGGAAAGTCATTGAAGGCTTTAAACCTTTAGCAATGACCTGGACAGATTTGAGTTTTAAAACCCAAATGCCATTCTATTCATATGACCTAGAATGGATTGGAATTGTGAGGCTAGAGTTGATGTGGGGAGGCTGGTTAGGATACTAGATAGAAGATGGTGGACAAGGTGAGGACTGATGATAGCTTGGATTCAGGGGGTGTCAGTGGAGATGGAGGAAAGTTTGGGATTTGAAAACTATTTAGAAGGTAAGATCAATAAGACCTAGTGATGGATTAGACACAGAGGTTGACAGTTGGGAGAGTTCAAAGAGGACCCCTAGATTCTGGCTTGCAGAATTGGATGGCTGGTTGGGTGTTGGATGGCATTTACTGAGAAAGGAAACATGGAGGAGTCCTGAGTTGGGTGGGGGCACTATGAGTTTCCATTGATCATGATGACTGTGAAGAGCCTTGAGACACCCATGAGAGTATGTTACGTAGCAGGTATAAGTAGAGGTCTGTAACACAGACAAGAGGTCAGGGCTGGAGATATCTAGTATATAGATGATGGATGAAGTTATATGTCATGGATCATTTAAGGAGAGAGGAGAGGGTAAAAAGAGGAAGCTTAGGACCAAGTTGATACAAAGATGAAGCTTATAAGAAGCTTGGTAGAGGTGATGAGCTACACACATATGTGTGTAATATATATGTGTGTGATTAAAGTGTAGACAGAAAAGGACTTATATCCTACCAATTCCATTAATGATGCATCCAGAAGAGGGAAATACTCTATGAGCTAAAGGGATCAGAGACTATTTCATGGAGAAGCATTTAAGAACATCTTTGTTGGATAGCTAGCATACAGTGAGGTGGATGAGGGGTGGAATGGGCTTCCAGGTTGAGAGAATGACTTGACAAAAGGTTTGAAGCCTGAAAATGAAGACACATTGGGAGAACTTCAGGATTTTCAGTTTATCTAAAGATGGGGTATAAATAGGGGAATCATGAAAAGGTGAGCTGGAGCCAGACTGAGGAGAGCCGTAAATGCCAGGCTGAGATACTTTACCTGTAGGAGTGGGAACCTAGCTAAGATTTGTGTGTGTGTAGAGGAGAAGGCTACGTAATGAAGCAGCGATTGAAGAAGAATCTTCTGGTTTCCCATGTGAGGTGCACTGGAGAGTATCGATACTAGAGGCAGGAAGACCTAGTAGGAGGCTGGGGTGATGTAGACCAGTTTTCTCGGTGAGGCTCTTGGCCTCTGCTCTCCATTTACCATGGTTTGCATGGGGGTTGGTTTGCCATTGCACTTTCTCTGACCTGAATCCACTAGATCTAACAGCCCTAGAGCCCACCATCATTTGCCACCATCTCTACAATGATCATGTCATGAAGACACGCTGTCCCTTTGGGTGACAAAGCAGACTCCAAATTGATATCCCGGTCACACTAATATAACAATATAACAAATCTCCTTTTCACATTCCATGTTGATGGAACATTATAACATTCGTACAGGTTTGCTGGCATGATTTGACTCACGTTGCTTCTACATTTGTGCAATAATAGGTTATCACCAGCTCCCAGAATGAGGGAAGGGACCATGTTTGTCTTGTCTACCACTTTTTCTATTGCTAGGTAACAAATTACCCCAGAACTTCCTGGCTTAAAGCAACAATAGGTATTTATTATCTTACAGATTCTGTGATCAGGAATTTGGGAGCAGCTTGACTAGGTGGCTGTGGCTTGGGATCTCTTACGAAGTTGCAGTCAAAATGTTTCTGCGGTTGCAGTCATCTAAAGGCTTTACTGAAACTGGAGGATCCCCTTCCAGGTTGGTTCCCTTACATGGCTGATGGTGGAAGGCTTCAGTTCCTCACCACATGGACCTTTCCATAGGGCCGCTCCAGTGTCCTCATGTCTTGGTAGCTGGTTTTCCCAAGAATGAGTGATCCAAGAGAGATCAAGGAGGAAGCCACATTGCTTTTTATGACCTAGTCTCAGAAGTCATAGTGTAACATTTTGTTTGTTAAAATCAAGTCACTAAATTTGGCCCACATTCAAGGGAAGAGGCCCACATTCATAGCTTTATCATTTGAGGAGATAATTGTAAAACAATTTGTAGATATAATTTGCAATCACTACAACCACTATTAACTTCAGCACCTAGTACAGTGTCTGGGGGGGGGGGGGGTGCTTAGTAAAGATTTGTGAAAAGAATGATTATTCTCTCTTCCAAACTTGAATTTACTAGCCCTGAGAAATAGTGCCACTAAGGCAAGCACCCACACTATGGAATGGCCATTTGAGGCTTCACTCAAGTTAAATGTAGTCTGCGGTGTCCCGCCAACAAGTGGTTGGGCCATTTTGAGAAGTTGCCTGGCCATTCACACAACATATGAGCTGCTGGGATTCTCTGTCTTTCTCTGTCTCTGTCTCCTCATTTCTATGTCCATCACCAATATCTCTATCTCCCCTTTTCCCTTCCCCAGCCTCCTACTTCTCCATCTCTCATCTCCACCTCCATCTCTCGTCTCTCATCTCCACCTCCATCTCTCATCTCCATCTCCGTCTCTCATCTCTCATCTCCATCTCTCATCTCCGTCTCTCATCTCCACCTCCAACTCTCATCTCCATCTCCAGCTCTCATCTCCATCTCCAGCTCTCATCTCCATCTCCAACTCTCATCTCCATCTCTGCCTCTCATCTTGGTCTCCATCTCTCATCTCTCCTTTCACATTCATCTTCATCACCATCCTTCTTCTTCATCCCTAGCTCTCCTCTCTCCTCTCCATCACCATCTTTCATCTTCAACCCATCTCTCATCTCTGTTTCATCTTCATCTCTTATTTCCATTTTCATCATAGAAGATAGATACTCTAACTTAATCCTCTCCCACTGAATCCTGGAGAGATGGATCCAGTTACCCAGCGGATATATTTGGAGATTCACAAGGCTGTCTAAATTTATAAGTCCCAAAGTGAATTTATCTTTTCCTCAAAGCTGCACATTCTCCTAAATGTCTTGACTCAGAGATGGGCTCCTTCATCCACCTGGCTCCTCCCTCCACTTTGGATATTATCCTGAAGGCTTGCTCCAGTTTACTAGCTCCTACCCACTATCAGTCACCAGCTCTACTTTTTCTCTAGCTATCACGTGGTTCTCTCCTCTTTTTTTTTTCTGCCATCACTAGCTTTGTATAGTTTGCATCTCTTTTAGCTTGAGTTACTATGACTAATAATGACAACAAGCCTTTACTGAGTGTCTATCATGTGCCCTGCCCTTACATAAGATATCTTCTAGTCCTAGTCCTCTTCAATCTGTCCTGATTCCGGAAGGACCTCTATAAACACAAATGTAGTAAGTATAAATGTTTAGTCTCCCCAGTTCAGCTGATGAAGAAAAAATATAACTTTTTTCTATAATTCAATTTAATGATTATTTTAGACTTCCATTTTGTTGGCAGAAAATATAATCTCAAATAATTCTGAGTAAATAACGAATTCCTGCACTGTGCTTTTACATTTAATATTTCTTAATATTATAATTCTTAATACTACTAATAATAATATCGAGACCATCATCATTTTTTACTGGCAATAGAGTATTCCAGTGTATGAATATACCAAAACATTTAGCCAGTTTCCTATTTATGGACCTTTAGATCATTTGCAGTCTTTTGCTATCACAAGATTTGCATCAATGTATCAGTATAACCGAGGGTAAAATTCCTGAAATGGAAAAAAGGGTACGTACACTGTAAATTTTGATAGCTATTGCTGAGTTGCCCTTTAAAGAGCTTGTACCAATTTATACTCCCACAAATAGCATATGAAAATGCTGTTTCCCTTCATCAACATCAACAGTAGGTATTATGAAACTTTTAAATACTTGCCTTACTTTGTCTTAATTATATTTCTTTAATTATAAGTGAGGGTGAGTATTTTTTCATTATATACTTTAAGAATTGTTTTCATATTTTTAAAGTTCATTTATTTATTTTGAGAGGGAGTGCCCGCGTGCGTGTGAGCTGGGGAGCAGCAGAGAGAGAGAGAGAGAGAGAAGGAGAGAAAGAGAATCCCAAGCACGCTCTGTGCTGTCAGCACGGAGGGATGTGGGATTTGAACTCATGAACCGAGAGATCATGATGTCAGCTGAAATCAAGAGTTGGACGTTTAACTGACTGAGCCACCCAGGCGCCTGAGATTTTAGATTTTTCTAATAGGTATGTTAAAAAGGTGAAAAGAAACAGATGAATTTAAGTGAATTGTGTGTGTATATGTGTATATATATATATATATATATACACATATACACACATATACACATATATGTGTATATATATATATACACACACATATACACATACATATATATATATATACATACACACACACAATTATACATATATGTATATATGTACATATATTTTATTAAGTTTATTTATTTTGAGAGCAAGAGAGAATGAAAGTGGGAAAGGGCAGAGAGAGAGAGAGAGAGAGAGATAGAGAATCCCAGCAGGCTCTGCACCACCAGCACAGAGCCCGACGTGGGGCTCGAACACACAAACTGTGAGATCATAACCTGAGTCAAAGTCAGATGCTTAACCCACTGAGTTACCCAGGGGCCCCTAAGTGAATAAAATATTTTTAACCCAACATATTCAAAATAGTGTCATTTTAATATATAATTGATGTAAAATTATTAATGAGACATTTTACATTCTCTTTTTGCCCTAAATCTTCTAAATCTAGTGTGTATTTTACTCTTATAAAACATCTCAATTTAACCAGCCACATTTCAAGCACTCAGTAGCCACATGTGGCTGGAGACTACTGTGTTAGCACAGAGAAGTAGCTGTAAAGAAACTTCTCAGTGCATAGAAGCTACAGCTAACACCTAAATAACTTAAACTTGAGCATGACAACCTGCCTAGTTTTTTGAGGCCAAGTTCAGTGCCGTTTAGAGAGGAGGTACTCAAAGTTTATTTTTCTAATTGAGTTATTTTTATTTTTTCAATTGAATGTTCATACTTGTTTTATGTAGATATGGTCAAAATACCTCATTGTAGCAATGAATCATTTTGTTCGTCATGAAACAAAACACAATTCATACATTTTACTTTGTTTCTCAGAAATGAGAGATGTTTTAAGAATGTGTTTTCATAAGATTTGCCAAAAGTTTTCATCACACAATAGCTTTTTTTTTTCCCTCTTCCTTTTGGACAATTATTGAATTGATGAAGCTTTTAAGATAGGTAGGAACAGATGTGTTGACTCAATTTGGGAGGCAAAAACATTTTTACTTGAAGAGAAACCCTCAGGGAAATGGCAGTCTCTTAGGGGTGTTTAAAATCCAGTTTTAGGAAGTCCTGAGTCTTGAGCAGATGTTGTGATGGAGTTAAGAGCCAACAGAGCTTGACCCCACTCTCACAGTCCTCTAAATACTACAATGCAGTACTAGGACCAGACTCCCTAACTGGACATTTATTAAGGGGACTGACATTTTAACTAGTGCCCTGAAGTTGCCCTTCCAATTGGTCCTTTTAGGGAAATGTTAATCCCCTTTACTTCTCTTTAATTTTAGTGCTCCAGAATCTGCTTAGGGAAGGAAAGAGAAATGCTCTGCAAAGTTGTGCAGGTGCTTTACAATACGGTGTGAGAAAGAAATTATTTTCATTAAAATATTAATGTTCAATTCAAACATGGGGGCCCTAACACAATTGAAATGGACTTGGAGAATAGCAGCTGGAGAAGCTCTGTATGCCACCTCATTCAATTGAATCCAATCCATTCTTCTTTCAGATTTGGAAAACAGACTTAGAGAGGCAGAGACACCTGCTTAAATCACATAGCTATCCGTTCAGAGGTCTGGATTTCAAGTTTTCTGGTTCTCTGTAGTATGAATTATAGCATTAAATAACATTTACTGAGTACTTACTAAGTGCTAGCCTCTGGGCTAAGTGATTTCCGTAGATGTCAATGATTTACAAAATCTTTGCAATATAAGGCATTTCAAATTTATTTATTTTTCTTTTTAAGAAAAATATTTGTTTATTTGAGAGAGAGAGAGCAAGGGAGGAGCAGAGAGAGAGGGAGACAGAGGATTCAAAGCGGGCTCCGCACTGATAGCAGAGAGCCATATGCGGGGCTGGAACTCACAAACTGTGAGATCATGACCTGAACTGAAGTCTGGTCCTTAACAGGCTGAGCCACCCAGGCAACCCTGAAATATTTAAAAAAAAAAAAAAAAAAAAAAAAAAAAGCATAACTCTTCTCTAACAATTTTTTTCCTGAAACTTCATTTGTTTTCTTAAACATAAGTTGCTGACGCATGGGTATCCAGAATCTTAATCTGCAAAGGATGCTTAGGTATACTCCACTGGGCTGTGTTTTGATGGCTAAATAAACAATAACTTATTCACAACTCAAGCCCAATCTATTTCTATTAAGGTTGCAGAGTGGTATGGAAAGCACAGCTTTTGCCTTTTTTCCTTCCTTAGTTTTGTTCACTAATGACTTCTTCCTTCTTTTCCTTCCTTTTTACCTTCTCTCCCTCCCTCCTCTCTCCTCCAACCCCAGTCTTCTTCTGTCCTTCCTTCCTTCCTTCCTTCCTTCCTTCCTTCCTTCCTTCCTTCCTTCTTTCCATTCTATTATAGGAAGTGAGGTGCTAAGGACATTTTCTGTCAAGATTCTAAACTTTTTTTATTTGTCTTGCCAACATATAGAATGTTGGACATGTAAGTGTCTTAGGCATCATCTGAAGAGAAGTAGAGGCCCAGAGAGGTAGAGGATTTTCTCTGAGGTCAACTAAATGAAACTGTACTGAGGTCAAAATGCTACTACATAGCAGGAATCCACTCAGCCCCAAGTCGAAAGTCATCAGAATAGCAAAGGCAATGTCTGGTTGGCCCTGAAGTGTCAATCCTTTTTTTTAAGAACTTGATTCAATCTCAAACCAGCAAATTCCCTAGCTTCAGGGCCAGGATCCCTTGTCACGAGCCTCAGAATCAAAAGCAAATCTCTAATCATACTCAGTGCTTCAAAACCCATCAGTTGAGGGCCAGGTAGCCAGTGGGGTTTACGCAGAGTAGGTTCTCAGAAACATAGGGGTCAGGGCTTGGAAATAGACACAAGAGGAAAAAATGACTTTTATTAACCTGTGCCTGAAAGATTTAAAGCATCACTTGATTGTGGAATAAAACCAACACATTAAGAAGCCCTAATGAAAGAAAACTTGAAGCTGGTTTTACATGTTGGAAGCCCAGTTTTTCAGATCCATTGTGATATTCTCAGCAGCAGGACATTCACTTTCCCATCCCAATGACTGCAGCAAAGGCATCTCCAAAGTCTATTTCTGGGCCTTAGTTTCTTTTGTAAAACAAGAGGATTTGTCCATATGGCGAGTGTATCTATATGTACAACCATGTGACTCTATAATCATATCAAAATAATAAAATGACATGGTTCGTTAAATTTTTTTATCATTCTGATTTTTCCCCCCTCCCAGTTTGTGGCTTGGCTGAACTGGCTGAACTGAGGGGAATACCTTTAATGCTCCAGATTACTTGTAGAGATTTTTATCTCACAATATTCCCCAAAGAATGTTAGGGCTGCTTCATTTCTCTGAGAGCCTTGCCTAGTAAACAATGTACAAACAAAACACTATTAGAGGTTCAGCAGTGTTTTCTGGAATAATCCCCAGTATGCTCACGATAAAGCCAAACTTCTTTACATGGCCTGCAAGGCCCTTGCCTGATCTGGCTCCTCTGTGCTTTCCAGGATTATATCAGACTCTCTCTCTCTCCTTATTTAATTTATTCTGGACACATGGCCTTCCTTTAGCTTCTGAAGGCACCATGCTGTTTGCCAACTCAAGGCCTTGATATGGCCTGTTTTCTCTGCCGAAACTGTCTTCCCTCCCTCTTGGTCTGCTTGAATGATTCAGGCCTAAATATCACATCATCAGGGAAGTGATCACCTCATCCAAAACCGAAATCAGGCCACCCTGTCCTTTCTCGTCAAAGCACTCAATAAAATTTGTGATTTACACATATTTCTATGTTTACTTTACTATTCATCTTCCTAACTAGTCTTTGAGGGAAGGGGCTGTTTCTTTTGTGTTTGCTATTGTATTTCCTAGCACATAGTAGGTGCTCTTTGGGGAATATTGTGAGATAAAAATCTCTACAATATTTGCTATATTAGTAAAGGAGTAAATGTATTCACAGAAAATTCCCAGCACAGTCAGCCCTTATTGGTTGTTTAGATAGGACATGATTCTTGAGAACCCTTAGTGAAACCATGACTGACCTTGTTTTGGCATTGTGGAAATAGTTATTGGTCCTTCCATAATCTGACAACTCTTCCAATGTGTGTTTATTCAGACTGATTCAACCTCTTTAATGACTCAGTGGGAACACCATTAAGCCAGTTAATGCAAACTCAATTCCCTCAATTCGAGTTCTTGGTCAACTGCAGGGATGTTCTGGCCAAGAAGATACCTGAGATTTCAAGTTTGAACTAGAGTACTCTTAAGAGAAAAAAATCAAGTGAATCTCCAGTGATTGACACTGTCTATGAATAAAAGTGAGAATTAAGTCATATGTGGAAATACTACATAGTCACCTGACTGCAGTCAGTTTTATTTAGCTGTTGCTGGAGCCCCATGGAGAAGGGTTTATTTATTAAGAATGGAATAGTTCTTTTAAAATTCTGTAGCAATCATGTCTCTCTCTCTCTCTCTCTCTCTCTCTCTTTTTTTCTCCAGTCCATGGAAAGTGTTATCTCAGGCGGCTTTGTGCAGGAAGTTGGGTTTATCACTTCCTCACAGTTGCACTTTGTCTAGGACTTAACTACATGCTATCAGATTACATCAAAATGTAGGCCTTTGTGTGTTTAACTCATCAAAGGAGTGGACCCTCAGGACTTGATATCACTTCACTGCATATGCAGCCATGTAGCAAAACAAAGCCTATCTAAACAGGACAGAACTATTTCTGTTGCGAGGCGACTCTGCTAGCTCGAGCTTGCAGAAATGGTCGGGTTTCAGGTGTCTGTAGTGTTTCACTTCTTGTTTTTATATTTATCTCTTTTTAGAATTGCAGTCATTTGCCTGGCTGTGTGCAAGGAAGGAAACCCAAAATATTACCTACAAGGGAGGAGACAAGATTGCTCCAATCCCCAGTGTCAGTTGGAGGCAGCACTAACCTTTACCTCATCATCTTGATTTTCACTTGAAAGCTGAAGTGGCTGCGGTCAGAGTCTGGGCTCCAGGGATGGCCACACAGGGGGTTTGAATCCTGGCTCCTCTGTTTCCTGCTTGTGCGTCCTGGGGCAAGTTATTTCACCTCTTTGGGCTTCTGTTTCTCTGTCTGAAAAATGGAAAAATTACAGCACCTGCCTAATAGCCTTATGATATGGAATAAATGATAGGGATGAAATGGTGTGTGAAAAGTGCATATGGAATGTGCTCACCACAGGAGGCATATCAGTCTTGTGAAGCCGGAGGGGTCCTGCACGCCACACCCTGCAGAGTGAGTGGCAAGGCCGGCACAGTCGCGGGCCGGCTCAAGTTTCTCAGGCTGCACTTCCACCTTTGGGGCCTCGTTGCTAGTTTCTTCTCTGCGGAGTTCCCTCTTCTCTGCGGTGGGCTGGCTGCCAGATGCCGCCTCTATTGGCAGCCACAGGAAGCCAATGCAACTGTGAAGTAATACTTCTGCCCCGGGGCTGGCCCCGCCCTGTTGACCAAGGGTTTTAGATCTGCTCAGCCAACTCCTTTTAATATCTTGCCTAAAAAGGACTTCTCACCCTGCTCTGCTGCACTGGGCGATGGCTGCCTGCCCTAGAGGGCTCAGACAAACAGCTTTCGGGGGATAGAAATGGGGAAGGGAACTTCTTCCTCCCAGACGAATGTTTTGGGAGTTGGGGGTACCATCTTGCAGCAACTGTCTGCTATGGTGATCAGTTACCAAAATCATATGTCAAAGGAAGAGGGATAGGCTTGATTTTATAAAATCCTTCCAAGCCAGTGGAGTATAATGAGGTGCTCTGAAAAAAAAAAAAAATTATTTGCATCATGGCAGTATGCAAATTTTCGCAGACCTATGACTGGAAAGAAATTAAATTACACCTAAAAAACTTTATAATTTAAGAAGGTAAATGTTTTTTCTTTTCCTTTTTGAAAGTCTGAAACCATTCTAAATAGGAAATTGAAACAAGCATAATGCTTTATTGCTTCTTTATACTCTGGTTATTCACTGATGGCTCCCTACCTTGATGGTTTCCTCCCTTCCGGCTTCTGAGGTGGCAGATGCCCTGTGAGCCACACTCCACCTCAGCTGTTCAGATCACTTCAGAGCCACAGACACCTTCCATTCAGTGCCAGCTGGCTTTGGCTTGGTGTCAGAGGTTCTCATCCAGTGGATTTTGCCTCTCTGCCTGGCCCCATGGGGTGAGCTCTTTGGCTATCTCTTTAGCTTTTGTCCTTGGATGCTGTCTCTTGGAGCTCCCGTTCGTGACCGGAGGGCCAGTCTCATGTCACCTTCAAGCTCTGCACAAGAGACAGATTCCCAGGCTGGAATCTAGCATCTTGGGCTCTGGGAAGACTTGAGACATTTGCCTACAACTCACTTGGAACAGTAGTGAATGCTAGTGGAAAACCAGGTCTTTCTTTTGGTTGATCATATTAAAATACATTTTTTTTCTAATTGCAAAAGCAATACATGCATACACACGTGCGTGCACACACCCCCCCCCCCCCCCACACAAGCTCCTAAACACAGAAATATGTCAAATTTAAAATTGAAGGGCTTCATATTAACCTCCTAGTGATAATTCTTTGTTATATACTGTCTCAGATTTATTTCAGTGCATATAAAAACATTTTTTACCTCACACAAAAAAAATGAGAATGGGATGCATACCTACTCTTCTGTAATTTGTGTGTTTTCCTTAACAGTATATCTTGAATAGATTGAAATGCCAGCATAGACAGATTTACTCCATTATTTTGTATGACTGTGGCTATTCCACAGTAGAGTGGACTATATTTACTCGATTCCTCATGGACCTTGCACTATTTAAGATTTTTTTCTTTGGCTTAACAAGCAGTGCAATACTGAACATCCTTGTACAAACATCTTTGTGTGCATGTGTGAGTATTTCTGTAGAATTGTTGGGTTGAAGGGGATGCACATTTCAAAGTTTCATAAACTATGTTAAATTGTGTATCAGTGGACCAGTTTGTGATCTGCTAAGAAATCTGAGAAGGCCTGTTTCCTCAAATACTTACCAACTCTAGTATTACTAAATTTTGTAAGTCTACTGGGCAAAAAACTTGTTCATTGGTGTTGCTTTTATTATTAGCAATGTTGAACATCTTTTAGAATGTTTTTTTGACTATCCATATTTCCTCTTATGAGAGTTTTCTGTTTGTATCCTTTATCCAATTTTCTGTTGAGTTGTCTTTTTCTTTTTTTCATGTTTGTTTATTTTTGAGACAGAGACAGAGCGCGAGTCGGGGAGGGGCAGAGAGAGAGGGAGACACAGAATCTGAAACAGGCTCCAGGCTCTGAGCTGTCAGCACAGAGCCCGATGGTGGGGCTCGAACCCACGAACCGTGAGATCATGACCTGAGCGGAAGTCAGATGCTCAACCGACTGAGCCACCCAGGTGCCCCGATGAGTTGTCTTTTTCTTATTGATCTGTGCAGCAGTTAGGATGTTTTCAGAATGCTTACTTGTATTTATTGTTTATTATTCTAGAATATGATATCTAAAGATAAGGTATTCCCGAGTTGGGCAGTGGCTTAGCAGTCTTGGGCGCAGATACTTCTGCTGCTATGTTTTACTCAGCTTGTGCTTTTGTGGTTTCGAAATGGCTGCCATAGTTCCGGTCATCACATTGTAGACAGCTATCTCCACAGGTCCAAAAAAGGCTCACCTATCCCCAATTCTCAAGCTTCGTTTTTGATCATTAAGGAAAACTTCCAACTAGCTTGCCTGCAGATATCTGCCCCTACCCAGGTCCCACTGGCCGGGATTGAGTCACATGCCCCTTTTCAGGCTATGATACCCATGCATCTGCCATTAAAAAGAATATATTTATTTATTTTGAGAGAGAGAGAAAGTGTGTGCATGCAAGTGGAGGAAGGACAGAGAGGGGAACAGAGAATCCCAAGCAGGTTCTGCACCAGCAGCGCAGAGCCCAATGGGCTTGAATTCACCACCTGTGAGATCATGACCTGACTGGAAGTCAGACGCTTAATGACTGAGCCCCCCAGTGCCCCAACATCTGCCATTTTTTTTTTTTTTAAATTTTTTTTTTCAACATTTTTTATTTATTTTTGGGACAGAGAGAGACAGAGCATGAACGGGGGAGGGGAAGAGAGAGAGGGAGACACAGAATCGGAAACAGGCTCCAGGCTCCCAGCCATCAGCCCAGAGCCTGACACGGGGCTCGAACTCACGGACCGCGAGATCGTGACCTGGCTGAAGTCGGACGCTTAACCGACTGCGCCACCCAGGCGCCCCAACATCTGCCATTTTTAATGAGATTAGTCTCCATGCCATCTCCTGAATTAGTTGAATCAGGCAGATGCAATTTGATTATAGTGCAACAATTTGAATGTAGGCACAAATTCTGAATACCTAAATACCTGAATGCTCAATACCTGAAATACAAGATTATCTTTGGCTTTGAATGGTGAATCTTTAAAGGATCAGTGTATGACTTGAGCATGGGCAGACCAGCTCCTTAATATCTGGCCACTCTCAGTAAGTCATAATATCCTGCTTAAACCCCCAAAGCAGAATAGCGCATGGCTTTCTCCTCTGGGCAGCAAGAGGTGGTTGGACTTTACCTGGTCTGTGAAGCCACTGTTAGGCCAGTTGCGATCTTCTGGCAGAATTTCTGGACCTCTCCAGAGGGGATGAGGGCCCCACAGGTGGCTATAACAATACCTACCCTTTTAAATGGGTGCTGAGTTCTGACTGAAGGGATGGGAAGCTACAACCTCCTTCACTACTTTTGGAGTAGGGACCTCCCTCTTCTCCCTACTGGGCAGAGAGACAATGGGAAGTAGTAGTTATAGCTTATTTTTGCTTTACTTATTTCTTGTAAGTCAGTGGTCTCAGAGGAAAGAGAAATCTGATCTTAATTACATCTTTCTGAGATGAAAATTACCTTCTTTTAAAAATAAATCTTTGGGGCACCTGAGTGGCTCAGTTGGTTAAGCATCTGACTCTTGATTTCGGTTCAGGTCATGATCATACAGTTTGTGGGTTCGAGCCCTACATTGGGCTGCGTGCTGACAGCAGAACCTGCTTGGGATTCTGTCTCTCCTTCTTTCTCTGCCCCTTCCCTCCTTGTGTTCTCCTCCTCTCTCTCAAAGTAAACAAATAAACTTAAAAAAATGCTTATTCAGTTTTTAGAGAGAGAGAGAGAGCATGCGTGTGCACATGAGCAGGGGAGAGGCAAAGGGACAGGGTGACAGAGGATCCGAAGTGGGCTCTATGCTGACAGCAGCGAGCCTGATGCAGGGTTCAAACTCATGAACCAGGAGATCATGACCTGAGCCTAAGTCGGACCTCAACTGACTGAGCCACTCAGGTGCCCCAAGAAAATTATATTTTAATCGGACTAAGATACGTCCTCAGGTTCACCTTTTCTACTCCCAGAGTCTCAGTGGTATGTTCTGGATACCAAAACTCTTGATTTTTATTAAACTGAGGTTATGGACATGGAAGGCTGAGTTCCAGAATCACTTAGCTCATCTTTATCCTTCTGCCTTGATCTGTTCTAATTTCTCAACTTGACAACCCCAAAATGAAAATTCAAACAAAAGTCAGTCCCCTCTTCTTCCCTCTTAATCCTGTTCCCTACATCACAATAGTTACTGTGATAGCTGAGTGCTTATTAGGCTAAAAGTATTCACTTTCACTTTTAACCTTAGAGAATCCTACACAGCTGTTATTTAAATGTATCCCCATTTTATGTTTTTGCATGCTGTTGTACATAGACCTAAAAAAATTTCATTTCCAGTTTTTTGTTGCTTGTATATAAAAATATAATTGGGGGTGCCTGGGTGGCTTAGTTGATTGAGCGTCGACTCTTGATTTCAGCTCAAGTCATGATCCCAGGGCCACTGGATCAAGCCCCATGTTGGGCTCTGTGCTGAGTGTGAAACCTGCTTAAGATTCTCTCTCTCCCTCTCTCTTTGCCCTCCCCTGCACTCTCTCTCTTTCTCAAATTAAAAAACAAAAAAATGTTTAGAAACATAATTGATTTTTGTATGTTGACTTTGTGTCCTGTGACCTTGCTATTAGTTTTACTAGATTTTTTTGTAGATTCCTCAGTCTTTTCTACATATGTGATCATGTTGTTTGTGGATACAGATAATTTTACTTCTTCCTTTCCAATATGGATGGAAAGGCTCCAGGCGTAGCCCTAAAGGCAGCCAGCTTGATGAGCAGTCCTTTGGTTTAGATTTCAGACCTGGTAGTTCGTTGATTGGGCTGCCTCAAGAAATGAAATCACATGTAGTGGTCTTTTCTGACTCTGGTTTTATGCATGCTATTTGTTCTTTCTCTTTCCTTTATTTGAGGACTTCCTTCCTTACTTGATAAGTTTAATTTGAAAACTGGTTCACTCAGAGAAAGTACCTTATTTCTGAAGTATTTTTCCTCTGGCTGGTGGTCAAATCTGCCATTCTTGGAGGGTTGACCACCTTCTCTTTTCCATTTCCTTCTTTGGTTCCATAATGAAATAATCATTCCCTGCAGACTCATCAGCCAGTTTGTCCACTGGCTGTTCCCTGATTTTTGCTAAATGACTTTTACCAGCAAGTGGTCTGGTGTCCTTTGCAAATCAAAGTCTGGGACATGCTTTGCCCCTTGTTCCGCAGATTTTAAATGCCCTTTATCAAGCAGCTTCTCATGCTGGGAAAACCACAGTTGGTCTCTACTTCTCCCTCACTTCTTTAAAATTACTTGATAGTAATTTTACCTAACTCTTTGATTCTTTATCTTAGTTATTTGTACATTTGTTTACTTTAAATATTTTTCCTCCAAATATTACATATTCTTTCAACTGATTCTGATTATTTTTATTTACCCCTCCTTTATCTATTTTGGAAGCTACTTCTTTTTCTCTTTAGCTCTTTCTTTGTTAAAAGGAAAGGACAAAATAATATCCAATCAATAATATTCAATCCAGTGATTTTTAGACTTTCCTTCATGGAAATATAGTTACAAGAATCTTTAAACTTACTGAAGCTTTTTTTTTTTTTTTTAGCTGATTATGGTAAAAGAAAAGTTTATCATAATTATACAGAAGGTGTCCCAGAGGATCAGCATGAATATTGGCCTACAGAGGATCCACTCTCAAGCATCGGGATAATCCTGGATTTTTACTGATCATTTCCTTTTCATTTTTCTTTGTCTTTTCTTTCCTGTTTGCTTTTGCATTTCCTTGCCTTTGGCACCAGCTCATTTTCCTTGAGTCCTTTTTCTTTTTGGAAAACAGCATGAGTAAGTGGAAGGAACACGGACTTTGGAGTATTAATAGGCCTGAGTTTCAACACCACTTTGCCTGTTACTAGTTGTGTATCCTTGGGAAAGTTACTTACCCTTTTGGAATTTCAGTTTTCTTCTAAGGACTGCCTGTGAAACTATGAATAAAATTCATAAGGCATTTAGCACAGTGCCTGGCCCATGGAAGATACTCAATACATGTTACCTATGACCATTACCTTTTACTCGTCTGACTTTCTTGCTCCTTTCTGTAATCATTTGACATTCATTATTGGACTTAGATGAATCTATACATTTGTGATCTTTGAAAGTAGTGGTTTACCTCTTCTTTCCTCTTTTTTTTTTTTAATGTTTATTTATTTATTTCGAGAGAGAGAGTGAGCAGGGGAGAGGAAGAGAGAATCCCAAGCAGACTCCATGCTCAGTGTGGAGAGCCTGACATGAGGCTCAATCTCATGACTGCAAGATCAGGACCTGAGCTGATATCAGGAGTTGGACACTTAACTGATGAGCCATCCAGGCGCCCCTCCTCTTCTTCCCTCTTAATAGTAGTCAGTGATATGATGTCAGAAAAATAGCTTATGCAGTCAGCCTGAATTACAAGAGAATGAATAAAAGTTGAATGTGTCTAGAATCATAATGGTAGAGCCTCAGTAGATTTTAGAGACCCAGCCGCTTCAACTCTTTTTATTTTATAGATGAACTGACATAACAAAGGTAAGCAATTTATTTGCGTTTCCTCCCTCACACCAGCCCCTGACAGTCACTAATCTGCTTTCTGTCTCTATGGACTTGCTTATTCTGGACATTTCATACAAATGGATTCATATAGCTGTGATCTTTTGTGTCTGACTTCTTTCACTCAGTATAATATCTTCAGTTCATACTTGTTTAATAATTCAAATGATAGGATAGTATAATGAAGAAAATAAAAAATATTCTGTAATCCCACCTACCATTGATAAAGACTGTTAACAGTGTGGTGTCTCCCACATAAATACATTTACACTAGTCACACCTTTTACTTGAATTTGGTTTTCCACTTAGGACTTGTGAAACAGCTCCCTGTGTCAACACACATGCAGATCTCTTTATTCTCTTTTACATTCTGTGTGGTGTTGTATTATATGATTTTAGTCTAGGTTGTTTAACAAACCTGCTGAGGGTATCCTTCTCCTCCCCTCTCCTGCCTCACCCAACAGTTTGCATCCTAACTGCTGAATGTGAATTTATTTTGAAATCCCAATATTAGAGGAAAATAAACAGGAATAGCTTCCATTACTCTGAAGTTAGCTTGGTTACACTGGGAAATTCATACATCAGTACGAGCTAGATAAACTTTGAGGTTGCTTCTAATTTCAGATTCTTTAATTCCTGGGATTAGTTCCACAATCATGGTAGTTCTAGGGACATAGAGGCAAATGTCTAGGACTGGGAATTAGGAGGCCTAGGTTTAGCCTTCATTTTGCTAAGGACTAGCTCTGGGCCATTGGAAAGTTACTTATTTCTTCAGATTTCAGTTTCTTCATCTGTGAAATGAGGTGAATGGGCTAATCGGTTTCTGTCAACTGAGGTCACTGCCCAGTTTACAATGATTTCCCTTCTCCCGGAATAGCTTTACTCCCTTAGCGTAGGCCCTCAGTAGCCATGTTATATTATGAGACACTCCTTTCTCAGCCATATCTGATTTTTCTAGTGGAAGCCATTTGTCACAAGTCAATCCAATCAAAATCCTTCTTTAGGATTTTTTAATGTGAACCACAGACAATATGGGCAGTTCCTCTCTTGTGGTGGGGAGATGTGAGAAGTGAAACTTGGTAGCCATTGGTAACCATATTATCAGTGAATTGAGGTTCTAATGTAGAGAGGGAAGGGGTGAGACTTCTGTGCTATGAGTTAGTGGGAGAGTAGTCACATAAAAAAGGAGCTACCTCTAAATGCAATGTGAGGTTCTGAATTGGGTCCTGTAACGGAAAAAGGACAGTGGAAAAACTGATGATCCAAGTAATGTCTATAGTTAATAGTACTGTTCATAACCAATGTTAATTTTGTAGTTTTAATGAAGATGCCATGTTTATGTAAGATGTTGACATTAGGGGAAACAGGCTGAGAACTCTCTAAACTATCTCTGCAATATAAACATCATATGCTTCCTGATAGGATGCAACAAGAAGGGTACGGTATTACTTATGTGGTATTCTTTTAAAAAATATACACCTGAATTTAACCACTAGGAAATATGATTGAGAGACATTCTTTAAATGAGTAGTTGGTGCCCTTCAAAAATGTCAAGGTCATGAAAGACAAAGAAAGATAGGAATTCTTCCAAATTGGGGAAATTTAGGAGACATGAAAACTACATGAAATGAATGATCTGGATTCCATCCTGGACCCAAAAAAAGATCATTAGTAAGATAATTGGAAGCATTTGAATACTTTCGAGTAATTTATTAAATAAATTAATGTTTGTTTATTTATTTATTTTGAGAGAAAGAGCAAGCACACACCCTGTGCATGAGCAGGGGAGGGGCATAGAGAGAGAGAGAGAGAGAAGGAGAGAGAGAATCCTAAGCAGGCTCCGTGCTATCAGCTTGGAGCCTGATGTGGGGCTCAGTCCCATGAACTGTGAGATCATGACCTGAGCAGGAATTAAGAGTCAGAGCCTTAACCTACTGAGCCATCCAGGCACCCCCTACTTGCTAATAGTATTGTATCAATACTAATTTCATGGTTTTGATTTTTTTTTTTTTTTTGGTCATAAAAGATGTTAACATTTGGGAAAGCTATAGGAACAGTGTAGGAATTCTTTTTTTTTTTTTTTTTTTACTACTTTTGCAACTTTTTTAATTTAAGTCTGAAATTATCTCAGAATTAAAAAGCTTACCAAAAGGTGATATCATTGGCATGGTGTAGGCAACTCCAAACACCCATCCCTCCACAGAAATATAAAAAAATATCAGAAACTGGTAAAACCAACTTTGTCAGAACTCAGGAAAATAGTAAACAATTTAGAGCAATGAAGCAAATGTTGAATCAAGAAAAAGAACCTAAAAGGGATAGGAAATCTCTGTGGCATTTTTCCTTGCCCTTGCCCTTGCCCTTGCCTCACACCTCCCTAGTAAAGTGACAGTCTTGAAGATAGCAACTTGAGTTCCCAGTGTGGAACCTTGGCCTTGGTTCTAGAGAGAGCAGAGCACACCTTATTAGCAAGTCATTGTGTTTGTCTGCTCTACTCTGAAGGCTACCTGAAGGACTAATTAACACAAGATATGTCTGTGTTTCATCTAACTCAGAGATTACTCAGGACAGAAAAATGGTGGACATAGCGCAGACATTGTAAGGTATTAAAAACAAACAAACAAATCAAAACAACAACCACCCTGCAGCTTCTTGGGGCAAAAAGATTAAAGTTGAGACATACAATAGACCGCCTAAGACTTGGGAGGCAAGCTGGGAGAGATTTTTTTTTGAAACTTAGGTTATTCAGAAAAGCCTGTGTACATACTGGGGAATCTAGAAAGCCACGCGCATGCCCGAGACAAGACACATCCTCAGAAAAGACCCAGGAAGACCCTAGCTTTCAACTCTGGATGATCTTTAGGTTTGTTGCAAGTAGCAGGTGAAGGCTAAGGCAGTGTTGTAAGTAGCCTGCCTAAGCATTAAAGAGTGCCCCAACATAGCCAATCTGCAAAGAATGCGAGAGATATTTATTTTTTGTTTGTTTGGTTTTTAAACTCTTGGCATCAGGGATATCTTTCTTTCTTCCTTTCTTTTTAAAAAAATTTTTAATGTTTATTTGGGAGGGAGGAGCAGAGAGAGAGGGAGGCACAGAATCTGAAGCAGTCTCCAGGCTCTGAGCTGTCAGTGTGGGGCTTGAACCCACAAATCATGAGATCAGGACCTGAACCTAAGTTGGAGGCCTAACTGACTGAATTACCCAGGCACTCCAAAGAAATCTATTTTGAAGGACTAGCTGAATGCAGGTAAGGAACAGAGACTTCAGTGACCATATACAATAAAGAATACAGTCTCTACAAAAAATAGTTTGGAAAAATCACAGACAAATGGACAGCAGTGGTCCTCAACAATCTAGAACAGTAAACACTGGAGAAGGAGGAAAATCTGATATCCGGAATTACCATATTATAATATTCAAATGTACAATGTTCTATGAAAAAAATCACAAAATTATACAAAGATACAGCAAAGTATGGTCTACTTAAGAGATAAAAATAAATTGACAGAAGACCAGATATTAGAGTTATTAGACAAAGGATTTTTAAAAAATTTAATGTTTATTTATTTTTGAGAAAGAGAGAGAGATAGCATGAGTAGGGGAGGGACAGAGAAAGAGGGAGACACAGAATCTGAAGCAGGCTCCAGGCTCTGAGCTGTCAATGGAGAGCCTGATGCGGGGCTCAAACTCATGAACCATGAGACCATGACCTGAACTGAAGTTGGACGCTTAACCGACTGAGCCACCCAGGCATCCCAAAATTAACAGTCTTAAATATGCTCAAAGAGCTAAAAGAAATCAGAAAAATAATGTATGAATACAATGAAAATATCAATAAAGAAATACAAGCTATAAAGAGGAGCCAAATAGAAATTCTGGAGCTGAAAAGTACAGTAACTGAAATAAAAAATTCACTAGAGGTATTCAACAGCAGATTGAGCAGAGAGAAGAAACAAATAAACGAACTTAATGATAGGACAATTGAAATTATATATACTGAGAAGCAGAAAGAACAAAAAAAAAAAAAAAAGAAAAGTGAACAGAACCCAAGGTACCTATGGTACAATCAAGCCAACCAACATATATGTTTTGGGAGTCCCAGAAGGAGGAGACAGAGAAAGGGGCAGAGAGATTACTTAAAGAAATAGTGACCAAACACTTCCCAGTTTGATGACTCTATATGTCCAGGAAGCTCAACAAACTCCAAGTATGGTAAGCTCAAAGAAATTCATACTGAGACACATTATAATTAAAACAAAGACAGAATCTTGGAAAACAGTAAAAGAAACTCATGTTCAAGGGATTCTTTTTTTTTTTTTTTAATTTATTTTTGGGACAGAGAGAGACAGAGCATGAACGGGGGAGGGGCAGAGAGAGAGGGAGACACAGAATCGGAAACAGGCTCCAGGCTCCGAGCTGTCAGCACAGAGCCTGACGCGGGGCTCGAACTCACGGACCGCGAGATCGCGACCTGGCTGAAGTCGGACGCTTAACCGACTGCGCCACCCAGGCGCCCCCAAGGGATTCTTAATAACACTAACAGCCAATTTCTTAGGCAGTAGGCAATATTTAAAGTGCTGGGGAAAATCAAGAGTCTATATCTGGCTAAACTATCCTTCAAGAATGAAGGAGAAATTAAGACATTACCAGACAAATAAAAGCGGAGGGAGTTTGTTAAGAATAGACCTGCCCTGGGGCGCCTGAGTGGCTCAGTCGGTTGAGCGTCCAGCTTCGGCTCAGGTCTTGATCTCGCGGTTTGTGAGTTGAGCCGGCGACGGGCTTTGTGCTGACAGCTCAGAGCCTGGAGTCCGCTTCAGATTCTGTGTCTCCCTCTGTCTGCCCCTCCGCTGCTTGCACTCTGTCTCTCTCATTGTCTCAAAAATAAATAAACATTAAAAAAAAAAAAAAAAAGAATAGACCTGCCCTACAAGAAATGTTAAAGGGAGTTCTCAGGTCCAACTTTCAGCCATACAAAGAAATAAAAATCTTGGGTAAATGTAATTACACAAGTAAATAAAAAGCCAATATTATTGCATTTTAATTTGTAACTGTACTTTTAATTTCTTGCATGATTTGAAAGACAAATGCCCAAAATATGATAAATCTATGTTGTTGGCACACATAGTGAAAAATTCAAGGTGTGTAATGGTATAATTGAAAACTATCATTTTTGTAAAAAAAAAAAAAAGTGTGTGTGTTGTGCACATGTGTGTGTACACACCCAGGTCACAGATGTACACACACATGCCTGTATGGCATAGAACATCTATGGGCATACAACATCCCTGAAAGGGTATACAAGAACACTGATAAGTTGTTTCCCTTATAATTTTGCCAGCTAGATGGACATGTTCCCAGCAGTTAATTCTTATTCCTTGTCTCAAATCTGTTACTTTTTTCATTTCTCCATTTCCAGAAAAGCAATACCACTTATCCAGTTGATTATGACAGAATAATGGAAATCAGGTTTGTTTCTTCTCTTTTTCTCACCCACCCCCCATCCCCAGTTAAATTGATCATTAAATCCTGTTAATTTTATCTCTAAAACATATCTCAACTTCGTCTACTTCTATTTCAGAAGATGTTGTCTATTCCCAAATGTTTGTTGTTCCTTTCATCCTGGGTCATAGAACTCTTGACTTTCAGCTGGATCTGTAGTCTCTAGAGTAACCATTTTATTTCCCAACACTCCTTGCAACCAGATGGGGCCCATGTGAGTTCTTTCCAATGAATTGTAACTAAAAGTGTCATGCTTCATTTCTAAAAATGCTCTTAAGGGGAGGGGACATACCTTTTTTTTTTCCCTTTCTCATTCATGTAGGCTGGAATGCAAACAGTATGATTGGAGTCAGAGCAGCCATCTTGGACTAGGCGGTGGAAGTCACATGTTGAGAAACAAGATAGAGGGAATCTGGTCCTTTGGAAATTGTGGAGCCACCAATCTAATTCTAGGTTGACTATGTGTAGACTTCAGTTATATGAGACGGACATAAACATCTGTCTGTCCAAGCCATTGTAATTTGGAGTTTTCTGTCCCAGCTATTGCTAATCCCAAATGATAAAATGTCTCTCCATTTTGGGGTGCCTGGGTGACTCAGTTGGTTGAGCATCCAACTCTGGGTTTTGGCTCAGGTCATGGTCTCACAGTTTGTGAGTTTGAGCCCCATGTGGGGCTCTGCACTGATGGTGGGGTGCCTGCTTGGGATTCTGTCTCCCTCTCTCTCTGCCCCTCCTCTGCTGGCTGTATATCTCTCTGTCTCTCAAAAATAAATAAATAAACATTAAAAAAAAAAAAAATCTCTCCAGGGCGCCTGGGTGGCTCAGTCGGTTGAGTGACCGACTTCAGCTCAGGTCATGATCTCACAATTTGTGGGTTTGAGCCCCACATCGGGCTCTGTGCTGACAGCTCAGAGCATGGAGTCTGCTTTGGATTCTGTGTCTCCCTCTCTCTCTGCCCCTCTCCCGCTCATGCTCTGTCTCTCTCTGTCTCAGAAATAAATAAACATTAAAAAAAAAATCTCTCCATTTTGACCATTAACCCCTTGGTTCAAGTCCAACACATCTCACCTGAACTGCTGCATTAGCATCCTGACTGTTCCAACCACATCCAATCTTGACCTCTCTCTCCAATCAATTCCAACCAGACATTCCAACCAGAGTAGTCTTGTAACTATACATGCAAGAACACATCACTCCCTTGTTTATAATCCTTTAATGAATATTGATTAGTTTTAGAGTAAAGTTGGAAATTCTCAATACAGCCTATGCAATCTGTCATTATCTGGCCCCTGAAACTTCTTCAGCTCATCTCTTGACTTTTTCCCCTTATTCTCTGGCCTTCAATCGTATCAAAACTTCAAATATCCTATCTCCTCTACTGTTACATTTATCTTAAATCTTCTTTCCCCAATCCTTACTGCCTAACTTCTACTAATCTTTTACATCTCTGAGAAAATGTAATTTCTTCAGGAATTGGTCAGAAGCCATTACTGCACTTCCTCACGGCATCATAGACTTAAAAAGATAGTCTTTACTTCCACTTACATAATTATTTTTGCAATTCATTTAATGTTTCAAATGGTGTGTGAGCCTAATGTACCTACAGATGTATTCCATGGCCCACATAGATATTTTTTGCTTTTCTTAAAATTAAACTTGAAGAACTTTATTTAGTACATTTTTTTGGTTTGTCTCAGGTCCTACCCAGTCATTCTATGTCACAAATTTGTGTTCCTTTCCTGTGTACCCTAGACCTTTGTATTTGCCTGTCTCCATTAAACTAGAAGCTCTGTTAGAGTAAGGATGGTGCTTATCTTCCACATCACTCTATGCCCTCTATCTTAATATGCTTGAGGCATATCAAAAATTGTGGACATCTTGTCAAATGAATGAAGGTAATGAACGAACTGCCCTTGTCATAATTACTAATAGTCTTTTCCTTCCTTTGGCTTTATTTTCAATATAAGATACTATATGGAGATAAGTATGGGGAAGTAACCACTTGGTGACTATTTCAAAACAAATTTTGAATAAATTTAGCACAAGATTCTGCACTTTAAACCCAGCCTTCACACCCCCTCCCTTTTTTTTTTTGCTAATGGACTAAATAGAAAGTGGAATTGTATGTTTATACTTTTGGAAGTTTCAATAAGGTTACAAAAGCAGTTCCTCTGGTCATTTCATTTCTTGGGGTGGGAACTCTGACTTTGTAATTTTTCTTAGATCTAAAATTATCCTCAAATACAAAGTTTTATAAAATGGTGGAGGGCGAGGGGAGCCTCCTTCTCTTGGATTTCCAAGTGTAACTATCAGCTCTATTTTTTTATTACTTAAAATTTTTAATGTTTATTTATTTTTGAGAGAGAGAGAGGGCAAGGGGCAGAGAGAGCTGGAGACACAGAATCTGACACAGTCTCTGGGCTCTGAGCTATCAGCACAGAGCCTGACATGGGGCTTGAACCCACGAACTGTGAGATCATGACCTGAGCTGAAGTCTGACACTTAACCGACTGAGCCACCCAGGCGCCGTGTCAGCTCTGTTTTGAACAAACTAACGCTTCCTTCCCTATTGTATTTTCATCACACTCTAAACATCATTACATCAACATCTTAGCTAAAGCTTATTGAAAAGTTCCACTTTTGGAGAATGTGTTCATATGAGGCCATTGTGTATAGTTGTGCAATTTGTGCACTATGCCCAGGCACCCAGGTGGAAACCAGCGAGGGCTGAAACCAAGCCTATGTTTCCTACCTAAGCTCCTGGTGTGGGACTCCCTCAGCCCAGAAGAAGAAGGTACCAGTGGCAGATCTGTGCTCTTCCAGAGCAAGTGCTTCTCTTTGCTACCCCTAGCCTTGATCTTGCCACAGAGGAAAAGCTGAAAGAGAGAAAAAAAGCTAACACCCAGGGAGAGGCCAACACTAGTGATGGAGAGAGAGGGATTCTGGGTGGCAAACAGTCCTATGTCTTTTCTTGTCCTAATCAGAGGGCCACATTTCTGGTTTCCCTAAGGTTTGGTAGTTCAATCCTTCTTTCAATTAAATTTCTGCCTTTTTGCCTTAGCCAGATTGATTAGCTTTTCATTTCCTGCAGGATATCTTAGATCTCTTCTGGCTCTGACATACAATACAGTAACCCTAGGATCAGCTGGGACAGGTAGCTACAGTAGTATTATAGTAAATGCTTTAGTTATGATGGGAGGCAGGGGGCTTATCTGTAGCATCTTCTGATTCCCATGGTGTCAGTATGTGACCTTAGCCACCAACGTGATGTCATTGAATCATATAACTGGCTCTTGTTAGTCTGTAGGAGCTGGCTCCAGCAGACTACTGGAAAGCTTCCATTAGGTCCAACTTTGTCCACTGATGGAGTATGTGAATGATGTTGGTCACCATGTGGTAAGCCCCCAAGGATGAATATGACTTCAGATATGCTCTGTTTAGCCTATAAGTGTTGAGAATATTTTGGATGTATTCCCTGAATTTAAATATCATGATATTTTACCTAAAAACACATATTCCTACTTTTTCATGAGAAATAGAAATATGTTGTGGGGGCACTTAGGTAACTAACTCAGTTGGTTAGGGGTCTGACTGTTGATTTTGGCTCAGGTCATGATCTCACCATTCATGAAATTGAATGCTGTGTCAGCACTGCGCTGACAGTGTGGAGCCTGCTTGGGATTCTCTCTCTCCCTCTCTCTCTCTGCCCCTCCCCTACTTGTGGGCACATGATCTCTCTCTCTCTCTCTCTCTCTCTCAAAAATAAACAAATATACTTAAAAGAAATAAATGGGAATATATTGCAGTATCGGACTTGGTGCTCAGAAAGGCTCAGTGACGTATCCAAGGCGACAATGAGATTATCCAAGGTCACACGAAGCATAAGTGCTTGAACCAGAACAAGAACTAAGGTCTTGTGACTCACAAACCAAAACCTGTGCAACCTTTCCAGGTCGCCCTCTCAGTGCCTTGTCCATTATCCTCTTTACTGCTACTGCTTGCATGCCATTTTCTTTACAACTGGTGTTTTCCCTTCACAAAGCATTTATGTTGCTAAATAAGGGTTGTTAAAGTCGTATCTATGGTGCATCCTGGCAAAGATTCTGTGCGTTGACCCAACTCTATTCCTGTTCACTTTTACTTTTTAGAATACTGATTGCTTTTTTTGTAAACATAGTGCAGATCCACTTTAAAGAAGAAGAAGGAAGGGCTTCTGGGTGGCTCAGTTGGTTGGGTGTCTGATTTCAGCTCAGGTTATGATCTCACAGCTTGTGGGTTCGAGCACCATGTCGGGCTCTGTGCTGACAGCTTGGGGCCTGGTGCCTGCTTTGGATTTTGTGTCTCCCTCTCTTTCTCTGACCCTCCCCTGCTAGTGCTTTGTCTGTCCGTCTGTCTCTTTTTCTCAGAAACAAACAAAAAAAAAAACATTAAAAAAATAAGGAGGGGAAGGAGAGGGTGGGGAGAAGGAGGAGTGGGAGAAGACTAAGGAGGAGGAGAAGAAGAAAAAGAAGAATATAGCAACAGATAGGAAAAAGTGAAAAATTACCCCCAAATCTGCCATTAACCCTTGTTATAAGAGAACATTGCCTCAAACGTGCTGTGTACAAACAGAAAAAAAGATTGCTAGTCAGGAATGGAGTCATTCTAGATATGCCAAAATAACGATATTAAATTTAATCCTATTTAAATTTGACTAAAGAGAAAGGAACTGAAATGAAGCTGGAACAAGAGTGAAAGTGAAGGAATTGAACTTTAAGTGTTTGTTTATTACAAGGAACATTAGTTCTTTAAAGATACTCCTAAAAAGAGAGGTTAGAGTGGGAGAGAGCCAAAGCATAAGAGACTCTTAAAAAATGAGAACAAACTGAGGGCTGATGGGGGGTGGGAGGGAGGGGAGGGTGGGTGATGGGCATTGAAGAGGGCATCTTTTGGGATGAGCACTGGATGTTGTATGGAAACCAATTTGACAGTAAATTTCATATATTTAAAAAAAATAAAGATACTCCTAACATTTAGAAAAAATTATAATAAACATTGAGAGTTTTGAGTCATCATGGTTTTTTTATTTTTCACTTTCACGTTGCACTTTTAGAGAGCATCTTTCACGCTCTCCTAGGACAGCTAAGAACATTAGTACACCAAAAAGTCCTCTGTCTCCTCTTTCCTCTGCTGAGTCTAGTTGGTTCATTTCATTTTTATGTGGTTATGGTTTTTAATATTTACATTCTGTTTTGTAACCATAATTTCCACAGTTGGTTAATCTTTGTTCTATATTTAAGTGAATTCAGTGTTCTGCATCAGTTGTGTTTTTTTTTTTTTTTTTTTTTTTTTAATCATATCTTCTTCATTCTGGAGTTCTTTGCTTTAATTCTTCTCTGGTTTGTGTATGGATTTCATCATCAAGTAACCCCCCTTCCCAAAAAGAGTCTATAGTAACTGTATTCCTTGATATTGTGTACTCTTGAGAATATCTTTCCATTTCCTTGGCAAAATAGCCTGGCTGGATATAAAATCTTGAGTCACACTTTTTCTCAAAACTTGGTAGATATTGCTCCTTTGGTTTTTGACATGAAAGAGCCTAGTTCGTATTTTCTTAATAGTTCAGTAGTGGGGCACCCGGGTGGCTCAGTCGGTTGAGCATCCGACTCTTGATTTCGGCTCAGGTCATGATCTCACGGTTTGTGAGTTGGAGCCCCGCGTCTCGGGCTCTGAGCTATCAGCACAGAGCTTGCTTGGGATTCTGTCTCTCCCTCTGTCTCTGCCCCTCCCCCGCTTGTTCACATGTGTTCTCTCTCTCAAAAAAAAAAAAAAAAAAAAAAAATTAAAAAAACTCTTCAGTAGTATTGCTTTGGCCCTTGATTTGTTTCCTTAACCTCTGTCTCCCTTTTCATCTCACTCTGCTGTTTTATCATCTTGTCATTTTCCTCATTTCTCTGTTGCAGCGTATTTGCATACACTGCCACACTGCTTTTGAAAATCTTCTCATGCTTAGTATGTGGAGCTATTTCTAGACCTTCCACATGTTCGGATGTAGTTTGGTGAATTCTTCCTTCTGCTTTACCGACTTTTCTTTTTTTCAAGTACCGACTTGAGGGCTAGGTTGTGTGCTCTCCTTGCCTTTTTTTTTTTTTTTTTTTTTTTTTTTAAATTTTAGAGAGAGAGCATAAGCAGAGGAGAAGTGCACAGGGACATAGAGAGAATCTTAGGCAGTCTCCATGCTGAGCATGGAGCCCCGATGCAGAGCTCTACCGTGGAGTCATGACCTGAGTCAAAATCAAGAGTTGGATGCTCAGTTGACTGAGCCACTCAGGCGCCCCTGCTCTCTCAATTTTAACTAGCTTGTGGATGTGAGGAGAAGGGGAGGAACTAGTTAGCTGAGCTGTACTTAGGGAAGATCCATCCCTGGGAGAAGATTCTAGATTTAGAGTCAGTCTCACTGGCAGTACCAAGCATGGATAACCAAACCAGCAAAGTTCATCAGATGTCACAGGATGAAACAACCATGTGGTAAGTAACACTTTATTGAGCATTTACTCTGTGCCAGACATTGAAAAACAAATTAGCAACCTTTATTATGTGTTCATGATGGCAGGACTATGCTAAGTACATTATATATTATTTTATTGCTCAGTACAACAATGTGAAACACTCAGTAAAACAATGTTTTGAATGAGGGAGCTGAGGCTTAGAGAAACTAGATAATTTGCCAAAATTACACAGCGAATAATGACAGAATTGAGCTTTTAAACCATGTCTAAACCATAAATGCTTCGTATGGAAAGAGTCTTTTATCAGGAAATTTGATGTGATATTGGGGAGTATTTGTAGAACTTTACTTCACTGTGATTTGCATGTGATCTATTCAAAGCTTATCAATGTCTCTTTTCCAAAAATAATTCTAATTTATAGATGAAATATGATACAGACTTGTTTCTTTTTTTATTTTTTTTTCAACGTTTATTTATTTTTGGGACAGAGAGAGACAGAGCATGAACGGGGGAGGGACAGAGAGAGGGAGACACAGAATCGGAAACAGGCTCCAGGCTCTGAGCCATCCGCCCAGAGCCCGACGCGGGGCTCGAACTCACGGACTGTGAGATCGTGACCTGGCTGAAGTCGGACGCTTAACCGACTGCGCCACCCAGGCGCCCCTATTTTTTTTAAAGTTTATTTATTTATTTATTTTGAGAGAGACAGACAGAGAGAGAGAGCACAAGCAGGGGAGGGGCAGAGAGAGAGGGGGACAGAGGATCTGAAGCGGGCTCTATGCTAACCACAGAGAGCCTGATGTGGGGCTCAGACTCATGTACCGTGAAATCATGGCCTGAGCTGAAGTCAGATGCTTCACTGACTGAGCCACCAAGGCGCCCCTAGACTTGTTTCAAATTAATCTGGGTGAGGGAGGGGAAACTGGGTGAAGGAATGGATGGAACAGGATTGGCCATGGGTTGATAATTGAAGCTCGGTGACTTGAAGCATGGAGGCTCATTGTATAGACTTATATAACAACTGCTCATTTAATGACTTTTCACTATAGTGACTCTTGAAATGTACCACTTTTTAAGCAACAACTCCCTTTCTTTTTTTTTTTAAATGTCTTCTATTTTTTTTTTTTTTTAATTTACATCCAAATTAGTTAGTATATAGTAACAACTCCCTTTCTTTTGGTGTGGTGATTTTTTATCATTATATCAGAAGTGTGAGAGAATAAATTTTTATTGTTTCATCCACCCAGGCTGTAGTATGTTATGGCAGGCTTAGCAAACTAATACACTTAACTGAATTTGTTTTCTTGTTTATTTAGAGGAAGCATTTTTAGGAATGGATTAAACTCATTGAGTGAGGGATAGCTGTTACTTTCTCTCTCTTTTTGGGTATGTTTGAAATTTTCTATAATAAAAACTTTAAAAATGTTAAAAAATATTTTGGGGTTCCTGGGTGGCTCAGTCATTAAGCATCTGACTTCGGCTCACGTCATGATCTCTCGGTTCATGAATTTGAGTCCCACATCGGGTGAGTTCGTGCCCCACTTTGGGTGAGCCCTGCTTCTCTTCTCTCTCTCTCTGTCTCCCTCTCGAGACCCTCCTCGGATTTTTTTCTCTCTCTCTCTGCCCCTTGCTCACTTGTGCCCTCTCTCTGTCTCAAAAAAAAAATGTTTTGGCAAGTATGCTTTCAAGTAGAATATTATTGATCTCCAGTGACCTACTTTGATATTATGTGAATAAAAGTCATTCAAAGGGGTGATATTTAAAATAAGTAACAGCTGGTCAATGGAGAAGGTCTGCCCCTTTCCTGGGTGAGAACCTGAAATTAATCGTATTGGATACCTATGAATAATAATCTGAATTTTGGATCTTGACCATCTCTTATACATGGGTCAAGATTACTTCAAGATTAGGTTTGGTTGGACCCATCTGTACCGGTCTATTTCCTATTTTCAGGGGCTTTGGCTTTCAGATAAGGCAATATGGCAAAGTGATTTCAGAGCATTTTTCTAGAGTCAACAGACCTGAGTTGGGTGCTGGCTCCACTACTTACTATCTGGGTGATTGATCTTAGATACATTGTTTTCTCTAAATCCCACTGTCTTCATCTGTAAATTGGGGGTAATGATACCTGTCTTTTCGGATTGTTTGAAGGAGTAAATGAAATCATATATGTAATGTACTTAGCACAATGCCTGGTCACTATTATTATGTTGTCTTAAAAAGATGTGGCAATTCAGAATGACTAAATCTTTGGCTTATGTCCATTTGACATGACCTGGCCTGAACTATCATTTGTGTCATTTTCAGCATGTTGCCACTTCTCTTAAGGTGACTAAAGTCAGAAAGCATCCTTCCCTTTATTTCACAATTTTAAGCCTCATGTGAACTTCAGGAAATAAACAGATTTCAACATGCTTAGGGAAATAGGAAGGCTCAAATAGGAAGAAGGTGTACCTATCATAGAACCCAACAGAGGTAAAAGATTCATTCATCCATTCACCAGATATTTATTGAGTGCCCTATTTAAGACAAGGACTATTTTATATGATGGGGATATAGTAGTAGACAAAAATGACAAAGATCCCAGCTTGGGAATGAAAGTTACATTCATGTGGGGAGTTGACACTATGCATCTTAATGGTGTTGTTATGGAGTATGCATAGTGAGTAGGAAATACTGGGCAAGTTTCCTGCGGTTGAACCAGTGATCAAGTTCCTCATGAGAATATAAAATAATATATGCTAGATGTACATGTGCTTTGCTCATAGGTCCAATAAATGAAGCGAGTAAATGATTGTGAACAATTGAAAGGATAGTGAAACTCAGAAAGAGAGTGTGGTTTCTAGGTGTAAAGGTTCAGGTATAAAAAAAAAAATCTGTCTATCTATCTATCTATCTATCTACCTATCTATTATATCTATATGTATATATAGATATATAAATATATTATTTAGAAAATTTTAAAATTAATCTCTACACCCAACGTGGGGCTTGAACTTGACCCCAAGATTAAGAGTTACATGCTCCACTGACTGAGTCAGACAGGTGCCCCGGTTCATGGATATACATTTTATAACATCTTTTAAACCAGTGATGTATATGATGTCTTAATTTTTTTTAAAAGAAATTAACAGAGGGGAAAAAAAAAAAAACCAACCCTATAAGATAGAGGTCATTATCCCCATCCTTTACAAGAGGAAACTGAGACTCAGTTAACTATAATTTTCTCTAGGTCTTACAGCTAATAAGGGGGCAGAGATAGGATTTGAATGCAGTCCTAGAGTCTATTCTCTTTTGACTTAGGTGTAAACTTCCTTGGAAACATGGTGTTAACATTTTAAAGAACTTGTTCACTCAGGGCGCCTGGGTGGCTCAGTCGGTTGAGCATCCGACTTCAGCTCAGGTCATGATCTCAAGGTCCATGAGTTCAGGCCCTGCATGGGGCTCTGTGCTGACAGCTCAGAGCCTGGAGCCTGTTTTGGATTCTGTGTCTCCCACTGTCTCTGCCCTTCCCCCACTCGCGCTCTCTCTGTCTCCCTGCCTTTTAAAAATAAAGAAAACTAATTAAAAAAAGTAAAATAAATAACTTGTTCATTCAAATTCATCTTTACTTTTTTAAATGTTTAATTTATTTTGAGAGAGCAAGCGAGCAAGAGTGCAAGCACAAGCTGGGGAGGGGCAGAGAGAGAGCAAGAGAGAGAATCTCAAGTAGGCTCTGTGGTGTCAGCACAGAGCCCGACATGGGCTTGAAATCACCAACTGTGAGATCATGACCTGAGCTGAGATCAAGAGTCAGACACTTAACCTATTGATCCACCCAGATGCCCCTACTCAGATTCATCTTTAATTGGTAGAATGGGTATTTATCACCCTATCTGTTCTCAGTGAGGAAAGAGTGATCTAAATCGGTCTGAGATACCCTTCCATATTCCTTTATGCATCCTCTTTCCACCTCTTCTTGCTTTTCCTTTCTATGATTTAGAGAGTGATTTCCTGGTACAGGTTTGAAGAAATGGAAAAGTCCAGCCTTGGTTTATCGGTAGATTAGTCTCCTATGGTTTTGCTTTTCACAGTTTCAGTTACCTGTGGTCAGCTGTGGTCCAGAGGTGATGATCTGATGTATTGTTAGGTCAGTAGTAGCCTAATGCTACATCACGATGCTTACATCAGTCACCTCAGTCATCTCATCATGTAGGCATTTTATCATCTCACATCATCACAAGAAAAAGTGTGAGTACAGTACAGTAAGATATTTTGAGAAAGAGACCACATTCACATAATTTTAGTTACAGTATATTGTAATTGTACTGTTATTGTTGTTAATCTCTAACTATGCCTGATTTATAAGTTAAACTGTATTATCAGCATGTACGGATAGGAAAGAACATAATATATATAGGGTTCATTATGATCTGTGCTTTTAGGCATCCACCCATCCTTCCCAAATAAGGTGGGGACTACTGTATTTCAATATCTCTGGTGAAAATTGGTTGTTTTTGACTGCCCAGGATCCATTCCCTATTCTTCTGGTAATAGCATCTGCAGCAGTTAGAATTGTATTTGGGCACAAGTAACTGGAAACACAATGAACAGTAGCTTAAACAAAGTTTCTTGCATCAGATAATAAGTCTGGAGGTTGACAGTCAAGGCTAGTGCAGGGGCTCATTGGAGCTATCAGGTACCCAGAAAATTTACATTTTTCTGGTCTACTAGCTTTGGGAGGGGGTATTCACATGCATCCTCATGCTTATTGCCTTATAGTGACAATATGGCTGCTGCCTCCCTGGCATCACATCCATATTCCTAGTAGAAAGAAGGGTAGAGAGCAAAAGAGCCGAAAGAATCATGGCAGATATTTTTTTCCGGCAAAGCACATCTTTCCAAAATGCTCTACTCAACACACTTCGGCTTATTTCTCACTGGTTGGAACTGAATCACATGACCAGCCCTAGAACAATAGTAGGGCTGAAGGAATAAGATTTCTAATCATAATTCATCCTGTAGTGCAGGGAGCAAATTCTTCCTACGATCAAGGGATCTCTATTCTACCTGAATAATTAGAATTCTGTGCAGGGAAGGGGGGAAATGTATGCTGAGTGGCAGTGGACAGTCTCTGATATGGAACCTCAGTTTTTCTTTGGGGAATCTACTCTCTCCCATATTCACCCCATGTGGATCACAGGGACCATCCCCATTCACAAGGCATGTGTAAGGAGGACAGCAGGACACCTCTAATTCCTGCAAGAACCTCCATTGGACTTATTTGAGGAAGCGAAGCCTTCTTGTTGGGAGAGCTGGCTGTAGGGAAACTTATGTCCTGTTCTACCAGGACCCCTACATGCATGGGGCTTTTTTGAGATTCAGAGGTCAGATGGAGAGAGGGCCTTATAGTGTGGGACCCTAGTCTGGTTGAGTCTAAATTTAAAGATTGACTCCTGGACTTTTTAGTTGCTTCAGCCTATGAGTTCTCTCTCTGTGCTTAGTCCAGGTGAAGGCGGATGTGGATTTTGCTATCAAGAGTCTTAACAAATAATGTATTCAGAGACTCTCTTCTCTCAGGAGGCCCCGACTCTTCAGATACTGTTAACTTCTTACCAAAGAATCAACCAGGCAGGCTGAAGGAGCCAGCCATAGTCTGTCATATGGCCAATGAAGCAAATGACCTAGCAAACTGTATGCAAATATAAAAACACTGGGTCATTTCCTCAAATTGCAATTGGTATGTACTAGTTTTTGATAAATTTGTAAATTTCACTGTAATATTTTGTGCATTCTAAGTCTCGTCCATAATTGTGAAGCTCTCCATTATATAGACTCAGATTGCATAATTTTTTTTTTTTTCCTTTCTTCTTTTTAAGGAGTGTATCACTCATGTAACTTGGGTTTCAGCTGTACTCACAGATAATAAATAAAAGAAAATTCCATTAAAAAAAAGGAAATTAGGCTATAAAGGTAAGAAGGAGAATGAAACAGCAGCTGTCTCTTTTAAGCATAGAATCAGAAAGTCAACCCAAGGAGAAGATGCACCTTTTAAGAAATATCAAAGTGAATAAGAACTCACTTTGCAGGGGCACCTGGGTGGCTCATTTGGTTGAATGGCCAACTCTTGATCTCAGCTCAGATCATGACCTCACAGTTCGTGGAATTGAACCCTGTGTAGGGCTCCGTGCTGATAGCATGGAGCCTGCTTGGGATTCGCTCTCTCCCTCTCTCTCTGCCCCTCCCCTGCTCACAGGCATGCTCCTTCTCTCTCTCTCTCTCTTTCTGTTTCAGAATAAGTAAATCAACTAAAAAAACACAAACAAAACTCACTTTCCCACCCTAGCAAGTGAAAAGGAGAATGAAAGAGAATGTTATCAGAGCACCTGGGTGGTTCAGAGGGTTAACTGTCCAACTCTTGATTTTGGCTTAGGTCTTGATTCGTGGTTCGTGGGATTGAGCACTGTGTCGGGCTCTATGATGACAGCTCAGAGCCTGCTTGAGATTCTCTCCCTCTCTCTCTGCTCTCCCCCCTATTTGAGCTCTCTCTCCCTCTCTCTCTGCCCCTCCTCTGCTTTCACTGTCTCTCTCTCAAAATAAACAAACATTAAAAAAAGAGAGAATGTTATCACCAATAGGTAATGTCCTTAAACTAATAAGATGGTAAGGAGAGAGAGACCTCTAAATATTTTTGTTCATTTTTAAAACTTACATTGTTCTGGAAAAAAATATTTTCTGATCAGAAAGCCAGAATAACCTATAATGGAAAATCAGACAAATAACAAAGACAATTAAACGCTCATTTAAAAAGCAGTGACTCTTAATTGCAGAGGTCATTGTCTACTTTGATAATGTAATGAAAGCCAGTTGTCCTCTTCTCAGAAAAATGCACATATAATCCCCCAAATTTTGCACACAGTTTCAGGGATTTACAGACATCTTAAAAACCAATCCATGGACACTCTCATTCCCAACACACAGATCCATGGATTCTAGACTAAAACCCCTCTTCTCTTTTGAGCATGTTTTGAGCATATTTGTTTTGAAACTCTTTGGGGCAATATGTCCACTGACTGATGAATGGATAGAGAAGATGTGGTACACACACACACACACACACACACACACCCCATCAAAAAAAAATTAAATCTTGCTATTTACAAGACATGGATGGAGCCAGAGTATATTATGTTAAGTGAAATAAGTCAGTTAGAGAAAGACAAATACCATATGATTTTACTCATATGGAATTTAAGAAACAAAACAGATGAACATATGGAAAGGAAAAAAAAAGAGAGGGAAGCAAACTACAAGAGACTCGTAAAGATAGAGAACAAACAGGGTTGATGGAGGGAGGTGGGTGAGGGATGGGCTAGATGGATGATGCGTATTAGGGAGGGTACTTGTTATGATGAGCACTGGGTGTTATATGTAATTGATGAATCATTACATTCTCCTGAAACCAATATTATACTATATGTTAATTAATTAGAATTTAAATAAATATTTGAAAATAGAATAGGATAAAACAAAATAAAATTCTTTGGGGTAAGAAAATTAAACTAATTTGTAACATTCTGGCAAATAATAATAGCTATTATTTGAAAAACTTAGAGTAGAGGTGCCTGGTTTTTCAGTCGGTTAAACTTCTGACTCTTGCTTTTGACTCAGGTCATGATCTCACAGTTTTATGAGTTTGAGCCCCGTGTTGGGCTCTGTGCTGACAGTGTGGAGCCTGCTTGGGATTCTCTCTCTCTCCTCTCTCTCTGCCCCTCCCACACTCGCTCTGACTCAAAATAAGTAAACTTAAAAAAAAAACTTTTACAGTATGACAAGGTACTGGGCTTGATAGTCATATATATCATCTCACTGAATTCTTATAAGTCTTATAAATCTGTAAAGCTGATACTTTACTTGGGCCTTGTTATACAGATGGGGAAACTGAGGCTGACTTAAGTTAAATAACTTCATAAAGGTCACACAGCAGGGCGGGGATTGAAAGCCATGTTTGTCTGATACCAAAATTCACCATCCTCTTCTGCTTGTCATGTTCTAGTCTCCTTGTCCCAACTTCTTGTTTTCAGTTGGGTACCACCTTTTCACCTTTCAGTTCATTTTTGAGAATCCCTGCAGTACCACAGGAAACATTTCATCACGTTCCTATTGATATTACTAAATCTAGTTCTTTAAAAACCCCTTCATCAACTGACGAATGGATAAAGAAGATGTGGTTTATATATACAATGGAATACTACTTGGCAACGAGAAAGAATGAAGTCTGGCCATTTACAACAACGTGGATGGGAACTGGAGGGTATTATGCTAAGTGAAATAAGTCGGAGAAAGACAGATACCATATGTTTTCACTCATATGTGGATCTTGAGAAACTTAACAGAAGACCAAGGGGAGGGGAAGGGGAAAAAAACAAAGTTACAGAGAGGGAGGGAGGCAAACTATAAGAGTCTCTAAAATACTGAAAACAAACTGAGGGTTGACGGGGGATGGAGGAGAGGGGAAAGTGGGTGTTGGGATGGGCATTGAGGAGGGCACCTGTTGGGATGAGGACTGGGTGTTGTATGGAAACCAATTTGACAATAAGTTATATTTAATATAAAAAAATAAAAATAAAAACACCTTCAGTCAGGTCTCTGCACCAACTTCACCCCCCTCAGAGAAGCCTTCCTCCATCTAAAATAGCACCCCAATACTTCATCCCTCTCTATTCCTTTACCTGCCTTGTTTTTCTTCATGGCACCTCTCATATCCCAACATGTTATCACATATCTATTTATTATATTATTGTTTGCCTCTCCCTCCACGAAAGCAAGGACTCTGTTTTATTTACTGATGCGACCTCAGCACCTAGCACATAACCTAGCACATGGGAGGCACTCTATCAATATATATTGATGAAGGAAAGAGTGAATGAATGAATATTTGGGGAAGCAAGAGGAGAAGTACATATCTGGTCTTTGTTTCTGCTTCACATGGCTCTTACTTCAACAGTGTCAGAACATTCCAGATCAGTGTTTCTGTAGCTGGGATGGGGCCTTCCAGGAGCAATTTTCAGGGAGTTCTGGTTAAGACCTGCCAAAGTGGGGTGCCTGGTAGCATACCTCTTCCCTCTGACCATCCCACCACCTTGGCAGTGACCTTCTTTTTTCCTGTATTAAAGGCTTCCCCACAGACCCTTTCAATACCACTGGACCCACAACTGACCTCTAAAGGCTCTCTGCAGTTCTTTAATTCATTGAAAATGTTTCCCTTTCCAGCCAAGAACAATATCACTAAACTCCTGTTTCCTGACCTTTTAGAAAGCCCAAGGAGGTGGGACAAAAGTCTCACGATAATTAGCCAGATCAGTTCTGCTCTGCTGCTACTCTGTATAATCTGCCTTCTTCTCCTGACCAGAATTTTCTTTAAAGTCAGTATCATGTACTTTGTTCTCTTGTGGGATTTAAAAATTGGTTTATTATTTTTTTCTCCAGTGTTTTCTTGGACACTAAAGTTAAGCTTACTGGTCTTTTTTTTTTTTTTTAATTTTTTTTTAACTTTTATTTATTTTTGAGACAGAGAGAGACAGAGCATGAACGGGGGAGGGGCATAGAGAGAGGGAGACACAGAATCTGAAGCAGGCTCCAGGCTCCGAGCCATCAGCCCAGAGCCCGACGATCGTGACCTGAGTTGAAGTTGGACGCTTAACCGACAGAGCCACCCAGGCGCCCCAGCTTACTGGTCTTTTTAATGTCCCTTTTATAACATAGTCACCTATGTAGATATATTTTTTAAATGTTTATTTATTTTGAGAGAGAGCATGTGAGTAGAGGAGGGGCAGAGAGAGAGTATCCCAAGCTCCGTGCTGTCAGTGTAGAGCCTGATGCAGAGCCCCATCTCACAACTGCGAGATCATGACCTGAGCCAAAATCAAGAGTAAAACGCTTAACCAACTCAGCCACCCAGATGCCCAAATATTTTTAAATCTTCAGTATAAATTTGAAAGCATTTTGGAAGACCAAGTGCTGTGTAATAATTATGACATTTTATTTATTATAATTTTATAATAATAATTTTATTATTTTTTAATTTAATTTTTTAATTTTAATTTTAAAAATAAAGTTTATTTAATTTGAGAGAGAGTGTGTGAGCAGGGGAGGGGCAGAAAGAGAGGGAGAGAGAGAGAGAGAATCCCAAGCAGGGTCCCCAGTGTCAGTGCCAAGCCTGAGAAAGGGCTTGAACTCACAAACCATGAGGTCATGACCTGAGCAGTACAGGTTCACAGCAAAATTGAGTGGAAGTTACAGAGATCTCCCATAAACACCTTGCCCCCACACAGGTGTAGCCTCTTCGGTTGCTCATTTCTTTTTAGTACTGGATGCTATTTCATTGTCTGCATGTACCACAGTTTATCCATTCATTTAGTGAAGAAAATCTCAGTTGTTTCCATGTTTTGGCAGTTATGAATAAAGCTGCTATAAGCATTAGTATGCAAGTTTTTGTGTGGACATCTGTTTTCAACTCATTTGGGTAAATGTCAAGGAACACAATGGCAGGATCATACAGTAGGAACATGTTTAGTGTTGCGAGAAACTGCCAAACTGTCTTCCAAAGTGTCTATCATTTTGCGTTTCCATCAGCAATGAATGAAAGTTCCTGTTGCTCCACAGCCTTGCCAGCATTTGTGGTGTCGGTGTTTGGGATTCTGACCATTCAAGTAGGTGTGTAGTGGGATCTCATTGTTGTTTTAATTTGCAATTCTCTAACGACCTTTGATGTTGGGCATCTTTTCATATGCTTTTTTGCCATCTGTACATGTTCTTTAGTGATGTGTTCAGATATTTTGCCCATTTATTAATCAGGTTATTCATTCAAAAAATTTTTTTAAAATTTAGGTATAGCCGGCACATGATGTTACGTTAGTTTCAGGTGTAAAACACGCTGATTTAACCTCTCTATACATTATGCTGTGCTCACCACAGTGTAAGGCTGTTCGTTTTTTATTGTTGGGTTTTATTTTAGATAACAGTTCTTTATCACATATGTCTTTTGCAAATATTTTCTCCCAGTTTATGGCTTGTTTTCTCATTCTCTTGATACTTTCTTTTCACAGAGCAGAACTTTTTAATTTTAATGAAGTCCAGCGTATACATACCTTTAGAGTTGTAACTAAAAAGTCATCACCATACCCAAAGCCATCTAGGTTTTCTCCTATCTTATTTTCTAAGAGTTTTACAGTTTTGTGTTTTACATTTGGGTCTAGGATGCATTTTGAGTTAAATTCAAAGTGTGCAATGTCTGTGTCTAGATTCATTATTTTGTGTGTGGATATCCACATGTTCTAGTACCATTTGTTGAAAGGACTATTTTGCTCCATTTGTCTTGGCTCCTTTGTCAAAGATCAGTTCACTATATTTATGTGGGTCTATTTCTGGACTCTATGTTCTGCTCCACTGATCTATTTGTCTACTCTTTTGCCAATAGTACACTGTCTTGATTACTGCAGCTTTATAGTAATTCTTGAGGTTGGGTATTATCAGTTCTTCAGCTTTGTTCTTCTCCTTCAGTATTGTGTTGGCTATTCTGGGTCTTTTGCTTTTACGTATAAAGTTTAAACTCAGTATGCCAAAATCCACAAAATAACCTGCTGGGATTTTGATGAAGAATGACTTAAATTTACAAATCAAGTTGAGAAGAACTGCCATCTTAATGATATTGAGTCTTCCTATCTATGAATGAACATGGAATATCTCTCCATTCATTTAGTTCTTTGATTTCTGTCATCAGAGTTTTGTAGTTTTCCTCATATAGATCTTGTACATATTTTGTTAGATTTATACCCAAGTATTTCATTTTGGGGGGATGCTAATATAAATGATATTATTTTTTTTTTAAATTTCAAGTCCCACTTGTTCATTGATAGTATATAAGAAAGTGATTGATTTTGTATACTGTGATTGATTTTGTATATTGAACTTGAATCCTACAGTCTTGCTATAATCACTTATTAATTATGGGAGATTTTTTTGTCATTCCTTTCAGATTTTCTACGTAGATGATCATGTCATCTTTGAACAAAGACAGTTTTGTTTCTTCTTTCCCAGTCAGTATATCTTCTATTTCCTTTTCTTGTCTTACTGCATTATCTAGAACCTCCAGTATGATGTTAAAAACAAATGGTGAAAAGGGATATTTTTGCTTTGTTCCTGATTAGTGGGAGAGTTTTAAGTTTCTTACCATTAAATGTGATGTTAGTTGTAGGTTTTTTTTGTGGGTATTCTTTATCAAGTTGAGGAAGTTATTCTCCTCCTAGTTTACTGAGAGATTTTTTTTTATTATCATGAATTGGTGTTTGTTGAATTTTGGCAGATGCTTTTTCTGCATCTTTTGATATGATGATATGATTTTTCCTCTTTAGCCTGTTGATAGATTATAGTAATTGATTTTTGAATTGTGAACCAGTCTTGCATACCTGGGACAAGTCCCACTTGGTATGGTGTATAATTCCTTTTATACATTGTTGTTGGATTCAATTTGCTAATATTTTCTTAAGGAGTTCTGCATCTGTGTTCATAAGAGATATTGGCCTGCAGTTTTCTTTTCTTGCAATATCTTTATCTGGTTTTGATATTAAGGTAGTGCTGGTCTCATAGCACAGGTTCAGAAGATTTCCTCTGCTTCTGTCCTCTGAAGGAGGATATCCTTAGAAAGAGGATAGAGAATTGGTATAATTTCTTCTTTGAATTCACCAGTGGGCCCATCTGGGCCTGGCACTTTCTGTTTTGGAAGATTATTAAGTATTGATTCACTTTTTAAAATAGATATGGGCCTATTCAGATTGGCTATTTAAAAAAATTTTTTTTCTACATTTATTCATTTTTGAGAGACAGAGAGAGACAGAGCACAAGTGGGGGAGGAGCAGAAAGAGGGGAGACACAGAATCTGAAGCAGGCTCCAGGCTCTGAGCTGTCAGCACAGAGCCCGACGCAGGGCTTGAACTCACAAACTGTGAGATCATGACCCGAGCCAAGTTGGATGCTTAACCGACTGAGCCACCCAGGCGCCCCAAGATTGGCTACTTTTTCTTGTGTGAGTTTTGGCAGGTTGTGTTTTTCAAGGAATTGGTGCATTTCATCTAGGTTATCAAATGTGTGGGCATAGAGTTGTTTATAATATTCTTTTATTATCCTTTTAATGCCCATGGGATCTGTAGTGATATCTTCTCTTTCATTTCTGGCATTAGACTTAGTTTGGTAATAGACGTCCAGGTAGCCAGCTCTTCCGTCTAATCTCGTACGCCTACACCGTTGCAATGCTGGACCACTGTCGGAAAAGTTGGAACATTTTCTCATTGGATTTGCACACTTCTTATAATAATTGTCCTTTCCTGTTTCAGCTCATGCAAAAGCTTTCCCCTGCTTATCTGCTCTCATTCAATGCAGAACCAAGCTGAGCTGTCTTGGCTGCAGGAAGCCACACACACCTGCAGACTTTCCCCTGCAATCTGGCCTATGCTTCTCCAAGTGTGGCCAGAATCCCTAGGAAGCTTGTTTAAATGCACATTCTCACTTTCATAGATTTTGATTCATAGGAATAGGTGGAACAAGGGATCTGTGTGTTTTTTAAAAATTATTTATTTTAGAGAGCGAGCGTGCGAGAGCATGAGCGGGGTGGGGGAGGGGAGGCAGAGAGAGAGAGAGGGAAAGGGAATCTCAAGCAGACTCTGCGCCATCGGCTCAGAGCTGAGAGCCTTACATGGGGCTGGATCTCACAAACCATGAGGTCACAACTTGAGCCACAATCAAGAGTCACATGCTCAACTGACTGAGCCACCCAGGTGCCCCCAGAACCTGTGTTTTAATAAGCCACCCCTCTCCCCTCACTGAGATCTTACTTTAAAGCTCAAGAACCATGTATTGGTCCAGGTCCATCTGGTCTAGGAGAGAGTGAGGGTAAAGTGTAATGAAAGCATGCCTTTACCCACAGTTGCCCTTGACTCCTCTGGAATTCCCACTTCTCTCTACCCTAGTTTCTTGGGTCTTTGCATAATGGACTGCTACCACCATGCTGGGCTTGTTGCTCCCTAAGCCTTTTGACTCTACTGTAGACAAACGTGTTCTCCCTTCACCCCAGTGCAAGTGTGACGTTTACTGATTTTTTTTCCAGCCCTTGCTCTGCTGCTGATAAATAGCTTATGCCAAGTTCTGATCCTTCTGATTGAGAAAGAGCCCAATAGAGCATGCTTATGCTCTTGGCCACACAAGCTAGAGGGACCCAAAAATAAATCTTACCTCCACCCAGTATCATGGCTGTGTGATCATATATTTAGGTGACTTTGGGCTTCCCCTTTGGGCTTCCACTTTATCTGTAAAATGAAATGAGAATATTCACTATGCCTGTGTCAAAGAGTTGATGACTGGAAAGAATGGGCTAATGGGTAAATGCATCCTAAAGGTGGGGTTGTGGCATCACTGCTGTGCTATAAAAGAAAAATATTTAAATTAGTTGGCGTGTTCTCTTAGAATAGTCTTTTATGTTGAGTGCCCCCTTCCCCCAGCTACAAGTAGTGGAGGGCATGTGGGGAAGTTTGCCTTTATATGAAACTTTTTAAAGTGTTGAAACTATAGCCTCCAATGAAAGCTGACCACCTACCATGAACCCAAGATCAAAGCCGTTCTCTTTTAAATGGAAAAGGAAAAGTTAGCTTGTTATGTTTGTCTTTCTTCACGTAGGGTGCCTTCTCAGGGCTTGCTACTTCAAGAGTGTGAGCCTAGACAAATGCCTCTAAAGTAAACCCATATCCTCACTTGTGAAATGGAAAGGACTAGGGTACCTCCCTGAAATTATGCGTTAGTTCACATACATACATTGTCAGGGAGAGAACTGCTCTTGGAGAGCTGAGGCCTTCACACCTGCCAGCCGAGGCACTTACGGCTATGCTGGCTGCTTCTAAGAAGGCTCTGTTTCTCATGCTTGACCAGCTTCGCGGCTGGGAACCAGAAAGCACTACCCAGCAGTGAATCCCCTCCTCCCAGGCTAAACTGCCCATGTTGCCCTCTGGAGGTTTATGCCCTTTTGGTGTCGAAGTAGCTGGCCTCCTGCTTTTAACATAATTAATGGTTGTACACATTTGGAGTCTACTGCATGTGGTGGGTGCAAACCTGAGCCTATGAGTCCATGCTTTAATTGTACAAAGGACTTTGAAGCAGGCCTTTCCCAAGCTGGTGGTGTGCATGGGAAATGCCTTGTAGATACCACTCACAATAGGGAAACCCTCTCCTGTGTACTGTGATTGGGGCAGAAAGCCTCAATAAAGGGCCGAGCTTTGAGGTATTTTAAAAGAGAGATTAACACTTATTGTAGAAGTGCTAATCACTGGTTGAATTAATCAAGGGCCAAACTACAAGGTGTTAACAAGAAAGATTAGTGACTTTGGGTGTGAATATTCAAAACCAGGGATTGGGAAACCTATGACCAGGGTTTTCCCTGGTGCATAATAGAAAAAAACAAAACAAAACAAATAGAAGACAAGGTAATGAACTACTACTTTTACCCAGCAATTTCCTCTTGAGCAGGCTGGGGAATTGCTGTTAAGAAAAAAAAAAAAAAATTAAATGTCAAGTGCATGGAACTGTGCTGGGTTTATAACAGACTCTATAAATGTTGGCTATTGTTATTCCTTGTGTCCTTTAAGGTTCCTTGTTAGGAATGTCAGCGGAGGACTAGGGAGAAACTTTTGTTTTCTTTTTTTTTTTTTTGAAACTTTTGTTTTCTTAAGAGAAAAAACACGTCTGGCTCAATTACTCTTTTTTTTTTAAATTTTTTTTAATGTTTTTTTTTTTTTAATTTTTTTTAATGTTTTTTTTTTTTTTTTTTTTTTTTTTTTTTTTTTAATTTTTGAGACAGAGAGAGACAGAGCATGAGCAGGGGAGGGGAAGAGAGACAGGGAGACACAGAATCCGAAGCAGGCTCCAGGCTCTGAGCTGTCAGCACAGAGCCCGACACGGGGCTCGAACTCACAGACTGTGAGATCATGACCTGAGCCGAAGTTGGACGCTCAACCGAGCCACCCAGGCGCCCCTCTTTTTTTTTTTTTTTTTTTTAATTTGCCTTAAATTAATTTGTCTTAATTTGCTTAATTCGCCTTCAGGGAATTGAACAGCTCTTAAACATACAGTTTAAGCTCAACTACTTTTATAAGAAAGGACTGGAGAAAATACTTCAGTGCTACCATATGTACTAAATTTTTCCCTCCTTTCTGGAAAAAAGTGATTTGTAATCTGAGAAGCAAATAACCAAGGAAATAGAATTTGAAAGTGAAATTAGAACAATAAGGAAATGGCTGATTCAAATAAACAGCTGTGTCCAAATCACTAAGTCTGAATAAATGGTTTTCTAGGAGGTCTGTGTTTGCAGCAAATAACAACGGGAGGGCAGAGGTGGTCACCTGGAGGAGGTTGCTGAGAAAATGAAGAGGTTTGAGAATGAGGTGTTAATTTTAGAAGAATATGATGAAAAAGCTTGAAGCAACCCAAAGGGGAGAAAAAAGGGAAATAAGTAATAAATTAGGTGGGGTGAATTTGAAAAAAAAATTATTTAAAAAAATCTGTGTGGAGCAATCGAGAATTGAATGGGTGTCTTTTTAGTACTGAATTGAGGAAGGATGAGAGCACTTACATTTATTGGGCCTAGAAGGGTTATTGAATGGGAGAAGTAAAAGGATAATTTGGTTTCAGCCTCCAGCCCAGAGATGACTTCACATTTAGACAATTCCAGACTAAGCACCTTAAACAGGCCATCTCTTGGGATCTTCATTATAATCCTACAAGGTAATGAGCTTTAGCTGAAGCTCAGTATGAAGTTTTGGAGATACCTACTCAGTGCATGTGTTGAATGTAAGCCAGCCAAAATGGATCCAAAGCTGATGAAGCACACATTTAAATTTTCTTCGATAGAAAAAAAATGTTTACTGTATAAATTTAATAGGATTATTCAGGTAATTGCCATGTTTAAAATTTTCATCACCTAGACCAGCACTGTCCAACAGGAATGTAACATAAGCTACATGATGTAATTTAAAATCTTCCAGTAGTCACATTTAAAAAGGTAAAATAAATGAAAAACAAGTAAAATAAACGAATAAAATTAATTTAAGTAATATATTTTATTTAATGTATAATTTCAACCTGTAATAAATATACACAATATTATTAATGAGGTATTTTACTATTTTTGGTTTTGTTTTGTTTTTACTGAATTTTTGAATTCTGGTGTATATTTTGGGACAACCTATTTCAGCTTGGACTAGCCACATTTCAAGTGCTCATTAGCCTTGTGTAGCAACTGTAATGGACAACAGAAACATGGAGTAGGCCCTTTCTAGCCTTTGGAGATGACTCAGTAAGTCAAGAGTATCAGAGGCCCACCAGAATGTGAATGAGTGATTTGTGAATATCTCTCTCTATTTTTTTTTTTTAATTTATTCTTGAGAGAGAGAGAGAGAGAGAGAGAGAGAGGGAGAGAGAGAGAGAGAAAACGAGCAGATGAGAGGCAGAGCAAGAGAGGAATATAGAATCCAAAGCAGGCTCCAGGCTCTGAGCTATCAGCACAGAGACCGATGTGGGGCTCAAACTCACGAGCGGTAAGATCATGACCTGAGCCAAAGTCAGGCGCTTAACCAACTGAGCCATCCAGGAACCTCTTTCCTCTTTTATTTTCCAGAGGAAAAGGCCATAATTTGATTTTGCTTGTTTGTTTCCAGCACTGATACAGATAAAACAGAAGTTACTTGTGATCAGTTTTCCTTTGGTCCTAATCCTGTCTCTAGGAGCAGTGTGTTACCAGTGTGGTGCTTCTAGATCTATTTGTATGATTTTACATATATGCATACATCCAGAAATATATTGTTGACACGTGTGTTTTTTAGAAATTGGTGAAATAGCATACTTTTCCCAATTTGCTTTTCTCATTTAAGAATTTGGCTTTGAGAACTCTTCTTGTTGGTAGATTTTTATCAACCTCATTCTTTTAAACTGTTGCATAGTTGTCTATAATATAACTATTTCCTCATCAATGGACAGGCTCTTTCTTTCTTTTTTTAGTGTTTGTTTAGTTTTGAGAGGGGTGGGGGAGGGGCAGAGAGAGAGGGAGACAGAGAATCCTGAGCAGGCTCTGCGCTGACAGCAGAGAACCCAACATGGGGCTTGAACTCACGAACTGTGAGATCATGACCTGAGCTGAAGTCGAATGCTTAACTGACTGAGCCACCCAGGCACCCCTGGACAGGCTCTTTCTAACATAAATGTAATGGCTTTTTTTTTTTTTTTTTTTAGTTTATTTATTTTTGTGTGTGAGAGAGAGTGAGTGAGCGAGCAGGTGGGGAAGGGGCAGAGAGAGAGAGAAGAAGAAAGAGGATCCAAAGTGGGCTCCATGCTGACAGCAGAGAGCCGGATGCGGGGCTTGAACTCATGAAACATGAGATCATTACCTGAGCCGAAGTCAGATGCATAACTGACTGAGCCACCCAGGCACCCCCGTAATGGCTTGTTTCTGGTGATGAAAATAGCATCATTTTCTGAGAGGAGGATGGCAGGTCTGTCAGAGATTGGGAAATTAAATAAATTGTTCAAACTGTATGGCTGAGAGCCACTGCTGATGCCTCTCTAACTTTCCCCAGCCCTCTCTTGGAGCTATGCCATTTCCCCCTTGAGATGCTCAAAATAAGTAATTGCAAGCATTTCTTTGCTAGAGGATACCTTGGCTTCTCAGGGGCTTGAAACTGGGGTGGAGGATGAATAGAAAGAAAATAATTTTGTTAAAGCTCAGGAGAGATACTATGTCCAACCAGAAATGATGTGATCCTAGTTTGGAAAATTCACTGGGATTCTTTACACCCTCACCACCATCCTCCAGGGGCTCAAAGCCCTCATGTTGCTTCTGCTTCTGGCTGCTCACTGATGTCCCGAACAGGACCTGCCTTCTCCTCTCCTCTCTGCTAGTGTCTCATACTCCAAATTTTTTGTCACTTCAACTTCTCCCAAGGAATGAAATGAATTCAACCCATCCACATTCATGACAACAACCAACAGACCTCTAACCTTCATGAAGAGATCTGTACTTTAAAAGATGTGTTAAATTGGTGGTTCTCTATTCTCTCCATCCAACTATCCATTCATTCAACAAACCTTTAGTGAATGTCTACCAAGTGCCGGGCACTAGGTTGGGCCCTGGAGAGGCAAAGAAACTTTTAGGTGCCGTGTAGGGGGTGGGCAGTTTTGGGGTGATATTGGAGGAGTGTGCTGTAAAAGGGAGACATTTCAGGGTTCTACCTAACACAGAATTTAAAGACAGCCCTGAGTAAAAACATAATAGAAAGGTAAAAGTCCATTTAAAGGTGCTCTGAAATACAACACACACTCTTCCACCCCATGCCCTGTCCCTAGGGCTTTTTCCTCTCTCTCTTTGTCCTCATGTTGTCCTGGCTGTGCAAGGTTCTTTGCCTCTTCTCTCTCCATAGCACAGCTGCTTCTTACTTCAGACAAGGAACAAATTTGGCACATTAGACACAGACAGTCCAGAGCCCGTGATATAAAGCATCAGTGATGAAATACTAAATCTCCTTTGTGAGACAGGTTTTTGTGCAAAGCAGATACTGTTTAAGCATGTGATTAGCAACTTTTTCCCCACGGAAGCACGTAATAAAACTATTTACATAATATGTTCAATAATAAACTATGCATCGTAGCATTGTACTAACATAAAATACTTTTGAAACAGATTTCTGCTTCCTCTCCGCCCCCATGTTGACCAGACAAACCTGGCATCTACCCAAAAAGGATTTTAAATTAGTGAGTCATTAGGCTGTGTAAAAAGAACTTACCTTGTGTAAAGGTACCCTCTTCCACAAAACAGAAGGGCCTCAATGACCACCACCCATTTAAAGTGAAGATTAAACATTTTAACCAGAGCAGTGCCCTAATTCAGCAAATTTTATTTATGTCCAAATGCAGTGCTATTGGCAATGAAGAGCAATTCGAGAAGTCATAACCAAAGAAAATTATTGTGAGGGCCTTCAGAGTTTCCTATAAATTTACCCTGGTGACCTCAGAGCCAATGCTGGACCACATAGTCAAATATTTGTATTAGGTGTTCCTGTGTTTAACACACTAATTAAAAAGATGGAATTCTTTGATTCTATCTCAAATCATTTTACTTCTAATCTCTTTCTGGAAAAGCGTACTGGATAAATGGAACTAAGAGTATGCTTTCTAAAAAGAGTTTTTACTGTGTTGCAATAAATCTGGGGACCGAGGACATTAATGTACCTGAAGTGGTCTTAATGAGTCTATGGTGGAGATCATCCTTCGAGTCCTGTTTCAGGGACCTTTACCTTGAAGGTTATAAATCCTTTGAGAAATGACTATAATGGAGGAAAGCTTTACCAAAGGAAACATTCAGTTCAAACATAGCTAAATGCACACTGGCCGGATAGGCAGGTTTAAGGACAGGTGAGGAAGCCATGACACTTTGAAGCATTAACTCAAAGTGAGGGGAGATCACATGATTGGCCCTGAAATCTACTCAGAGGAAACAAAAATACCATTTGTAAATCTCTCCATTGTCCTTCAAGTAATATATTTCTCTTCCTTTCTTTCCTATTTATAATTAGGGGTGGGAGGGCTACAGAGACCTCCCATCCAAAACGTAGTCTGAGTACCATCTGCATCAGAACCACTTGGGGGAATCATCAAGAATGGATATTCTTGTGAAGGAGACAACCAACAAAACTAAAAGGCAGTCTACGGAATGGGAGAAGATATTTGCCAATGACACATCTGATAAAGGGTTAGTATCCAAAATCTATAAAGAACTTATCAAACTCAGCACCCAAAAAACAAATAACCCAGTGAAGAAATGGGCAGAAGACATGAATAGAAACTTTTCTATTCAAGACGTACAGATGGCAAACAGACACATAAAAAGATGCTCAACATCACTCATCATCAGGGAAATACAAATCAAAACCACAATGAGATACCACCTCACACCTGTCATTATGGCTAAAATTAACAACACAAGTAACAAGAGGTGTTGGTGAGGATGCAGAGAAAGGGGAACCCTCTTGTACTGTTGGGAATGCATACTGGTGCAGCCCCTCTGGATAACAGTGTGGAAGCTCCTCAAGAAACTAAAAATAGAACTATGATCCAGCAATTGCACTATTAGGTATCTACCCAAAGGATACAAAAATAGAGGTTTGAAGGGGTACATGCACCCCAATATTTATAGCAACATTATCACCAATAACCAAACCATGGAGAGGGCCCAAATGTCCATGGACTGATGAATGGATAAAGTAGATGTGGGGTGTGTGTGCGTGTGTGTAATGGAATATTACTCAGCCATCAAAGATGATGAAATCTTGCCATTTGCAATGATGTGGATGGGGCTAGAATATATTATGCTGAGTGAAATAAGTCAATCAGAGAAAGAAAAATACCATGTGATTTCATTCACATGTGGAATTTAAGAAACAAAATGGATGAATATATTGTGGGGGGTGGGAAGAGAAGAGAGGGAAACAAACCACAAGAGACTCTTAATGATAGAGAACAAACTATGGGTTGACAGATGGAGGTGGGTGAGGGATGGGCTGGATGTGTGATGGGTGTTAAGGAGGGCACTTGTGACGATGAGCCCTGGGTGTTGTATGTAAGTGATGAATCACTCAATTCTACTTCTGAAACCAATATTGCATTGTATGTGAACTAAAGTTTAAAAAGAAGAAGAAGGAAAAAGAATGGACATTCTTAGTCCAAGCCTCATTCCTGCTGAACCAGAAGCCTTCATGGTGCTGGCAGTGGTGGTATGAGGGGAAGGTTGGAAGGCTTGGATTCTTGGATTTTATCATTTTTTTTCATCTTAAAAGTTGAAATATTTATTTATTAATCTCTTTTAAAATAACAACAATAAAAACATCACACGTTAACATACACATCTCATGAACAATAATTGTATTTTCCAAAACAACAAATAATTTGGTGAGAAGAGTGGTATCATCTTTATATTTTTGCAAATCTCCTTATTATCCAGGCTTTTATTAAGGACAGGTAGATTCTCTTTTCTGCTTCTGCATTGATTGAATCTGTTGTGATACGTTGTTTTCGTTGAAGTCTGGGGAGTCTCATACAGGTATGTAGTTGGAAAAAAGAAGGATATTTTAATAGCATTCTCAGATAATTGTGATTTTTTTTTGATATTTCACTAACATGGGACAAGTAACAGTTTCTTAAAGGGTAATTACAGTGTGGAATCTGATATCACATCACTAGAGTTTTCATACTGTTACATTAAAATTTATTCATCTATGTGAGATCTGGCGTTTTTGACCAGCTACTTAGTATATCCTTATACAGACCATAGAACCCCCAAATGCAGTTCAATTCCTTTATTACACGGAAGTAAAACTGAGGCCCTATAAATGCATCTGCTTGTCACAGGGCCTGAAGGCTTTTCCTTTTGTGATACTCCTTAGTCACTAATACAGTGCTGGAAGTATAATGGGAGACCTGTACATTCTTCTGTATTCCTCTGTAAATTTCTTTGGGTCCAACAGTGTATCCCAGAGGGGGAAATGGGGAGAAAGGGTGCTTATCCGGGTGGGTAACTTATTCAGGGCAGAACATTGAGGGAAGTAAATAGAAGGCAGAAACCAAACCAGAAATCTAATGACTTCCTTTGTATCAAGAGGCAAACTTGGGTCTTTACCACCGTATAATAACTTTCATTTTCAGATTCCTGACACATTAGAGCAGGGTAAGGTGTTGGCGTCTTGTGATCAAATCATGACCCTTCTCACAGTGTGTGGAAACATTCATATTTATGCCAGTGTTTGTTCATGTAGTTTTACTGGAGTCTTCTTTCCTCTAGCAAGATATGGGTTATCAAAGATGCTTAAAATTGTCTCTCACCTGGCTGTGGAGAAACGGGAACCCTCTTGCGCTGTTGGTGGGAATGCAAATTGGTGCAGCCACTCTGGAAAACAGTGTGGAGGTTCCTCAGAAAATTAAAAATAGACCTACCCTATGACCCAGCAATAGCACTGCTAGGAATTTACCCAAGGGATACAGGAGTACAGATGCATAGGGGCACCTGTATCCCAATGTTTATAGCAGCACTCTCAACAATAGCCAAATTATGGAAAGAGCCTAAATGTCCATCAACGGATGAATGGATAAAGAAATTGTGGTCTATATACACAATGGAGTACTACATGGCAATGAGAAAGAACGAAATATGGCCCTTTGTAGCAACATGGATGGAACTAGAGAGTGTGATGCTAAGTGAAATAAGCCATACAGAGAAAGACAGATACCATATGTTCTCACTCTTATGTGGATCCTGAGAAACTTAACAGAAACCCATGGGGGAGGGGAAGGAAAAAAAAAAAGAGGTTAGAGTGGGAGAGAGCCAAAGCATAAGAGACTCTTAAAAACTGAGAACAAACTGAGGGTTGATGGGGGGGGGGGGAGGGAGGGGAGGGTGGGTGATGGGTATTGAGGAGGGCACCTTTTGGGATGAGCACTGGGTGTTGTATGGAAACCAATTTGACAATAAATTTCATATATTGAATAAAAAATTGTCTCTCACCTGAAATAAATGCACCTTCTTCAGGAGAGGAAGGGAGAAGGGTGCTGATGTTACAGCCAACCAGGACAGAGACTTTTAATGACCCTCAGGATCCATTCTCACTTTCCGTCATAACAAAATGTGCAGCTGTGCAGGTGCAACTACATCTTCCAGCATCTCTCCCCGCTAAGTGTTACTTAGTTACTTACAACTGCTGTGGGGGCAGTTCTGGAAACCTTCCTTAATGGGATGCATGGGTGGCTGAGTTGGTTAAGCATCTGACTCTTGGTTTCGGCTCAGGTCATGATCTCACGGTTTGTGGGTTTGAGCCTCACGTTGGGCTCCATGCTAACAGCGTGGAGCTGCTTGGGATTCTCTTTCTCCCTCTCTCTCTGTGCCTCCCCTGCTCACTCTCTATTCCTCTCTCTCTCTCTCTCTCTCTCAAAATGAATAAATAAACTTTAAATAAAAGGAGCTGGGGCGCCTGGGTGGCTCAGTCGGTCAAGCATCCGACTTGGGCTCAGGTCATGATCTCTCGGCTCATTAGTTCAAGCTCTGTGTTGGACTCTGTGCTGACAGCTCAGAGCCTGGAGCCTACTTCAGATTCTGTGTACCTTTATCACTCTGCCTTTCCCCCACTCATGCTCTGTCTCTCTATCTCTCTCAGGAATAAATAAAATTAAAAGAGAAAAAAAAAAGGGCTGACTGGTATATTCTCTTTGCCCTTTCTTATTTCCTTCCTTCTGGAGAGAGGGGCTGGACCTCCACTCTGGGTCATGAGGACAAGGCCTGAGTGTAGGGTCCTATGAATGGTGATCAGAAAGCTGGAAGGAGCCCAAGACCCTGAGAACTTCAGGGAGCAGAATTATCATCTGAGCCTGGGCTTACCTTTGGATGGATACACGAGAAAGAAATGCAATTCCAGGTTGTGGAACTCTCTTTTTTTCTGGATCCATATTACTTGCAGCTAACCCTAACCTAACTGATACTTCTTTTATATGCGAGAGAGGGACATCTTGCTGACACCCTGTGAGCCCTTCACCCTGTGACCAGTTGTCTTCTGATGTTATCACTTTCAAGAACTTTTGCAGGGTGGAGCAGAATCCTGGGGAGGCCTGGCCTCTCCCAGCTGCCCTGGAACCCAGGGCTTGGTACTGTGTCCCCATCAAGATGCAGGAGAGAAATCTTGCTCTGCTGTTATTCCCTGGGCTCTGTCCTCGCCCTCCATCAGGAACCACGGTAGGTGTGGCTTCATTCAACCCAGAGGATCATGTTATGAACAGACACTACCTGTCAGTGTTTCCCTATAGATGTGTGTTTAATTCTTATCAGAGATTTGTTTTTAACACCTTAGCTTTAAAAATATTCACATATTTTTGTTAATGTGTTTTTTTAAATCCTGATTTCTCTTAACTTGATTTTCACTAATTTTATGCATTTTAGTATTTGATATAATTGTATTCTTTTTTAAAAAATTTTAACGTTTATTTATTATTGAGAGACAGAGAAAGACAGCGCATGAGCAGGGGAGGGGCACAGAGAGGGGGAGACACAGAACCCGAAGCAGGCTCCAGGCCCCGAACTGTCAGCACAGAGCCCGACATGGGGCTCGAACTCAAACCGTGAGATCATGACCTGAGCCGAAGTTGGACGCTCAACCCACTGAGCCACCCAGGTGCCCCCATATAATTGTATTCTTTTACATTTAATCTGATTTTAGTATTTGAATAATTTTTATTCTCTTACCTTATCATTTTATTATTTTCTTTTTTATTCCTCGACTATTTTGATTAGACTTTTAAAAATCTACTCCTGAGGTGCCTGCGTGGCTTAGCCAGTTAAGCGTTTGACTCTTGGTTTCAGCTCAGGTCATGATCTCACGGTTCGAACCCTCTGTCGGGCTCTGCACTGATGGTGTGGAACCTGCTTGAAATTCTCTCTCTCCCTCTCTCTCTGCCCCTCCATCACTCACACTGTCTCAAAATAAATAAACTAAAAAAAAAATTAAAATCTACTCCTATCGTCTTCCTTTTTATTTATCGTAATGTTACTAACATTTTTGCATCATCCAGTTTTCAAAGTTTCGTTGTAACTTCAGCTTGTCAATATTTAGTCTTTTTTATTTTTGTGGCTTTTCTTTATTCAGCTTTTTCAAGCTTAGTTCTCTAACTTTTTTTTTTTTTCTTTACTTAGCTCTTTCAACTTGTTTTATCCTTTAGTATTAAATGTGTCACAATGTTTTGCCTTTGTTGGGCTTCTGGTTTTATTTAACTTCAGTGTTTCCATTTCTATTAAATGCCTGTTTTTGGTTTTCTACCTGTAACTTCTGAACTGATTTTTCTTCACTGTTCTTTATCTATGTGTTTTAATGAGAAATAGGAAGTATGCCACAGACTTGATGCCATGGCATCCTGACTCCCATTCCTTGACTTGTCTCTCCGCTGGGGGGCTACCTTGACTAAAGGTTGGGGAATGAGGGAAGGGGAGGAATCTCTAGCTTCTGTAGTGGCTAAAACTTGACCTACATGAATTAAAGGATGGACATAGTATGCTGTTTTGAAGGATTCATTTTACTCAAGCTTTTGGGAGAAAAAATTCTGTATCCTTGAAGATTCTTGGAACGAAATGATCAATATAGGGGCACCTGGGTGGCTCAGTTGGTTAAGCATCCAACTCTTGATCTCGGCTCAGGTCATGATTTCATGGTTTGTGGGTTTGAACCCCATGTTGGGCTCTGTGCTGACAGCCTGCTTGGGATTCTGTCTCTCTCTCTCTCCCTCCTCCACTCTCCCTCTCTCAAAATAAATAGAGTAACTTAAAAAAGAAAGAAAGAAATGATCCATATATGCACTCAAAATGCAGTGTCAACCTTAAAAAAATTCACCCCAAGTTTCAAAAATTGATAGACTCACGTAGCCACATTCCAACTGTGAGCCAAGGAGAGAAGAAGCCTCAGATGACATTTGTGTCAAATATGTGAACCCAGATGTGTCAGCCTTCGCTTTTCCCGCCTCTTTAATCCCCCTATTAAAATTAAATTAAAAAGCCCCTCTTCATTCAGCCTGCCTTTGACATGCCCTTCAGTTCCCTCCTGATTTGCAAATTCTCTATCTTTCTATCATAATTGTCCCATGAAGCTAGTTTCTCCTGCTGGGCCCAACTCATGTACAGAAGGGGTCTCAGAACACTGAACTTCCCTTCTGTTTTATGCCATGTGCAGTTCAGCAAAGGATTGTGCTTTCTTTATCCATGTGTTTCTCAGAGGCATAGTCCAGTGCCTGGTGCACCACAGGTGTTCAGTGAATGCTGAATGAACAAGGAACGGATGGATGGATGGATGGATGGATGGATGCTCAGGATCTAAGTCACACTGACTGCCTGACTACAAAATGCAGTGGTCTGCTTTCAGTTCTCATTATTGCAAACGTCTCTACAACATAAACTTCTCAACGTTCTCCCCTACCTCTTATCCCTTTCTTGAATATATATTTTTTCTTTGGCTTTCAAAATTAAATGCCATACTGGTATAACTACATACCTCCAAATTCTATAACCCTTACTGTTTGTTATTCTTTCTCCTGGAATTAACTATGGACATCCCAAGGCTCAGGCATTGGACTCATTTCTTTACTTTCTGCCCGGTTCAACCCAGATAGTGGTCACAGCTTCAACCCTGAGTGCCATGCTGATAACCCCCAAGTCTATATCTCTAGCCCTGACCCCTCACCTGAGCTCCTGCCTCTTATCTGTGTCTGCCTACCATTGGAGACTTCTGACTGGATTTCTTACTACTGCATATCCCAAACCAGCGTCCTGAGATTCCTCTCTCTGAGGGAAGTGTGTGTGTGTGTGTGTGTGTGTGTGTGTGTGTGTGTGTGTGTTTTACTTGATTTTATTATCACTGCAAAAAAATAATATTTTGATTACCTATTATATGTCAAGTACTTTATATTTATGGGCTCATTTAATCCTGCAAGGTACGAATTAACTGCATTTTCATAGGTGAATAAACAGGCTCAGAGAAGTTAAACAGTCTACCCCAAATCACAAAGCTAGTATGTGGGATTCAAATTCAAGACTGTCTAGCTGCAAAGCTCATGATCTTTCTGCTATGTCACACAACTATCACATTTTAAAATTTATAGCTCAGTGGGGAACATCAGTGATGTCTGTGAGTGCTTGGAACTTGGCATGATCTATATGCCCCCATTGACAGTGTTTGCCAAATAACAGGTGGTGATTGAACTTAGAGGCTCTGGACTCAGGCAGACTTGGTTCAGTCTCAATGCCATTATTTACATGAAGGGGCAGGGTAGTTAACCTTTCTGAGGCTCAGTTCACTCATCTGTGAAATGAGAACACAAATACCTGCCTCCCAGAAGTATTGGGGAGAAACAATGAAGGAATGCATGTCAAGAATCATTTGAAATGTCCATCGAACTGCTGAATGGATAAATAAAATGTCATATATCCACACAATGGAATACGATTTAGCAATAAGAAACAATAAAGTTCTGATACACTCTACAACATGGATGAACCTTAAAATCTATGCTAAGTGAAAGAAGTCAGGCATAAAATACCACATGTTGTATGATTACATTTATATGAAATGTCCAAAATAGGCAAATCTGTAGAAACAGAAAGCAGAGTAGAGGTTGCCTAGAGTTGGAGGTAGGGATTGGGTGGCGGGGGGATGGGGGAAGGACGCTATGAGGGAAATGGGGAGTGACTGCTAGTGGGTGCAGAGTTCTTTTGGAGTGATGAGAATATTGTAAAATTGATTGGGCTTTTGGTTGCACAACTCTCTGAATACACTAAAACCCAGTGAACTGCACTGAATTTGGCTAAATAGCTGAATTGTATGGTATGTAAATTATATCTCAATAAAGATGTTTTAAAAATATTTATTTATTTATGACGTATTTATTTATTTACAGAGTGAGCTGGGAAGGGGCAGAGAGAGGGAGGAGCAGAGAGAGAATCCCAAGCAGGTTCCAAGCTGTCAGTGCAGAGCCTGACATGGGGCTCGATCTCATGAACTGTGAGATCATGACCTAGGCCAAGATCAAGAGTTGGACGCTCAACCTAATAAGCTACCCAGGTGCCCCTCTCAATAAAGATGTTTTATTATTTTTTTAATTTATTTTTTTTAACGTTTATTTATTTTTGAGACAGAGAGAGACAGAACATGAATGGGGGAGGGTCAGAGGGAGAGGGAGACACAGAATCTGAAACAGGCTCCAGGCTCTGAGCGGTCAGCACAGAGCCCGACGCGGGGCTCGAACTCACGGACCGCGAGATCATGACCTGAGCCGAAGTCGGACGCTTAACCAACTGAGCCACCCAGGTGCCCCTCAATAAAGATGTTTTAGAAAAGAATGTATATCAGATGCTTAGCACATAATTAATGCTCAGTAAGTCCTCACTTCTTGGACTTTCTCTTTGCCTGGTTTGACTCCAGCAGCTGACTGTGGACTTTTGCTCCTACTTGCAACACTCTGGCTTGTCATTAGCTTTAAGTGCAGGCCTTTTTCTTCCTCCCCTGTTAAACACCTGGCAGACTTACTTTGTCTCCTTTTGAGGGTTGATTATTTAGGGGCAGTCTGCTAGCAAGCTAGCTCCTCATTGCTTGTCCTCTGTCTGGGCCTGGGCTGTCCTGAATGTGCCCTCCTTCACGGAGCCTGTTAAAATCACCTTCCTGGCTACCTTTCAGACCTTTCCTCTCTCCTCCTTCATCAACAAACACTTGGTAGGTAATGACCCTCCACTGAGCACTGCTAGGCATTGTGGGTGATGTGAGGACGTTAAAGACTCCGCCCCTCCCCCCCCCCCCCCCCCCAAACAGCTCTTTGATTGTGGTTGGGGAAATAGCACATAGATACAAAAACACAAGTAGGGTGAGGACACAAGTCCGTTAAGTGTCAATTGTGTAATTCTCACTTAGGTGCTATGGGAGTTTAGACCGAGGTGGGAGATCATTGGTCAGGGATGTCTTCAAAACACAGTTGGTTTTTCACTGATGGACAGGTTTCATTGTGGGAGGGAAAACGGCGGGCGAATGAGCAAAGGCAGGGGTATGTGTCTTCTTTCTTCCTGCCCTATACATTTATTGAGCACATAGTATGTGCTAGACCCTGAGGGGCTTTAATAAGATTTGTCCTGCCCTGTAGGAGCTTACAGATGTGGGGAAGCTGGGCACACAGAGATGATAGCAATCTGTGCAGACGGTGAAGCAAGTGAGGTATTTGCCTGAGGGAGTTTGTGAAGGCATCACAGAAGAGCTGACATTTGGGCGTTAGAGAGGAGAGGTGAGGAAGCAGGTGGCGTGTCAAATCAGGTGCTGAGGAAGCAGGGTGCAGCAAAAAGAGAGGCCAGAGGCCTGAAGGCTGGGATCAAAGGCCGGGAGCTGATGAGGCTGGTAGGCTGTGTTGGGACTTAATTGTAAAGTTATGGTGTTTTATATGAAGTAATTTATGTTTGATTCTGAGGCAATCAAGGCGGGGGGTGGGGGCGCCCTTTCTACATCTCTCGGGCAAAACTGTCTAATCCCAGTTCTGCCTTTCTGTTTTCTGTTGAACATTAGATCTCTTCCAGTGCTTCCTGCAGCAAGGCTCCTCCTTGCTTCATGAAACTGCTGCCAAAAGTCATCTTTTCTTGAAGCCTTGCTGTGTAGGTCCCCAGGGAAGGCACACTTCTTTACCCATCTTTCACATCTTTCACAAACCTTCCTGGAGATGGGGAAGGGAGTTTGCATGACAACTCCCTGGCAGTGATCACCAAATTCAGAATCAAAATAACATTGATCCCATGGGTTTTTACCTGTGGTCAAATGCAGCACGTCTATGCTTGCCTTTCCAAATTTTGTTTTGATTAAAACATTTTTAAATGCAGACCTAGATCCCTCAACAAACAAGCCCTTATAATATTCCCGAACTAAATCTCCATAGAATTTTTCCATGTGCTGAAAAATTTAAGACATATTTCTTTAAAAAAAGCCATAAATCTCTTTGTGAATCATTGAAGGGTTAGTAGAAATGCATATAACACATCCAAATGCATTTAAGAAGTGTTTTTATTTTTATTATTTTAAAAAATATTTTATTTTTGGGAGAGCGCAATCAGGGGAGGGGTAGAGAGAGGGGGACCAAGGATCCGAAGTGGACTCTGTGCTGAGAGCATTGTGAGCCCAATGCGGAGCTCGAACTCACAAACCATGAGACCATGACCTGAGCTGAAGTTGGACACTCAACTGACTGAACCACCCAGGTGCCCCAAGAAGTGTTTTTAAACAGAGCACTGTACTGTACAGATCATTATTTCTACAATCTACAAGCAAAATGAGATTGTAGTTTCCAAACAAAATAAAAGGGCAAGTTTGTTGACTGACTTCATACTCATTTATCATGCTCTCCTGTACTGTATTAATATTTTTAACTGGCTAGTCAATCATGAAAAAATCAAATCCTCAGTAAATCTTATCAGTACCACAAAAATAATGGGATTTCTGTTTACAAGGTGTCGATTGTGTTCAGAGTCTTTGATAATGACTGCAGACAGTCAATAAACACTGAGACATTTACATGGTCAGTAGGAGCCTAACTAAACTATCTAATCTTTCAAAAGACAGTCAACACAATGAACTCTAAACTTAATCCCTTCAAATACTGGAGAGACAGTTTAGTGCTTTAAATACTACTCAACCCAAAACCCCACACTAAAAAGAACCATTAAGGCTTTTTCTTAAACTCACAGAAGCGGGACATTCTGATTTCAGTTCCATTCTCTGATGGCAAATCTTTACCTTATAATCTAAGTTCAACCTTTTATAGGATCTGGGGTTTGTGAAGGGTGACAAGTATTGTAGGTATGTACAACTTGACTAAAAAGTGAAAGAGGAGTAGTGTTTGTTGCTTCTTTTAAACTTTTTAAAACTTTTTACATCTTTTTTTTTTAATTTCAGGAAAACAGAACACATTACTTGCTGGCTTTGTTTGTTAATAACCACATAAACTCACATTTACTCAGAATTGGTGTTATATTTATTGCTGGGAGATTAAAAAAAAAAAAGCTGAAAGGGGTGGGGGGAAAGGAGGCTATTAATTGACCATTTCCTCTCTTCCAAGCCTGTGTTACTCAATGAAGACAAAGGTTTAAAGTCCTAAAATCCTGACAAGAGACTTTATATAAGGGAAATTGAAAATGCCTGACTATGGAGTCACTAATTTTAGACACTAGAAGAAACTTTGAGTTTTCAGTGGTAGAGACGAAGAGAAAGAATTTCAGCACGACTTGTGTATATGCCCTTTTGATTCTAAGATATTTTGTGATGTTAGTCATATGAAGAGCTTGGGAGAGCATTCGCTTGATACTGGCTGTAGGAGAGTGAGCCCTGGCGCTCCACTCAGAAAGAATGGCTTTCCTGAGATGTTTGATTTGGGGCTTCTTTTCTCTTCTTGTGCGTGTCCAAGGCGTTAGGCTCTTCATTGTTCCTTCTAAAGAGCTTGGCCAGGGAGGTTCTGGTCTATCGCTCCATTCCACACCCGAGGCAAGAGTGGGCTCAAGAAAGAGTAACCTAGCTCCTGTGGGAGAGCTTAAAACAGATGTGACCTTGCTTTGAAATCTGATTAACACAATAGACTGCCTGAGATCTGATGTTCAGTTCTCTTCAGGCTACAGAAATGAGACATTCTTTGGTTGACCTGGCATTCTGCCATGTCAGAGAGCCCACTGGAATCTCTACTTTGCCATTTGCAGGAAATGGCAGGAAGTGTGTGAAAATCTGGAATCCAGCAACAGGATTTAATCATGCCACATTATGAGGTCACTCTCTCCGTCACTGAGAGGGGAGACTGATTTATTTATTTTATTTAAAAAATACTTTCATGAAGTTTTAAAATTGTAATTCTAATAGAGTTAACATACAGTGTCATATTAGTTTCAGGTGTACAATATGGTGTTCAATAACTCCATATATTATTACTCAGTGGCCATCATGATAAATGTATTATTTAATCCTCATCACCTATTTCACCTATCTCCCCCCCACACCTCTCCTCTGGTAGCCATCAGTGTGTTCTCTAGAGTTAAGAGTCTGTTTCTTGGTTTGTGTGTGTGTCTCTTTTTTTTCCTTCGTTCATTTGTTTTGTTTTCTAAATTCCACATAGGAGTGAAATCCTAGGGCATTTCTCTTTCTCTGACTTATTTTGTTAAGGAAGCCCGATTTATTTATTTTGGGGTGAGTTTATGTGGGTGCTCACACTGGCAAGCCCCTGAGTTCTAGCATTTTTGGACATCACTAAGGCTTATATTTGTGGACATTGAAACACTCTGTGAATTTCAACAATCCTTCAACCCCTTTGGAACCTAAGATCTATGAATCCAACTGTGTTTTCACTGCCGCTTACTCTTTTCAGGTCCTCACTTCCCTCCTTACTCAGCTTAAATCTGTGGTCAAATTTTTCATCACTTCCTGGAACATACTCTCGATTTCCTTGTCCCTCTCCCCCTTGGTTAAGCTTACTTAGCTAAACTACAACCTTTATTCAATTCACCTTTTCCCTGCTCCTTTCCACACAGTTGAATGAAGCTGGAGAAAAACGCACCATCAAGCTGACTGGTCTCATTTTGAATTGCAGATCATTCATCTCTAGTGGACTCTTCCAGCTGCCCAGCAACCAAACTATATTTCCCTAAGCTTTTCATTCGTTTACTCTACTGGCAGGGGATGATTTTACGCCGTTCTCTTCTCTTTTCAATACTTCAACCACACGTTCCCCATCCTCACTGTCATGATGATCTTGCTTCCTATATACTGAGAATATGGAAGCCATCAGAAGAAGACTCCATCATAAGCTCCCTTAACCACAACTACCTATCTATCAGTATCTGGGCTCATAGACTCTGTCTTCCCTCCTGCTCTACTGGGTGAACTGTCCGTATACTCTTTGTTTTTCCTTTTAAGTTTATTTATTTATTTTGAGAGAGAAACAGAGTGTGTGAGTAGGGGAGGGACCCAGAGAGAGAATCCCAAGCAGGCTCTGTGCCGTCAATGCAGAGCCTCATGTGGGGCTCTATCTCGTGAACCATGAGGTCGTGACCTGAGCTGAAATGAAGAGTCAGACGCTTAACTGACTGAGCCACCCAGGCTCCCCACTGTCCATATATTCTTTACAAAGGCTAACCACTCCATGTATACACTAGCTTCCACCCCCTTTGCCTACCCAGTCAAGGACCGTGCTACAGGCAATCTTCCACCCTCCTCTGCATCAATTTTCCCCTCCCTTTCCCAGTACTGTGTAAGTATTCTCTCATCATAAAAACAAACTCTCTCAATTCCCCTTCCCCTTCCAGTTTCTCTCTCCCTCTGTTCTTCTCTTTCCTTTTATAGCAGAATTCCTAAAAATACTGTATCTACTTGCTGTTGCCAATTCTTCTTCTTTTCTCCTCTCTTAGTCCCACTCTCCACTGAAACCGCCCTTATAAGGCACGTGCAACAATGCAGTGGTTGATTTTCAACCACATCTTCTTAGTCCATTCGTCAGTTGATGGACATTTGGGCTCTCTCCATAACTTGGCTATTGTTGATAGCGCTGCTGTAAACACTGGGGTGCATGTGCCTCTTTGAATCAGCATTTTTTAATACTTTGGATAAATTCCTAGTAGTGCAATTGGTGGGTCAAAGGGTAGTTCTATTTTTAATTTTTTGAGGAACCTCCATACTGTTTTCCAGAGCAGCTGCACCAGTTTGCATTCCCACCAACAGTGCAAAAGGGTTCCCCTTTCTCCACATCCTTGCCAACATCTGTTGTTTCCTGAGTTGTTAGTGTTAGCCATTCTGACAGGTGTGAGGTGGTATCTCATTGTGTTTTGATATTTATTTCCCTGATGATGAGTGATGTTGAGCATCTTTTCATGTGTCTGTTAGCCATCTGGATGTCTTCTTTGGAAAAGTATCTATTCATGTCTTCTGCCCATTTCTTCACTGGATTATTTGTTTTTTTGGGGTGTTGAGTTTGGTAAGCTCTTTTTAGATTAAAGAAATTTTTTTTAATGTTTATTTTTGAGAGAGAGAGACAGAGAGACAGAACACAAGTGGGGGAGGGGCAGGGAGAGAGGGAGACACAAAAGCCTGAAGTGGTCTGCAGGCTCTGAGCTATAGCACAGAGCCTGACACGGGGCTCAAACCCATGAACCATGAGATCATGACCTGAGTCGAAGTCAGACGCTTAACCAACTGAGCCACCCAGGAGTCCCTATAGCTTTTTGATACTAACCCTTTATCAGATATGTCATTTGCAAATGTCTTCTCCCATTCTATCGGTTGCCTTTTAGCAGCAATCAGACAACAAAATGAAATAAAAAGCATCCAAATTGGCAAAGAAGAAGTCAAGCTTTCACTTTTTGCAGATGAAATGCTACTCTACGTGGAAAACCTGAAAGACTCCACCAAAAAACTGCTAGAGCTGATACATGAATTCAGCAAGGTTACAGGATGTAAAATCAATGTACAGAAAGCAGTTGCATTTCTATACACCAATAATGAAGTAACAGAAAGAGATATCAAGGAATCGATCCTATTTACAATTGCACCAAAAACCATAAATACCTAGGAATAAATCTGACAAAAGAGGTAAAAGATTTGTACGCTGAAAACTATAGAAAGCTTATGAAAGAAATGGAAGAAGACAGAAAAATGGAAAAACATTCCATGCTCATGGATTGGAAGAACAAATATTGTTAAAATGTTGATACTACCCAAAGCAATTTATACATTCAATGCAATCCCTATCAAAATAACACCAACATTCAACAGAGCTGAGAACAAGCAGTCCTAAAATTTATAAGGAACCAGAAAAGACCCTGAATAGCCAATGTAATGTTGAACAAGAAAACCAAAGCTGGAGGTGTCACAGTCTTGGACTTTAACCTGCACTACAAAGCTGTAATCATCAAGACAGTATGGTTCCAATCTTTTTGACATTTCCCCACCTTCCTTCCTGCTGCCTGAATTGAGGACTTGGTGGCTAGAGTTTCAGCAGTGTTTTCATCCTGGATGACCTTAAGTGTGGAAGCCACATGCTAAAGACAGAAGGCTGAAGCCTAGATGCAGTCTGAATGTCGATGGTGTTGTGGAGTTGCCCCAGACTGTCCTAGTCCATATTTGGACTCCTTTACATGAGAGAACAAAGGGCATTCTAGTCTCTTCTCTGGGACCTGATGCTTAACGTAATTCCTACCAATTACATTTTCACGTATTTCTTCTGGCTCTTTCACAGAGCCTAGCATAGTGCTAAGCACAAAACTGGTCCTCAATAAATGACAGTAGTTGGGGTGCCTGGATGGTTCAGTCAGTTGAGTGTATGACTCTTGAGTTTGGCTCAGGTCATGGTCCCAAAGTCGTAGGATCAAGCCCTGCATCAGGCTCCATGCTGAGTGTGGGGCTGCTTGAGATTCTCTCTCTCTCTAGACGTCTACCCCTATTCCCCCGCATGCATGCTCTCTCTTTCTAAAATAAAAAAATTTAAAAAATAGAATAAATGACAATGATTGGTTGGTTATGATAAAGCAAATCTCAAAGTTTTGTTTGACATATTCATTTCTAACACTGTCAGTAATGATGTGACCAACGTTTTGCAGTTGAATTTATACACCTGGCACTTCTAAAAGACCTTTTTTCATGTTGAACTATATACAATTGGTCAAACAAGTGGGTAACGTGATAAACTTATGCCAAACAGTCATAGGACTTAAATTAATATAATTTGTAACAAAGATAAGGTATGTCTTATAAATAAACGAGACTGAGTCTATAGGTTTTCCCTGAAATAAACTCCATTACTTTAAGACTGTAAATAAAAATTAAAACACTGCTACCACTGTCAGTTTTCACTGAAGCATTATTACAAAACAGACTTCTGTATAACACAAACTTTGGGCTTTTATGAAAATTTTAACATTACAAAATTTGTGCAAAAAAGAACAATAAGATGGTTGTGTTAGAGTTTTATGGATGTGATGTTGATGACTTGCAAGTGCCTGGTTAAGCAAAGAAAGACACAGTTGAATCTTATGAGTGTGGAAAGTTCATCGGGGCGCGGTTTGTTCTGTTTGAGACGCTCCCTCTTGAGATTGAGAGCTTGGGAGCTGGGCATCATTCATCCCTCAGATGAATTCTGATTGGTGGGAAGAGCATGTTCCTGCTAGTGCTCTCTCTCATTTACTAGTCTTTGGGCAAGTCATTTAACCTCTGAGTCTAAGGTTTTTGGTTTTTGCTTTTTTTAATCTGTAGAATGGAAATAATACCAAAAATAGCTATTCCATAGGGCTGTTGAGATAACAAGAGGAGGGCATTCATGTGAAAGGGCCTAGTTCATAGGAGTCACTCAATAAATATTTGTTCACTCATCTCGATAATATTTTATAAATGCTTTAGACTTTTTGACATGCTCTTATTACTGAACCAGTTATTGTCAAAATACCAAGTACCAATTAACACTTCCTCTAAGAACTTTTGGATGGTTGTATTTTAATCATTTTAGGATGTGACCAACTTTTGTGGAGTCGAGTTAGTTGGCTTCGTTATTCCCCTGCAACATTTCCTTTGCACTCATTGATTTCCATGGCTACATGATGATTACTTCCTGAGAAACAAAGGAACACATGTGTTTAGAAGCAAAAAGGAAGCATACAGATCACCTATTGAACCATAACCCTGTAAAACTTGGTATAAATGGAAACTTTTCTTTTTATCATATGGTGTTTGAAGTGAAGGAATTCACATTAGTCATTAGCTCAGTTTTTACTCCACAATAGGTGTCCCTGTAAGGAGCCAGACTGTGTCAGGACTTATAGACCAACTATACTCCAAAACATTTTGTGAAGCAGACGGTTTACAACATCAAAATTTCTGAGTGGTGAGCAATCCAGAAAAGTGATAATAGGTAATGGGAGATATGAAGACAAAGAATGAGTGGAAGAAAAATAACTCACAACTTGTCAAAACACACGGATTCTTTTTTCTTACATTAATTAATTGATTATTCCAACAAACATATATTGATGACTTCTTCATATGAGGTCCTATGGTAAGTACTCTGAGAACTATGAAGGTGACTAAGGCCCAGAGGTGGTCTTCAAAGAACCCATACTTAGTATTGGAAATAAAATATGTACTTGCCCTGTCTAAATTATGTCCCATGTGAAGTATGACCCAGAACCTAGAGTGGCTTTGAAGAGGGGACTGTTTTGAGTCTTGAAGAATATATAGACATTTGTGCACAAAGTAGGCAGATGGAAAGGCATTCTGTATAAAGGGAACAGCATCTACAAAGGCCCAGAGGTGACCAGGCTCAAAGCTAATGGATCAGAGATGGGCAGAGATTGATCTGGAGAGCAAGAGCAGGTTGGGAATATCTGTTTTGGGGATAGCATCATTATTAATAGGTAGGTATTTGGTTTATGGAGACTGGCTTAAAGTGGGAGAAGCATGCTAATAGACTGTGTCCCCTCAAATTCATATGGTGAAATGTAATCCCCAATGTGATGTATTTGGAGGTGAGGCCTTTGGGAGGTGATTAGGTCATGAGGTTGAACCCTCACGAATAGGATTAGTGTTCTTAAAAACAAGACTCCAGAGAGCTTCTTTGCCCCTTCTGCCATGTGAGGACACAGTGAGAAGATGGCCATAATGGAGTAGGAAGGAGGCTATCATCAGTCACTGAATCTGCTGGGTTCTTCATCGTGGACTTCCAGCCTCCAGAACTGTGAGAAATAAATGCTTGTTGTTTAAGCCCCTCAGTGTACGGTATTCTGTTATAGCAGCCCAAATGGCCAGTGAAGTTGTGAGTTCAGTTTTAGACATATTGAATGTCAAGTGCTAAGTGACAGGATATTCTGGTAGAGATGTTACGTAGGGGGTTAGAAATGAAGCTGGGGGTGGGGGGCGGGTGCCCAGGTGGCTCAGTCAGTTGAGTGTCCAACTCTTGATTTTCGGCTCAGGTTAGGATCCCAGGGTTGTAGGATCCAGCCTCATGTCAGGCTCCGCACTGAGCGTGGGGCCTGCTTAAGATTCTCTGTCTCCCTCCCTCTCTCCCTCTCCCCATTGGTGCTCTCCGTCTCTAAAATAAAATAAAATAAAATAAAGAAATGAAATTTAGAACTCAGGGAATAGGTACAATTGTAGGTCTGGATTTGGGACTCGTCAACACACAAGTGGAAGATGAACTTACAGGAGCCTAGAGTAAGAAGAAAAGACACTTGGGGACAGATTCCAGGGAAACAACTACATTTAAGGGACAAACTGACAGAAATAAACTTGGGAAGGAGGATGAGGGAGATATGAAGGAAAACCATAAGAAAATGGCAGCTTGTTATCAGATTCTTTTTCTTTAGAGGCTCTTTTCCAAGATTTGGGGTTCTTTTTCTAATGTTGATTCTTTTCTTCACTCCCAAAAATAAACTCCAGGAGCCTGGGATACCCCAGACAGGTGGTTATTCCTGGGGCTATACACAGAATGGAAGGTTTGAGGATTCAGGTAAAAAGCATGGTCCTGGGTTCTGAAGCTCCATTGAACCAGGGAGGCCATGTCACATTGGTTTTGAGCTCTAGAGTTGGATCTGTGTTCAGGCGTCACTCTGAGACCCACCCAGCCAGCGTGGATTCTTCCAGAAAGCGTATGTGCCATCCTGGGTGTGGACGGCAGGTGCCTCACTCCCAGACCCCTCTGCTCCCGCTCTCAATCCAGCTGGAATAAAGGAGGAATTTCTCCACTGACCTGTGGGCTCCCCAAGGGCCTGGTACGTAGTAGGTTCTTAAATATAGTGTCTTCTTTTCTTTCTCTTTTTAAATGTTTATTTTTGACAGAGAGAGAGAGAGAGAACACAGGCAGGGGAGGGGCAGAGGGAGACAGAATCCCAGGCAGGCTCCAGGCTCTGAGCTGCCAGCACAGAGCCCGATGAAGGGCTTGAACCTACGAACTGGGAGGTCATGACCTGAGCTGAAGTCAGATGCTCAATAGATGCCGCTCAGGCACCCCTTAAATATTTAGTTTTCTTTTAAAAGATGAATACATAAATTAACAAAATATAAAGATCAGTACACAGGAAATAACTTTATAATAAGCACCTGAGCACTAGTTTCCTAAGCATTTTTATGGGTCACTGACATTTTCAAAACTCTGATCTTTGAGCATCAGAGAAACATCTACATGTGTCCATTGGAAAAGAGAACAGCACTACTCGTCATAACAAAATTATAAGGCGGTTGATTTTCAAAACACAAAAAATCACCCTCAGTGGTTCATAACATCATTCCTTATCAAGCAGTCAATGTCATAACATTAATGCTTTTATAATGCTTTTTACTTTCCTGGCATTGTTCTGAAGACCTTATTTGCATTAATTAATTTAATCTCCCCAGCAAATCTGTGAGATAGGAGCTTGTCTTTTATGTAGATAAGGAGACTCCAGGCACAGAAAAGAGCCCAAGGTCACATCGCTACTAAGTAGCAGGGATAGGATTTGAACCCAGGCAGTCCAACTCCAGCGTCTGTGGTCTGTGCGTGTAACTGGCGCACTACACAGAAACCTACTTGATTCTCTTGCCTGCCTCACCGGCCCCACTTTATCACCTGGTGCAGAAGGAAAGCTACATTGTGCACGTAAAGTGAGGCTTTCTCCCCAGGGCTTGTGGGGGGCGGGGGTGGGGGAGGGGGTCTGTGGGGCTGGTGGGGGCAGGAGCATGTTGTGGGAAATATATTTGTGTTAAATCAGGACAAGTATGAGAATTGTTTATACTAACAGAAATCATAATCACACAATAATCTTATTTCACAATTTACTTCCCCTAATCCCACAGGCAGGTGACTTAAGCCCCGTGTCACAAACCCTCATTCATGAGCTAAGAGAGAGAGAGGCCCAGTGCTTGTGGATGGACCAAAAAGTGTGTGCACTTGGGAGTCTCCATGGAACACACTGACCTTGTCTATTCTCTACAGTCCTGCTGGAGACCTTATTTTCTGAGGGGAGCTTGTGTGAATGGCCTAATCTTTTAGTTGGTCTCGAGGAGCTCACACTGTTTGTCCCTTAACTGAGGGGTCAATTGAGAGAAATCTCAGAAGGAGTGGGGCAGAAGAGGAACCAAACCAAGTGGAAACATTGCTGTTGCTTGAAGGGGATTTGAATCCAAAGTGGTAGTTTGGAATCAGTCTGCGTAACGTATCCAATATATGCTATAGCGCGTATGTTTTTTAAAAAAGATTCAAAATAGTTCCTGATATTATGCTCAGTGAATAAGGTTGTTTTACAACTCTTACTTAAATATATTTAATATCACAGAAGACAAGAATCCAGAATACATAAAAAGAAATCAGTTTAGGCTTTGTCTTTTGATTAATGTTTTTTTCTTCACCGAACAGGAAAATACTCATTAACAAAAGTTTTGAGAACAATAAAGTAACTGGAGGTTATTAATATGAAAATATTGTCGATTGTTCCTCCCGTAAAAATCTCCCTGGACAACCCACTTCCTGAAAAATGAGTCAGCAAAAGCTCCCAACAAGAGTTGTTCGTGTTTAATACAATTGTTCAGGCCAGTGCTTATTTCTTATCTATAAAGTCCCCTTGTGATTGATGATTCATGTTTCTTTTCAATTATGGACTTTGAATGCAAAGTATTTCATAATGTAAACAAATGGCTTCAGTATTTAAAGCAAAACATTTCCGTTTGTTTAGTACTATTTCCTATTTTATGCCTGAAACCATATTTTTGAGGGAATTGTTTGGTTTCAAAAGAGGGAAAAGAGAATGATTGTTGAGAAGAATATGGGCAAAGGGCCGCCTACCAGATGTGGAAGCAGGGGCTCAGGCAGAGCTCACGGTGGCCCACCCTCTCCTAGCATGGCCTGAAGAAATTAGTGTCCTGAAGTCTCACTTCTGTTTTTAAAGTTTATTTCTTTATTTTCAGAGAGAGAGCACACACACGAGCACAAGCAGGGTAGGGACAGAGAGAGAGGGAGAGAGAGAATCCCAAGTAGGTTCAGCCCCGACGCGGGGCTGGATCTCACCAACCGTGAGATCATGACCTGAGCTGAAATCAAGATGCGAAACCGACTGAGTTACCCAAGAACGCCCTGAATTCTCACTTTATTTTTTATTTAAAAAAAAAATTTTTTTTTTTAACGTTTATTTATTTTTGAGACAGAGAGAGACAGAGCATGAACGGGGGAGGGTCAGAGAGAGGGAGACACAGAATCTGAAACAGGCTCCAGGCTCTGAGCTGTCAGCACAGAGCCCGATACGGGGCTCGAACTCACAGACCGCGAGATCGTGACCTGAGCCAAAGTCGGCCGCTTAACCGACTGAGCCACCCAGGCGCCTGGAATTCTCACTTTAAAGATCCTTGTTTCCTGGTGGGAGAAAAGCGTATCTTTGGGAGCGTGATAATAGGCCTTGTAGCATGTCTTTAAATTCTCTATTTTGCTGAAGAGCGCTGAACTAGATGAATGGAGGATAAATGACACATCGAAAAGTTTCCAGAAATGCTAGAAAAAAGAGAACAAGGTATTTAGTGATTTTTCATGACGTTTTGCAATTACCAATATAAACAGTTAAAAACCTGGAAGAGCAAGAGCCAGTTTTAACAGACTATGTGCCAAAAACTGACCACGAGGTGGCGCCATAATCTAGCTCTCTGACCACAGGGCTGAGACTGTTGACTGTTGGCCAGGATTCAAATGCTGAAGACTTACATTTGGGAAAAGATCAACAAGGTGCCCTAAAATTTTTCAGTCAGAAGACCCAATCATAACGAACAGAAGAGGTGTAAGTTCAAAATATGCACGTGGTGAAGCTACTTCTGCTATAGCAATTATGTTTATTGAGAACTGAGACATTAGAGATTTTGCCTTCGCTGCCTCTTAACGAAACCCAGATTTGCTTGGAAATAAAGAAAAGGAATAATCACAGTGAATTAAAACAATTAGTCTAGAATGTTCTTGTCAAATTGGAAAATACCAATTTTTGTCTGAAAAATATCAATTTAATCAAGCAGTGGACACCCCCTCATACTTGTTTTGGCCGGTGTTGTTTCCATCATTCTTAAGGCTTCCAGTCCCTCATCAGTCATTGAGTCCAGGCCTGCTATGCGCCCAGCATCATGTGGAATGCTTTGACTATAAAGAAGCATAAGGCCCATACCCTGCTTTTGTGTAGCTTGTGGTCCAGTGAGGTAGATAAATATATAACAAAAACAATAATACTAAGGGATCAGAGCTTTGGTAAAGACAACATGCTCAAAAAAGTTATGGGGGAGGGGGCACCTGTGTGGCTCAGTCGGTTAAGCATGCGACTTCAGCTTAGGTCATGATCTCACAGTTTTAGGGTTTAGGCTCCACATTGGGCTCTGTGCTGACAGCGTGGATGGAGCCTGCTTGGGATTCCTTCTCTCCCTCTCTGCCCTTCCTCTACTCCCTCTCTCTCTCTCAAAAATAAACAAATGAACATTAAAAAAAAGTTATGGGGGATAGTAGCAAATCTGTACAACAAGGTGGGAACAAAGCCTCAGAGGTCATAGAAACAGCGGACCCTGACGCTCATCAGGTGCCACACCCTCCTGAGTGCTCTACCTAATAAATGCTTAAGAATCATGTAGCCTTCACAGCAGCCATGAGGTGGGGGTTACTATTATCTTCTCCGTGCTACAGACAAGAAAACAGGTGTGGGGAAGGTATTCTAGATAAAAGAGGCAGCATGTATAAAGGTTCAGAGACATCCAAAACCATGGCATGTTCCAGGGAATAGAAACTCAGATAATGGTAATGATATTATAACATTCACAGAAACACCATGGCCCCGAAGATTTTATGAACAGAAAAACGTGCTGAGTTATAGCAGAAATTTAGAACAGATTTTTGAAAACAATTTTATTCTTCAAAGCGCATTAAGAATATAGCTTATTGAGAAAACACCGATTCACTGAAAGACCAAAATGCTTTTTGTAATGAAGTGTTACATCCTGAATTTTGAAGATGATAGAAAAAAATATAGAATGGCCCTGTGGAACCACTATTGGATGTCATAGGTATTTCTGGAAAAACTAACTTTCTTATAACAAACCCTATTGCTGTGAGTACCCTAACAATAATAATGCTGCAGTCTTAAAGTTTAACTGAGTATCTTGACAGGCTTCCTAATGTTGAAAAATAATACTAATATAACTAAAACAACGTTTATCTACTTTATTTGAAGTAGCTTTTGTAAGATAAACTCTGTGATAATCATGAATAAATATCTATTCGTTGCCCGTTACTTACAAAGCACTATACTGCTGTGTCAAGATAATTTATTGAACAAATATTTATTGAGCATCTAACTTGTGCTAGCCATGGTGTTAATTGCTGTGGGTATAGTAACAATAGCAGCAAAACAACAATAGGGACCCAATCTCTGCTTACCTCAAAAAGACTGAGGTTTTTTTTCTTCTGAAAAGTTTTTATTCAAAAATAAATAAAATAGATAATTTTATTCAAAAATAAAGTTAAGAAGACTGAGGTTTTTTTCCAAAACCTTTGTACTCAATAAGTTTTATTTGAATTTTTTTAAATGCTTATTTATTTTTGAGAGAGAGAGAGAAAGAGAGTGTGAGCAGGGGAGGGGCAGACACACACACACACACACACACACACACACACACACACACAGAATCCGGAGCAGGCTCCAGGCTCTGAGCTGTCAGCACAGAGCCGATGCGGGGTTCGAACTCACAGACTGTGAGATCATGACCTGAGCCGAAGTCGGATGCTTAACCGACTGAGCCACCCAGGCGCCCCTCAATAAGTTTTATTTGAGTAGTAACCTTTTTTTTTTTTTTTTTTTTTTTTAAGGTCTCTGGTTCTAGAGGGGCTAGGGTTCCTAGTAGACTAACAAGACAGAGACTCAGTTTCAGAGGAAGAAAAAAGCCCACTCAGGGGCCTCAGTCACAGGGCCTGTATCAGCACCACGCAGAACCTAATGATGTGTCTTAAAGATCAGCTTAGGGCAGGATTTTCCGACCTCAGCACTATTGGCATTTTGGGCTGGATAATTGTTTGTTGTGGGGGACGGTGCTGTATACTGTATTAGTAGCACGTCTAGCCACTGATGTCAGTAGCATCCACCTCTAGTTCTGGCATTAAAAGATGCCTCCAGGGGGCACCTGGGTGGCTCAGTTGGTTAAGCCTCCAGCTCCGGCTCAGGTCATGATCGCACTGTTGGTGAGTTCAAGCTCTGCATCGGGCTCTGTGCTGGCAGCTCGGAGCCTAGAGCCTGTTTTGGACTCTGTGTCTCTCTGCTCCTCCCCATTTACTCTCGCCCTCTCTATCTCTCTCTCAAAAATAAACATTAAACATTTTTTAAATGTCTCTAGGCATTGCCTTGGGGTTGGGGAGGAACAAGAACCACTGGCCTCTGGCCACTTAAATGTCTCCAGTCGGTGGTCAGGCTTGATCCTAGGAAGTAGTCCAAACAGTTTGAGCCGCAGCTGGGAGGAGGGGTTAAGGGTGGAGACCGGGAACATTCCAGTCACACGAACCATTCTCTTTTATGGGCATCTTGGAATATAGCTGTTTAAAAATGTTTCCATTTCCTCCTTTTCTTTTCCTTATTTGGTGAATTTGTTGTCAGCACTATGGGATAGGGGAGGTTGTTTTTCTTAACTGTTACTTTCGGGAGGAGATGGTCTCCTGCTCATTCAATCTGTGTGGACTTCCGGCAGGAAATGGCACTCAAGGAAAGTTTTGAATAAAAGGAAGATGCTGGTTAGCCAGTGGAAACAGGAAGTTGTTGCCTGTGTCTTACACAGCTTAGAAGAAAGTAAGAGGCAGAGGGACAATGCACTTAACAGAAGCGGGAGGAGAAGAGAGTGGGGTGGGAGTGGAGGAGGGGCGGGGAGCGCTGAGGAGCAGAGGGCACAGGTTGAAAGACCTTGAATCTCCTGGGGGAGCTGGCTGTGCAGGAAGCAAATGATGGCACTGTGTAGTAGGAATGGGGTCATGCGGTGACAATAAGTCAAAGCTATTGTGATTTATTAATTATGCTGCTGTGTAGTATACTGCTATACTATTACTGTTTAAAAAATACTCTCTTTAGAGGAATACAATTTTCTGGGGTGCCTGGGTGGCTTGGTCGGTTGGGCCTCCCATGGCTCAGGCCATGATCTCGAGGTTCATGAGTTCGAGCCCCACATTGGGCTGGCTCCTATCAGCACAGAGCCTGCTTCGGACTTCCTCCCCCCACCCCCCCACCCCCCCCCCGCCCCTCCGTGCTCTCTCTCTCTCTCTCTTTATCTCTCTTAAAAATAAATCGAAACAATAATGGAATACAATTTTCTCACAACATATAGTAAAAGCATATGCCTACATTGTAAAATCCCCTTGAATAAACAGAGAGAGAAAGAAAGCAAATGTGGCAAAGTTAACAATTGGTGAATCTGGTGAAGGGTATATGGCTGTTTGTTGGGTTCTTTAACTTTCCTGTAAATTTGAAACATAAAAATCTGGGGTAGGTGGGGGGAAGAATCCGTGTAGTTTTTTAACTACATGTTACTTAGGGCTGGATGGGTCATCACAGGTATATGTTCATGGGTGTGTGGCATCACCTATGAATTGTTCTCTACAACATAGTACAGGGATGACCGACGTCCTCTTATGACCAAGTGATCTCTCACCTTGCATGTACATATTCTCAGATTCTGATAAATTCAGTGTGGAACTGTCAGAGTTTTGCATAATTTGGACCAGCATTTCCTAACAAGGCAGAGGTAACTCTTAAGCTTGTCGCTTTTGCCACCGTTCATTCATACAAGGCAGTGTGTTAAGCATTACGTGGAACACAGGTGTGAATAAAATAGACACTCTGTTCTGAAATAATCTGATAATTTCGTAGAAATGAAAAACCTTCCACACAAATGACTTTAACACAAGGTGGAAGGTCACTGTTCCGTGTCAGGTCTTGAAGGAGGGCATCACCACTTCCTGCGGGGAGAAATTGTGGGAGGCATATTCCTGTTGCTTCGTTCCATCCTTTGGGGGAGGACCGGCGGGGCAGAGAGGTGAGGCTGAGGTGGGGCTGGAGTGAAGAAGGCTGTGCTGGTTTGCCCCTGCCGAGTGACCGTCGTTCAGTGGGGGGAAGACAGCAACCATTTATTGTTGCTCCTGTGTGTGTGGCTCAGTGGGGGCACATTTGGCCTCACCCTGGTTTGGGTGGGCGGCTTCACTTCGAGCTGCGGCTGCTGGATGGGAGTATGTGCCTCTCTCCGCAGTTTTGTGAATCCAGTTTTGTGAATGTACGTATTTCTCATCCTCCTTGGGCCGGCGAGCTAGCCAGGGCCTGCGCTCCCAGGTGATGGCAGAGGTGGGTGAGGACAGAGAGAAATACGTGAGGCCTCACAAGGCCTGGGCTCAGAGTTCTCACCCCCGTGCCTTAGGGCTGGCCGGCCGAAGTCACAGGCTAAGCCCAGAGTCATGGGTCAAGGGGGAACACTGTGCCCTTGGTGAAGTACTGGCAAGGGTATGGGTGCAGGGAGGAATGAGAAACTGATGCAGTTGATGACATATGCCTTGTGGTTATATAAACACTACATTTTTAGGAGAAAGAACTTTAAATTTTTTACAGAGCAAAATTTAAAAATCTGATAAAAACTTAAAAAAAAAGGTTCATATGGAAGAATATTGCTAGCCATCCCTTTATTTTACTTTTTTCATGTTTATTTCTTTTTGAGAGCAAGAGCGCGAGTGAGGGAGGGGGAGAGAGGGAGGGAGACAGAGGACATGAAGCAGGCTCTGCACTGACAGCAGAGAGCCCCCCGTTCAGGTCTCGAACTGGCGAGATCATGACCTGAGCCAAAGTCTGACACTTAACTGAACCACACAGGCACCCCACTAGCCATCCCTTTAAATACCAACTTTCTAGTACTGGGCAAGAAAACATGAGGTTAAACTTGGGCTTGAGGAAGATCTAATGAAAATGGTAATGGGAAATAATGTGCCATTTAATTTTAGACCATCTTGAGGCTGGCTGTAGGCCACACTTGCCCTTGATATTTTGGGCCTTTATTTTCTGCATTCTTTCTTCCTCTCAGTGACAGCCTGTCCCCTTCCCATCCCGGCATCTTTGTGCTTTCCCCCTCTCCATCAAAACCTATTCTGCGGAAGGGATCTGGCAGACTCGTTCACAGTGACGCATAAGTGACCAACAAGGATTTGAGCTGGGGACGGAAGAAGGAATGGCTCTTACTGTAAACGGACAAACACACAACAGTGACTATGGTGGAGTAGTGGAGGACAGGGGGACCCAAGGAACTAGCCCAGGTGACTCCAAAATCATATCCTACAAGAGGTTACATTTTTCTTGGACAAGCTACCTACTTGGGTTTGTTGGCAAGGGTATAATCACAAGAATAAGTAGGAGCATGGCTTGTATTCTGTATTTAGCATAAATAATTAAAATATGTGCCCTGACAAGTCGATACTATGTAGTAATTTTTTTTATGGTTGCAGTCACTATCTTTGAGAAACAAATAAATAAACATAGCAGACATCAGGCAGGAACTTTCTGAACTGTGTCAAGGTTAATAATAAGTAAAATGTTATAAGTAGAGACTGGACAGCAACAGCTGTGCAACATTCTTGGAAGCGAAGATTTTGATAGCATGAAGTCAGACTGTGAGCTCAGCCTTTGCTGCTACTCTGGGTGAACAAGAGAGAACGCTTGTGATAATTACAACAAAACCCACATTGCTTTTTGTAAATTACAACCATTTTGCACACTCAAAATACGATGTCTGCAGTTGGAAAATCAGGGGCATGTGGAGCAATGTTGGAAGAAGACCCGGATCAGACTTATGAGAATGTCCTGGCTGAGATTCAGTCTTTTGAGCTGCCCATTGAAGCGACTTTAAGGTAGGACTCCTTTGTATTTGTTTATTCTTTAGTGGTGTTCAGGTGGTGTTATTCACTTCTTTTTATACTTTTCTCCATAACAGAATAAAAAATAGTTTTTGAAAAAATAGGTACAATTCTGTATATACCTAACCTTATCTCTTATCTTTAGAGAAACTGCAATAAACAACCCACTTTTTTGGGGATTATATTTGTTTCCTGATTCATCACCACGGGGTTTAAAAAATAGAATTTCAAGAGATCAAAAAGGGCGTCATGCCATCTCCAAATACATATCCCATCTTATGAGATTTCAAAGGTTTTCTCTAAACTATCACTTAGCAAGAAACATTGAGAACAATTAGACATGTCAGTGAAACCAGTTTCTATTTGGGTGGATGTGAGTTTTAGGGAAAAAGAAGTAAAATGTTTATTTTCATTGTTGCTACTCTCGAAGATGTGGTGGCCTCTCAGATACGTTTTTCTTTTTTTTAATTTTATTTCCACATACGATTTAAAAATAGCTTCTTTGGTAATATGGGGATTAATTTGCACATTTCAAGAACAGGATTAAAATGAAAGACCATGTATCTTTGTGTTAAAAGAGCAGCTTTTAAAATTTAATTCTTTCTACCTGCCTGCCTGTAACTGACACTTATCAGTGTGGGAATGAAATGGCAACCACTGAATTTGATAGTGACAGTCAAGAAATATTTGTTGGCTAATATTTGTTAATTAAATAAAAGGATGGGGGAGGGGTATTGTCTCTTCATCCTCAGAAAGGGCCCAGGGCCAAGTTGCTTTGAAATACACAACAGTTTAGGGGCGCCTAGCTGGCTCAGTCAGTTGAGCGTCCGACTTTGGCTCAGGTCATGATCTCGTGGTCTGTGAGTTCGAGCCCTGTGTCGGACTCTGTGCTGACAGCTCAGAGCCTGGAGCCTGCTTCGGATTCTGTGTCTCCTTCTCTCTCTCTGCCCCTCCCCCGCTCATGCCCACACACGCGCGCGCTCTCTCTCTCTCTGTCAAAAATAAATAAACATTAAAAAAAAAAAGAAATATATTACAGTTTAAATCTGAGTAAATTTCTTCCAAAAAATTAAATTTGATTTTGCATTTAAATATATTTTGAATATCTTCAGAGGGCCTAGGGTAGTGTTGAGGGCATGGGAAGGTATTGCTCTTTATTGGTTGATTCTTGGGTTATCAATATGTAGGTGCAGTTGTAAAATGATTAAACTCCGTTACAATTTTTTCCTTACATTTTCATTTTATCCAAGCACCATGAACATCCCATGAAGAAGGGCAGGTTATTTCTACCCTATTTAATAGGTAGAAGAAACCAGAGCTTTTTTTTTTTTTTTTAATGTTTATTTTTGAGAGGGGTAGGAGGGGCAGAGAGAGAGGGAGACAGAGATTAGAAGCAGGCAGGCTTTGTGCTGACAGCAGAGAGCCTGACGCGGCCTCAAACCCACGAACCACCGAGAGATCATGACTTGAGCCAAAGTCAGGCACTTAACGGACTAAGCCACCAGGTCCCTGGCTCCCCCCCCCCCCCCCCCCCCCCCCGAGCTGTTTTACTAGTGAGAAGCTCAGTAGTTTTCTCCTTATGGAACAAACTTTATACTGTACCAGTGCCTTCTAGAACTTGTGCATTTGCCTCGTGGCTAGATCAGAAGTCTAAAGGGAAACAAGGTAAAGGGTGAGGGGAGCCTAGACATGTGTTAGTTACTGTGGCCTCTGCTGCCATTGCTGCTTCAGAGCCCTTGGTCATCAACCCCTGACCCTCTTCCCTGGTCTCATAACCCTGGCCAATGCCTATACATGTCATCCGTCCACGGAACTATCCCTAGTCTTCCTTGATACTGGACCTGACTTCCTGCTTTGGATCTTGGAGCTTTCCTACCCTCTGTTGCTAGGGCAAATATCCCCAGTCTTGTACCTGGTCTTCCTGAAGAAAAAAATCAATGTAGATCTGGTCATCACAACACTCTCCCAATGTTACCCTCAAGAGGGGAGACAGCACTGATATTTTCTCCAGGTCTTGCCCTGTCACCACCAGAGTGGGCCTGTAGTACTCACTGTTAACCTCACGTCTGGGTTATTGAACAAGCCGGGAGAACACTCTCTTCCAAAGGCTCCAGCTAAAACACCCCAGTGTTATGTGGAGGGTAGACTCAGAGCTCCTAATAAAACTTTATGTGGGACAATATTAACTAAAATTAGTTTTCTTAAATCTTTGCTTTCATAATTATTAGATGAAGACTTCTTAGGCTGACATTCAATGCCTTTCTATACATACCTATGCATGCATCGATATTCCAGTGTCAACTATTCTGTTCCACTGCTCTTACAGAACACGTCAGCTTGTGTGGCCAAATATGAGGGTTGGAAAATCAAGACAGGACCTCCATTTTGGCTGAACTAGTTTGTTAACTATTTGACAATGTGTTCTGAGATTTTCTTCCTCTCGTGTTCATGGCTGCTTATTATTATTATTATTATTATCATTATTATTAATTATTAACTCAGCCCTACCTCACGATTCAAATGCTCTTTCTTCTATGAAGCCTCTCCTGATCCCCCAGCCACATGTGAATGCCCATCCTTTGAAGCCCCCAAAGAATCGAGAGCATTTATTCTGACTCACTTGTGTGTGTGTTGTTATTTTATAACCGTTTTCAGGCTACAGATTCCTGAGGGCAGGAATGTATCTTCCTTATATTTTAGTATCTTCTGCAAAATATTCTACCAGCGGAGTAGCTAGATAAATATTTCTTGAACTGATTTGTATGAGCTTCTGAACTAATGGTGACCTTGTGAAGCAAAAGAAAGGAGGCAATTGAGAGAGAAAGTTATCATTTCAGGGAAAAAGAGGAGGTGGTCCAAGTATTTGAATAGCTACAAGCTCTAAAGGCAGAGACAGTGGAAGGTGCATTTGGTTGGATGCAGACTGGCCAGCTGGGCTGCACGGGCCCTGCTGGGGGTGGGCGGTGGGGGGTGGCTGGAGGGGACAGTGAGGGAAGGGTAGGACAGTGAGAGGATGGGGCTGACCACACAGGAGAGAAACATTCTCAAGGAAAGCCTCGCATCTGGGAATTGAGAGTGAGAGAGAGAGAGACAGACAGAGAGACAGAGAGAGAGAGAAGTTCTAATAGTTCTCCTGTTCATTTTTCCTTGTCAGAGATGCAAGGCACTGCTTCAACAAACATTTTCTGTCATAAAATCTTAGCCTCTGTGAGCTCCCTCCCCCTGCCCATTTTGTTTTCCAGGTAGGGAGTCTGAGGTGCCCTGCTTACGGTCAGTGTTCAGATCAGAGCCAGGTGGGACTTCCTTCTCTGACAAGGTGAGCCCTGAGAGCTCAGTGACTCAGGGCTCAGAGATGGTTTCTGGTCATGTCATTGAAGGGAGACTCAACAGCTCTCCTTTCACAGGGTGTGCAAGCTTCCTAGCACTCAGCCCCACACATCATGTGAGAGAATGGGTCTCCTCTCCCCGAGGGGCTGTGGGGAATTGCTGTTGGGGACTGTCAGTGGTCCACAGTCTCTTCTCCTTGCCCAGCTGCATTCCTCCTCTTCCTGACCTCAGACTTGGCTGCTCCCACAGCAGGCTTCTCTCAGAAAGTCCAGCCTGTCTCTGCCTGACTCCCCCAATGGGACCTTGGGTCTGTTCCTTTGGCCCTCCTTTTTTGTATGTGTGGAAAAGTGGACAAGAATCAGATGATTCTGAGGTCCTGCGTTTGTTTTCATTCTTTATGTAAAATGGCACAACTGCCTAGACTATTGAGTTTAAAGGAGAGAGAGTTTCAGGGGAGAGCTGAGACCTTATGTGTTTCCATGGTTTGTGTTGTCGGTGAAATATTCATTAAAGACATCACAGGTAGCTACAACAGTGGAATTTGGGGAATAAAATTCCAGGGTAGAAAAGTAGAATTTGAGATTAGCCATACAGATGGTGAATGAATTTAGGAGAAAAGGAAGAAATGTCAGGAAAGGTCTCCTGCTTGGCTTTGGGTATTCAGATTGCTGGTAGGCTGAAACTCACCAGCAGGTGGGGATCTGGAATTAGTTTTGCTGCCTTAACCCTTTTGTCCTGGGCACAACTGTTTTCACCATGTTACCACTGTATGCCAGTTTCCACTGGATTTTCTCATTCTTTTCAGATTTTCTTTCCTTTTTTCCCCCCAAATTTTAAAATATTTATTCATTTTTGAGAGAGAGAGAGCATGAGTGGGGGAGGAGCAGAGAGAGAGAGAGAGGGAGAGAGAGAGAGAGAGCAGAACTCAAAGCAGGCTCCAGACTCCGAGCTGTCAGTACAGAGCCCCATGTGGGGCTTGAGCTTATGAAGTGTGATATCATGACCTGAGCCGAAGTCGGACGCTCAACCGACTGAGCCACCCAGGGGCTCCTGTCTTCAGATTTTCTGACTTTCACTCCAGTCCCTCCATTGGGTCTAGATATCTCCAGCTCCTTGCTAGCTCTTCCATCTGGGAGGCGTGCTTGTCCCTGGTAGGCTTCAGGGCTGTCTGGAGCCACGCTCCCAGAAACCACTAGGACTAGTCTTATTCAGCATCACCAACGTCCTTTAACAAGGATGGTCAGTAGGTCTCAAGCAGCAAATCAGTTCCAATGCATCAGTAGCAGCTGCCTGAATCTTACTTTGGGGATGATTCTGATAAATTAGTGATGGCCACTATGTACTTAGGATGGGGCAGTGGCAGTGTTCATAACATTTACCGCATTCACACTACGACTTCCTGCTGCCAGATTTGCCCATTAGACCTGGCCCACCCCATGGGTCCTGACTCCAACTTGGATGTTGCCTGGGCTCATTATGCCTCTCGGGGTTCTGCAGGTATGTTGTTAGCCTCTTAGGACAGGTCCTGAAGTCACAGGGTTCACACATCACAGCATGTCTTACTGCTGTAGCTGGATCTGAGAGAAGATAAGGGCAGGTTGAGGGCACTGCAAAGTTAGTAGGAAGTAGAGAAAGGGGACATATCCAAAGAATGGCCTTACAGAGGTCTGGGAAAAATAGGAGGAAAAGGGAATTGTACAAGATGACGTACCAGAAGAAATTTTTGTAATTGTTTTATGATAACATAATTGTTTTACACTTGTATTCACAGACTCTCTCGGGCTCTTTTCCAAAAGCTGACCATGAAGTTTTACCAGCTTAAGAGCAAACAGGATATTGTTATTTCTTTGACTTTAATGTTTTTAGGAATGAAGATAACATGCTTTTAGGAAGGGACAGAAAACATTTTTTAAAAAATCCACCTAATAGTATAAACCATATACACAATAAAATCTGGGGGTGATTAAAAAAAATATAACTTGTTAAATCAGCTGTAGACATTCTGCAATGCTCTTGCTGTTTATATCTTCAGAAATGTGATATTTCTATTAAATCTTATCCCCTTAAGGATAATGATTAACATCAAAGGTGCAGGTTTTATTAGATGTTTGATTTTGCCCTTAGTGTCTGAAACTCTAAAAATATAACCCATCTCAAACTTATAATATAACCCATCTAAAATGGTTAATATATACAGAGTGCTTAGCACAAGGCCTGCCTAGTACACTGTAAATGCTCAATAAATATTAGCTATTATTATTATGTCTAATTTATACCTGGGATGCATATGCCAGTATAATTTAATACGTGTATAGAATGTTGAAGTAAACAAGCATTCACAACATATTGAAATTCTGAGCAAGTGGGAAATAAATACTGAGTAATGTAAATTTTATTTTGGTTGTATAACATCCAGAGGAGAGAGGTATCCTCTTTTCAAAACTATATTTGCTAATGCTTATATTTCATACTAATGTAATATCATCACCACATTTAATTTCTGATGAGAGTGACATAATATGCTACATGTTGTGGATAAAACATGGAGTCCAGAGAAACTGTCCAGAAATAAATGTGGGCCTAATTGTGACTGAGGCCTGCTGTGTCTGCAGCATCTCAGGAAAGCCTGGGGTCCCCGATGACTGTGGGCTGTGTAGTTGCCAAATTTCTGCTGAACATTTAAATGATAGCATTAGCTATTTTATCTTCAGTGCAACACAAGAGAAAAGCTAAAAAACATTTTATACCTGGGAACCAAGTATTCTAACCAGGGGAACAGTTTGTTTATCTACTGGTGAAGTGAATGGGCTCTGGAGCCAGAAGGATGTAGGTTCGAATTTTGCGTCTATAATTACTAAGAGAGCTAACTGAAATGATTACATGAATTAGGCATGAAATGTACGTACATATGTATGTATGTGTGTATATATGTATTTAAAGTTTATTTGTTTTGAGGGCGGGGATGCGCACACACACACACACACACACACACACACACACACACACACACCTGTGAGCTGGGGAAGCGCAGAGGGAGGGAGAGAGAATCTCAAGCAGGCTCTGGGCTGACATCCACACAGGACTCGATCTCAGGAACTATGAGATCATGACCTGAGCCAAAATCAAGAGAAGGCTGCTTTCAGGGAGCCTGGGTGGCTCAGTCGGTTAAGCGGCCGACTTTGGCTCAGGTCATGATCTCACTCTTCGTGAGTTCGAGCCTTGCATCAGGCTCTGTGCTGACAGCTCAAAGCCTGGAGCCTGCTTTGGATTCTGTGTCTCCCTCTCTCTCTCTGCCCTTTCCCCACTTACACTCTGTCTCTCTCTCTCAAAAATAAAATAAAAACATAAAAAAAAATTTAAAAAAAGAGTAGGCTGCTTAACCCCCTGAGCCACCCAGGTGCCCCAGGCATGAAATGTATTTAATGTAATGCCTCCTACATAGTAAAGCACACTCAGTTATTTGTTCATTCACTCAGTAAATACATGTTTATGGAGTGTCTACAACGCAGCAGGCAATGGTCTAGGATGGTCAGTGGTCTTGCTATTGATATAGCAAGATGAAGACTGGACATTCCTGCTCACAGGGACCTTGTATTTTAGTGAAGGAAGCTAGAAATAAGCAAATAAAAAAGTAGTATTGGCACCGCTCCCCAGGGCCACCCCCTCAGATGTGGCTGGAGCTTGAGGCAACTCAGGCTGGAGACACAGAAGACCCCGGACCCAGAGCAGCTTGGAGGCTCTGCAAGTCTGCCATAAAGAAAAAGGGTCTCCAATAAAACTATATTGCAAAAACTGGGGAAGAAACAGAATAGAAAGAGCAAAAAAAGTGGAAGAGGCAGAGCCTGAAGAATTTGTGGTGGAAAAAGTACTGGACCAACGTGTAGTGAATCGAAGGTAGAGTATTTCCTGAAGTGGAAGGGATTTACAGATGCTGACAACACTTGGGAACCTGAAGAAACTTAGACTGGCCAGAGTTAACTGAAGCAGAATTTCTTTTTTAAAAATAAATTTTAAAAAGTGTTTATGTATTTTGAGAGCGAGAGCGAGCGAGCAGGGGAGGGGCAGAGAGAGAGGGAGAGAGAGAATCCCCAACAGGCTCTGTGCTGTCAGTGCAGAGCTCCATGTGGGGCTTGATCCCATGAACTGGGAGATCATGACCTGAGCCGAAATCAGGAGTTGGACGCTTACTCGACGGAGCCACCCAGGCACCCCAGATGCAGTATTTCTTAATTCTCAAAAAACAAGTAAAGGAAAAGATGGTATAAATAGAAAATCTTTACCTGACAGTGACTCTGATGATAGCAAGTCAAAGAAGAAAAGAGATTCTGCTGCTGAACCAAGAGGCTTTGCCAGAGGGCTTGATCCTGAATGAAAAATTGGTGCCACAGACAGCGGTGGGGAATTCATGTTTCTCATGAAATGGAAAGATTCAGAAGAGGCAGAGCTGGTGCTGGCAAAAGAGGAAAATATGAAATGTCCTCAAATTGTACTTGCTTTTTATGCAGAGAGACTAACTTGGCTCGATTCCAGGAGATGCAGCTCAGTAATTGTTTGTGTTGGTATATATATGGCATCTGGGTCTTGGTTTTTTGATTTATTAGTGTGAAGAAATAACATTCTAATGAAAATCAATTTTGCTATGTTCATTTTGAAGTAGGATTGGGGGGGGGGTGTTGGGGTTCTTTGCCTCTCTAGCATTGGTTACTTTGAACAAATAAAAGCTTTCTGTAGTTGCTTCCTATATCAGAAAAGAATATTTGAGATCATGGCGTATTATTCTCCAGCATTAGAGAACACCTGTTCTAAATGTTGGGGGTTGTCTTCATAGTTGTTACTTGGTCAGAATTTGTGTTTAACTCCTATATGCCTAAGGACCATTCTGGGTTTTTTTTGTTTTTTTGTATGTGTGTGTGTACTTAAAATACACTTTTAAATGGTTTTCTTTCTTTTTTTTTTAACATTCACCCAAACAAAAACAGCATTTTGTAACTATGGATAAGACCATGTTTCTGGGATGCCATCATTTTCAGCAACCTAAGAAATAAATCACTTAAATTGGAATTTTTCCTGACGCCTTAACCTTTCAAATTTTTTAATTGGACAATTTAAACATAATGTAAACAATTTAAATTGGACAATGTAAAAACAGCTATATTAGCATCCATATCCATATCTACAGTCATATAAATACAAGTTTATTTGCAAGATCCCTGAAAGGAAAATTTCGTCACTATCAACAACCTCCCCACCCAAATGAGAAAACTAGACAAGTCCTGGTGTGTTTTAGTTAGGTAAGCAAAACTTAGTTAAATGGACATCTAGAGTTTCCTTCTAGTGAACCATTCCTTTTCAAAAAATTGAAATCCCGGTGCTATATGGACCAAAAGGTCATGATTCATGGAATGTTCAAGACTTCATTCATGGAAGCCTAATCACAATCACGTGGTTAGAGATGTTGGCAGTTTAGCACCTGCTGGAATAAATGGGGGGACAAACCTCTGTAATCTAACTTCTTCATGTGTTTTCTTTATCTCAACTCATTCCTTACACGGAGGCTCAATCGTCTCTGTATTTGAGTTACTGGTTCAGCTGAAACCAGGAGAAACAATAACTTTGTAGCTGGAATGTTATCCGGCCTTATAATGTTTAATTTATTGTAAATACTGGTAAACAGTGGTCAATCAATAGTTTTATATTTAAAAAAAGTGGTATTAAAGTGCTCTGATGAATAACAAAACAGGGTGAGGCATAGGGAGGTCCAGGGATGCTAATTTGCAGAGAACGGCCAAGGCGTAAATGTCAGCTGTCATCGTCATCATTAGTACTATTTCATTACATGACATTTGTTACATTTCCAAATCCATTTTGCCAACAGAAGAACAATAGGACAAGTGAGAGGAGAGGGAGAAAGGGCAAAAGGAATAAAGAAAAGCTAAGTGGGACAAGAGTGAGGAATAGAGAATGCATGGAACAGGATGATGAACAGCAAAACCAACAGTGAGGAGATGGAAGGAAAGAGAAGAGAAAACAGTTGATGTTATAAGCTGGAGGTTGGAGGGAAGAGGAAGGAAAAGCTAGAATGGAACTCAGAGAAAATAATATTGTTCTTTAGTTGCCTGATTATGGACTCAAAAATGTTTAGCTTTGGGATGAGCAAGCTAATGGAGCTTTCAGGACATTGGTCTGAAAGGAGGACTAGTGACATCATTTGCCAGACCCAATGTAAAATTTAAAAAAAGGCCCCTTTGTTCAAAAATTATTAAGAATTACAAGATGGTGATGGCAGAGCATTAATCCAAGAACAACTGCACATGTCACATACTGACAGAGCAGCCCTAAGAGCCTAGCACAGATCCTGGCGCTCAGAAAGCATTCAGTAAAAACAGTTGTTGAATGAACAGAACCTGGGGCTAATTACTTTTGAGCTTCTCTGAGGACTGGCCCATATTTCAGAAAAACTGACTTTATTTGGCTCCAATTTCAAATTTCCTTCTATTGTTCTCCACCACGGGATCCAGATCTTTACGGAACAACGGATTCCTGGACCTGATTTTGCAGCAGGAATCCTCTGGGGCCTGGCTGGGCTCAATTCACATCCTCTTGCACTTACAGAATGTGGCCACTGGAGGCCGCTGCGCCAACAAGACAGAAGTTGAAGGACTGCAGCTGTCAAGACAACCCCAAAGAGCAGCTAAAAGGCACCAATAAGGGGTACGTTATTAGAGCCAAAGTATAAAGAACTGCCTCTACTTACCTCGATACAGTTCTACAATTATGTAATGACAGCTCTTACACTCCCTAAGAAGCATTGGAATGATACTAGCACAGGCTTGAGAAGATGAAGATCAGGGAGTCAACTCTAGGGTTCCCAGGAATGCAGAGGGGAATCTTTCTGTAGAGATGTACCTACCTCATGAAACATGGTTTCACAACACTAAGCTTAACACCAGAAGTATCTGCATGTGATTCATTCATTTAACAACTATTCACTGGGCTGGACGGTCAACAATACAGAATTGTGCCTGTGCTTGGAAGTGGAGGCAGACTCAGCAATTTGTTTACCATCACAATATGTACTTCAAAGGATGAGCACGGCCTCCCCGGACAGCAAAGAGGCACTTGACTTCTCTTGAGATTTGGAGGGCTCACTGAAGTCGATCTGGAACCACGAGTCTAACCCAAGGACATGGTCCTGTTTCCTCCCCTACGACAGGAAACAAAGTTCAGGCAGTTTCTATCCATCAAGCATTTAAAAAATGAAGCTCAGGTTCAGAAAGCCCTGATATAAAACTAGGATATTTTGTTAATGATTAGAAAAAAGAACATTGAGGGGCGCCTGGGTGGCTCAGTAGGCTGTGTCTGACTTTGGCTCAGGTCATGATCTCATGGTTTTGTGGGTTCGAGCCCCACATCAGGCTCTGTGCTGACAGCTCAGAGCCTGGAGCTTGCTTCGGATTCTGTGTCTCCCTCTCTCTCTCTTCCTCCGCTGCTCTCAGTCTGTCTCTCTCTCACTCTCCCAAAAATACAGATTAAAAAAAAAAGAACATTTATATGTCTGGTTTTTATATGTATTTTATCAAAGAGGAAGCTAAATTCTGGGCTTCCTGGTTTAAAAATAAATGTCTGGGGGCACCTGGGTGGCTCAGTTGGTTAAGCCTCTGACTTTGGCTCAGGTCATGATCTCTTGGCTGGTGACTTTGAGCCCTGCATTGGGCTCTCTGTTGTCATCACAAAGCCCGCTTTGGATCCTCTTTCCTTTTCTTTCTTCCCCTCCGTCACTAGCTCTCTCTCCTCTCTCTCTCTCTCTCTCTCGAAAATAAATAAGCATTAAAAAAATGTCTGATAGTTCTGGTCTCTAATGCTAAGGTTGACCGAACCCTGGGCTAAACATTATGCATGTATTATCTTCTTTAATTCCCACACAACTTGGTGAGCTAGGAGCTGTTATTGTCCCTAATTCACACTTGAAGAAACTGAGGCTTAGACAAGTTCACTGGCTGTCTGGAGGGCCAACATCTAGTAAAAGATGAGTTGGAATTTGAACCCAAGTAGTTAAATGCCAGACCAAGGCAGCTGCATTCTACAGCCTCTTTCCTCAGAAAGAGGGGCTTTGGAAGATTGGTTATGAGTCTGCAGACAAGTGGCTCAAAGTCTAAGTCATTAATGACTAAAAGTTTATTTACAGGTTAAATCCCTAGCCTTTGCTGGTTAGTCTCCTACTGGACACAGAGTGCATCTCTTGTCCTGCCAGTCTTCCTAGTTTACCTTTTCCTTCCTAGGAGTCCTGAAGAGAGTTTGAGTGGATCTCTGGAAGTTAATATCCACTGACTGAAAAATAACCCAATCTGTCTGTGTGTGCCTCCAACCTCCTCAGACCAGACTGGGTAAATCATCTATCCCATGGGTAAAACAATATTGGAACAGGCTTCTTGACTGACTTTTTTTTATTAGTGGGAGAAACAGGAACTGGTTAACAGCTCCACCTTCTTCAGCTTACTAGCTGTGTGGCCTTGGACCAGTGACTTAATTTCTATAAGTCTGTTTCCTCATATTAAGGAACTGGAGATAGTGGAGATAGTGGAAAGTACCCCATAGGATTAAATTAGATTTCTGTAAAATTAGTACTAATTAAATACCCAGTTAAATTACTCATTAAGTTAGTAAAGATTAAATTAGATGATATAATGGGCTTAGCGAACAGTGCTCAATATATAGCTACTATGGTTTTTATTTTGGTCTTTTAGAAATGTATCACTTAGAATAGAATTATAATAGGCTTTTTTTTTGCACATTTATACATTTGTTATATCTATGTCTAAAATTTGAATTTACATAGTTATTTAGAACATTTAGCTTTAAGTTCTTACCAAAAAATTTCAGGTGCTAACGGAAATGTCAGCAGTCATAAAGAGAACCAGCAAAAGCTGCTTCGGAAGGAGAAGTGGTAATATGGACTTCCTTCTGTCTTGACTTGACTTGAGGGGAAGATGCCGCTGCTTATGTTGCAGTAATCTCTATGGGCAGGTGTTGAAATAGGCCTGGAGTGAGGAGTAGCAAAGCAGGACTGGCTTCCCAGAACAGGGTCTGGGTCTGGGTAGATGGTGTCAGGATTGGTGAAGAGAAGGGGAAAAAGTCTTGGCTAATGAATGCTCAGGAAAGGAACGCTCCATTAGGAGACAGCTGCCAAATAAGAGGGTGGCCTATACCACTTGCCCTGCTCTATTCACCTTGCTTTACTCTTCAGAACAATGAATTCTGCACATTGACTGAGCTAAGAGAGTCTGCCATTTCCTGCAGGGAGAAATGGCTTTCCATTCTCTTTGTAGGAAGATACAAATGTTGTCTTCATTTCATATGTTTTGGTCTCAGGTTCAATTTTCAAAAGGTTTATTTTCCCTTCTCAAGAGCTGAACCTGAAATTCAGATGTACTAACACCAGATGGTGGTTGTTGATACTTGGAGACACAGTCAGCTAAGAAAAAGATTCAGTTTTTTAGAACTCAATAAAAACAATGGCATGAAGGGCCCAAACAGTGGGGTCTAGGTACAGGGACTTGGCTTGACTCACAGATAAAATTTTAAATAACCAGAGGAATGGATGAAGTTTATATCCTCTGACAAAAGTCCATAAATATTGTTTCTTGCATTGAGGCTCTTGATAAAAGTGGGCATCATGGAATTTGAGGTACACATTTTCTGTTAATACTAGAGATTTCTATTAAGACAACTGAATACAACTATATAAAATGCTGTATTTAATGCCAGTATATAAACTTTTTTATATACTTATATATATATATATATATATATATAAGTATATAAAATTCCATATATATAATTATATAAATTATATAAAATTCATATATATAATTCCAAATTGTTACCAATCACAGATTAATCAAATTCTTGCCTTATGCTCAGAACTGTTTGGAATGCTCCTTTCTAACTCATCCTCAATTCTTTCCAGTGGCTTCTGATCTTCAGCATTGTCTGGTTTCAAAACCCCTTTCTCTCAGCCACATGCAGAACTCCAAGGGGGAACTATACAAAATTGCAAAATTAAAAAAAAAAGTCATCTCTGAACGTCAGGTTTTTAACATAGTGTGACAGTGCTGGTGGCCTCAGGAAGACTTTTTTTTTCCTTTGGCTTATTGTTACATCTTGAGAAAGTGTGATTTCCCAGAGAAGATCTGGATTCTTCTGTACCATTGAGACAGTGGAAATAGGCTTCTGATGGGGTTTCTTGGCAGAATGGGCAGTTGGATGTAGCAGAGCTTCCTTGATCTTCTAAGCCAGTGTGTACTCAGATCAGTCACATGTTGATACCTTGGGGACCAAGTGTACAAAAACAAACAAAACTCACAGATGTATGAAAAGGAACTAATCAAAACAAGTGCACACTAGTAAAACAGTTGGTAGTGGAGTGGACAAGTGTGTGCTAAATTGAATCTAGAGTTAGCAGAGAAGGTTGTGATGAGATAGGGGAATCTTTATGAAGGAGATACATTTGAGTTGTTTTTCGGGAAGGACAGAAATTTCAGATTAATGGAAAATAGAGCATTTATATATGATAGTAATGTTTATAGGGCACTTACTGTATGTGGCAGGCAAAATAATGGCTCCCCCAAAAGGTTCACATCCTCATCCCTGGAACCTGTAAATATGTTGTACTCGATAAAAGGGGTTGTTGCAAATGTGATTAAGGTTAAGACCTTAAGATAGAAGATTATCCAGACTTATATGGTTGGGTCCAAACTAATCACAGGGGTCATTAAGAGCAGTGAATTTTTGATGGCCTATGTCAGAGTCAGAGAGAGAGATGTGAGAATGGTCAGAGAGATGCGGTGTTGCTGGCTTTAAAGAATGAGGAAGGGGGTCATGAGTTAAGAATTCTGGGTGGCCTCTATAAGCTGATAAAGGTATGGAAATCAATTCTCCGGAAAGGAACCAGTCATGGTGACACCTTGAATTTAGCCCAGTGAGACCCCTGTTGGACTTCTAACCTATAGAACTGTAAGATAATATATCTGAATGTTTTAAGCTACTAAGTTTGTGGTAATTTGTTACAGCACCATTAGAAAACTAATATGAGGGGCGCCTGGGTGGCTCAGTCGGTTAAGCGTCCGACTTCAGCTCAGGTCACGATCTCGCGGTCCGTGAGTTTGAGCCCCGTGAGTTTGAGCCCCGCTTCGGGCTCTGGGTTGATGGCTCAGGGCCTGGAGCCTGCTTCCGATTCTGTGTCTCCCTCTCTCTCTGGCCCTCCCCCGTTCATGCTCTGTCTCTCTCTGTCTCAAAAATAAATAAATGTTAAAAGAAAAAAAAAGAAAAAAAAAAAAAAGAAAACTAATATGAGACAGTGAGATGAGGTAGACCCTACAGTTGTGGTCACTTACAGATGCAGAAACTGAAAAAGATAACTAGGTTCCTGCTCAGTGTCACCCAGCTGTGAAGGAGCAGGGAATTAAATTGAGGACCCCTGTGTTCAGAGCCCATGCAATACCACCTCCCAGGAATTTTGTGGGAAGGAGGATGGAGGTAAGCTTCTAGTAAAAACTCACTGAAGGGAGTGAGTTACACAGCTGGATAGGAAAGAGCATGGTTCACTCAAAGGGAAGTTCAGTGGGGCGCCTGAGTGGCTCAGCTGGTTGAGCCACGACTTCTGCTCGGGTCATGATCTCAGTTTGTGAGTTGGAGGACTGCATCAGGCTCCGTGCTGGGAGCCTCGAGCTTCCTTCGATTCTGTGTCTCCTCTCTCTGCCCCTCCCCCGCTCATGCTCGGTCTCTCAAAAATAAATAAATGTAAGGAAAGGGCGGGGGGGGGGGGAGTTCAGAGCCTTGGATTAATGGGGACTGGAAAATAGTTGTCCCTTGGGGCTAGGTTTGCATTCCTTGATTATCTTCCTCAGTCGCTGCTTCGGTCATGACAAACTGGTTTACTCAGAGTCCCACAACAAGTCATTATGCAGGACTCTCCTACATTAGTACTTTGCGAAGCCACGCCGCCTCTTTCCCATCTCTCTGATGCCTGCTCCTCTCAAGAGTTTCCACCCCTCCTCATCCTAGCTACAGCAACTGGAAGGCACTTGGGTTCAAGGATTTGAAGGGCCTAGGCATGAAGTCACACGTTGCTCTGAGCCTCTCTTGTATCCTTGCCATAAAGGGTCAAGACTGGCCACCGTGAACTTCCCGCAGGCAGAGATGTGAACGCACCCAGAACAGTAGTCATGGGATTTTCTTGGCACATTCCTAAAATAAATCTTACTCCCACACACAATTTTTATTGAGTGCACATTTTCTTTTCTCTGACTCTCCACCACACAGAGTACATCAGGCCTCCTCGTTAAATGTTCCCGTAGTTTTTATTACAGATCGAGGGTGGTTATTTCACGGTCGATCTGCTTCATTATTCAGGTATTTCCAGCGCGTAGCAGAGGGTGTGGCACACAGAATACAAGAATGTACGGGAAAGTCAGGTCTGTCACTAGATAGCAACTAGGGGCAAGTAGCTGGGGAGAGCCGAAGGCGACGCGTCTTCACTCCTCGCCTGGGCGGGCAGCACCTTGCGCTCGGACAGGTGCTGGCGCTGAGCCCGGGAGTCGGTCGCGTGCCCGCGGGCTGCCTCCCACGCACTCCGCGCGCCCCCGCGCCATCTCCCCGCTCGCCACGCCCCCTTCCCCACCCCCTTGCGCGCGCGCCTCAGGGCGCTCGCCCCCGCTGTCTGCGCGGCGCCGCGCCTCACCGGCTCCTCAGCTTCCAGCCAAGATGGCGGAGAATGGCGAGGGTCTGGGCACCGTCCCGGAGCACGAGCGGATCTTGCAGGAGATCGAGAGCACCGACACCGCCTGCGTGGGGCCCACCCTTCGGTAAAGCTCTCATTCCCCCAGGACCTCGCGCTGCCGCTGCTGGCGGCTCATGAGGAGCCGGGCGGGGCGTCAGCCACCGGCCGCGCGCGGGGCGTCCCGACAGGTGGTGCGCGCAGAGGCGGGCGGGGGCGCTCCAGGGCGGCGGGCCGAGACCTGGGCCCGGCCCGTGCGGGGAGGGGCCGAACGGACAGCTGCACCTGTCGGCCAGGCCCGCCTCAGCTGCAGGAGCTGTCACCACTCAGCCGGTGGGTGTGGCCACCGCGGCGCCTCTGACCGCGGGATCCGCGGCGCCGCCCGGCCCTGGCCTGGGGTCTGGAGGACGCGCCTTGGGCCTCCCGGGCTCCCGGCGGGGCTGCAGGCGGCTGTGCTGGGGCGAAGGTTAACTGCCAGCAGCCGGCGTGACTGAGGCGCGGAGGCGCGCGCAGGTGGAAACCCAGGCGCCAGGGGCTGCGGCGAGCGTGGGAGAATTGAAATTGGGCGGGAGACGCCGGCACCATTATCCCTCAGCGCGGCGGGAGTGGGAGTGAGCGGAGCGTGGGCGAGAAAGGAGCGTGAGCTAGCGGGGAGGAGCTGATGCTCAGGAGCGCGCTAGTGTTAAGGAGCGCTCGCCCGGCACGCTTTCTGGAGTTAGGGAAGCTTTTAACTATTTACGAACGTTTCATTAATTTTGCATTAACTTTCCCATTTATTTTTAAAAAAGAGGCACCCTTTAAAAATAGTACTAGATAATGAATATTCCAGACTGAACACTTGGCTGCCCTAATATAATAATAGAATATCAGCCGGGCACTGTTGTGATCCACTAGACTAGGTTAGGCATTCTCATCGAGAATAAGTGCCTTTTAGAGAAGCCTGATTGGCTCAGTCGGAAGAGCACGCGACTCTTCTTGATCTAGGTGTCGTGAGTTCGAGCCCTCCCTTGGGTGTAGATTACTTAAAAATGTGTAAATATGTAAACTTAAAAAAAAAAGAATAAGTGCCTTTTAAATATAAGGTTTCAACTCGTAAGGATAATAATGAAATTATTATTCACTTAGGGTACTTAGGCGTGATTGTGCTTTAACAGTATTTTCTTCAGGATACACTTCCTCGAAATGAAGCACTGTATGTTTTGTGGACTTGGATGTAGTATCAAGTGAAGCCATATCAAATTATAATGTAAATTCACCTTGCCCTGAAAGTCTGGAGTGTTTTGCCCTAGTCCTACTACTGGAGAAGTGTGCAGTCGTGGGCAAAAATCATTTAAGCTCTCTAAACCCCAATTTTCTTACTCCTGTACTTGGGGAGGGGGTGGGTGTTGAGATGCCCAGGGCGTTAGAGACCTTGCCTATTTGTTCACTGCTGTGCCCCTAACACCAAGCATGTGGTAGGCACCTGATGAATGTTTTTTTTTGGTCACATGAAGTTCCTGCTATGCTCCGATAAGCATAATTAGTGCATTTCCTTAATTTTCCAACATAGTTTTTCTTTTCATGAAACTCTGTACATTTGGTGATGAAAGTAGAAGTCATAGATTAAAAGGAAGCTTTGTTTTCCTTACTGCGTGGTGAAACTGAAAGAGTACAGTATGTGGTATAGTTATCAGAACAGCCAATTTTTAAAAATAGTATGGGTTATGAAGGAGAGACTTCCTGCTGGGAAAAAATGGTAGGCATTATCTTTGAAAAGAGAGGAAATTAACTTAGAAGAAAACTTTGAAATATATTGAGACTTTTGTAACACAAAAAGAATATATGTATTCACACTGTTATTCTGTTCTCTTTTGCTGGGCAATTGTGTCACTTTGTTGAAACCTATGCTGTTTCTTTGGTCAACTCCAGTGACTCATACTTACCCTGTATATATATATACACACACTTGTCATCTCATTTCAAGCGCACACTACATACACGCAGAAGGCGCAGCTAGCAGTCGTTTCTTCTGAACAGTGTTTAAGCTATTACTGATTTTTCTCTAGGTTCCAATAAGTGCTAATATTAAATTTCTAAAAACCCTTTTTTTTGGAAAGATACAAAGTAAAATAGTATAATGAACCACCATGAAGCCATCATCTAGCTTCATTTCAACCCTGGCCAGTGTCATTCCATCTGTTCCCCTATCCACTCTCCCTCACCCTGGATTATTTTGAAGCAAATCCTGGACATCAATTCACCTGGACATCAAGGTGCCTATCACATGCTTGGTGTTAGGGACAGAGCAGTGAACAAATAGGTAAGGTCTCTAATGTCCTGGGCATCTAAACACCCACCCCCCTTTGTAAGCATAGGAATAAGAAAATTGAGGTTCAGAGAGCTTACTATTAAGATTAGTTTTTGTTACTTCCCAATTATCTTTTAGTTGGCCTACTGGCTTCTGATACTGTTTCTGTTTTTATTTTTTTCCTCCATGGGAGACTTTTTCAGCCTCACCTTTTCCTGATTTACTTTTTTTTTTTTTTAAAGTTTGTATATTTATTTAGAGAGAGAGAGTGAGGGAGGGGCAGAGAGAGAAGGAGGGAGAGAGAATCCCAGGCAGGCTCCACACTGTCAGCGCAGAGCCTGCAGTGGGGCTCGAACTCAAAAACCATGAGATCATGACCTGAGCTGAAACCAAGATTCAAATGCTTAACTGACTGATCCATCCAGGTGCCCCTTCCAGATTTACTTTTTATTACTAACGATTAAATGAAAAGCATGTGACTTTTCATTGGAGCTGGCCTATAATATGGTTCTTTGACCACAGTGGAATTAAATTAGAAGTCGATAATAGAAAACGGGAAAATTCCTAAATATTTGGGCACTGAATAACACACATCTAAATAACCCATGGGTGAAAGAAGAAACCAGAAAAAAAAGATTAGAAGGTGTTTGAACTAAATAAAATGGAAACACATCAGAATTTGTGGGGTACAGCACACAGAATATTTAGAGATTTATAGTGTTAAATGTCTTCACTGGGAAAGAATGGTGTCAAATCAATAGCCTCAGCTTCTAATTTAAGAAACTAGGAAAAGAAGAGCAAATGAAGTCAAAAAGAGCCAAAGAAAGGAGCCAATAAAGAAAGGGGATAATAAAGATTGGAATGGAAATCAATGAAATGGGAAATAGAAAAACGATTGAGAGAGTCAGTGAAATGAAAACCTGTTTCTTTGAGATTTATAAAGTTGATAAATCTCTGAGAAAGAAAGGGAGAAGATACCAGTTATCAGGGATTACCAATTCCTGATACCAGTATCAGAATGAGAGGTGACATCACTGCAGATTCTACAGATATTAAAGGAATATTATGAACAGTTTCATGCCAATACATTTGCCAACTTAGAAGAAATGGACAAATTCCTTGGAAGAGACAAACTATCAAGGTAATTTCCCCAAATTGGTCTTTAGATTTGGACAAAATCAAAATGCCGGCAGAAGGTTTTGTTTTTTGTTTTTTGTTTTTTTTGGTAGAAATCGATAAGCTGATTCAGAAGTTCATATGGAAATCCATAGGACTGGGACGTCTGGGTGGGTCCGTCAGTTAAGTGTCTCACTCTTGATTTGGGCTCAGGTCATGATCTAACAGTTTGTGAGTTTGAGCCCTGGTTTGGGCTCTTAGCAGACAGTGTGGAGCTTGCTTGGGATTCTCTCCCTTTCTCTCTTTGCACCCCTGACTGCCCCCAAAGTAAATAAATAAGCATTAAAAAAAAAAAAAGAAGTGCATAGGACCTAGAAGAGTCTAACTTGGGAAAAGATGAATGGAGCTGGAAGACTTACACTACCTGTTTTTAAGATTTATTGTAAAGCTATAGTAATCAAGCCAGTGAGATACTAGCATCAAGATAAACAAATAGATTCACGGGGCACCTGGGTGGCTCAGTCAGGTAAGCATCTCACTTCAGCTCAGGTCATGATCTCATGGTTCCTGAGTTAGAGCCCTGTGTCCGGCTCTCTGCTGTCATTGTAGGGCCTGCTTCTGATCCTCTGTCCCCGTTTGTCTCTGCCCCTCCCCTGCTGGCATGCACCTGCTCTCCCTCTCTCTCAAAAATAAATACACACAAAAAAAGAGATAAATAGATCCATGAAACTGAATAAGAGACTCCTTAAATAGATTCATACATGTGGTCAAATTAATTTTTGACAAAGACATAAAGGCAGTTCATTAAAAAAGGGTAGTTTTTTAAAAGTTTATTTATTTTGAGAGACAGCAGGAGTGGGGGGAGGGATAGAGAGAGAGAAGTAGGGAGAGAATCCCAAGCAGGCCCCCAGCTACCAGCACAGAGCCTGACGAGGGGCTCAAACTCATGAAACAGTGAGATCGTGACCTGAACTGAGACCCAAGAGTTGGATGCTTACCCACCAGAAAATGGTAGTGTTTAAAAAAAATTTTTTTTAACGTTTATTTATTTTTGAGAGATAGAGATAGAGCACGTGCGGGGAAGGGGCAGAGAAAGAGAGAGACACACACACACAGAATGTGAAGTGGGCTTCAGACTCTGAGTTGTCAGCGCAGAGCTGGTGCGGGGCTCTAACTCACGAACCACAAGATCATGACCTGAGCTGAAGTAGGACACTTAACCGACTGAACCACCCAGGAGCCCTGGTAGTGTTTTTAAATAATGGGTGAAACAATTGTATATCCATATGCAAAATAATTAACTTTGATCCATACTCTACACTATATTTAAAAAGTACCTCAAAGTGTATCATAAATATAAAATGCATAACTACAAAACTCCTAGAAACTGTATGCAAAAATCTTTGTGACTTTGGTTAAGGAGATTATTCTTAGATACTATTCCAAAAGCATAATATATAAAAGAAAAAATTGATACACTGGACTTCATCAAAATTGAGAACATGTGGATATCAAAGGTACCATTAAGGGAATGAAAAACCACAGGCAGGTAGAAAATATCTGAAAAATCACGTATCTCATTAAAAAAAATAAGTTGTGGGGCACCTGGATGGCTCAGTCGGTTAAGCGTCCGACTTCGGCTCAGGTCATGATCTCGCGGTTCATGAATTCAAGCCCTGCGTCGGGCTCTGTGCTGACAGCCTGGAGCCTGTTTCAGATTCTGTGTCGCCTTCTCTCTCTGATCCTCCCCCATTCATGCTCTGTCTCTCTCTCTCTCTCAAAAATAAATAAACATTAAAAAAAATAAAAAAAATAAGTTGTGTCCACACTGTATAAAAAAAGTCTTTGAGCCTAGATAAGAAAGCAAATGATCCAATTAAAAAATGGGTAAAAGATTTAGATACTTCACCAAAGAAGGTACACACAGGGCAAATAAGTGCATGAAAAGATGGTTAACAACATTAGTCGTTAGAAATGCAAATTAAAACTACAACAGTGAATCACACTATTGGAATGTTTAAAATTAAAAAGACTGACCATACCATGTATCTGTGAGGTTGTGGAACAACAGGCACTCTCATGAGCTGCTGTGGAAATTTCACGGTGCCATTTATTATGTCGAAGAAGTTCCATTTTATTCCTAGTTTCTTGAATGTTTTTATTATGAAAGAATGTTCAATATTTCAGATGCTTTTTCTGCATCTATTAAGATGGTTGTGTGGTTTTTAATCCTTTATTGTATTTATGTGGTATACCACATTAATTTTCAGATGTAAACCATCATTGTGTTTGTGGGAAAAATCTCACTTGATCATACCGTATGATGCTTTTTATATGTTGCTGGATTCTGTTTGCTAGTATTTTGTTTAGGATTTTTGCATGTATATTCATAAGAGGTTTTGGTCTATTATTTTCTGGGGATGCCTTTGTCTGGTTTTGGTATGAGAATAGTATCTGAGAGTGAGTTGGTTAGTGTTCCCTGAACTGAGATGACCATGTGGGTTTTTTTCCCCTTTGTTCTATTCATGTGGTATATAGTACATTGATTTTTTTTTTTTTTTTTTTTTAAATGTTGAATCTCTTGCATTCCTAGGATAGATCCCATTTGGTCATGGTGTATAATCCTTTTACTATGCTGTTGGATTTGGTTTGTTACAATTTTGTTGAGTATTTTTACATCTATATTCGCAAGAGATAAAAGTCTAGTTTTCTTTTTGATGTCTTTATCTGGCTTTGGTATTAGAGTAATGCTGGTCTCCTAGAATAAGTTAGGGAGTGTCCCTCCTCTTACACTTTTTTGGAAGAGTTTGTGAAGGATTAGTGTTAATTCTCTAAATATTTGGTATCTGTGAAGCCATATGGTGTTTCTTTGGAGATTTTTGATTACTGAATCAATTTCTTGTAGAAATCTGTTCAGATTTTCTAGTCTTTTTGAATCAGATTTGTATCTCTCTAGAAACTTGTCCATTTCTTCTAGGTTATCAAATTGTTGGTATGCGGTTGTTCATAGCATTCCCTTTATAACCCTTTTTATTTCTGTGAGGTCAGTAGTAATGACCTCTTTCATTCTGGATTTTAGTAATTTGAGTCTGTCTTTTTTCCCTTGGTCAACCTAGCTAAAGGTTTGTCAGTTTTGTTGATCTTTTCGAAAAACCAAACAACTCTTCATTTTATTGATTTTTATCTATTTTCTGATTATTTTATTTCTTTTTTTTTTTTTTTTTAAAGTTTATTTATTTTTGAGACAGAGAGAGACAGAGCATGAACGGGGGAGGGTCAGAGAGAGAGAGGGAGACACAGAATCCGAAACAGGCTCCAGGCTCTGAGCTGTCAGCACAGAGCCCGACGCGGGGCTCGAACTCACGAACCGCGAGATCATGACCTGAGCCGAAGTCGGACGCTTAACCGACTGAGCCACCCAGGCGCCCCTGATTATTTTATTTCTAATCTTTATTATTTCCTTTCTTCTGCTTGTGTTGTGTTAGTTTTCTTTCTGTTGCTGCCTTCTGATGGAAACTTCGGCTCTTGATTTGAGATCTTTGTCATTTTTAAATACAGGCTTTTGCAGCTATAAATTTCCCTCTGAGCACTGCTTTAACTTCGTCCTGAAGTATTTTTAAAATTTCTTTTATGATTTCTTCTTTGACTCATTGGTTACTTAGAAGTGTGTTAATGTCCACATATTTGTGAATTTCTCAAGTGTCTTTCTATTAATTTCTAATTTCATTACATTGTGGTTGGAAATCATACTTTGAATAATTTCAGTTCTTTTAATTTTATTGAGGCTTCTTTTATGGCCTAACATATGGTCTGTTCTGGAGAATGTTCCATGTGCACTTGAGAGGAATGTCCATTGTTAGATAATGGATAGCTTTTATTTTGTGTTGTTTTGGACCCTGTTGTTGGTGTGCGCTGTATGTGCATAATTGTCATATATCCCTGATTGATAGACTTTTCTACTATCATAAAATATTCTTTATCTGTAGACTTGTTTTAAAGTCTATTTTGTCTGATATTAGTTAAGCCACTAGCTTTTTTATGGTGGCTTTTTGCATCATATGTCTTTTTCTGTACTTTTAATTTCAGCCTGTTTTTATACTTAAATCTAAAGATTGCCTCCTATAGATAGCATATTGTTGGATCTTGTTTGTCACCCATTTTAACATTCTGCCTTTTGTTTAATCCATTTATGGATTTAATGTTGTTATTTATCTAGTTATATTTATTTTACTGACATTTTACTTATTGTTTTCTATATGTCACATTTCCTTTTTGCTTCATTGTTCCTTTTTTCAGTACTCTTTTTTACGTGAATATTTTACAGTATAACATTTTAATTTAATGATGTTTTTCAGTATCTTTTAAAAAGTTATTTCTTGGGGCGCCTGGGTGGCTCAGTCGGTTAAGCGTCCGACTTCGGCTCAGGTCACGATCTCGCGGTCCGTGAGTTCGAGCCCCGCATCGGGCTCTGAGCTGATGGCTCAGAGCCTGGAGCCTGCTTCCGATTCTGTGTCTCCCTCTCTCTCTGCCCCTCCCCTGTTCATGTTCTGTCTCTCTCTGTCTCAAAAATAAATAAAAAATGTTAAAAAAAAAAAATTAAAAAAAAAAAAAAAGTTATTTCTTGGGGCGCCTGGGTGACTTGGTCGGTTAAGCGGCCGACTTCGGCTCAGGTCATGATCTCACGGCCCTAGAGTTCGAGCCCCGCGTCGGGCTCTGTGCTGACCGCTCAGAGCCTGCAGCCTGTTTCAGATTCTGTGTCTCCCTCTGTCTCTGCCCCTCCCCTGTTCATGCTCTGTCTCTCTCTGTCTCAAAAATAAATAAACGTTGAAAAAAAATTTTTTTTTAAAAGTTATTTCTTAGTGGTGGTTCTCAGGATCAATTTCAGGTTTATTCTAACTTAATTCCAGTGAAATACAGAAATGTTAATTCTTTATATCTCTATTTTCTCTTTCCCTTTTTTGTCCTATTTTGTTATAGGTCTTACGTCTATATATGTTACAAACCCAACAGTACATTGTTGTAATTGTTACTTTATATAACTTTCTGTTTTTTAAAGAAGCTGAGAGAAGAAAGAAGAGCAAGTATGTATTTATAGAGTTTGTTACAACAGTATTAACCCTTAATTACCATTTCTGATTGTCTTTATTTTTTGCTGGGTTGTAGGATGTCATCTTGTGTCATTTTCTTACTCCAATACAGCTTTGCTCCTACACCTCCTTTTTGCTCTTACTGTCAAATATATTACATTTATGTATGTTAGGCCCACAAATAGAACTATGCACATGTTGTTTTTTGCAATTGCTTTTTAAGTCAGTTAAGAGAGATGCTATTTATACTATCTTTTATAATTACACAGTTAGCTTTACTAGTGTTCTCTCTCTCTCTCTCTCTCTCTCTTTCTGTGTGTGTGTGTGTGTGTGTGTGTGTGTGTCTACGTCTGTGTGTGCGTGTGTGTGTGTGTGTGTGTGTGTGTGTGTGTGTGTGGTTATATTGACATCTGGGCTCACTTTTTTGATTGTGAAGAACTTCCATTAGTTTTTCTTATAAGCTGGTCTGCTGTTAACTAATTCTCCCAGTTTTTGTTGATCTGGGAACATTCTTGTTTCACCTTCACTTTTCAAGGACAGTTTTGTTGGATATTAGACTCTTTGTTGACAGTTTTTTCTTTTAGCACTTAGAATATGTCATCCCACTGTTTTTTGGCCTCCATTGTTTCTGTTAACCTTATTGGTATAACCTTGTATGTGATAAGTGGTTTTTCTCTTACTACTTTCAAGATGTTCTATTTGTCTTTCATTATTTTTACTATGATGTGCTTGGGTATGGATCTCTTTGTGTTATCCTTCTTGGAGTTCCTTGGTTATCTTCGATGTCCAGATTATTATTTTTTAGCATATTGGGAATTTTAGTCATAATTCCATCAAATATTCTTCAAACATTCTTTCTGACTTTTTTACCATCATAAAATATTACTGTGGTGCCCTCATCATGTATATGTTGATGTGCTTAATGGCATTTACGTTTGTCTGAGGTGCTGTTCATTTTCTTCATTTTTTTTTTTCTCTCTGTTCTTTGGATTGTATAATCTCTATTAGTCTGTTTTCAAATAGTCTTTCTTTTGCCAGTTCACATCTAATGTTGACATCCTCTAATGCCTTTTTCATTTCTATTGCTGATTTTCGACTCCAAAATTTCCATTAAAAATTTTTTTTATGTTTATTCATTTTTGAAAGACAGAGACAGAGCACAAGCAGGAGTGGGGCAGAGAGAGAGGGGGACACAGAATCTGAAGCAGGCTTCAGGCTCTGAGCTGTCAGCACAGAGCCCGACACAGGGCTCGAACTCAGGAACCGCGAGATCATGACCTGAGCCAAAGTCGGATGCTCAACCGACTGGGCCACCCAGGTGCCCCTGGAATTTCCATTTTTAAAAATAATTTCTTTTTTTAATGTTTATTTTTGAAAGGGAGAGAGCTGTGCTCATGTGAGAGCATGGGATGGGCAGAGAGAGGTAGAGAGAGAATCCCAAGCAGGCTCTGTGCTGTCAGTGCAGAGCCTAATGTGGGGTTTGATCTCATGAACCATGAGATTCTGACCTGAGCTAAAATCAAAAGTCAGATGCTTAATTGACTGAGCCACCCAGATGCCCCTGAAATAATACCTATCTTTATCAATATTGTCTTTTATTAGACATTGTCATCACACCTTCATTTACTAATTTAAGTAAAGTTCTTTTCACTATTATGAATTATAGTACTTTGAAGCCTTTGTGAAATCCAACATCTGAGCCATCTCATGGGGCCTGTTTCTTTTTCTTTGTATGACTCACAGTTCCTGTTTCTTTGTTTATCTCATAATTTGTTGTTGTAGAAAACTAGAAAGCTTAGATAATATGTTGTAGTAACTCTTGATACTGACTATCACCTGAGTCTAAGGGTAGCTCTGGAGCTTGAATGACATCAGGGAGTTGTTCTCCTTTGAGCCACAGGGCTTCTCTTTTCCCTCATCTCCACAAATTTCTCATCTGCTGCAGGTTGCCCCTAGAGTGTGTGTGTGTTGTGTGGCATGACTTCCACGTGCTTCCCACTTGTTGGTCTCCAGAGGAGGGTGCAGCTGGGAGTCCTCAGCAGCTGGGAGATGAATGCACCCTCAGGTAACAGGGATTTATTGCACACTCCAGCAGCTAGAACCCATCTAAGCAGATTGTACTCAATAAATGTCAAAGGAATAAATGGTATAACTTTTTTATTTATCTCTCTAGTTTTTACATTTATTCCTGGCTTAATGATTTTTCTGGGGGGTGAAATCCTCTAATTTTCTAATCTTCATTTTTGTATCTTGTTTTCCAAAATTATTATTTTTTAAAAAGTTTTTATTTATTTACTGAGAGAGAGAGAGAGCAGGAGCGAGAGCATGTGGGGGTGGGGTACAGAGAGAGAGGGAGACAGAGAATCCCAGGCAGGCTCCAGGCTGTCAGCATGAGCCCGACCCGGGGGTTGATCTCATGAACCATGAGATTATGAACTGAGCCAAAATTCAGAGGTGACTGTTCAACTGACTGAGCCACCCGGGCACCCCTGTTTTTCAAAATTATGATAAAATATACATTGTATAAAATTTGCCATTTTAGCAGTTTTTAAATATACTGTGTCATTAAGTACATTCACAGTTATTCTGTAGCCATCACTACCATTCATCCTCAGAATGTGTTCATCTTCCCCAGCTGGAAGTGTGTTCATTAAAACACTAACTCCCCATTCCCTTTTCCCACCAGCCCCTGGCAATGACCGTTCTATTTCTGTCTCTGTGAATTTGAATACTCCAGATACTTCATATATATGGAATCATATAATATTTGTCCTTTTGTGACTGACTTGTTTCACTTAGCATAATGCCTTCAGGATTCATCCATGTTGTAGCATGTGTGAGAATTTCCTTCCTTTTAAGGCTGGCTAATACTGCATTGCATGTATACATTATTTTTTGTTTATCATTCATCAATACATACTAGTATTGGTTCCATCTTTTGGTTGTTATGAATAATGCTGCTATGAGCATGTTGTACAAATATGTGTTTGAGTGCAGTGGAGGTTTTTCAGGCCAGTGTCTGAGATGTGTTTTGACTGCAGGAGGGCTCTCAATCTTTTCTTTCCATAGTTCTCTTTGGTAAACTAGGCGACCTGTGAGCCTCCTTTTTCAGTTGTGTGCTACCAAAATCGCCATTGTTTTCAAGAGTGCCCTTATGTTTGAACTTCTCTACACTCTGTTTTAGATAAAGTCGCTTTCTTTGGGGAGAGCTTTGCAGCTGTCTGCACTTACCTCCTGTATCTCCCTGTGGGAGCCACTTCTCCAAAGCTGGGTTAGGAACAGTGACTTGGTTCTCTTAGACACCCTTGCTTTAAGAGCAGGACTCTGGATATGGGAGTAAATTCTGGTGTGCTCAGAGCCTCTGTCCTGTGAGTGAGCTGTAGTGAGGCATTTAGGAGCCTAATATTCCTGGCTGCGTTCTGTGACCCTTTCAGGGGGCTGAGTGGAGGAAGGGAGACTGGGTAGAAGAAGGGAGCCCCCAACCTTCTTGGCCACACTTACCTGGAACACAAAGTTGGTGGGAGGGAGGATGGGAAATGCTGGATGTCTGTCCTTTTTTTCCACCCTTGACTGAAACCTAGGGGGAGAGGAAACCCTGCCTTCTTAGCCACACCCACCCAGGATGGAGCTTCTTTCATGCTGAGCTGGGGGTTACAGAGGAAGGATGTGGGTCATGGTTCAAGGGCCACAGACTTACTGTTCTTATTAAGCGTTTAGTAGATTTTCTTGAATAAATGTTTCTTCATTTGCTGTATGCTCTTAGAACAACCTCCAGAGACTTTAGAATTTTTTTTGTTTGTTTGTTTTAAATAATTTTTACTAAGTATGGTTGTTTTACTAGGAAACAGCTTTGTGAGTTCTGGAAGCTTCTTGTTTTTAATAGTGGTAAATTTCACAAAACAAAATAAGCTATTTTTAAAGGTTTAATTCAGTGACATTTAGTACTGAATTTATAGTACATTAACAAAGTATAACCATCACCTCTGTCTAATTCCAAAACTTTCATTATTGCAGAAGGAATAAGCAGTCATTCCCCATTCCTCCTCTTCTTTTAGCCCCTGGCAACCACTATTCTGCTTTGTCTCTGTGTGGATTTACTTATTCTGGATATTTCATTTAAATAGAAGCATATAATATGTGACTTTCTGTTTGGCTTCTTTCACTCCATGATGTTTTGGGGATTCGTCAGTGTTGTAGCATGTATCAATACCTCTTTCTTTTTTAAGACTGACCAATATTTTGTGGTATGGCTATTCCACATTTTGTGTATCCATTCATCAATTGATGAACATTTGGATTGTTTCTGTCTTTTGGGTGTTACGAATATGCTATGAACATTCATGTACAAGGTTTTGTTTGAATACTGGTTTCAATATTTTTTTTTTTGTATATACCTAAGAATGGCATTGCTGGGTCATATAGTTATTCTGTGTTTAACTTAAAAAAAAGTGTATTTTATGGAATATCAGTAATTTGACATGAGGCTATAATACTGTCCTTCATTATTGAAGACGCAAACTCTGACTTACAGCTTTTAGCAGAGGTAATTTAGGCAAGCATCAGAGTAAAACAAAAACTATCCATGTTAGACTTAATGGTTATGTTTAACTTATTACTATAACTAATATTGGAATGGTGAAATTTTCTGTAATGTACAGTGCATTACTATTTTAAACATTTTTGGCTAGTGGAAACATAATCACAGCTAGCAAATTGACAAATCTTTAAGGACTTCCCGTAAAGAGCACAATTTCAGAAATGTTTGTATTATGACACTTTTTACCTATACAAATTTAATGTAGGAAGGCTGAGCATCTCTTCTAATTTGACTTTTCCAGTGCAAGTTTTACTACAGTAGTACAACAAACCTAATTATTTCTAGCATATCTTTTTGTAAGTTGAAAGTAAACAACTAACTATGCTCTTACAGAGTTGCTCTGGGAAATCTCAAAGACAGTTTTAGGTGTAAAACATATCTTGAAAGTTTTATTTTTTTTCTTTATTTAGGCTCCAAATTTTAGAAAACAAAATCAAAACTGGGGCGCCTGGGTGGCTCAGTCAGTTGAGCGACTGACTTCAGCTCGGGTCATGATCTCATGGTTTGTGAGTTCGAGCCCCTCCCCGCGTCGGGCTCTGTGCTGACAGCTCAGAGCCTGGAGCCTGCTTCTGATTCTGTGTCTCCCTCTGTCTCTGCCCCTCCCCCACTCATGCTCTGTCCCTGTCTCAGAAATAAATAAATAAATAAATAAATAAATAAATAAATAAAAGAAAATAAAATCAAAACAGTTACCAGATATTGTCTGAGAAGCAATACTTGGGTACTTATTTAATTAAAGTGAAAGTGAAGTATTTAAAAAATAAACATAGGTAACTTGATTGTAAAGAACCTTAGTTCTTTCATAAGTGAGAGGAAAATTATTTATTAAATAATCAAGAATATAATAAAGTCCATGTGAAGAACAGAAAATTATTTTGGCAAAATAGACCCACTGCTGCTACCTAGGCAAATTGTACGGAAGATAAAGAATAACCTTTCATATTATAAGCATGTCATTAACTGGTAAACCAAGGAAGCAAACCCAATAAAATTGAGCAAATGTTGCAAAATTTCATTTTATTTTATTATTTTTAAAAAAATTGTAATGTTTGTTTATTTTTGAGAGAGAGAGAGAGAGGGAGGGAGGGAGAGGGAGGCACAGTATCAGAAGCAGGCTCCAGGCTCCAAGCTGTAAGCACAGAGTCTGATGCGGGGCTCGAACTCATGAGCTGTGAGATCATGACCTGAGCTGAGGTCAGACGCTCAACCGACTGAGCCACCCAGGCGCCCCTGGTAATGATTTAAACTTTTAACCAAAACTATATTTAATTTACATTTCACATTGAAACACTGAGGTGGAACATTGAGAACTGTCTGTTACATACAACCAGCATTTTATCAGACTAGCAAAGCTCATGGGCACACCCAGTACAACTCCCTGCAGACACTAATGTCCCTTTTATACCTTCTTAAAGTGGCAAAAATGAACACTTTTATTAGCACGTCCTCCAAATATAGCTTGTCTATAGCAAATATAGCTTGTCTATAAAAATAAGAAACAGTATATAGAGTAAATTATGGGTAGTAATCCCTCTTCTAAAATTCTACCATTTAAAAAAATTAGATGACCAATGGTTATTAGTTTAACTCACGCCACTGAGATCAAGAGTCACATGCTCTTCCAATTGAGCCAGCCAGGTGCCCCTTAATATCAAAGTTATAAGCTACCTAAAAGATCTTGGAAATCAGTGTCAATACATGTTGTAATAAAAAGTTTGTCAGAACAATGATTCAACTTAGTTGAACACAAATTTACATTTTAGCTATTTAAATAAAATATTTATATAGGCTAATGTTAGCTTATCTGAAAAGTAAATGTTTATGCATTTAGGAAAAACAAACCTAAGTAGAATAAAATGATCAATCAGAGAAAATAAATAGCTTTTTTCTTAAAGCAGAGTTATTAAACTAGACTTGTATCAAAGTTGTACTTTACTTATGTGAACTTGGACTTTTTAAATGTTTCTTAGGGCCACCTGGCTGGCTGGGTCGGTAGAACATGTGACTCTTGATCTCAGGGTCTTTAGTTCATGCCCCATGTTGGGCATGGAGTCTACTTAAAAAAATAAAAATGAAAAAATTTAAAAATATTTCTGAGTTAATTCCTGTAAGAATAATTTATTAAGTCTAACACATTTAAATAAACTATAAGAAGTTTAATTTACTTGTTTTCTGGGAGTTTTATAATCTATTTATACAAGTACTTATTATTATTTTTAACCACTGAGCCAGTGAAAACAGAGTTCCTTTAATGAGAGGTAAAACTTTCTGAACTGCAGATACAGAGCTTTATAGCTTTGTGTCTATGATTTCACCTACCGGTCTAGAGACATGAATTGTGGAGCTTAAAAACAAACAAAAAACCTCACTGGTCCAGATACCAAAAACTTATTCTTGGTGGGCATAAAATTCTAAATAGACAAAAAAAGATTATCAAGCCAGAGTGTGTCTTTTATCTTTTACCCAAGAGATCTCTGTCATCCATGTTTGGGATCACCAAATAAATGGTTAAGCCATGAAACCAAATTCTTAGTCATTGTTAGCACTTAGGGTAATAATGTATTGGCCACGCAGTAATTAAAAATCAGACCAAAACATACAATCTGTGGAGAAGAAGCGGTAACAACAAGCAGAGAAGTAAGAGTCAGCAAAGTTAAATGTGTATTTCCACTTGGGTTTTACTTCTGGGATCCAAGAAAAGAGGTGCCTAAGCTTAGGCAGCTCGTGAGGTACAATTCTCTGGCAGTCCAGTTTCCTGACTGTGTCAGGCGAATCCACTGGGCACTTTGGTGAAACTTCCAAAACTTAAAAGAGAGTTTTCAAAAAAGATAAAATCATGACTCTCATACAGATATAAAATTAATACATGTCAAAGGTTTTATTTAACTTGTTAATTATTGAGGGATCTAATAAGGCATTAACAACGGTTTCAAAAACAATGGCAGAAAACAGTACAGGCATTTGGGAATGCTGAAATAGATTTATAAATAGAGACATAAGTGGTGACTATCTGCAGGGCAGTAATTACTTGCATTCCATAGGCTGAAATGTTTTGTATTTCCATGAACAAGAATAACTTGCTTTACTATCAGTTCCACAATGTATAGAGATGTAAAATAGGCCAGACAGTGAAAGGCACAGAAAATGTGTAAGAGTAATCCTTTTCATCCACTTCAAAATTTTTCACAATTTTTTTTGCCATTATTGGAAATCTTTTTTTTTTCATTTTGTTTTTTACTATGCTTGCCTTTTTTTTTTTTGCCATGTCAAAGGTTTTAATTTTTATGAAAATGAAATTTATCAATCTTTTTCTTCTAGATTTTGAGCCATAGGAGAGTTTTCCATAGTACCAGGTTATAGAGAAATCTACTTATGTTTTCTTTTGGTATTTGTATGGTTTATTTTTTACCTTTACATTTCTGTTTTTTTTTTTTTTTTTTTTTTTTTTTAATTTTCTTTGGGTATGGTATAATGAATGGCTCCAGGTTTTATCTTTTTTTTTTTTTTAAGTTTATTTATTTATTTAAGTAATCTCTACACCCAGCATGGGGCTCAAACTCATGACCTTGAGATCATGAGTCTTGCGCTCTTCCAACTGAGCCAGCCAGGTGCCCTGGTTTTACCTAAAAAAAAATTTTTTTTGTATGGCAGTCCAACTATCCTAACACTTTTTATTTAAAAAACATATTTTTTTCACCTTGATTTGAGATGCTGCCATTATCATTTATTGAATTTTCATATGTGGTGGGTCTTTCTCTTGATTCTTCATTCTGTTCATTGTCTGTATGTCTATTCATACTTTCAATTATAGAGATTTTATTGTTTTATTTGGTGGGGCTACCTTCACCTCATTGCTCCTTTTTCAAGGGGTTCCCAGTGATTCTACCTATTTTTTAATTTAAAAAGTTTTTTGTCATTATCATTATTTGAGTATAGTTGACATATTAGTTTAATGTGTGCAGCATCCGAGTCAACATTTCTATGCTTATGCTATGTTTACAAGGGTAGCTACCATCTGTCACCATACAATGCTATTACAGTACCATTGACTGTATTCCCTATGTTGTACCTTTCATTCCCATGACTCATTCATTCCATAACTGGCAGCCTGTATCTCCTACTCTCCTTTACCCATTTTGCCCCTCCTCCTTCCCCCCTTCCCCTCTGGCAACTCTCAGTTTGTTCTGTATATGTATAAAAGTATAGATTTGATTCTGCTTTTTGTTTGTTTATTCATTTGTTTTTTAGATTCCACATATAAGTGAAATCATGTGGTATTTGTCTTTCTCTGACTTCACTTAGCATAGTACTCTCCAGTATATAGATTATCTTTTAAGCTATTAGGCAGACATCACATTAGATCTGCTTTAGACAGTTTAACATATTTTGTTTGACTTTCCAAAGTCTAAGAAAGCAGTCTACATCTGCAGTCATTAATCTGCTTTAAGCATTTTCAGTTAAAATTTGTTTAGCATTTCAATTTGTAATCCTAGAGGACAAATACAATTTTGTATGTATTGGGTGTTTCCATTTCTCATCTTTTGCATTTTACCAAGTAACACAAGTCAACAGGAAGAGACATCTCTGGTCAGGAGTGTAAAAACAGGAAGGAGGAAGTCTATTGCAAATCTGTGTTAGCCGATTATCAATTTAGGTTGCACTCTAGAGGATGTCCATTAGCGATTAGCATTGCACTTTGTTGTTACCCAGAATTAACAGTAAGCGTTAATGTCAATGTTATAGAATGTTGACCCTAGTTATAAGAAGTAATGTTAACTAACAGACTGTACTAGGCTCTTGCCTACGCATGGGAACAGGATACTGTTAGTGAGAACCAGTCACAGAAATTGCATATGGAGGGAAACAAGGCAAATAAAATTCAAAATCAGAAATAGAGGGAACATCATCCTGTATTTTTTGCCTTTGCCTGATCTTGATGCTTTGACAGGTTGTATAATCCTTTAAGATATGGTTGTATCCTTTTTTAAAAAAATTATGGTCTGTCAACTTTGTCATTTAAAAAATTGTTTGACAGAATATCAATTGAATGTCTCCAGTTGAATTAGGAGGAAGCACCTGAGCATTATTTTGTAAAGCATTCTAAGAATGCATGTGGCAAACTAGATGAAATGTTTCATGGGAAAATAACACAGAAGGTGAATATTTTGTAAATAAGAAATCTTTTTCAGTATTCTGTGATGCAAGGAATTGGATTCTGTGTTTATACTTTTTTTTTTTTTTCTTCTGGAGTTGCTAGAAACTCACTTGCTTTGGATATTCAGGATACCTACTTGGTTTAGCTACCTGACAGTGGTATTTTAAGATACTTAGCATATCCCAAATTCTTTACTTAGCTGTACAGTGTTGTGGATGTTTTGGAAAAATTAAAAGTACTGTGTAAAAGCTACATGGTGGTGGCAGCTGCTGATCCTCCTCTTCCACCTTCTCTTCCCTCACCTCCTCCTCCTCTTCCTCCTGCCCCTCTTTCTCTTCCTCCTCCTCCCCCCACCCCGTTTGACATGTGACATGTTCATTTCCTCAGGTGTCTATTAACTTAACCTATGCCTTTATGGGACCCTTATTTATGGATTATTTTGTGGTAATGCTTCCCACATTTTTTATGTCATGGCACAACCAGAAAGTTAGATTGAGAGATGATCATTATATATGTCTATAACCTATTCAGTTGGGAAGATGTACTCTAGTGTGTGGGTCAGATGAGGGGGTTTTTAAACCCCTTATAATTTTAAGAAATGCTTGTGTATGTGTGAAATGTGTGCAAGGATAGGCGTCTTAGGGATTTGTTGTTGTTGTAGGTACCAAACCAAATTGAGTTAGCTTGAGGAAATCTGGAAAAAAAAGAATGAAAGCTTTCTGGGTATCTCACAAAATTCTTAAGACAGACATGCTTCTTAAAAGACAAAGAGGTAGAAGACTGTTTCTTTCTCCTTCCTGCTTCTCTCTGTCTTCATTTTCCTCTGAAGTGGAGCTTTCTCTCCTCTCTGCAGTTAGTGGGGGATGACCACCTACAGCTTCCATGTGTCAGTTGGTACATATAGCTGACTGTCTCTGAATTCCAATTCAGAATTCATGAAAGAGTGTATCTGATTGAACCAGTTTGGATCAGTTGTACCCCTCTGGGGCAATGTACCTGTGAATGGAAGACGCTATATTGCTTTTCCAACTTTGTAGTTGGTCATCAGTTCTCGGAGAGAAAGTGTCTATTACAGTTGTGTTTGCGAACTTTTTTGGGGAGAAGATCCAACTTTGATCAAAATCATAGAGGAGGATCTGGTCACTCCCAGGCCACTGTCCAAATAAAGATTAACTGATCTAAGAGTTATAATAGAATTCCCACTACTTAGGGGTGTCTGGGTGCCTCAGTCGGTTAATCCTCCCACTTTGGCTGAGGTCATGATCTCGTGGTTCATGAGTTCAAGCCCCACGTCGGGCTCTGTGCTGACAGCTCAGAGTCTGGAGCCTGCTTCAGATTCTGTGTCTCCCTCTCTCTCTGCCCTCCCCTGCTCACACTGTGTGTGTCTCTCAAAAATAAATAAACATTTAAAAAAATTAAAAAAAAAAAAGAATTCCTACTACTTAGTACATCCTTCAAATTAGTTAAACTGTTTGCCTTTTTCACAGTGCCATGTTCTTTTCTGCCTATGTTTACCATGATTGATTACCCTGTCTTTATTTCTCCACCTACTCACATATTACCTATCGTTCAATTCTCATTTTAGGTCTAACCTCCTCCATGAAATCTTTGCATCTTAGAACACAGCATTATAGGTGGATATATTTGTATATTCATATATATATATATATATATATATATATATATATATATATGTATTTTTTTCTTGTGTCTGAATTCTTACGCCATGGACTTTTTAAATGCTGTACAATGTTATTTAGTTGTTTGTGAATATATGTTTTAGTATGTATATTTTAAACAAACATCTTAAATGCAGGTCTAATGAAATTGTCCCTGAGGCCTATGATTGTCAACACATACCTGATTAGTTTCGACCATGTTACATAGTATAATGCCTTGGGTATAGCAGACTTTCAATAAATACTTTTTGAACTGAATTAATGAAAAGCAAACCCCTTTTTGTTTTATAGAAAACTTAAATATAGAAGAATAGAGAGGTGAAAAAAACACTTGTTTCCTACTACGGAAGAACAATCACAATTGACATTAATTCTAGTTAATTCTTAGATTAGAAATGACAAATATTTTTTATTTGTTGAATGTTTATTGAAAGGATTTCTGCTATTCAACATGTTAAATTTTGAGTATTAAATATTTGTTAAATGAGGTTCCAATTGCATTGTATAAAATTTTCATCCTGTTTAATTATTTCCTTATTATTGTACCTTTAGAGTGGTTCTTATTTTTATCAAATTCTATAAACAATGATATTAATTCTAAAATAATTTTTTAGGTTCTTTGTTCCCAAAGCAAAAGTAATCATGTAGATAATAGGTAATAGCTAACATCTATTGAACATTTACTGTGTGCCTGTTTTTTAAACACTTAAATGTATTATTTAATCTTCACAAAAAGCAAATGAGGTACCATTATTACATACCTATTCTATAGATAAAGAAATTGGGGTAGAGATAGATTAGGTCATTAGCTCCAGGCACATAGTAAGTGGTGGAGCTTGATGTGAACATAGGCCATTTGGCCTCTGAGCCTATCTATACTTTTTTTTTTTTTTTTAACTTTATTTACTTTGAGATAGAGAGAGAAAGCTGGGGAGAGTCTGAGAGAGGGAAAGAAAGAGAATCCCAAACAGGCTCCACACTGCCAGCATGGAGCCGAATGTGGGGCTCGAGCACACAAACTGTGCGATCATGACCTAAGCTGAAATCTAGAGTTGGACGCTTAACCAACTGAGGCACCCAGGCGCCTACCCCAGAGCCTATCTGTACTCTCAATCATTATGTTTTGCCTTCTAATTTAGAATATCAGATAATTAAAGATGTAGTGTAAAAGCTGTATTAAATTTTAACTTAAAAGTAAATGGAAAGGTTTACATTAAGATTTGGAACACTAAGGAATATGACCAGGGCTGTACTCAGGGAGGGAAGGTACTGTATTTTAAACTTGTGCTAGGTCAGAGGAGGCTCAGATACTGAAATTAACTCACAAAAAAAGTGATGTAGGTCGCTTATTCCTCTGCAGCTCCCAGATAGATACAGGGCTCTGGTAACTTTAAGGGGCTGCTTGATGCAAGCAAAATCCCTGACCTTATATCTTCTCCATACCTTTTTTCAGTTTTAAATGATGGAAAAAACAAAATACCACCAACTTTGCCTACCTACCCCTTTCATTCCTATACTTTCATTCATTCCTGTGGTAAAAAGAACATAAATCAGGTTTGCTTTTAGGCCTGTCTTACTAGAAGGGCTGGTTCTTTTCAGTTTGGTGGACCAGGCCTAATAGAATCTGTGTACAACGGTGTGTTTTTTTGCTTTCATGTCTGAATGTGAAGGCAGGCAACTAGTTTTTGTGTGGTTTCTGAGAGTGTGTGTATGTATTGTTGATGCCTGGGTATGGCCAACCTTATTATAAAGGAGCTTAATTTTGACAGACTAAGTTAATAGAGGCATTGTCATGATTGATAATAAGAAAGGTACTCTGGGAATGAGCAATGAATATTTAACTGACAGATTTAAGGTAAATAATTTCAGTAATCGGATGGTGATTTGTGTGCAGTGAGCTGCTTTTACCTTTTTTGTACAATAGTTTCCAACACTTCTTATAAGTCCAAGACTTGGGTTGTATACCTGGCTCTGGCCTAAAAAGTAGGGACATGGTGTTGAGCAAATCCTTTAACTTCTCAAAATTTCAGTTCCTTCATCTGTGAGATAGAAATAAAACCCTGTCTACTTCCCAAGGGTTCTTGGAATCAAATGCAATGATGTACTGTGCAAAATGGCTTTGTAGATTGCAAAACACTAATACAAAGGTAAAAGCTTATTTTTATTTATTTATTTATTTATTTATTTATTTATTTATTTCTGTTACTTACATTCTGTTTTTGAGTGGACACAGAATTGTTTTTCTCAACTTACTGTTTTTCTGCAAAGCTGTGACTTTCTCTGTACAGCAGTGGATTGTATGGTCAGGATCAATGTGAATTTGGATCAGCCTTATATCAGGGTAACCATGTTTCTGTTTTCCTCCATACTACTTACGAATTACACTTACTTGGCAATTTTTTTTTGTCTTTTGAAAAACACATTATAAAAATCAAATTAATACTAGTTAGTATATATTTATTTTTTAAATGCATAGTTCTGAATGCTTTCTTCCAAAGTTCAAATTAAATACATCTGGCTTTCATTTTTAATATATTGTACATTTTAGTAAAGGTCTTGTTTTTACTGTTACTTTTTATTTAAAAATGTTTATTTTAAGAGAGTGAGAGTGTGTAAGCGTGTTAGAGTGTGTAAGCGTGTTCATGAGCGAGGACGGAGGCGAGGGGGGGCAAAGAGAGAGGAGAGAGAGAATCCCAAGCAGACTCCCTGCTGTCAGCACAGAGCCCAATGCAGGGTTTGATCCTAGGAACAGTGAGATCATGACCTGAGCCAAAATTAAAAGAGTTGGATGCTTAACTGACTGAGCCACTCAGGTGCCTCAAGTTCTTGTTTTTACTTCGGATATGTTTATGTTGGTATCTTTTCTAGGACCTCCAAAAATTATTATGAGCCTAGAATTGCCAGAGAATTTTTATGGTGTTTATGGTTCATTTCTGCTATTTTTAACCATTACATTAAAGCAGTAGATATCAGGATAAAGCAGCTTCAAAAAAGAGGAAATGTTATTTTGATTTCATAGTTTTTATTTGTTAATTAGGTTGAATATGCGATTCACACCATACTTTGATGCAATAGTCAAAGAAAATATTTGGATTTTTACTTTTTGGTGAAGGGTGCCCTCTAGTGAGCCTGTTCTTTTTATTAAGGTTTGCAGTTTGCATCATTTTGGCACTTGTGAACTGAATATAGAAATAGAAGACACCTTTAGTTCTCAAGGAGATTGGAAGATGAAATATACACTAAATAATTAGAAAATAAATTTTTTGTGTTACACAAATAAAAGGTACAAATAAATGAAAGATGAATTTTTTTTTTAATGTTCATTTATTTTTGAGACAGAGACAGAGCATGAACAGGGGAGGGTCAGAGAGAGAGGGAGACACAGAATCTGAAGCAGGCTCCAGGCTCTGAGCTGTCAGCACAGAGCCCGACGTGGGGCTCGAACCCACAGACCATGAGATCATGACCTGAGCCGAAGTCGGAAGCTCAACCGACTGAGCCACCCAGGTGCTCCGAAAGATGAATTTTTAAAAAGATAGTGATATACAAATAAATAGAAGTTAAAGAGTTGTTTCTGCACTTGATTTTCAGTTTCTATTGCTTACAATCAGTACTTAATAAATATTGAGTATTGTTGGAAAGAATACTCCTTTGTCTTTTATCCAGGTGTTACTGTCTTGGAGCTATTTCATTTCTTATTTGCTCCTGGATTACAGGGTGTCAGGGAAAGTTAATGAGAATGTTGTTATTCATGCTTGATATATTTGATAAAATGGTTGGGAAAATGTTAGAGGAGTACTAGGTATGATAATTTTATATTGACTGCTTTTTTTCTATTTTATATTGCTACATAGAATTATGTATATTTTTTCAAAGATTCATAGGAAAGTCTGCCAATGTCCAATATTTTAATGGTAGTCACTTTAGGGGAATATCTTCACATTATTCTGTGTAGGGCTTTGCTCTGTTCTTTTGTGGTTGTGCACCAGCATATCCATGCTATTGGAGAACACAGGATTCTGAGATAGAGAAAAGCCATTTTTATTTTGTCTAGAAAAGGAACTATGGTGCTCCAGTAAACATAGGTAGGTTAGAGAAATTGGATTGGGTATATTGAGATTTTATCAATTTTTTAAAAAATATAAACATTTTATTAAAAGTTAAGAAGTCATTTCTCAGCAAATAAATACAGGTTATCCCCTGCTCTTTGAAAGTTTGTGTTTCATCAGTTCACTTTTTTTTTTAATTTTTTTTTTTAATGTTTATTTATTTTTGAGACAGAGAGAAACAGAGCATGAATGGGGGAGGGGCAGAGAGAGAGGGAGACACAGAATCAGAAGCAGGCTCCAGGCTCTGAGCCATCAGCCCAGAGCTCACGAACCGTGAGATCGTGACCTGAGCTGAAGTCGGACGCTCAACCGACTGAGCCACCCAAGCGCCCCATCAGTTCACTTTTATAAAAGACCTAAATAAGTACCGATTTCCACTAACTGAAAGAAATCCAAAGAAGATTTTTGCTTTTTAGGAAAAAGGCAAAAAGTGAAAATTGTGTTCAGCAGCATAAGCATCAAAAGTGGCAATGTCAGGTTCTTTTCTGGGGACCTGTACTCAGTGTCAAGCCACCATAGCTCTGAACTGTGTGAGCATGTGTGTTTTATCTTGATTTATTTTGTGCATCTGTTAACAAGATGTTTCCTAAAGTATATCAGAAAAGCCTAAGAGAGGTTATTTTGTGCGTCTGGGAATGCTAAAAAAATTTTCCATAGAAATTAGGAGTAATGGCTTCTTCACTTTATACCATTCCTGTTTCATGGGAGCTCTCTACTTTCCAATAGTAGGAGAAACATGTGCATTTTATTCTTTTTAATTATTGTGACGGCTTTTTTTTTACAGTGAAAATATAGTGAAAGAAAAAGGTACCAAAAATGGTATGAGGATATTATGTGCCTTTTGGCAAAAAATATCCTGGTATGTTACCAGTAATAAGAAAGTCCTTGTTCACGTAATATCTTAAGAATGTTGTTTTGGGGCGCCTGGGTGGCTCAGTCGGTTAAGCCTCCGACTTCAGCCAGGTCACGATCTCGCGGTCTGTGAGTTCGAGCCCCGCGTCAGGCTCTGGGCCGATGGCTCGGAGCCTGGAGCCTGTTTCCGATTCTGTGTCTCCCTCTCTCTCTGCCCCTCCCCCGTTCATGCTCTGTCTCTCTCTGTCCCAAAAATAAATAAAAAACGTTGAAAAAAAAAATTAAAAAAAAAAAAAAAAAAAAAAGAATGTTGTTTTGTCAGAAAGAAGGAGGTTTTCCTTAAAAAAAGGAAAGAAAAGAAACCTTGAATATGATTAATAAATAATATAGCATCTGTCCAAAAACTCGAAGTAGCCCGAGTTCCTCCATTAAGACATTTTATTTGGTAACATTAATTTTTAAAGAGCCAATTTTAACATTTTAATGATATTTTGGTTTTTCTTGTATCTATTTTATTACCACTAGGTGGAGCCCTGTGCATACAATTCAAGAAGGCATTTCTGAAAGCTGATTTACTTGTTTAAAAGCCATAAACCTGATACATCAGATGATCAAATAATGTATGATAACTCATATTTCAACATTTTGCTTTGGTGTGGAAGATTAGATATAATGAAGATAGAAAATGTGTACTTAAAAGAATTTTTAAGCTATGCTTTTTTAAGACCTACATTATTTTTATGCATTCCTACTTGCTAAAATTAAAATATGTAAATTAAAATCTTTAGTGTATCATGGTCCATCTTTATCTTCACATGAAGTTTTTAAATCATCTCTTCTTTTAAAATTGATTTTACATTGCATTTTGGCCTGATTAGCATTACATTTTGGTAGAAATAAGATTTTATTGTGCTGAGCTTTTGGAAGGGAAGACTGAACTCTCTTACCCTGAAGTTATTATATGTACACTTGACCCTTGAACAATGTGTGGGTTAAGGGCACTGACCCCCTGTGCAGTTGGAAATCTGCATATAACTTTTGACTCCCCAAAGATTTAACTACTAATAACCTACTGTTGACCAGAAGCCTTAATACCATAAACGGTCAATTAACACATATTTTATATGTTTATAGATAGTGCATTCTTGCAATCATGTAAGCTAGAGAAAAGAAAATGTTATTAAGAAAATTGTAAGGAAGAGAAAATACATTTCCAGTACCATACTGTATTGAAGAAAATTTGTAAGTGTACCTGCTCAGTTCACATCCTTGTTGTTCAAGTTTCCTCTGTATATGGAGCACTAATTTACAAGCTTAGTGGATGTGGGATGGTGGAAAATTTACCAACTTTTTGATGTTCACTCTTCCTGGTTCTGCCATATATCTGTGTGTATTTATTTATAGGATTTGAATTAGGCCTGCAGTAGACATTATAGCATTCTGAGGGACATTTTGAAAGAAGAAAAATTATTTTCATTAAAATTATATATTGCTTGAAAGTTAGATCAGTAATATATCTGCACATTAATAATTAGATGGATAAAACTGTTAACCAATTTAGGATTCAAAGAGTGAATAGCACTGCATGGCATTTCCTTTCTTATCCTGCAAATTAAAATTTCAAAGAGTAGTGATGTCATTTAGAGACAAAAAAAATAGACTTTTCAGAGTCTCTGCCTAAGGTTAGATGAGTATGGGGCCCTTAGATTTCTCTACTTCATATTTTGCTCCTCTTTATTTTGTTGCATTTGTAATTTAATACTGCCTAACAATTAGCTATGCCTCAGTTCTCATCCTTTTTTTCTGTCCATTGGATGATTTCACCTGATGGGTGCAACAGTGCACATCAGGGATTCCCTATTGAGTCATTCTCAATTGTTGATCTTCAAAGGTGATCTGGTTAGTTGCTATACTCGTAACTTCTCTGCATTTCATGCTGCTTATCACCCATTTCTGATCGGAGAGTCTGTATGACATAATGGTTAAGAGCACTGATTTGGAGTCAGGTAGACTTGGGGTTAAATCTTGGCTCTACTACTGTGTGACTTTGGACCTAAAGTCTTAATCTTCCCAAACTACATTTGTAAATGGGGATGCTAATAGAATCTATGTTGTAAAGCTGTAGTGAATATAATGAGGTAATGCATGCAAAGTACTTAATAGTAAATCTTGGTTGTTAACTGTTTTTCGATGTTTACCACATTAAGCCAGAAGCAATAGATATATGACTCCTCTTTAGTCAGTTTAGTCACTGTGGGGAATTGTTGATAGGGAGTGCACACCTTTTTTTGCTTTCCGTATCCTTCCTCCACCGTCTCTCCAAATTATCTCTATAATTAAACATAGGCTTCTTCAGAGAAAAGATGGATAATTCCTACTATGCCTCTGGTGTCAAGAAATACTTGGGAGAGGTATTGTTTCTGCTTTCTTCCTTTTTCCAGGGATCTTATACATACCCACCCTTTCTCCCTTCCTGTTTCTCTCTATTCACCCAGCTATTTATTGTTGGCTTTATTAGCAAATTATCAGACTAGTTATTTCGAATATAATTTTTCATCAGAGTGGGTAGAGGGTTAAATCAACTACATGTATTGATTAATTCCATTTTGAGTGCTTGCGTTTGGCTTTTAGATTTGTGCTGCATCTACGAAGTTAAGAAAGTCAGAACTAGGAACTTTCTAGGGTCGTTTTTAAGGCCAAATTCTGTCTAATCATGAATTGTGGATTCTGGCACTTGCTTGAACCGTCAGTGCTTTTAAAAAAATGCATTTTATTCCTGTGATTTAGAACGTTTCCTCATCTCTGCTTCTTTATTCCTGTGCGTTCTGTTCAGGATGATCTCATTGGTGTAGATTATGGGTGATGTGTGGTTATATCAGCTTGGACTGCAGCTTGTATTTATGTCTGTAACAGCAAGTGGTTATCAGTGGTGTAACAGTCAAGAGAGACTAAGACTTAGTTATAGGTGGATCATTCACAGTACTGATTCCTTTATGTTATTTTTATTTCCTTTATTGGGGCTTACAGTTCTAACAGCAGAAGGCATGGAATGTAAATAGTTCACCCATTTCAGGCTTTGGTTTTCTATTAATGGTGGGTGGGTATTGCGTATGTTCTGATGTACTTTGTAGAGAAAGAGTCATTCACCTGTGATGCTATAATAGATGCACTGGCAGTGTCCTGAATTACTATAAGACGGGAGTGGTTTTGCTTTAAAATCCTGGAGAATAAATTAGAAAGATATACTAGAAGATGGGCTTTAAGAACTTTCTAGAATAAAATAGACTTCTGGAAAATAACTTTTTTTCTTTCTGTTTATATGTTATTACTGTTTTTTTAAAGGCAGCTTTAAGTTTGTTTATTTTGAGAGAGGGAGGGAGGGGCAGAGAGAGAGAACCCCAAACAGGCTCCACATTCTCAGTGTGGAGCCCAATGCAGGGCTCGAACTCACGAACTGCGAGATCATGACCTAAGCCGAAATCAAGAGTCGGATGCTTAACTGACTGAGCCACCCAGGCACCCCTGTTATTACTATTTTTAAAAGAGGTAATAATATTGCCCTTTGCACTCACAAACAGAGTCAAATCCTCTTTGGAGAGACATTGTAGTAGGGTTGTTCTAAAATATCTCTTAGATTTTTGGTACAGTGCTACAGCTGTAACAGGAAAAAAAAAAAGAGAGGACAGTTGTTTTGGTATGTTTGTTTACTACCTGGTATTTTAAGAGTCAGATAAATTTCAAACTTTTATTCAAATAGGTAAAAAAAAATTAGAAATGAGTATATATATTACTTTAATAAAGTGTTCAAAGTTATGAAATACAAATTTGTTTATAGCACACCAATATCAGGTTAACTTTCTCTTGCATGTGGTTTTTCCTGTGGAGTAATGTTTGTTTAAGAATTCTTATTAATTATATGTATTAATTATAGGAAAAGCACAAGGGAAGCAAAAAAGTATCCTGGGAATTGTAGTATTGCCTCAGTCCCTTACTAATAACTAGCAAATGAGCAAGCCATTTGCCAATTCTTTTTTTTTTTTTTTTTCTTTTTGAGAGAGAGTGAGCAAGGGAGGTGCAGAGAAAGAGGGGACAAAGGACAAAGGATCCAAAGCAGGTTCTGTGCTGATAGTTGTCGAACCCACAGACTGTGAGATCACGACCTGAGTCACCCAGGCACCCCACCATTTGCCATTTCTATGCCTACTCCCTCACTTTTGAAAAGGAGGCAATATTTTCTCTGGTGCTGTATAAGAAATAAAACATTGGATATAAAAAATACAGAAGGCCCCATGCAGATGTCAAGTATTAGTGGTAGTCAGCTCCTTTAGTATGGGGTAGCTATATTTGATATTGCAACCAGTACCTATTCAACAGCCAGTTCACTCTTTAATAAGGATTTGGTTGTTTTTTATGTGCATATTATGCTAGTAGCCAGTGTATATATTGAGCACTTACCATATGTCAGTTACTGCTAAGAATCTTTCATGTGTTTACTAATTTAATCCTTATAACTCTCTGATGTAGCTACTATTTTTCATCCCTATTTTATTGTTGAGAAAGTTGCGATTTAGAGAAGGGGCTTTTCTGACATAGAACAGTTAGTCAGTGTCCGTTCTGATTCCATCTGTCTCCATCCATTTATCCATCGAGTTATTCATCAATTATTTATTAAGCATCTGCTATGTGATAAGTATTATTTATTCTAGTGCTGAGCATTCATTGGGGAACAAAACAGACAAAAAGCTCTTCCGTCATATAACTTACATTCCAGTGGGCAAAGACAAAATAAATAAAAGTATGCAATTGAGCATATATTCGAGTATAGTGGTAAGAGTGATACAGTGATAAAGTAAACTACTTTGTTTCAGAAAACAGAAAAAAGTAAAGCAGGGAAGGGAATTTTGTGTGTGTGTGTTTATAATGTAGATATTGTAGCCAGAAAGGGCCTCATCAGGAAGGGGATAAAAAAAAACCCCTGAAATTGGTAAGGGAGGCATCCCACATGTGAGAAGTGTGATCCAGGTAAAGGAAATAGTGTGTGTGTAAAGCATAGGACAGGAATGTGCTTGGTGTGTTGCAGGAACTACAGGGAGGCCAGTGTTGCTGGCACAGAATAAAGTGGAGAGTAAGTATTAGGAAGTGAGGTCAGTGAGATAACATGGGGCAAAATTATATAGCGATTTATGGGCTATTATAAGAGAAATAGGGTTTTGAGCAGAAGGGAGATACGGGATCTGATTTATATTTTAATGGCATCATTCTGTCTACTGTGTTGTAGACAGACTGAAGGGGACCAAGGGTGAAATCAAGGAGACTGATTGCAGAAGCAGTTGGCAGAATTCTAGGCAAGACATAATGGTGGCTTAGTCCATGATGGCACCAGTAAAGGTTGTGAGATGTAGTTGGATTTGCTGGATTGTTTTGGCAGTGAGGGTGAGAGAATGCAAACAGGGGTGATTTCAAGGCTTTTTGCCAGAGCAACTAGAAGAGTGAGGTTTACTGAGATGGAGGAAGACCGTGGGAGGAGCAGGTTTTGAGGAAGAAGGTAGGGATTCATTTTGAACATATTTGAGGTGCTTATCACATACCCAGGTGGAGAAATATATGAGTTTGAAGTTTAGGGGAGAGGTTGGGGCTAGAATCATACATTTGGGAGGTGTCCATTTGTTTATGGAATAATAAGCTCCAAATCTGGATGAGATTGAGAGAATAGTATAGGTAGAAAAGAGAAGATGTCCAAGATTAGAGCCTAGTTCTAGCTCAGGTCTTAAAGGCTCAATTTTTTTTTTTTTTAATGTTTATTTCTTGGAGAGAGAGAATGAGTGGGGGAAGGGCAGAGAGAGAGGGAGACAGAATCTGAAGCAGGCTCCAGGCTCAGGCTGACAGCACAGAGCCTGACATGGGGCTCGAACCCACAAACTGCGAGATCATGACCCGAGCTGAAGTTGGACACTCAACCAGATGAGCCACCCAGGTGCCCCAAGGCTCAAATTCTTGATAATAGCTATCCAATATTGCTGTCTCTAGTATTATTAATAGATACTCATTAAAATCCTATAACATGGAGGCTGCCCCTCAGGAAGCTTTTGGATGATACGAAGAAATAAAATATAGGACATATATTTGAAAGGCTTAAATTACAGTAAAAGGATAATATATAATTACATGTCACAATGAGTGGAAAGGACTGTAAATTTACCTATTCTGCAGATGAAGAGATTACTTGGCATGGAAATGATTGACGAAGGTCTGTTGGAGGAAATGAGAATTGAACTAAATCTCAAATAATGAGGAACAGATTGGGGGGCACAGATTGGGAGGTCCCCAAGACTACTCTGAAGTTCAGTAATTTAGAAGGAGGACTCACAGAATTTAGAAAGCTTCTATATTCACAGTTGCTGTTTGTTACAGCAAAAGAAACATTAAAATTAACATCAGGAAGAGGCACATAAGTCAGGGTCTAAGAGAGTTTTAAGTGGGGGCTCCCCATTGTCCTTTCCCAGTGGTCATATAGACACCCCTTAACTTCTCCCAGCAATGATGTGTGGCAGTAGTCATGGAATATTGCTGGCCAGGGAAGCTCACTTAAGCTGTGGTGTCCAGGGTTTTTCCTAGGGTTTGGTCACATACACATGACACACTGCTGTGAGTTGTTTACCCTTAATCTATGGACTCTCCAGAGCTGATATGATGTGGCCCCAAGGTCCCCATCCACTGTAAGTCACATTGTAAATCACATTGCTAGCTTAGATTATTTGGCATTGCCCAAGACCCTCAAGTAAACAAAGACAACTATCAGGACATCCCAGAGATTTACCTCCCAGGAGCTGGGGACAAGGGCCAAACCTTTCTTTGGGTAAGGTTAATTTTTTCTGCATGGTGGTTGGCTGGGAGGGTGGTGCCCTCTATGTGGAGAAAGCATGAGCTGAGATACAGTAGGAATGTGTACACCATGTTTAGAGAACATCGTGGTGACTGCAATATGGCCTTGTACTTGAGAATATGAACTCTGGAGACATAGTGCCAGGATTTATATCCCAGCTGCCCTTTGCTAGCTGTGGAATTTATGGCAGTTATATAATCTATAACATCAGTAAAGCAAGGGTAGTAACAACACCTTCTTTATAGGCTTGTTGTGAGGAATTACTGTACAAAGTACCTAGAGTATGTCCTGACATAGTAAATGCTGTAGAAATCAGGAGTTTGTTCATCATTAATGATGAAATTCATCATCATGTCCTTAATCATTTACTCAGTGATTCTTTTTTGAGCACTAGTATGTTAAAGACTCATGTTCTGAGCCTCAGACCTTGAGTTCTAGATACCTAGGCAGTTTCCAGGTATCTACAGGGTTTGTGACTGATTTAATATTAACATGTTCAAAAAGAAATTAAATAATTTTTCGCACAAATGATTTTTACTATTGGCAGTACTATTAACTCAGTTTTGTTTTAAGATTATCAGCTGTTGCAGGGCGCCTGAATGGCTCAGTAGTTGAAGCGTTTGACTTCGGCTCAGGCTATGATATCACAGTTTGTGAGTTTAGCCCCACATCAGGCTCTCTGCTGTCAGCACACAGCTCACTTCAGATCCTCTGTCCCCCATCTCTCTCTGCCCCTCACCTACTCCGGCTCTCTTTCTCTCTCTCAAAAATAAGTAAACATTAAAAAAAAAAGATTATCAGCTGTTGCTATGAAGTTAAAACTTGTATTTAACTGGCAGTCAGTCAAATAACTTAATTTGGAGAGAAGTGCTGAACCATAGTTACATTAAGTGGAATTCATTGTGATACTTCTGCATCTGTTCTGTGGCTTCAGCTGTTACTTGAAGGCATGCTATGTCATCTGGCCTGTGGTATCCATGATAGAAATGATATCTTTCTAAAGAAGGGCTTTATCATAATACGCTGCCGCTTGAGGGCTTGCACTTGTAGAATTGCATTCCCTTCTCCTGTGCCATGTTTTGTTTTGTTTTGTTTTTAAATCAGTCCTGATTATCCTTTTTTTCCTTCTCTTTGGACCATGAAAAGCTTCAGGGTAGTGACTTTGGGAGCAGGACTTTGTGAAGAGACCTTTACATGGGAGAAGTAATTTACATGTAAGAGATAGGAAGGTATTTTTTAGGTATGTTATAGGCTTACTTTAAACATTTAACTTATGCTCCAAAGAAACTGTAATGTAATATTGCTACTATACCAAATTATTATTAATAGCTTTAATTGTATGTTTAAAAGTCATATTCATGGGGTGCCTGGGTGGCTCAGCTGGTTAAGCGTCTTGACTTTTGATCTTGACTCAGTTGTCAAGATCTCACAGTTTGAGAGTTCAAGCCCCACGTTGGGACTTGAACGTGAGACAGTCTCACAGTTCATGAGTTCAAGGCCCATGTTGGGCTCTGTGTTGACAGCACGGAGCCTGCTTGGGATTTTTTCTCTCCCTATCTCTGCCTTCCCCCCTCTCAAAATAAATAAATGAGTAAAACTTTAAAAATGTTAAAAAAAAAAAAAAGTCATGTTCACAGGCTTAAATCTGGATATCAGAATTAAGCAATTCTTGAAATGTATGAATATCACCTTAATATACTGATTACAAAGCAAAAAACCAAAATATATTAGCTGTTTCAAAGAATGGGCTAATAAAGAATAAATTTTGGTGAACTGGGAAGTTAATGTTAGCTTTCTTTTTGTATACATTTAGGTCTGTTTATGATGACCAACCAAATGCACACAAGAAGTTTATGGAAAAGTTAGATGCTTGTATCCGTAATCATGACAAGGAAATTGAAAAGATGTGTAATTTTCATCATCAGGGTTTTGTAGATGCTATTACAGAACTCCTTAAAGTAAGGACTGATGCAGAAAAACTGAAGGTAAGAAATGTTTTAAAATTCTCTTAACCTTTGGGGTGCCTGGGTGGCTCAGTTGGTTAAGCATCCGACTCTTGGTTTCAGCTTAGGCATGATGAGTCCCACATGGGGCTCCATGCTGCCAGTGTGGAGCCTGAGTGGGATTCTCTGTCTTCCCTTTCTCTCGCTCCTTCCCTGCTTGTGCGCCCGCGTTCTCTCCTAAAATAAATAAATAAACTTAAAATAAAAGAAACTTATTTAAAAAAAATTCTCTTTACCTTTGCTGTCATTAAATTACTGAAGTATTAGTTTGTAGTGCATATGTACAAATAATTATTAAATGTACTATTTTCAAGAAGTGAGTTAGTGTGTATATTTGGGAATGCTCTTTATGCTCTATTAACATAGTTGTCATGCTAATGACAGGAGTAATCTCTTTTTTGTAAAGCAAGTAATGCATTGACTTAACAGGATTTCTTTCCATGCAGGGAAATGAACGAAAAGAATTCATACAGTGAAAGACCTCATTTGCAGTTTTAGAATTTTAAAGACAATTAGTACAATAATGATAAAAACTATCCTCTAAAAACCTTTAAAAACTTACTATAAGTGATTATGTTCTCAAAATTATTTAATAATATTGAAACTTAGTTTAATAGCAAAGCATAATTTTCTTAAAGAAAGTTGGTGTGCATTTTCTGCCACAGAGCAAAAACGTTATTTATTAAATGAGACCTGGATTTGTTTAGCCAGAACTCAAAATATTTAGTTCTAAGAATTGTGCTATTTATCTTTCTTTACATTTGGAGAATTTAGCAGATAAAATGACCCTGGTTCACCAAAGGTTATGATTAAAAAACCATTATATAAAGGATATTCAGATAACAAGAGACCAAATACAGCATCAATGAGGTCACTGAGCATCTTTGTTCAGAAATTAATGAGATTTTTAATAAACTAGAATGTGCTTCCTTAGGATGATGACCTAATGAGTCACTTAATATGTGGGAAAATTTGAAGTTGAGCTTTGTCTGCACCTGCAGCATTAAAATGTTGCTGTGGATTGAGATTTCCGTGTTTGATGTTAATCAACCACCCAGTGTTTGCATTCAGCAAAGTATGAATGTTTAATTACCATAAAATGCAATCACCATTTCCTACAGACAATGAATGGCACATAGACCTCATTGAAGTTATCAAAAAGGGACCAGTGGTCAATTGGGTCAGTGATTTGAATTGTTTGACAGACTTAGAGAAGCAAGTAAAGTTCAAAAATCTAGATTAAATTTGAGAAGTTTGCCACAGAATCTGTTAAAAAGAACTGTCATAAGTAATTGAAGTTAACAAAAGCCCTTTTCAATCAAAAGTTCAAGTTCAAGCTGTAGAGTTAATTTGAATTTGCATTTCTTTGTTCTAAGTTTCTCATGAAGCATGATCTAATTACAAGGGTGAGCAGTTATATCAGGGAAGTTTTATGCATATTTGTCTAACTAAGGTGAAATTATTTTTAAGGTACAAGTTACTGATACCAACCGAAAATTTCAAGATGCTGGAAAGGAGGTGAGAATATGATATATTTCTTGTATGCTCAATTTGTGGATGCAGTTTAACTGTTTGCTTAAAAATATGAACATTTCTTCTTTTCTAAGGTGATAGTCCAGACTGAAGATATTATTCGATGTAGAATTCAGCAGAGGAATATTACAACAGTAGTAGAAAAATTGCAGTTATGTCTTCCAGGTGAGTTAAACTTGTCTACAGTGTAATGCTTGGCTTGGTAAAATTATAATCTAATGATAGTGTTTGGTCATTATTCATTATGGGAATTACAGATTATTTGGTGATTGCCCCCAAAAGCTCATGGTTATCTTCCTTGCCCATTTTAGCCCTTGAATTTTCATGGTCTTCTTATCTTATAAAGTCCCTGTTTGATGATCTGTCACATCAGGTTCCTAGAAAAACCTGCACCTCTCCCTCTCCCATTTCCTCCCGCCTAGTTTGTCCTTTGTCCCTCACCCCCCTCCCACTGCTTTTTTGTTTTTCCTCAGAATACTTTCCCATGGAGGAGAGTGTCTTTTCATTACGTTTCCTTGCCTTTTCCTAATTTGCCTCATTTTTTATAACTAGTTTTCCATTGTTTTCTGTTTGTCATTTAAGCAGGTTGGTGTTGCTTTGCTCACAGTCTCATTTTGCTGATAAAATAAGCAAACATCCAAAAGTGCTAGGTCTTCTCACTTCTTTGGTCTTGCCTTTACTCCTATGTTTTGGAAAGACTGACTTTTTAGGTTTCTGAGTTTTTGATCTCTCTGTTACAGCTCAGATATTACTGGGACATCAAATAAATTCTGAAGAAACTAACCAGTATTTTCTTTCCCCTGATGTATCCTGTTCAGACAAAAGGAAGCATGTGTATGTCCTCTTTTCTTCATATAGTAAACTGAATCCATCTTAGTGTCCCATCTTCTAAACTTATTTTTTTTAAGGAAAGAACCTGAACCTTTATCCTGGAGAATAGAATGAGATGCTTTGTGTGATATTTATATAATATAAAATTACCTTTGAACACAAATTGTATGTTAAAACTGTCAGATTTTATTTTATTAAACAATTTTTTTAATGTCTATTTTTGAGAGAGAGAGAGAGAGAGAGAGAGAGAGAGAGTGTGAGTGGGGGAGGGGCAGAGAGAGAGGGAGACACAGAATCTGAAACAGGCTCCAGGCTCTGAGCTGTCAGCACAGAGCCCGATGTGGGGCTTGAACTCAAGAACCGCGGGATCATGACCTGAGCCAAAGTCGGATGCTTAACCGACTGAACCACACAGGCACCCAAAAACTGTCAGATCTTATTAGCTAAAAAACATTGTTTTCTGACTTTGTGAGATTAACTTTTCTTTTTTTTTTAGAATCACTGAAATTCTACCCAGTTTAATCTTGGATGCTTGCACACTAACTTTGAGTAAATAAAATGTCTGCTTATTATGTTCAGTTTCAGGATTGAGAATGTACTTCCTTCTAGTAATGTTTAATAATATGTCTTTGCCACCATCAGATACAGTGAAGTAGCCATGAAGACAGTCTCTAAGTTTGATTGCTTTGTCCCTAAATGGTAATAAGCCTAAAAATTTGGGTACTGATAGAATGAGAAAGCTGAATTGGGCTTATTCCCCTATGCAGCTATTTGGAATAGAAAAATAAAGGGAAGTAGACATTAGACTTTTGTTACTGCTACTGTTTTTGCTTTCAAGGCTGGGCAGGTGATCTGAGTTTATGTAAACATTGTGTTCCTAATAGCCACATTGAGAACTACCTCCTTTCCTCTATTAGCCTTTTATCTAATTATCCAGTCGTAAATACTTTTTTGTGTCAGCCATTATGGTAGATATTGGAAGTATAAATTTGAAAATGAGACATTCCCAGCCCTGAAGAGTCCTACAGTCTAATGTGAATAAAGACAAATAAGCTATTAATTATTGTACAATTGCTTAACTCCTCCTTGGATTAGGAGTATGAGAGGGTATAAGAAGTCATAGGGTAAACAATGTATTTTCCTGGTACATTAGTTTTACTTGATTATTTTTGAGGAGAGTATTATTTTTATATGGAAATAATATAAGATAGATAAGAAAGTTGCAGGAGTTGTTGAGGTAAAACAGGAGACTTCAAAGAAAGTTTATACTTGTAGCAGCAGTTTTAGGCTTTTTCCCAGGTTATGTGTTCACTGTAATGCTTTGGTTGGAAAATATGAGAAATACTTGCTTGCAATATAGGGGCTGTGATAGAGATACACATAGGGACCACAGGGTTGAGGTGGTTCACTGTTGCCACCATCGCAGTATTACGGATTTCAGATAAATGAATAATGTCTTCTATGAACTTGAAGACCCCTGGGAAGTAGCCAAAATAGAAAATCTGGGAAAAAAGTATTCTGTCTTTCTGGTCTGTGAAAATGTGAGCTGGCTTGATGAGTCAATAATAACTTACTCACTTTATACTTTGAAATTCTACTAAGGATAAATGGTAATCTGCATAGTTGCATTAAAACCTTTTTTGGTGGCAAAGCTGAATGCTTCTTGCTGAAGCTTATAACAACTTTTATTGACTAATTGCATTTCTGAGTCCATAATAGAAATGGTAAAACAAAGTTGCTTTGTTATGTTTATTTATGATTTTATTATAATTCACTCTCTGCTGTACACTTTTGAGGGTTTTTTTCTATGTCAATTTGGTGTAAAATTTTGCTTAGTGAGCTATAACACGCTTGTGTTTGGTATATGAATATTATTTGAGATATTGAATCAAAATTAATCTCAATCAGCTTTGTTTCCTGAGTAACTAAAGTCCAAACTTCTAATTCCACCGCAGAGAAGATATATAAGTTTCTGAATATGATAATTATCAGTTGGTTAAAGCCTCAGTTATAGGTGTCTGCATATGGAAGTATTCCAAATTCCAGATAATGTGTATAAATAATGTAATGTTCAATATACATAGACATTAAAATGTCTTTTATTTATTTGAAGTATAACATTTTATTTGAAAATATAAGCCTGAATTAAAGTACAGAGAAAAGTGATGAATTTATAATAGGTTCTTCCCTTTAATTTTTTCATCTCAACTTTTTTTTATTTTGAAAGCTAAAATAAGTTATTTTTTAATGCAGTGCTGGAAATGTACAGTAAGCTAAAAGAACAGATGAGTGCAAAACGGTGAGTTGTTTCTTTCTTATTTTTCATAGGAATCTTCTTTTTCTATTAAAGAAAGCATGGATAAACTTAGTATAAATTATAGTGAGTCATGTGAAGTTTTGCTCTCTACCTTTATTCCTTTTCATGCAATTTGCCCGTCAGGATCATTTAATAAAACAATTCTTAGCCACTGATTTGTGGATCCTTGTCCTTTATAAGTGAAATCAAAGATTGATAATATTGATGAAGGACAAACAGACAACTGAACAGGAGTGAAAAAATATTGATTAGCTTCTGTGTTAACATTGCATACAATCAAAAGCTAAGTGTGTTGTGGGATCACAATGGAAGCAGTGTAGGTAGTTATATTTTGACAGTCTAGGCTAGTCATGTTCTGTATTATAACAAAAAATGAATACATGACATATGAAAATAATTTGCAGTACTTTATTGATTACCATAGAATCATTAGATGTAATAATGTTTAAAATGTTTTAAAGATGAGCAATTTTAAAGTAACAGAAAAATCAGAATAAATGAGAATATTCCACATTTAGAATAGGGAAGTAGTGATTTCCTCTTAGTTTATTAATAACTGCTTAATTATCACAGTACATTATATACAAATCTATACTTAAAGATCTGTGCATATCCTGCTTTATAGTACTAAACATTGAATTTTATTGGCCTTTACCAATTGATACTAATTAGTAGAATTATTTTTTTCATTCTTAATACGTGAACCGTAAATTATCCTGAAAGTCTTTTGTTTTATATATATAATGAATATATTTTCTTTTTCTATCTGAGTTGTATGTCTTCACATTTTAAAAATCCAGGTAATAGTTCTGTGTATTTGTTGCAGAAAAACAGATATCATCTTCCCTACTTCCATTCATCATTCCTCCTTGCTAGGGGCAAAACCTTTGACCTCTTTTAAGGGATTATTTTGATATTTACATTTATGCCTTTAAATAACTAACTTCTATTGTTTCTTCACTGTTTTCCAATTTAGGGCATTATATATTTTTTCAATAACATAATCTAATATTAAACAAATTTTTTTAATGTTTAGTTATTTTTGAGAGAGAGAGGGCTAGAGACAGAGCACAAGCAGGGGAGGGGCAGAGAGAGAGGGAGACACAGAATCTGAAGCAGGCTCCAGGCTCTGAGCTGTCAGCACAGAGCCCGATGTGGGGCTCGAACTCACGAGCTGTGAGATCGTGACCTGAGTTAAAGTAGGGCACTTAACCAACTGAGCCACCCAGGCACCCCCATAATCTAATATTTATATTCAGTTCCCCCACTCCCCCCCCCCCCCCCCAGATATCTTATATTTTCTTTCCTTTCCTGAAACATTGGTTGGTATGTACTTTTTTGTCCCTTTAACCTGCAACAGTCTTCCTACTTTGTTTTTCCCGAAAGGGTCCAGGTTAGTTGTCTTGTAGACCAAGCCATTTTGGATTTGTTTATTTTCTCACGATTAGATTCAGATGAAATATTTTTGGTATGAGTATGACATAAATGATATTGTGTACCTCTTACTCTATGAGATCAGAAGGCGTATACTGTTAGATTGTCTCTAGGTTATGCTAAATTGGATCATTTGGTTAAGAGGATGACTACAGATCACTTGAAAGGTATCTTTTCTCTTTGCATTTACTAAGTAATCTGTGGGGTGATATTTTGAGTCCTATTTCCTTAACAACCTTTCACCCACCAGTTTTAGGATTCTTGCTTTAATCAGTTATTATATTGGGATTACAAAATGGTGATGTTTTATAATTCTGTCATTCCAAAATGGTGATTTTTTAAAATAATTTTATCATTCTTTTGACATTTATTAGCTATTTTTCTTAATATAAAGAAGCTTTTCTTTTTTTTAGCTCTTCCTTTTTATTTCCCTTTGCTTTTTTTTTCCTTTTTCTGATTATCACTTTGGACTCATGGATTTTTTTAAAAAAATAAATGTATTGAGACACCTGGGTGGTTCAGTTGGTTGAGCGTCTGACTTCGGCTCAGGTCACAATCTCGGAGTTTGGGAGTTCGAGTCCTGTATCGGGCTCACTGCTGTCAGTGCACAGCCCACTTTGGATCCTCTGTCTCCCTCTCTCTCTGCCCCTCCCCTGCTCATGCTTGCTTGCTCTCTCTGTCTCTCAAACATAAGTAAACCTTAAAAAAGAAAATAAATAGTTATAATCTTTTCTTTTTTTTATGTTCAAATTTGTCCCATATTTGGCTAGGGGAACCCCTCAGGCCAATTTCTGTGTCCTCATTTGTCTTTGAATACTTTCTTGTTTATCACACATGTTCCAAGCTCACATTTTCCTTTTCTTGCCCTAGACCTAGAATAGCCATTTTCCAAGATACCCTAGTTCCTTGTTTTTTTTCCTAATGTTTATTTATTTTTGAGAGAGAGACAGAGTATGAGTGGGGGAGGGGCAGAGAGAGACGGGAGACACAGAATTCGAAGCAGGCTGAGCTGTCAGTACAGAGCCCAACTTGGGGCTTGAACCCACGAACTGTGAGATCATGACCTGAGCCGAAGTTGGATGCTTAACCGACTCAGCCACCCAGGTGCCCCTAAGGTACCCTAGTTCCTTTTAGTAAAGAAATGTATTTAGAAACAGATCTGCTTGCTAGGTGGGCTTATTACCCCCCCCTCCCCCAGACACACACCTCTCATGCCCTCTAGCTTCCAGGGTTGCCGTTGAAAAGTTTGAAGCCATTCTGATTTCTTTAGTTTGTGATCTGTTTTTTTTCTCTTTTAGAATAATCTTCTCGGGGTGCCTGGGTGGCTCGGTCTGTTGGGCAGCCAACTACAGCTCAGGTCATGATCTCGCGGTCTGTGAGTTCAAGCCCCGCGTCGGGCTCTGTGCTGACAGCTCAGAGCCTGGAGCCTGCTTCTGATTCTGTGACTCCCTCTCTCTCTGCCCCTTTTCTGCTTGCTCTCTGTCTCTCTCTCAAAAGTAATAAACATTAAAAAAAATAGAATAATCTTCTCTTCTGTGGTCTGCAGTTTCCTGATGATGTGCTTTGATGTGGGTCTGTTTACTTCCATTGTGCTGGGTACTTGGTGAACCTGTCTGGAATTTAACCTGGAAGCTGTTCTTTGATCTGATAATGTCTTTAAGTTCTAGGACATTTTCTTGAATTATTTTTGCCTGTTTTCTTTTTTTAAATTTTTTTGAATGTTTATTCATTTTGAGATAGAGAGGTACAGTGCAAGTGGGGGAGGGGCAGAGAGAGAGGGAGACACAGAATCCAAAGCAGGCTCCAGGTTCTGAACTGTCAGCACAAAACCTGATGTGGGGCTTGAACCCACAAACCGTGACATCATGACCCGAGTTGAAGTTGGACACTTAACCCACTGAGCCACCCAGGCACCCCTGTCTTTCTGTTTTCTTGATTCTAGAACAGATAGTGATGTTTAGTCTTCTAGATTGGCCCTCTTATTTTCTTTACTCTTCTTTAACAATTTTTTTTGACTCTCTACTCAGTTTCTAGGATATTTCTTCATTTTTATTTCCTAAAAAATAATGCTGATTTTATTTCATTTCTGCTCTCTGATTTTTAATTTCTAAGAACTGTGTTTTGATCTCCAAATATTTCTTTGTACTTTTTCTTTTTTTCTTTTTTTCTTTCTTTCTTTCTTTCTTTCTTTCTTTCTTTCTTTCTTTCTTTCATAACCTGTTATTGATTCATTGCTAACAGTATTTTGTCTTACCTCTGAGATTTTAGATCTATTATTTATATCTCTCCTTGCATATAGTCTGTTTCCACAGAGTACCTCCACCCCCCCCCCCCCCCCCGCATTTTTGTTTTGTTTATTTTTTTCTTTAATCTCTGACTTTGTTGGTAGAGGTGTTTCTCAGATCTGGTAATTCCTTGGTTGACTGCTCATATTTAAATACAGTGGACATAGCTGATTGGAAGCTTTGGCATGTGGGTGGGACTTGTTGATTGTGAATTTCACTGTGAGATTACCTAGCTGGGCTGTTTAGTTGGTGAGCCTTTGATGTTAATATCTGGAGTTATTTCTTCTGGGGCCCCTCAGATTCCCTAGAGGAGACTTTTCCTGTCTCTTGTCTGGAGGGTAAAGATCTGACTGCCAGCATTCTGGGATCTGAGGTGGTGAAGAGGGCATTTGGTATATATAAACTCTGTTAATCCTCTTGTTTTCATATCAGTACTACTGCCCTCAGCCTTGGGTGGTCTTCCCCTGTTCAGAGATTATCTATTTTAGTCTCTTTAGTATTTTGCCAAAATGCAGAAAGGTGACTCAGATGACTAAGTGGAGTTTGCTTCTTAAACACATTTTCAACCAATATTCCTTACTTCAGCTCTCCTTTCACTCCCTCTTCCCTAAGTAGTGGAATTCCTATAAATTATTGACATTTTTGGAGATTCTAGAGAATATTCTTGGCTTCTCAACTATTGACTTAGAATTTAGTTTTCTAAGATATGCTGAGTTTTTTTTTTTTGTTTGTTTGTTTTTTTGTTTTTTGTTTTTTGTTTTTTTTACCACATGTCCATCAGCTTTCAACATTCTAAAATTTTGTTCTCTGTTCTCCTTTTCTTTTTATCTGTGTGGGCTTATGCTTTTTTAAAAAATCTCTTCATGTTAGTTTATTGGAATTTCAAGAAGGAGTCAAGGTAAAAAGCATGTATTCAGGCTGCCATTGCACTAGATACCTAGGACCCCACTTCTGGTGCCTTGCCATATTTTTGTCAAGATAAATATCCATATGGAGTAATAAAGGGCGTGAGCAGATGTTATTCCTGGTGATCATTAGAGGTTGCAAATTAGTGACCTGCAGAATCAAACTGGCCCACAGATATATTTGGTTTGATTTGTAAAATGTAAAAAAAAAATGTTTTTTGTTAGTTACTATCACTTCACATTCTTTAAGAGATGTCTGGATTTGTGTTCTGATGACTCCCAAAGCTTGACTCCTGAGCTTGGTTTTGACATCTCTGATTCTTGTTGAGTCTTTTCACATGGATATTCCACTATCTCAAGTTCAACATGTCTGCAACAGGTTTAAAATCTTTGCATATTTTGAGGGTTGGTCCCTTTTCTGTCACGTGTTGTAAAATATTTACTCTGTGGTGCAGTTTTTTATTTTTTTAAGTTTTTTGTTTAGTGGTTTTTTTAGACCCAGATACACAAATCATAAGTCTGTAGCTCCATGAATTTTTTTTATATACATTTTTTTAAGTTTATTTATTTATTTTTAAGAGAGAGAGAGAGAGTGTGAATGGGGCAGGGGCAGAGATAGAGGGGGCGACAGAGGATCCAAAGCAGGCTCTGTGCTGACAGCAGAGAGCCCAATGTGGGTATCAAACTCATGAACTGCGAGATCATGAGCTGAGCTGAAGGCTGATGTTTAACTGACTGAGCCACACAGGTGCCCCTGTAGCCCCATGAATTTTTAAAAAGCAAATACACCTTTATTTATAACCACCAAGATCAAGATTTGAACATTATTTCTACCCCAAAAGCTTTTCTCATACTCTATTCCAGTCATTACCCCAAACAAGATTTAGAACACTTCCATCACCCTTTTATGCCCCATTCTAATCGGTTCTTCCTCCCTCCTCCAGAGGTAACTTCTTTCTGATTTTTGTCACCAATGGTTAGTTTAACATTTTCTCAGAAGTGATATAAATAGAATCATAGAATATATATTTTTTCTTGTCTAGTACTTTTCACTCCAAATGTTTTGAGATTCATCCGTATTATTGCATATACCAATTGTTTGTTTCTTTTCATTGCTGAGTAGTATTCAGTTCTAAGAATTTGTTTACCCATTTACCGGTTGGTGGGTATTTGGGTTGTTTTTAGTTCGGAGGTGTTATGAATAAGACTATTATAAAATTAGTGTACAAGTCTTTGTAGGCAGATGTTTATATTTCTCTTTAATATATGCACAGGAGTAGAATTGCTGGGTTATAGTGTAGGTGTAGGCTACCTTTTTATTTTTTCAAATGGTTGTACCATTTTGTACTCCAATCAGCAATGAGAATTTTAGATACTACACATCCTTGCCAACATACAATACTGTAAGTCTGTTCTAGATGAGCCATTTTGATACATATAGAATGATATCTCAGTGTGGTTTCAATTTACATTTCTCTGATGACTGATGTTGAGTGCCTTTTCATTTGCTATTCATTTGTGTATTTTCTTTTGTAAAATGTCAGTTCAAGTCCTTTGCTTATAATTTTAGGTTTAGAGACACATTAAAAAATATTTTTTAATGTTTATTTCAGGGAGAGAGAGAGAGACAAAACGTGAGCAGGGGAGAGGCAGAGAAAGAGAGGGAGACACAGAATCTGAAGCGGGCTCCAGGCTCTGAGCTGTCAGCACAGAGCCTGACGCAGGGCTTGACCCCATGAATCGTGAGATGATGACGTGAGCTGACGTCGGATGCTTAACCAACTGAGCCACCCAGGCGCCCCAGGTTTAGAGACGTATTGAGCAGAAAGTACAGAATTCCCATATGCCTTCCTCTCCCTCACAGTTTCTTGTATGAGTATAGTACATTTCCTACAATTCAAGAACCAATATTGACACGTTTTTAAGTCTACAGTTTATAATAGGGTTTAGGGTTCACTCTTATATCATACAGTTTTGTTGATTTTGACAAATGCATAGTGTCACATCTACCGTGACAACATTATACAGGCTTTATTGCCTGAAAAATCCCTTGTGCTTCATCTCTTTCCCCATCCCTCCCTTACCAAACCCCTGCCAATCACTGACCTTTCTATAGTTTTGCCTTTTTCATAATGTCCTATAGTTGGGATCATACAATATGTGTTCTGTTCAGACTGGCTTTGTTCACTTAACAATATGCATTTAAGATTCCTCCATGTCTTTTTATGGCTTGATAGCTTATTTGTTTTTATTGATGAAAAATATTGCATTGTATGGATGCACCATTCACCTATTGAAGGACATCTTGGTTGCTTCTAATTTCTGGCAGTTAAAAATAAAGCTGCTGTAAACGTTTGTGTGCACGTTTGTGTGGACATAACTTTTCAGTTCATTTAGGTAAATACCTGGGGGTACAGTTGCTAGATCATAGAGAGAGGCTGTATTTAGCTTTGTAAGAAACAGCCAAACTGTCTTCCAGAGTGGCTTTACTATTTTACATTCTCAGCACTAATCAATGGGAGTTCTGTTGCTCCACACCGTCACCAGGATTTGGTGTTGTCAGTGTTTTGGATTTTAGCCATTCTAGTAGATGCATGGTAGTATCTTGTTTTAACTTGCAATTCCGTATTGGCATGTGATAGCATTTTTTTCGCATGCTTCTTTGCTATGTGCATATATTCTTTGGTGAGGTATCTGTTCAGATCTTTTGTACACTTTTATTTTTATTTATTTTCAATTTTTTTAAGTTTATTTATTTATTTTGAGAGAGAGAGGGGCAGAGGGAGAGAAAGAATCCCAAGCAGGCTCCACACAGTCAGCACAGAGCCTGATGCCAGGCTCAAACTCAAACCACGAGATCATGACATGAGCTGAAATCAAGAGTTGGACACTTAACCGACTCAGCCACCCAGACGCCCCTACACTTTTAAATATGGTTGTTGGTTTTCTTATTGTTGACTTCTAAGTGTTTTTTTTTATATTTTATAGTACTATGTGTTTTGAAAATATCCTCTCCCATTCTGTAGCTTATCTTTTTAGTCTCTTAACAATGTCTTTTTAGAACAGAAGATACTCACTGCCAAATCCAAGGTCACTTAGATTTTCTTCTGTGTTATTTTCTAGAGTTTTGTGTCTTACATTTATGTCTGTGATCCATTATGAGTTAATTTTTGTGAAATCCATTCATGAACATGGAATATCTCTCCATTTATTTAGATTTTCTTTGATTTCTTTCATCAGAGTTTTGTGGTTTTCTTCACATAGATCTTGTATATATTTGGTTAGATTTATACATAATTCATTTTTTGGTGCTAAAGTAAATGGTATTGTGTTTTTAATTTCAAATTCCAGTTCTTCCTTGCTGGTTTACAGAAAGGCAGTTGACTTTGGTATGTTAGCCTGGTATCCTGCAACCTTCCTATAATCACTGACTAGTTCTGGGAATTTTTTTGTTGTTGATTGTTTGGGGTTTTGTACATGGACAATCATGTCATCTGCAGACAAGGCTTTTCTTTCTTCCTTCCTAATATGAATACCTTTTATTACTTTTTCTCTTATTGAATTAGCAATGAATATCAGTATGATGGTTAAATAGGAGTGGTGAGGAGGAACATCCTTGCCTGTTTCTGATCTCATGGGGAGAAGCATTACGTTTCTCACCACTAAGTATGATGTTAGTTTTGTATGATTTTTATTCTTTTAAATTTAAGGTGTGTTTTATAGCCCAGAATATGGCCTATATTGGCGAATGTTCTATGTGAGCTTGAGAAGAATATATATTCTGTTGTTGGATGAAGTATATTCTGTAAATGTCCGTGAAACCCAGTTGACTGATAATGCTCTTTAGTTCAACCATATCCTTAACTGAATTTCTGGCTGCTGGATCTGTCGATTACCAGAGGAGTTTTGAGGTTTTCAACTATATTAGTGGATTTATTTGTTTTCCTTGCTGTTCTATCAATTTTTGCCTCACATATTTCGATACTTTGTTATTAGGTACATGCACATTAAGGATTGTTATGTCTTTTTAGATACTGATCATTTTATCATTATGTAATACTTCTATCTCATAATTTTCCTTGCTCTGAAGTCTGCTTTATCTGAAATTAATATAGCTACTCCAGTGTTCTTTTGATTAGTGTTACCATAGTGTATCTTTTTCCATCCCTTTACTTTTAATCTCTCTTGTATTTTTATATTTAAAGTATTCCTTTGATGCAACATATGGTTGCATCTTGTGTTTGTTCTCCACCTAGAATTGTAGAACTTCTATAAGAAAATATAGGAGTTTCTCTTCGTAATACTGGGGTAAGCAAAGATATTTTTTAGAAGGATCACAAAAAGCTATACAAAATTGAAAATTGGACTTCAAATAAAAACTTATTTATCAAAAGACTCTTGTAAGAAAATTGGTAGGCAAGCCACAGACTAGGAGAAAACATTTGAAAGATTATTTTTTTGTGACAGGACTCATAGCCATAATATGTAAAGAGCTTTTACAAATTAATAAGAAAAAGGAAAAAAAAGAATGAAAATAGGAACTTCTAGTTTCTGTTCTGACATGTAAAAGAGCCTTGTAGTAATCATTCCTGTCTTTACAACAAGAAGTTAAACTGAAAATAAAAAACCTTTTTTAGATCCATTGGAAAACTGAAATTATAGGGCAATCTGCTACACCCCGAATTAGAGAGACAGGCAATAGAGGCTATCACAGTTTACTGAGAGCAGAAGCCCCTGCTGGAGCTTGGTAGGAACATTTAAAGGTGATTGAGCATGTTCTGGCTTCAGAGATAAAAATTTGGAGGGGCCCAGGAAGTCCACTACTCTTTAATGAGTTTTAGCTTCAGGAGCCCTACCAGAGTCTAGATCTGGTGGAGCCCTACCAGTGAAGATCACAGAAAAATACCAACCAAGAAAGAAAAAAGTAACCAGTTTGAAATAAGCCCTAAGTGTATTCTTAGCAAAGGCCCGCTGGCAAAATTTTGATATGAATCCCATTACTTCAATAGATGTTAAGCTTAATAGCTTTTTTGTTTGTTCTTCTTTTTTTTTTACCCTAAATTATTTAATTTATTTTTTTAATTTGCATCCAAGTTAGTTAGCCTGTAGTGCAACAATGATTTCAGTAGTAGATTCCTTAATGCCCCTTACCCATTTAGCCCATCCCCCCTCCCAGCACCCCTCCAGTGACCCTCTGTTCTCCATATTTAAGAGTCTCTTCTGTTTTGTCTCCCTCCGTGTTTATATGATTTTTGCTTCCCTTCCCTTATGTTCATCTGTTCTGTGTCTTAAAGTCCTCATATGAGTGAAGTCATATGATATTTGTCTTTCTCTGACTGACTTATTTCGCTTAGCATAATACCCTCCAGTTCCACCCACGTAGTTGTGAATGGCAAGATTGCATTCTTTTTGATTGCCGAGTAATACTCCATTGTATATATGTACCACATCTTTATCCATTCATCCATTGATGGACATTTGGGCTCTTTCCATACTTTGGCTGTTTTCAGTAGTGCTGCTTTAAACATTGGGGTGCATGTGCCCCTTCAAAACAGCATACCTGTATCCCTTGGATAAATACCTAGTAGTGCAATTTCTGGGTTGTAGGGTAGTTCTATTTTTAATTTTTTGAGGAACCTCCATACTGTTTTCCAGAATGGCTGCACCAGTTTGCACTCCCACCAACAGTGCAAAAGAGATCCTCTTTCTCCACATCCTCACCAGCATCCGTTGTTGCCTGAGTTGTTAATGTTAGCCATTCTGACTGGTGTGAGGTGGTATCTCACTGTGGTTTTGATTTGTAGTTCCCTGATGATGAGTGATGTTGAGCATTTTTTCATGTGTCAGTTGGCCATCTGGATGTCTTCTTTGGAGAAGTGTCTATCCATGTCTTTTGCCTATTTCTTCACTGGATTATTTGATTTTTGGGTGTTGAGTTTGAGAAGTCCTTTATAGATTTTGGATACTAACCCTTTGTCTGATATGTTGTTTGCAAATATCTTCTCCCATTCTGTCTGTTGCCTTTTAGTTTTGCTGATTGTTTCCTTTGCTGTGCAGAGGCTTTTTATTTTGATGAGGTCCCAGTAGTCCATTTTTGATTTTGTTTCTCTTGCCTCCAGAGACATGTTGAGTAAGAAGTTGCTGCAGCCAAGTTCGAAGAGGTTTTTGCCTGCTTTCTCCTCAAGGATTTTGAGGGCTTCGGGTCTTAAATTTAGGTCTTTCATCCATTTTGAGTTTCTTTTTGTGTCTGGTGTAAGAAAGTGGTCCAGGTCCATTCTTCTGCATGTCACAGTCCAGTTTTCCCAGCACCACTTGCTGAAGAGACTGTCTTTATTCCATTGGCTATTCTTTCCTGCTTTGTCAAAGATTAGTTGGCGATATGTTTGTAGGTCCATTTCTGGGTTCTCTATTCTGTTCCATTGATCTGAGTGTCTGTTTTTGTGCCAGTACCATACTGCCTTCATGATTACAGCTTTGTAATGCAGCTTGAAGTCCGGTATTTCTTCTTGGGACAGTTTTCATATCTTATGTTTTATGAAGGACTTTGACCACTTTATCTGAGTTGTTTAATTTATTGGCATAAACTTTTATCCTTTTAATGTCTGCAGGATCTGTAGAAATGTTCATCTTTGTCATTTTCAGTGTTAGCAATTTGTATTAATTTGCCTTGATTTGTATGAAACAAGGCTTATCAATTTTATGGATGTTTTCTTTTCTTTTCTTTTTTTTTTTTTTGAGAGAGAAAGAGCTCTCACACATGCTCGAGTGGGGGAAGGGCAGAAGATGAGGGAGAGAGAATCCTCAGGCTCCACACCTAGCTTGGAGCCCAACTTGGGCGTGGAGCCAGAAACCATGCAGGCCTTGATCTCATGGCTCTTGGATCATGCCCTAGCCAAAATCAAGAGTTGGACGCTCAACTGACTGAGCCATCCAGGCGCCTATTTTATGGATATTTTCAAAGATCTAACATTTGAGTTTATTTACTCTTTGATTTCTGTTTTTGTTTTTATTATTTCCATTGTTATACTTGGGGTTTAATTTGTTCTTTTTCTTTCTTCAGACAGTGGAAATTTAGAACAGTGATTTTATGGCTTTCTTTTTTATTACACACATTTAAAGTTATACATTTTCCTCTGAGAACTGCTTTATTTGCACCCCACAACTTTTGAAATGTTGTTTTTACTATCTTTTAGTTTAAAATATTTTCTTTTTTTTTTTTTTTTTTTTACTTTTGGGTTATTTACAAGTGTATTGTTTACTTTTCAAGTACTTGGAAGATTTTTGGGATATATTATGATCTTTATTATTAATTTCTAGTTTAATACTATTGGGTGAGTGAACATACTCTGTATGATTTCAGACCTTTGACATTTATTGAGACTTGTTTAGTGACCCAGCATATCACCTGTCTTGATGAATATTTCACGTGTGCTTGAAGAGACTGTGTATTTTGCAGTTGTGGCTTTAATGTTCTAGAAATACCAGTTAGGTTGTGTTAGTGTTAAAACAGTTCAAATTTTCTTTTCCCTTAGTGTTTTGTTTTGTTGGCCAGTTCTATCAGGGGTAAGAAAAGGGTGTTAAGTTTTCAACTATTGTGGTATGTCTATTTTCCCTTTAGTTCTTTAAATGTTCTTTTATGTATTTCAAAGCTCTGTTATTAAATGCATTCACATTTATGATTGTTTTATAATCTTACTGTTTGACTCTGTATCATATGAAATGTCCTTCTTTATCTTTGGTGATATTCTGTGTCTTGAATTCAACTTTGCCTGGTGTTGATGTGGTCATTTTAGTTATTCCAGCATGCTTATACTAGATGTTTCATGATGTATCTTTTGACTTTTTTTTTACTTTTAACCTCTTTATATTTAAAATGTGTTTCTTACCAATAGCATATAGCTGGGTGTTACTTTTTTTCATCCAGTAGGCAATCTCTACTTTGTTCTAGACCATTTACAATTATTTAATATTATTATGGTTGACTTTTTAATCTTGCTGTTTTCTGTTTGTCTGATTCCTTCCTTCCTTCCTTCCTTCCTTCCTTCCTTCCTTCCTTCCTTCCTTCCTTCCTTTTTATGACTAAGTTTTTTTAGTATATATATTTATCTCTAACTCTGTTCACTTACTAGTATATATCTTTGTTAAACATTTTAGCAGCTACTCTAGAGAGCACAATATGCATGTTTAACTCACCACAGTTCACTTTCAAATAATGTTGTTAGACTTCATCAAAATATAAAACTTATAACAGTATAATTGTATTTATTCCCGCCCTCTGTTTGTTGTGTTTTTGTTTTAACATAATTTACTTATGATATACATATATGTTATATATATCATACACCTATTAACCATAATTAAAAGAGAGTTTTTAATAAAACTTACCCACTTAACCTTTCTGTTGCTCTTTTTCCCTTTTTGCAGATACAGACTTCTAACTGGTATAATTGTCTTTAGCATGATAAATTTTGTTTAGTATTTATTGTAGTACACATCTGTCTTCTGAAGAAAAGTTTCTTGCTTTGTGTATCTGGAAATGTGTTTATTTCACACATTACAAATGTAATTAGATTTGTATATTAGATTTGTAATTAGATCTTTTTTCCTCTGGCTACTTTTATGATTTTACTTCATATGTTTTGTTTTTATAAGTTTGACTGTGATGTGCTTAGGTGTGATTTTCTTTGCAGTTATATTACTTGGAGGTTATTTAGCTTATTTTGAATCTGTGAGTTGATACTTTTCATCAATTTAGAAAATTTGGGGACTCTTATTTCTTCAAATATTTCTTCACCATTATTTTCTCTCTCTCCTTTCTTTTGGGAACTCCAGTTATATGTATGTTTGATCATTTAATGTCCGTAATTTCTAGGAACTCTCCTTTTCTCTTTTCTGTTTCATACTGGATAAATTTTTGGACCTATCTTAAACTTTACTGAGCCTATTTTTATTGATCTCACAGTATTCTGAGATCCTGTTTTTTTCTTTGTGTGTATGTATTTGTGCATTTTGCATAATGTCTGTTTAGTTGTCTTCACATTTATGAATAGTTTTTTCTTCCGTATCTAGTCTGCTATTAAATAGTCCATTGAGTGAATGAATTCTTCATTATGATATTTTATTTTCAGCTTTTTCTTTTGATTCTTTGTTATAATATCTGTTTCTCCACTACACTTCCCCATCTCTTCATGATTATTAACTACTATTTTTTTATTAGATTCTATAATACATATTGTTGTTAAAGTTTCATCTGTTAATTACAAGCTCTAGGCCACCTGTATGTATACTTCTGTTGACTTTTTTCTTTTACTTTTGGGTCACAGTTTTCTACTTATTTATGTATCTTGTAATTTTTTCTTATATGTAGGATATTGTATTTAGGATAGTAGAGACTGAAGTAACAACTTCTATGATAGTTAAAAATCTGGTGAATTGGAAATGCTCAGGGAGGGCAAATAAAGTAAGAACAGTGACATAATTTGTACCCTGTGGGCTGGAGAACCATTAGGGTATTCACATGTTTTCCCTTTAAGAATGACACATAATTTTTTTGAAATGTCTCATACTTATAAAAGCAGACATCTTAGTAGAGGTTTAATATAGGGAGAAATTTATTTTAGTATTTATAAAAAATAAAAAATGCCAATAATGAGGACATCACTAGATTATTGCAATTGACTTACAAGTAGGTATTAATCTGTTCTAGAATAATTTTAAAGATAATTTCCATGATATGTTTTAAAATAGGATGTAAGCATATAGATCTGGAATTGTTGTAGATATTGACTAGATGTAATCGTGGCCAAATTGAGGTAATTACTACATGGTAGCATCAGGTGGTGCTGAGATCGTGACCTGAGCCTAAGTTGAATGCTTAGCCAACTGAGCCACCCAGGCACCCCTAGTCATCTAATTTTTAAATTAGTGGTAGATTTTGTGACAGTTTGCAAAATATACTCTATCTTTGGGAATATAGGCTGGAGAATCAACAAATATCTTTAAACTGAATTAAAAAAAATTTTTTTTACTGTTTATTTTTGAGAGAGAGAGAAAAAAACAGCACGAGCATAGGTGGGGCAGAGAGAACAGAGACACAGAATCTGAAGGAGGCTCCAGGCCCCAAGCTGTCGGTACAGAGCCTGGCACAGGGCTTGAACTCATAAGATCATGACCTGAGCCAAAGTCAGGATGCTCAACTGACTGAGCCACCCAGGCACCTGTAATTTTTGTTCTCTAGATAGTGCCTTTCCTCATTTTTAATATCCAAATCAATGGGAAAGTGTCAAATATTATTTGATTAATTAAAAAAAAATCCCTCTAGCCAAAACATAAGAGACTCTTAAAAACTGAGAACAAACTGAGGGTTGATGGGGGGTGGGAGAGAGGGGAGGGTGGGTGATGGGTATTGAAGAGGGCACCTGTTGGGATGAGCACTGGGTGTTGTATGAAAACCAATTTGACAATAAATTTCATATTAAAAAAAAAATCCCTCTACCTACTTTCAGTGGATTTTGGTGGTGAATATTATTGTAGGAAACTGAGAGTTTTGTTTTCTCTACCAATTAATTATAATATCTTCACCGAGGGGCGCCTGGGTGGCTCAGTCGGTTGAGCGGCCAACTTCGGCTCAGGTCATGATCTCACAGTTCGTGGGTTCGAGCCCCGCGTCAGGCTCTGTGCTGACAGCTCAGAGCCTGGAGCCTGTTTCAGATTCTGTGTCTCCCTCTCTCTGACCCTCCCCCGTTCATGCTCTGTCTCTCTCTGTCTCAACAATGAATAAATGTTAAAAAAAAAATTTAAAAAGAAATAATATCTTCGCCGAATTATATACTCTTTGTGTTTCAGTTTCTCATCTATAGAGTGTAAATAGTAATGTCTGCCATAGACATCTACCTCATAGAAGACTAGAGAAAATCAAAGTATGTATATGAAAATACACAGCAGTTTCTCTGGGGCATAGGCTGTATTTTACTAATTACTGCATACTCACTGTGTCATTCAGTATATATTTGTTGGGTTGAAGATAAATCAATCTGTGGTTTTTTACTTGTTTTTTATGATGCCTATTATTATTACTAAGTGCTTTAAATAGTGTAAAATTAAAAAAAAAATCTCCTTAGTATACATTTTACTTTCATTTGAATTAAACCCGTACATTATTTATGTTACAGTACATGGATGGGAGAGATATTATGAAAGCACATGTCAAATAACTAAATATTCTCATTAAAAATTTTGGAACTTTTTAAAGGTATACATTTAACGTACTGTGATGACTATGATACTGCTTATGGTGTTATAGATTTAGATGAAATGAAATAAGGAAGCTGTATGGTAGTATAAGTCATGAATTTTCAGCCTGCAAACTTGTTCATATGGTTTATAGTTTGTGTAAATAGAAATAAATGTTAATTTTTCCTATTTTAACTATAACTGTGTCCTTTTTGATTGGAGTGTTTGGACTGATTATTTTGTAAAATTAATGTAATAACTTTTTATAGAGTTTTATTTTTAACTTTTCACAGGTATTATTCTGCTCTAAAAACTATGGAACAATTAGAAAATGTGTATTTTCCCCGGGTTAGTCAATACCGGTTTTGTCAGCTAATGATAGAAAATCTTCCTAAACTCCGTGAGGATATTAAGGAAATTTCCATGTCTGATCTCAAAGACTTTTTGGAAAGCATTCGAAAACATTCTGACAAAATAGGTGAAACAGCAATGAAACAGGTGAGAATAAAAAGAAAATTCTTAACTTAATGTTTAAAAAAAATTTTTTTTAAATATCTATTTTTGACAGAGAGAGAGAGAGAGAGGCAGAGCATGAGTGGGGGAGGGGCAGAGTGAGAGGGAGACACAATCTGACACAGGCTCCAGGCTCCGAGCTCTCAGCACAGAGCCCGACGCAGGGCTCGAACTCACAGACTGCGAGATCATGACCTGAGCCAAAGTCGGACACTCAACCGACTGAGCCGCCCAGGAGCCCCTAATTTAATGTTATTCAGTGGTGTAAGTTATAGAATATATCCAAAGTTTACCTTTTTTTTTTTTTAGTTACCTAAAATGCTTATTTTTGTTTAGCTTAACCCTTTTCTTATTTTTCCTGAATCTTGCTTGGAATGGATTTAATCAGCATTTTCTTTTGGTTTGCAGTTATTCTGTATTTAAGTAAAGTCAATCTAACTTGACTCACCAGCCTTTCTCCTGGTTAAGTCAGGTATAATATTAACTTGTGCCAGCAGACAAATTTGCTGTAAAATTAGCTGAACCACAAACAGAGGCAAATGGGATTCCTTTTATCATAAGATTTTAAATTACTGTCTCCTTAAAAGTATTATCTTTGAGTTGACAACTCCTGCAGGTCAATAAGAAGAAGAAAAAAATAGTAGACAAGATTTGGCAGTTATAAAGTTAATGTACCTACCTTTTGAATCAGCAGTTCTTCCAGATAATTCCAGTGAGAAATGAAAACATGTCCTTGTCATGTTCACAGCAACTCTGTTCACGATTAGCCCCAAACTGGAAACAACCCAAAGGGGCATCAACAGGGGAGTGGATAAACAAATTGTGCTGTATAAAAATATAATGGAGTATTACTTAGCAATAAAAAGGAATGAAATTACTGATATGTACAAAAACAAATATTAATCTCCTGGGCATTATGCTAAACTACAGAAGCTGGACACACAAAAAAGCACAGGTTGTGGGATTCCATTTATATTGCAGTTGTTAAAGCAGGAGAAACCAAAGGGAAAAAGTCATGGGGTGCCTGGGTGGCTCAGTGCGTTAAGTGTCTGACTTAAGCTCAGGTCATGATCTCAGGGTTCAGGAGTTCGAACCCCACATTGGGCTCTCTGCTGTCAGCATGGAGCCTGCTTCAGATCTCTATGTTCCCCCACCCCTCCTCCCCCCACCTCTCTGCCCCTTCCCTGCTTGCTTACACATGCTCTGTATCTCTCAAAACTAAAATAAAACTTAAAAAAAAATCAGAGCAATGGTTGCCTCTGGTTGGGGAGATTGCCTGGAAAGGGACATGAAGGGACTTTCTGGGGAGATGGAAATGTTTTGTCTTATGCTAAAAGTGCATCCACTTGTCAAAATTGTGCAGTTAAGGTCTATACATCTCAGCATATATAAATCTGACCTCAAAGAAATTTGTAAAAAATCATTGGTGTGTGTGTGTGTGTGTGTGTGTGTGTTTGTGCACTGAGTGGGTAAAGATACATAGATGACACAAGAATGTATAAATATTGTTGAAGGTAGGTGATGAGTACTTGGGAGTTAATTATATTAATCTGTTCACTTTGTTTATATTTGAAATTTTTAGTAAAAAGTTTTAAAGTGATTATACTTTAAAATTTCTTAACTAAAACTTCTAATAATCACAGTGTCATAAAAATAAAACAGTCCTCCTAATTTTTTTTCTCAAGTATTAGAAACTACTTTAGAGAAGCTTGAGGTACCTACCTTTTGAATCAGCAGTTCTTCCAGATAATTCCAGTGAGAAATGAAAACATGTCCTTGTGATGTTCACAGCAACTCTGTTGCAGGGTGGGGCAGGGTGGGGCAGGGTGGGGCAGAGGGAGGCAGACTGGGTAGCACCTGAGCTGAGAGCCAGAGAGTACCCTGCAGGTGCGACCTTCGCTTCCTTCTCCTGCCAGGGCTTCCAGAGAAGCTTTTTACTTTATTTTATTATTTTTTAAAAGTTTATTTATTTATTTCTGAAAGAGAGAGAGAAAGAGAGTTCATGCATGTGCCTGCAGGAGCAGTGGAGGGGCAGAAAGAGAGAGAGAGAGAGGGACAGAGGATCTGAAGTGGGCTCTGGGCTGACAGCAGAGAGCCCAATGTGGGGCTCGAACTCACAAACTGTGAGATCATGACCTGAGCCGAAGGCAGATGCTTAACCAACTGAGTCACCCAGTGCCTCTATTTTATTTTATTTTATTTTTTTATTTTTAAAAAAAAATTTTTTTTAAACATTTATTTATTTTTGAGACAGAGAGAGACAAAGCATGAACAGGGGAGGGTCAGAGAGAGAAGGAGACACAGAATCTGAAACAGGCTCCAGGCTCTGAGCTGTCAGCACAGAGCCCAATGTGGGGCTCGATCACAGACCGCGAGATCATGACCTGAGCTGAAGTCAGCCGCTTTACTGACTGAGCCACCCAGGTGCCCCTATTTTATTTTTTAATTAAAGCAATGTATCTGTATCAGACTGTCACAACAGAGGAAATTAAAATTCAGTATATGAACTTTTTCCCTACTTAACTTATTTTTTAATTAGTTATTTTTGTTTATTTATTTATTTTGAGAGAGAGAGAGAGAGAAAGTGGGGAAGGGGCAGAGAGAGAGGGAAAGAGAGAGAATCCCAAGCAGGCTCAACACCACCAGTGCAGAACCCAGTGTGGGGCTCAAATTCATGAACCACAAGATCATGACCTTAGCCAAAGTCAGATGGTTAACTGACTGAGTCACCCAGGTGCCCCTCTACTTTAACTTTTTCCAGAATTATCTTCAAATCAGATAATCTCCATTATATTCCTATTAATCATTTCAGCTTTGCACAGTATTCTATGTTAATTTGTTTAACAGATTTAATAAATTTGTTTAGTAAATTGTTTATTTTGGGGATGTATAGATTTTGAAAATTCTTTATCAGGATCAATATACTTTAATAATAAATGAAAACCATATATAATAATGTAAGATTTGTGCAATAATGTTTTTTAAAGTTGTTTCTTTTTAAAGAATTTCCCGTTAACTGTTGCTTATCTGTAGCTTATCTACAGGTGGGCTATAGCAGATTTGATTTTCAAATTATTATTTTTAACATTTTTTTAAATGTTTTATTTATTCTTGAGAGAGAGAGAGACACAGACCATGAACGAGGGAGGGACAGAGAGAGAGAGGGAGACACAGAATCCAAAGCAGGCTCCAGGCTCTGAGCTATCAGCACAGAGCCCGATGTGGGGCTCGAACTCACAAGCAGTGAAATCATGACCTGAGCCGAAGTCAGACGCCCAACCGACTGAGCCACCCAGGCACCCCTCAAATTATTTTCGATAGCATCTTTTGTTCAGATAAATACTTGGTTGATAAAAATATATATTTGTTTTCTGTGAATAAACAAAAGCTACAAAAGATAATTTAAGCCAAAGTTAATTTCCTGTCTTTCCTTTGGAAGCTACGTCTGAGGCCATTTTCCTTACCATTGGAATGATAGAAATGTGATTCATTGTGGGCAGTAGCATAGGAAAAGAAGTGGTAGAAGTGTTGGCCAGCAGGCTAGAGTTGGAACCTTAGATTAATAGCCTGGAAAAGATAAAGACTAAGTAAGTATGAGAGAATAAGGTTTGAAGCTAGAGTTCAGAAGAATCCAGAGATGCTGAATCTAGAGACTGTCATTATCCCAGAGAACTACATCCGTTAAGAAAGCCCCAGGAAAGACGAGTGGGTGGGTCCGTCGGTTAAGCATCTGACTTCAGCTTAGGTCATGATCTTATGGTTCCTAAGAGTGAACTCTGCATTGGGCTCTCTGCTGTCTGCACAGAGCCTGCTTCAGGTCCTCTGTCCCCTTCTCTCTCTGTCTCTCTCTCTCAAAAATAAAATAAGCATTTAAAAAAAAAATAAAAGAAAGCCCCAGGAAAGTGGAACCAAAAAGATTGGATATTACCTCACTATTCAGGTGGAATAAAGTATGAGATGTCATAGCTTTTCTCTGAAGTGATCATCTTTGTCCTTCACTGTTGACACTTCAAGAGATACTTAATAGGACTGAAGCATTCTATAATAAAATGAGAATTGGGGGGGGGGGGCGCCTGGGTGGCTCAGTCGGTTAAGCGTCCGACTTCGGCTCAGGTCATGATCTCACCGTCTGTGAGTTTGAGCCCCGCATCAGGCTCTGTGCTGACAGCTCAGAGCCTGGAGCCTGCTTCAGATTCTGTGTCTGCCTCTCTCTCTGCTCCTCCCCTGCTCATGCTCTGTCTCTCTCTGTCTCAAAAATAAATAAACATTAAAAAAAAAATCCAACTCTTGGTTTAAAAAATAAATAAAATGAGAATCAGGGGAGCCTCTGATTCTTCTTGTAGCATCTCCCATTTCTTCTCAGGATATAAAGAAAGTCCTTTTGACTGATTGTCTCTGATCAGTGAGTGTTCTTCTACACTGGAGAGTTCTTCAACATTACATTCTTGCTTTCAGCATCACAATGTCTTCAGTACTTTTTCTCCTAAGTCTCCTAAGAGCAAGGAGTTCTGTGTATGTAATGGGGATAAAAAACCCATAATCACTTGGTAAGGTATTTTCAGCACAAGGATATCAATGATAGTTTAAAGTTCATGTTCTAGGGGCACCTAGGTGGTTCGGTCAGTTGAGTGTCATGATCTTGCGGTTCATGAGTTCAAGCCCCACATCAGGCTCACTGCTATCAGTGCAGAGCCCACTTTGGACCCTCTGACCCTCTCTCTCTCTGCCCCTCCCCCTCTTGCACTCTCTCAAACAAACAAAACAAAACAAAACAAAACAAAAACCACTTAAAGTTCATGTTCTATTATATAGTCAGTTTTAACTAAGTTTCGTTATTAAACTTATCTTCTCAGACCTCTTTTTCATGAATCAGCTTTGGACTCTTTCTACTGAGGCAGTCCACCAAGTCATGGGCCCTAGGATTTCAGGTTTATGAGAATTTCCTACTGAAAGGGAATGGACTCTTCCGAGTTTATTACCATTATTTTCTTGTAAAAAGCGTCAAGCTCCCTACCTCTGCAACTTAAACAGACCTTTCATCACAGAAACCTTTCCTAATCATGTCTTAATTCCATTATCTAATGTCCCATTTGTGGATTTACTTGTTATATATTTGCTTGAGTATCCTGTAGGCACATCAAATCTAGCATTTCTAAAAGTAAACTATCTTCTTACAAAATGTATTGATTTTTCCTATGTTTATTATGTCACAGAGTAATATGTCCAGTTTTCACAAGGCAGAAACTGGGGAACACTTTAGACTTTTCAGGAGTATTTATATTCTTTATGTAATTTGTTACTAAATTCTACTCGGTAACGATCAGTTCTGCTTCTCAATTTCTATCGATTCTGTATCCTCCTTTCTGTGTACCTAGACTGTTGTTATATCAAATTAATTATTCTCCTTATCTCTAGTCTTTTGCTTGCTATTCTAAAATGTGAGTATGACAACTTTCTCTTCAGTGACTCCCAGTGACCCTTTACCTAAATCTGAATTCTTCAGCGTGAAACAAAAGCCTCATCTCCTGGTACTCCTTCCTGTGATATAGCAGTAATGGATTTCTTACAAATTTTTGAATACACAGTTTGTTTCCTCTATTTAGAATGCCTTCCATTTTTCCAAATTTCCTTTCTGCTGAATTCCTGCATTTTCCCCCAAAAGCTGGCTTAAGCATCTCCTAGTTTATGGAATCTGCCTTTCTCTGTCTCACTCTTGCCAGCAAGAGATGGTCACTTCCTCCTCAGTCTATATCCTGTATACTTTTCTCACTACATTATAATTGCTTAATTTTGTATCCTTAACTAGGCAGTAAGCTTTTTAAGTGATGGGTTATATCCAATTTATTTTTAACTTCCTGGGATCTAGTACCATGCTCAAATTGAGTCGCACAAAAAGTTATTTTTTTAAAGGATCTTAGAGTTGAGTTTTAGCTTCTTTGGGGAGAATTTTTTGTTTTTAAAAATTTTTTAAATTTTTTGAGAGAGAGAATGCAGGGGAGGAGCAGAGGGAGAAGGAGAGAGAATCTTAAGCAGCTACCTCACTCAGTGCAGAGCTTGACATGGGGCTCCACCTCATGACTGTGAGATCATGACCTGAGCCAAAATCGAGTCAGATGTTTAACTGACTGAGCCACCCAGGTGTCCCCAGAGAAAATTTGTAAGGTGAAAAACAAAACTTGTAGTACTTGTAGTACTACAGTACTTGTAGTTTTTCCCCCCTCTTTCTAATGTGAGAGATGAGCCCACTGTGAGTAGAGTAATGTTTAATTAACAATTAAATACCTAAAATTCATAGTCTCAGTTAACACTTTCCATATTATATTTTCTGGCACACATTTTAATAGTGGAAAACAGGGGACTAAATGGTCAAATAACTTTTGGAAGTCTGAGTTAATTTTAAGCATATTTCTTTAGTTATGAATTCTAAATCTCTTGAAAAGGGATACAGTATATAATGTTTATTTAACTTAAATCAGTATAGAACCTTTTCTCAAGAAATACTTGTTGATACTGCTAGTTTTGCATACAACACAGTTTGGAAGCAGTGCTTTTAAAAAATGATTTATACTTCTCTGAAAACAGAAAACCCTTGACAAAGTTAGTTTGGACAGCTTGATACTGTAGTTCCTTCCGTGAGGTTGGTTAGTGGATATTTCATAGAGTTGGGATTTTGGCCAAAGAGTGAACCACTCCCTCCCACCAACAGACACACATGCCAGCTCAGGAAGTAAATGGTCCCATGTAACTTTAGGGCTTCAGAAAATTAAACTTTTTTTTTCACTAGCAATAATCAATTGAAGTTAAGGCAGCATATTTTATGTACATTCATGCATGTATATCTTTTTAATTTTTCTGGTATTTTAGATTTTATGTGGCTGGTTTTTCACTTAAGAAAGAATTAGTGGGAATTCTTTTGTAAAACTGACAATATTCCAAACCGAAGGTCATTAAAATAGTTGAATCATTATTTAACTTGACTCATTGAAATGAAGAGGAATATATGCTTTGGTAATTCATATAAAGCTAACTCTAGGATGAGAACCAAAGTCTAAGCAATGGAACTGTTAGACATGGACTTTAAAGTTAGCATAGTCAAAGCACTATAAGACAAGATTAAGAATTTTGGCAGATCAGTTAAAACCATAAAGCAAACCATCTGTAAATTCAGAACTGAAAATATATGAACATATTAAGAACTCAGTGTATAGTTGGCAGAACAGCTTAGACACAGCTAAAGAGAGAATTAATTAACCAGAAGGTAGGTCAGAGGAAGTTATCCAAATTGAAGCTCAGAGAAACAGAAGGATAGAAAATAAAGAGTTTAAAGACATATGAGATAAGATGGAAAAGTTTAACATATGTGTAATTATAGTCCCAAAAGGGAAGAAAGAGAGATGGACATAAATAATATGGATAGACCTTGAAGCCATGGATTCAAAAAGTGTTGTGAATTCTAAGTGGGAGAAATACAGAAATCCCATACTTAGGCATAGAATAGTAAAATGTTAGAAAAGTAAAGAAAAGAAGAAAAATCTTAAAAGCAGCCAGAGGGGAAAATTTGTTATCTTTAAAAGAACAGTAATAATACTAATTTATAGCTGACTTCTCAGCAGAATCAATGGAAACCAAAAGACAGTGAGCTAATATATCTGAAGTGCTAACAAATCTTATCTGTCAACCTAGAATTGTTTACCCACCAAAAAATGTCTTTTAGAAATGGACGTGAAATGGGAGCACCTGGCTGGCTCAGTTAGTATGACGTGTGACGCATCTTGGTAGACATGACCTTGGGATCATGAATTCGAGCCCCATGTTGGGGTTAGAGTTTACTTAAAAAAAAGAAAGAAAGAAAGAAAGAAGTTGGGGATAGAGTTTACTTAAAAAAAAAAAGAAATTGAGATGAAATGGAGATATTTTTCAGATAAACAATACCTAGAGAATTTATTTCTAGCACACCTACATAAAAGAAATACTATTTTCAGACAGAAAATGATCCCAGTTAAAAACCCAGAGATGTTACAGGTAAACAGGACAACTATTTTGGGTAAAATTGCATATATTATATTGGCTGTGTAAAACAAAAACATAGGATTTACATATTTATAGAAACTATTTTATGACAACTATTTTGCTGGCATGTTGGTTTTGGACCCACACTACCTCTAAATCATGACTTGCACAAGGATAATACCTTTCCCTCTCACATACCTGTATTATATTTACTTTGATAAGATTCAGCTACTATCAACTCTTACCTTTGCCCCTTTATTTAAAATAGTGCAAGACAACAACCACATATAAGTTAGAAGGAGAATTGATATGGGTTTGAAAATTTCTATTAAGTTATTCTGCTTATAAGAGACATACCTTACATGTAAACATATAGAGAGGTTGAAAGCAAAGGGATGGAAAAGGTACCTCATGCAAACATCAATTAAAAAAACTGATGTGTGTGTATTAATATCAAAGCAGCCTTTAAAACAAAATTATTAGAAGAAAGAGGAACACTTCATAGTGATAAAAAGATTCAGTTAATCAAGAAAATAAACAGTTCTAAATTTTTTCCCATAATAATGTAGTCTCAAAATATATAAAGCAAAAATTTGTATGTATTAATATCAAAGCAGGCTTGAAGACAAAATTATTAGTAGAAGAAAGAGGAACATTTCATAGAGATAAAAATACTCAGTTCATCAAGAAAATAATTCTAAATTTGTTCCCATAATAAAATAAAATTTATAAAGCAAAAATTGTCAGAATTAAAAGAAATTGACAACTTGATCATAATGGGAGATATTAATAATACACTTCTCTCAGTAAATGCTAGAACAGTAGACAAAATTAATACACAGTCCTTTCAAATTATATGATTAACAACACTGACCTACTTGACATATGTCAGTATATTGCATGATTTCAGAATATACATTTTTTTAAAGAACATTTACCAAAATTGATTACATTCTGGTTCATGGAGCAAATGTCAGTAAATTTAAAAGGATTGAAATGATAGTATGTTCTCTGACCATATTGGAATTATTCCAGAAATCAGAAAAAATAGGTAAGTAGAAAATCTCTGTAGGTTTGGAAATTAAGAAGTAAAATTCTAAATAATCCATAGATCAAAGAAGAAACTCAATTTAAACCAGAAAATATTTTGAATTATAACGAAAGTATGACAAAACTTGTAGGGTGCAGCAAAAGTCACATTTAAGGGAAATTTAAAGCCTTAAATTTATGAATTAGGAAAGAAAGGCTGAAATCAGTGACATAAATATTCATCTCAAGGAGTTAGAGAAACAATAAACAAATTCAAAGAAAATAGAAGGATATGACCCAAACAGCACAGGTAACAAAAACAAAACAAGTGGGTTTATACCAAACTAAAAAGCTTCTACACATCAAAGGAAGCAATTAACAGTGTGAAAAGACAATCCACAAAATGGGAGAAAATAGTTGCAAACTGTAGGTCTGATTAGGGATTAATTTCCACAATATATAAGGATTACATACAACTCAATAGCAAGAAACCTTAATGACCTGATTTAAAAATCAGCTAGGGGGAGCGCCTGGGTGGCTCAGTTGGTTCAGAGGGGGACTTGGGCTCAGGTCATGATCTCATGGTTTGAGTTCAAGCCAGTTTGAGTTCGAGCCCCGCATTGGGCTTTGTATTGCCAGCTCGGAGCCTGGAGCCTGCTTCAGATTCTGTATCTCCCTCTCTGCCTGTCCCTTCCCCACTCTCACTCTGTCTCTCTCTCTCTCTCTCTCTCTCTCTCTCTCTCAAAAATAAATAGAGATTAAAGAAAAAAAATTTTTTTATATCAGCTAGGGATTTGGATAGACATTGCTCCAAAGAAGACATACAGGTTGCCAGCAGGTATATGAAAAAATGCTCAATATCACTAACCATTAGGGAAATGCAAATCAAAATCACTGTGGGATATATCACCTCCCCCCTCTCATGATTGCTGTTATCAAACAAAAGACAACTAATGTTGGCAGGTGTGTGGAGAAATCAGAGCCTTGCATACTGTTGAGGAAATGCAAAATAGTATAGTTGCTATTTTGAGGAGGTTCCTCAAAAAGTTATTAATTTTTTTTAATGTTTATTTTTGAGAGAGAGAGAGACAGAGCATGAGTGAGGGAAGGGCAGAGAGAGGGGGAGTCAAAAAGTTAAAAATAGAACTACAGTATGATCCAGCAATCCTAGATAGATATCAGTCCAAACGAATTGAAATCAGAATCTTGAGAGAGATTAGCACTTCCCATGCTTATTGCATCATTGTTCATAATATCCAAGATACAGAAATAATACAGATGTCCATTGACAGATGAGTGGATTAAGAAAATGTGGTATATACGTATAGTGGTATGTGGTATACGGTCTTTAAAAAGGAAATTGTGACGTATCTAAAATAGTCAAATTCATAGACTCACAGAGTGGAATCGTGGTTGCCAGGAACTGGGGCAAAGAGGAAATGAGTTACTCATCAGCAAACCTAAAGTTTCAGTTAGGCAAGATGAATAAGCTCTAGAGGTCTGCTGCATAACCTTGTACCTATAGTCAGCAATGTATTAATATATTAATATTAGTATGTGTAAATGCATATACACTTAAAAATTTGTTAAGAGTAAATTTCATGTTAAGTACACTTACCACAGTAAGATAAAATTAAAAAAAAAATGGAAGGAAATAATCAAGAATAGAAATCAACATAATAGAAAACAAAATACATTAGGGAGGATCAACAAAGCCAAAAATTGGTTCTTAGTCTTTTCAAATAATATTGATAAACCCTGGCACAACTGTCCAGAAAGAAGACTGAGAACATAAATCATGAATAAAAAATGAGACATTACTCTAAATCCTTTACCCAAGCCCATTAAAAAGATGGGAAAATATGAACAAATTCTTGAACTGATTTTGATCATAATAATTGTTGTAATAATCTGAATTTTTCTTTTTCCAATATAGGCACAACAGCAGAAAACCTTCAGTGTTGCTTTGCAGAAGCAAAATCGTGTACAATTTGGGAAGAATATGCACTTCAATGGTAGAATTCCAGAAGAAAGGAATGAAGTTGAATTGAAACGTGCATTTGAGGAAGAGGATGAGAATGAAGAAGAGGTGACAGGAGTTCCTTCCTTTTTCCCTCCTTCTCTCCCTCCCTCTTCTTCTTCCCTTTCTTTCTTTTTTTTTTTCCACGAATTTCTTCTTTTCAGTTGTGATGTACATCTTTGTGACTGTCAGTCTTCCTATGTGCAAATTGAATTTATGTAGATCAGTTTGTAATGAGCTATTAGAGCAATGTGTCATCTGAAATAATAGACTGCCTAATTGACAGAGAAACAGGATATATTCTAGATTACATTTATAAGCCATAGGTAGTTGAACCTGGGTGTTCTGCCATAATTAGCAGTAAAATTGTAAATGTAATGATTTTTTTTTTGTAGTGATCACTCATTTTAATTATCTGTGGCAAACTTTTAATTTCATGATGGCTTGACCTTGTTTAGACTAATTCTGGAAAGCCCACCTTCCCCCACCCCCCATTAGTGCTGAGATATTACAGAATGGTTCTAATATGGTGCAAGTTTTTTAATTCTTGAAAAAGTTTTATGTCTAGAAAACTTGAAATTATTCTTAAATATTCACTTTCTTTCATCCTCTATATCCAAATTTATTCCTAATCTTACTCTGTACACAAAGTCTTCAGTTGAGCCTACTTTCTGTCTTTTCCTTTGAATGTTTTTTGAATTTAGTTCATACCATGAGGAGGCTGTTAAGTTTTGCTTTGTCATTGAGATTTTAAATTCTGTTTCTAAGGTCCTAGTCAGGGCATAGTAGAACTTTTAATTAACTGATAAACCATATGAATGTATGCCCATGGTCTTCTCTGTGCTTTGAAAACAACTGAATGTTCAGTATGTATGTTTCTACTATATGCCTGAAGATGAGTGAGACTATATGCATTTATGTGTGTGTATCTCCATGTATGTGTGTATGTACACACATGTATTTGTATGTATATGCATATGTTGTGGAGTCTGATACTGTACTGAATACAGACAAATAAACTGCCTAAGACAGTTTAGTGTCTTCTTAATGTGGAATTAGTGAGTCCTGATTAGTCTCTGGAAATTAAATAAATGGTTTTGAAATTTACTTTTTTGTTCTTTCTTAATCGGTATTCAGAGAATCTCTATATTCTCTCCTCCCAAGCATGTTAGTGATATACAGTCTCTGTCCTTTAATTACCTTATAATCTAAAATACTCAACAATGATGATTAATACATAAAGAATGAACTATTGAATAAAAGCCAAGACAATTAAAAGGCATTGTGTTAATACTATGTGATTTTTATAGTTGATAAATGTTATAACATGAAGTCTATGAGTCTCCTTGTCTATCTTTAACTTACATTATCCAGCAGTAAGCTAGTAGTTTGATATTTAAAATGTGGTTTTATTTCTCAGGTCTTAACTGTTCAGGATCTGGTTGATTTTTCTCCTGTTTACCGATGTTTACACATTTATTCTGTTTTGGTGAGTATCTTTTGTATATGTATAGTGTTTGTGTCTGTGTATATGTGCACATATGTATGTATATACACACATAAATATCTGTATAATAAGAAAGACATGTACACATTTTAGGCCTGCTTTTCTAAAGGCTTACCATAAATTCAATGAGTTGTAAATCTTCATGCATAAATATTTGTGAAATATTCCCTGCAAGTAAAGCACTTACTTTTTTCTATAAATTATCATAATCTGCTTTCAAGTGATATACCACTTCATGTAGAAGAACCTTAACAATATACTTTCATTTCACCCTTCTTATATTTGTGCTAGTGTTGCATCATAATTATTTTAAAATATATTGCTTCTACATATGTTTACTTCTTCAACATTATATTCATTTTTGATTAAACAATTATTCTTTCGAAAAATAATAGCATTATTGGGGCGCCTGAGTGCCTCAGTCAGTTAAGCATTGACTCTTGGTTTTGGCTCAGGTCACAATATAACAGTTCTTGAATTTAAGCCTGCTTGGGATACTCTCTGTCTCTCTCCTGTCCTGCTCATGCTGTCTCTCCCTCTCAAAATAAATAAACTAATTCCAGAACATTTCATTATCAAAGAAAGAAACCTCTTACCCATTAATAATCACTCCTCATTCTCCCCACCCTCAGCCCCTGGCAACCACTCATGTACTTTCTGTCTCTATAGATTTGCTTCTTCTGGATATTTCATATAAATAGAATCATAGTAAATGTGGGTTTTTGTGTCTTGGCTTCTTTCACATAGTTGGAAGTTTAGGTTATTGATTGAGATCTTTTTTGTTTTTTAATACAGACATTTACAGCTATAAATTTCCTTCTAACCACTGCTTTAGCTGCATTCCATGAGTTTTTGTATGTTTTTTTGTTTCCATTCATCTCAAAATATTTTCTAATTTCTTGTTATTTGTTCTTTAACCCAACAGGTAGTTAAGGGTGTGTTGTTTCATTTCCATATGTTTGTGAATTTCCCAAAAGTTCTTCTGTTACCAATTCCAAATTTTATCTCACTGTGGTCAGAGACCATACTTTGTATGACTTCAGGCCTTTTAAATTTATGGAGGCTTGTTTTATGGCCTAACATATGGTTTATCTTGGAGAATGTTCCATGTGCATCTGAGAAGAATGTGTATCTGGCTGTTGTTGTGGTGTGTTGTAGACATCTGTTAGGTCTAGTTGATTTAATACTGTTACTCAAATCTTCTTTCCTTGTTGGTCTTCTGCCTATTTGTTATTGAAAGTGGTAATATTGAAGTCTCCAATCGTAACTGTTGAATTATCTATTTTTCCTTTAGTTTTGCCACTTTTCATTCATGTATTTTTGAGGCTTTGTTTTTAGGTGAATGTATATTTATAATTATTATATCTTCATGATGGATTAACTTTATTTCATTATGAAATGTCATTCTTTGTGTATTCTTTTTTTTGGCTTACAGTCTATTTTGGCTGATACTAGTATAGCCACTCTAACTCTTTTGGTTACTATTGGCATGGTATATTTTTCCATCCTTTTATTTTCAATTTCTTTGTGTTTTAGAATCTAAAGTATGTCTCTTGTAGATAGCATATAGATGAATTTTTAAAAATCCAGTCTGCCTATTTCTGCCTTTTGATTGGAGTGTTTAATTCATTTGCTTCTATTTCATTTCATTTCATTTTAATTTAATTTAATTTTTAATTTTATTTTAGTGTTTATTCATTTTTGGAGAGACAGACACAGAGAATAAGTGGAGAAGTGGCAGAGAGAGAGGGAGACACAGAATCTGAAGCGGGCTCCAGGCTCTGAGCTATCAGCACAGAGCCCGACACAGGGCTCGAACTCATGAACCATGAGATCATGACCTGAGCCAAAGTCGGATGCTTAACCAACTGAGCCACCCAGGAGCCCCATAGTTCATTTGCGTTGAATGTAATCACTGATAAGATCAAATTTGTACCTACCATTTGTTTTAATATATCTTATTTCTTTTTTGTTCTATCCCTCCAATACTTTCTTTTGCATTAAGTAGATGTTTTCTCATGAACCATTTTAATTCTCTTGTCATTTCTTTTAACATATCTAAACATGTATATATTAGTAACATAACTACATATATATGTATGTTAATTATATATAAATATGTTTAAATATATAAATAAACGTAATATATGATAATTAACATATATATGTACACACATGTAATATATATAGTATTTCCTTAGTGTTTGCCCTGGAGATTATAATTTACATCCTACCTTAAAACAATCTAGTTAGGGGCTCTTGGGTGGCTCAGTCGGTTAGGCGTCCAACTTCGGCTCAGGTCATGATCTCACGGTTCGTGGTTTCGAGCCCCACTTCAGGCTCTGTGCTGGCAGCTCAGAGCCTGGAGCCTGTTTCGGATTCTGTGTCTCCCTCTCTCTCTGCCCCTCCTCTGTTCACGCTCTGTCTCTGTCTCAAAAATAAATAAACATTAAAAAAAATTAAAAAACCAATCTAGTTCATATTAATCTTCCTCTTTTGTGTTATTATTGAGATACTACTTACATTTTTATACATATAAACCATAATATAACTATTTATTTGTATAGTTGTTTTCTGAATCAGAAGAATGGAATTACAAAAATAAAAGTATGTTTATACTGTCTTTATATTTACCTCTATATTACCTTTACTGAGACTTTATTTCTTCATGTTAATTAGAGTTACTGTCTAGTGTCCTTTTATTTTTGCCTCAAGGACTGCCTTTTGTATTTCTTTTAGGGAGGTCAACTAGCATCAAATTCTTTCAGTTTTTGTTTATCTGGGAATGTCTTAATTTCTTCTCTGGTTTTTATGAGTAGTTTTTCTAGATATAGAATTTTTGGTCTTTTTCTTTCAGCACTTAGAATATGTCTATGGAAGGCATTTATATTTAACTATATCTACAGAAGGCATTTATAGGTAAGGAGTTTTGAGGTTTGGATTACTCACTGAAATTGGATTAAGTTAAAATTAAAATAATTGAAAAGGAATGGTAATTATGTTAATTAGAGCAAATAGCATTATCTTCATTAGTTAGCTTAATTTTTTCTTTTAGCTCTCTAGTAAAAGCAGGACCAACTCTGTACTTATGAGCCAATATAAAAGTGATAAGCACAGTATCAATCTAAATGTATTGTTTTACAAATTAGTGATGTTTCAAGTGTGTTGAGCATTCTTGAATAGACCTATAAAATTTTTTTTGTTGGTAAAGCTGTAATAAATTATAGCATCATTTTTATTTTGTTTTTAAAGTTTACTATTTTGAGAGAGAACATGCACGCATGTGCATGATTGGGGGACAAATAAAAGGAGAGGGAGAGAGAGAATCTCAAGCAGGCTCCATGCTTACAGCACAAACTCAGGAGCCATGAGGTTATGACTGGTGCCGAAACCAAGAGTCAGACGCTTAACCGACTGAGCCACCCAGGCACCCCTAAATTATACTATTGTGTAAAAACAATCATACTTTTAGTCTATTCTATGATGAAATAATTTTTCAAATGTGTGTGTGATTATAAAATACTTTAACTGCTTAGATTCTTTTCAAATTTAGTGTTTTATCTTTTATAATATCAGGTAGTAGTATATACATTTACGCACATTTATAACCTGAGAGAGAGGATAGGTTCCATCAAGATTACATTGATTACATTGATATATATAGTAACATTGAAAAATTGGCTTCCAGGGGTGCCTGGGTGGCTCAGTCGGTTGAGCATCCAACTTCAGCTCGGGTCATGAGCTCACGGTTTGTGAGTTTGAGCCCCGCGTTGGACTCTGTGCTGACAGCTTGGAGCCTGGACCCTGTTTCTGATTCTGTGTCTCCCTCTCTCTCTGCTCCTCCCCTGCTCATGCTGTCTTTCTCTCTCTATCAAAAATAAATAAACATTAAAAAAAAATTTAAAAAAAAGAGAAAAATTGGCTTCCAATTGTCTGATCTCAAGTTTTTCTTTTTTCTTTTCTTTTTTTTCTTTGTTTTGTTTTTAAATTAGATCATATTGGATTCTAATCAAGATGAGGTTCTTAATTATCTCAGTCGTTAAAGTGGCTTGTGTTGTGGTTTGATTCTTTAAAAACTCCTTTCAAATTAGATTTTTTTTCCCTATAGGTTTTTGGTCTTAGTGGAGAAGAATGATTTTTTGCTTTGATAATGCTTAATTTTTCTGTCTTACATGGGCCCAGTAAACTGCAGTGAGTGCCAACAGGCACTTCTGTTACTTTGTGTTATCCTTGTTCTATGTCTGCCTGATCCACAAGGATAGTGACCATGACAGTGTTGTTTATTGTTCTTTCCCTAGTGCCTTTCATTGCATCTGATACTTCATAAAAATTTGCTGAATTAGTAATTGGCTCTTTAACACCACACTAAATGTTAATAACATTATTTCATATATCTTTATCCTGGTAGCTTATGTCAACAGGCATTAATCTCTGGGAAAGAATATGTCTTTTATACCTTGTGCAAAAAAATGTTGAACCAACAGATATTATGTGAGGTTTCAGTGTGGCTTTCCTGAGAATGATATGCTGGGTATTAGATTATGTTTCATTTTTCATGATTTAAAATGAAAGAAACAAAAGCCTAATTAAATTATCAAAATGATCAAAAGTCAGTGGTAGAGAACCAATAGAATGATAGAAAGTTTTAGACTCCAGTCAGCTTTGTGATTATTCATAAAGAATCTGTGAGTCAAATAGCCAAATATTCAAATTAATGAAAAGTCTCAGAATTTATGTTATTATAATGAACTATTGATTTATAATTTTTGATAACTTACTTTTAGTTCTCTGTATGTTTTTATATCTTTTATTTCTTTTTTTTTTTTTTTTTTTTCAACGTTTTTTATTTATTTTTGGGACAGAGAGAGACAGAGCATGAACGGGGGAGGGGCAGAGAGAGAGGGAGACACAGAATCGGAAACAGGCTCCAGGCTCCGAGCCATCAGCCCAGAGCCTGACGCGGGGCTCGAACTCACGGACCGCGAGATCGTGACCTGGCTGAAGTCGGACGCTTAACTGACTGCGCCACCCAGGCGCCCCAATATCTTTTATTTCTTTAAAGAATTTATAAATTTAAGAAACCTGCATTTTAAAAGATGTCAGTTTTGACTAATTCAGGCAAGACCTTTTCCCTTTTTTACTGTGTGAGCAAGGTTTTACTGTTCTATAAATGTAAATAAACTTTCATTATCAAGAAAACTTCTAGTTGGTATATATGGCCAAAAATTGGTAAAAGTAAAATTATGACCAAAATTTGATAAAGCTAATTCCTCTTTATTATTATAATTATTTTCCTTTCATTTGTTATTTCATTCCACTACTTTCTAGTAGTAACTGGGCAAATTAGTCTTCTCAGTTGATTTTCTTATTTGCAAAATATGGATAACAATTTATAAAGCTATGTTGGATATTAGAGTAAATAGAAGTAATAAAATGCTTAGCGTAGTGCCCAGTATATAGTAACACTCAGTAAATGATAAAAGGATTATCATAGAAGGGTTTCATTAATATATATGATTTCAAGGACTAGGTGTTTTGGTTGTAAGTCCATTTTAGCCAAAGAACTCTATGTCCAAAATCATTAAGGTAGCATTGTCCAAGCTCTGTTTGAACAGATGTATGCACCATGAAAGGAAAATAGGTATACTGGGGGAAAAAAGGTTCTCTTTGGAAAATGCTGCAAATAATAACCACAATATAGCTTATCATTTTTAAGGCTTTGAGAAATCCTAAGAGCTATGTGAATTTCCTTAGCTGGCCATGTTATAAAGTTTGTGTGTACAGGGACCATTTTTCTTAAAATAAGGAATACTGAAGGTAATGGGAGAATTGCTGTCCTCAGACTTTTAGGGGTTTTATAGGCTTTCCAAAGGGTCCTGGCCTAGAATTTTTAAGGAAAGAATTTTTAGATCCTCCGGTTTTTCCTAAAAATGATCTCTCTGGCAACCTCAGCTCACCTTCTCTTACTTTTGGTGCTCTGCCCAGATCCCCTTGGATCTCTTTTCATAACAGCTAGAAGTTCCTTAGAGTCCTCAGCCCTGGGGGGAGCACAAATCTTTACACAGTATTGTTACAGTGTTTTTGCACTTTTCAGATGTTCTAGATTGTACATACGGTTTTGTTTTTATAGTTGAGATAAATCAGGGCTTAGAACTTGAGAATATATATTTGGAATACAATGTTAGAACATTTCCTGTACATGTGTTAAGGAGCTTTCACATCAGTGTGCGCTGAACTGGGTCATCTGTTCTGTTATCTGCCTGACCATGTGCCTACATTCTCTCCTTTATTTTCCCAATTTGATGCATACCCTAACTATGATATTTGGTATTTTGAGATGAACTCTGAGTACAAAGCTGTACCATAATGTAAGATGTCAGTTTTGGTGTGACTGGAGGTACTTGCATCAATAAAAGAACAGGTTACTCCCCTAAAAAAAAAATCAAAAACCAAAAAAGAAAAAAAATCCCTCTGCAGTATAATTTATTCTTTAGAGTTTTACTGTGGGATCAAGTTGAAGCCTATCCTCTTCAAGACTTTTTTGCCTGAATCAAGCACTCTTTTTTTTTTTTTTTTTTTTTTTTTTAAGATTTTGTTATTAATCTTAATGAACCTAGGTGACTCATTTGGTTAAGCGTCTGACTTTGGCTCAGGTCATGATTTTACAGTTTGTGAGTTTGAGCCCCTCATCGGGCTCTCTGCTGTCAGCACAGAACCCACTTTGGATCCTCTGTCTCCCTCTTTCTCTGCCTTTTCCTTTCCTCCTCCCCCTACCCTGCTTATGCGCGCGCTCTCTCTCTCTAAAATAAATAAACATTAAAAAAAATCTTTCAACATTTTGTTATTTTTAAATAATCTCTACACCCAGCGTGGGCCTAGAACTCACAACCCTGAGATCAAGAGTCACATGCTCCACTGACTGAGCTGTTCAGGGACTCTGAATCTGGCATTCTTGATTGGCTTCCTCTCATGTCCTTCCTTGCTTTCCTCACTTCTGGAACAGTCTCCCTTTTGAATGCTTCCTTATTGTATCATTTGGTGTCTATTTATAGAAAAACTACCTAAGATGTTATATTAATTATCTACTGCTGCACTTAACAAACATTTATTATTTTACAGGGTTAGCTATCTGGGAGTGGCTTAGCAGGGCCATTCTGGCCCAAAGTCTCTCATGGGGTTCTAGTCAATATGTCAGTGAGGGCTGTAGTCCTCTGAAGGCTTGACAAGGGTTGGGTGATTTGCCTCTGTTATGACTATTGGCAGAAGGCCTCAGTTCCTTGCCACATAGGCTGTCTACAAGGCTGCCTGACAATCCTCATGACATGGCAGCTGGCTTCCCCAGAGTGAGTGATCTGAGGGAGGCTGAAAGGAAAGACATAATGTCCTTTGTAATCTAATATCATAAATGACATACCTTCTGCTATATCCTACTGGTGACATAGATCAACCCCTGGTTGGACTGTGGGATGGGACTACGCAAGAGATCTTTGGAGCCATCTTGGAGGTTACCACACTAACTTTATAAAAGAAAGACACGTCCATCACTGATACTCATTGTATTGATCCTTCACTGATAACTGCCTTTGTGCATTGTCGTGTAAAAACTTCCAGTGTACCAAATAAAGAAGTCTCCTTTAATGGTTAATTAAGGGAGTGTGTACACATAAGTGTGCCTTTCTTTTCTTGTGCAGAAAAGGATAAACCATGTTAGAAAAAATATATTTTGTCTTGTGGTAGGATATTCTTAGTTCTTTTTATTTTTAATTTTAATGTTTTAATTTTGTTTTTTGTTTTTGGGAGAGAGAGTGCAAGCAGGAGGAGGGACAGACAGGGAGGGAGACACAGAATCCGAAGCAGTCTCCCAGCTCTGAGCTGTCAGCATGGGGGCTCAAACCCATGAGCAGTGAGATCATGACCTGAGCAGAAGTCGGACACTCAACCGACTGAGCCACCCAGGCGCCCTGGGATATTCTTAGTTCTGACACATGGTAGGTGGGAGTAATGACCAATTTTCATTTAAGGTCCTGATCTCTTTTGTTCTCTAGCTGTTGACAGTGAATATATTGCTTTTTAAGAGGGAATATTGTGAGAGTACAGAAGCAAGAACATAGGAAAATTTGAATGTAAAACTGATGTATGTGTTTAAATATAGACAGTGCTTTTGGCTAATCTTAATACTCATCCTTAGGATGTGTCATTTGCTGTAAAGAAAAACAGCCAAAATAATATGAGTTAGTGAAGTGGGATCTTTTAAATATAACTGGAGTATTTTCTGGGGCTGCTAAAGTTTCGAAGTTACATTGACTAACCCATTCTTTCATATTCACGTAAGTTGTGATTCAGAAAAACTGTTAAAAGCCATTTGCCAAATTGGTGATATTTTTGACTTCATATTAAAATAAAATAAAAACTGGCTGCTAGACTGATTAGTTTCTACCATATCTAACAAAATTAATGTGTCGTACCTGACTTTTATACTTGGTTTTATTTTATTTCCAAAATTGAACATCAAAATTTTATGTATGTCCACATATTTACTGAAGGCATATTGATTTTTTTTAATCATACTCCTCCTTTTGTAAGTAACTTACAATTGTATCCGTATATTACATTGCATTATTATAAATTTGGTAATGAGAGCATTAAGTAATGCTCTCAGTAATTACTCTCAGTAATTACTTCAGCATTTAAGTAATGAAAAGTGATTTATTACCTTGCTTTTTAAGGTACATGAATGGATAAAACAGTCACCTTGGATTTAAATAATCTTAATCTTGACTAATTTTATAATTTATTTCTCAGTGGTTTTCATAATGTTATATCCCATAGTGCATACTAACATATTTATTTCAGTCAAAACATGAAGTCAGATTTTTTTCTGTGATACTAATACACTTGCCTTATTTAATAGTTTGATTGTGAGGACTGCCCTTGCTAATTGGGTTTTAGGGTGGGTATTTTATCGGTAAATTAAATACACTAAATCTGTAGTTCAGAGTTTTTAGCTAAAAAGTATGTTGTTAGGTGCAAAAACAGGAAAGCCCCATTCATCATATTAAGAAACTAATTTCCAATAAAAATTTAGGTTTTGTTTTATTAATTATCTAAAATTATAATATACTTAGAGTGTATTGATCAGTTCTTTCTTAATTGTAATGATAATTCAACCTAGAAGGAAAAAGCTACCTTAACACCTAAATCTTTATGGTCTCAGGAATAAAATAAAAATACAAACATACTACACTAGAAAATATAGTATTAGAGAGGTGCCTGGCTCAGTCAGTAGAGCATGTGACTCCTGATCCCAAGGTCATGAGTTCGAGCCCCACATTAGGGGTAGAGTTTACTTAAAAAAATACACAGTATTAGAAAAAAACACATTAAATTAGAAAATATCTATAAGGGTGGTAGTCTGAAAATATTAATTAAAAAAGAAAAAGGAAAACTAATTTATTTCTAAATATTAAGGAAGAGCATGTTCATATATTTTTTAAATGATTATAGATAACCATTGGATATGTTTAAATGAGGATGTAATAGTTTTATTTATAATATACTTGAAATTGCGTCCTTTGTATTTATTTAAACTCATAATGGAAAAAATTTAGTTACTAAAATAAAAACTGTGTGAGGGGGATCATAGTTTTTTTTGAAATTCTTTTAATTCTTTGAGTACAAAAATACTGGGAGAGCTGCCCTAGGGGTTACCTAGGTAAACTTATTTTTTGCATTGTGAATTTAGTTTTTGTAGCATTAAGAAAAGGCATTTTTTGGGGTGCCTGGGTGGCTTAGTTGGTTAAGTGTCTGACCTCAGCTCAGGTCATGATCTCGTGGCTTGTGAATTCGAGCCCTGCATCAGGCTCTGTGATGACAGCTCAGAGCCTGGAGCCTGCTTCAGATTCTGTGTCTCCCTCTCTGCCCCTCGTCTGCTCACGCTCTCTCAAAAATAAACATTAAAAAAAAAAAAAAACTTTAAAAGTCATTTTTTTTAGATAACTACTTAAATAGTAAAACTATCAAAAATTTTTTTCTGTGAAAATAGGAGTTTTGATTTTTTTTTCCCTAGTAATTTTTTTTTTCTTTTGGATTCTGTTTGGAGTCTTGAGTAGGGGAATGGGTTCCTAGTCCTTTTTTCTCACTCTGGATGGATTCTCCTTTTAAGCAGAGAGGAAGACAAAAGAAATGGATATATCATTTCAATCATTCATTCATTCATTCAACAAATAGCAATTGATTGCCTTCCATGAACCAAATGTTGTGCTAAGTAATAAGGATACAACGGCCAACTGGTTGGACAGGACCATGTTCTAAAAGACTGGAGTCAGGTAGTAAAGATAGATCTCTGTTATCCAGTGTGGTAGCTATTAGCTGTATGTGGCTACTTAAATTTAAATTAATTAAAATTAAACGAAGTTAAAATTCAGAGTCTCAGTAATATTAGCCACATTGAAGTGCTCAGTGGCCATATCTATCTCGTGGCTACCACAGAAGACAGTGCAGATATAGAAAATGTTCATTGTCACAGAAAGTGCTATTAGACAATGGACCAATAGACTGCTAATTAAGAAGTTATGGCACAGGGGCACCTGGGTGGCTCAGTCGGTTGAGCATTTGACTCTTGGTTTCAGCTCAGGTCATGATCTCATGGTCATGGGATGGAGCACTGCGTCAGGCTTTGTGCTAGGAGTGGACCATGCTTGAGATTCTCTCTCTCCCTCTCCCTCTGCCCTCCCCCCCTTGCACATGCTCCTCTTTCTCTCTCTCTCTCTCAAAAAAAAAAAGTTATAACACAGTTGATAAGTGCAGTGATATGGATATACAGATTACTGTGGGATAACACGGATAATAGCAAGCCTCAGGAAGTTGAGGAAGGCTTTCTAAAGGAAGTGACATCTATAGTGAGTCCTGAAGGATAAATATAAGTCATATAGAGAAACAACTGGGAAGCGCTTTTCAAGAATAGCTTGTACAAAAGTCTGGAAGTGAAAAGAAAATGCTATATTGAATATACTGAGATGAGGCAGGAAATGGAAGAAGGTGACAGATCATGTAGAGTCTTATACATTATTTTCAGAAGTTGAGACTTTACAGCCAATTTCTTTATTTAGTTCTCCTCACTGACAGCCATATTTTGAGTTAGTCAGAAATCTATAAAACCTTAGTGATAAGTTGGGCAACTGTTAAATTGCTTGAATTTACATTTAGTCTTCCTAAATGTCATGATAACAAACAAGGTTACTCTTTTTGAACTATAAAGTCAAAAATTTATTCCTGACATCAGTATGAAATACCATTTCAGTTATATTCCGTTTGTTAGAAAATTTAAAATGAGGGGCGCCTGGGTGGCTCAATTGGTTAAGCGTCTGACTTCAGCTCAGGTCATGATCTCGTGGTTTGTGAGTTCAAGCCCCACATCGGGCTCTGTGCTATCAGAGCCTGCTTCAGATTCTGTCTCTCCATCTCTCGGCCCCTCCCCTGCTCATGCTCTGTGTCTGTCTCTCAATAATAAATACACGTTAAAAAAATTTTTTTTTAATTTAAATGATTCTTAGTGGTAAAGAAGTTATCTGTTTTGTAGTATGTTTATGTTTCATTACTCTGCTGATTTTATTTTAGGGTGATGAGGAAACATTTGAAAATTATTACCGAAAACAAAGGAAGAAACAAGCAAGACTGGTATTGCAGCCCCAGTCAAATATGGTAAGTTATGTGAACATTTTGAATTGGTTATATTGTCATTTTTTACCTCTTACCCCACCTTAATTTCTTCAGAGCATGTATCATTATTCATTCAACAACAAATATTTATTGACTATCTACCATTTCCAATAATTGGTTTAGGTGCTAAGGGTATAGCAGTGAACAAAACAGGTAAGTCCCTTCTCTCATGAGCTTACATTCTATTAGAGATAGATAGTAAACAAATAAAATAGTGAATAAATAAAAAGAGAAATAAGAAGATATATAAAGTATCAGGGAGTGATAATTAGTTTCTGACAACATGGAAGACTATGTACTTGGATTAATTGTTCTACTGACAAAACAACTAAAGATGCTGGATAAAACATTTAAACATTTTAAAAATTATTTTTAACTGCACTGAGGATTTGGTAGAAAAGTATAGTTAGGAGAAAAACTAAGTGAATATGGAATTGCTCTGTATGGAATTGCACTTGTGATAATTATATGACTAGATGTGTTTGTGAAAACAGTGCATGAAAAAGTGAGTTTTATTGTATGTAATTTATACAGTATATCCCATTATAGAACAAATAAAACAGGGAAACTTAAATGAAGGCAGAAATCCAGATAGGTTTAATTAAGCACTAATTGTGGCTTTTATCTTAGAGGCATCTGTTGAATGGGAAAGCATGAATTTTGAGGACATGGGTGTACAGAGAGCCACCCAAAGTAGCTGATAAGAGGTTGTCTCCCTTGTGAAGCTAAGACTCCAAAGAATTAGAGCCTCATTATTAGGATGACCTAGAGATAAAAAACATCTGGGGGCACCTGGCTGGCTCACTCAGTAGGGTATGCGACTCTTGATCTTGGGGTCATGGGTTTGAGCCCCACATTGGAAGTAGAGATTACTTAAAAAAAACAAATGGACACAATGTTATATATTTCAAAAATCTAGCAAAACCTCTCTGTTCTTTCCTCCACACACTGTAAGGACATTGCTTATCTTAAATGTTGGTGCTGAAGGAACAAGGCGAAAAAAAATCTCTGAGAATACATAACAAGTGGATTCTCACATGTGTTTGCTACACAGATTTATTCTACTTGGATAATTGAAAAAAATCTCAGGTTGAAAATTTAGTTTGAAGTATTTCTATGCTGATATTGCCAGTAGAAACAAATGCAGATCTCTGAACTTTCATATCATAATTTCAAGGAAAATTAGCAAATCACAGTCAAAAATAATTATAAAACAACTGAGAATCATTAAAGATATTGGCAACAGAGGGACTCCTGGGTGGCTCAGTTAGTTGTGTCTGACTCTTGATTTCAGCTGAGGTCATGGTACTGTAGTTGTGGGGTCAAGCCCTGCATTGGGCTCTGTGCTGACTGTGGAGCCTGGGTAAGATTCTCTCTCTCCTTCTGCCCTTCTCCCCGGCTTGTGCTCTCTCTGGAAAAAAAAAAAAAATATGTGTGTGTGTGTGTGTGTGTGTGTGTGTGTGTGTACATAAATATATAATGTAGGCAACAGAAATAAATCCTAATAAGAGACTTTTAGTGTTTGAATTGTTAGCCACTTATTTTTATTTCTTTATTTTTATTTATTTTGAGAGAGAGAGAATCCCAAGCGGGCTCCACACTGTCAGTGCAGAGCCTGAGTTCAAACTCATGAACTGTGAGTAACTGTGAATTTAATGCAAATTAAAACTGCAGTGAGATACCACTATCTACCTACTATACTAAGATTAAAAAGATTTATGATAGATGCCCCAAATTATTAGCCATTTAATATAGTAATTATTGAATATATTTAAATAAAAAGCAAGCTTGCTGATATAAATAGGGAACAAGAAACTGTAAATACTTACCAAAGTGAAGAAAAATCAAGTGGAATACCTAGAAATTGAAGATCTAATAATCAAAATTAAAAATTTTATGAATAGGTTTAGCAGTTGATGAATTCTTAGTTGATTTGAAGAGATTACTTTGAAAGCCTCACAGAGAGATGAGAGGATAAAAATACCGAAGAGAGACAGAGGGGATACAGATAGCAAGTCTAACATATCTAGTTGGAATTTCAGAAAGAGAAGCTAGAACAAGTGAGACAGAAGAGTATTTGAGGGCATAATGGCTGAGAAGTTTCCAGTATGGACAAGAACTATAAACTTTTACAGAGTCATATCCAAGGAATCCCGAGTAAGTTAAGTAAAAAGAAATACATTCTGAGAGATCTTATAGTGAAATCGCAGACCATAAAGAGAAAATAGAAGACCTGAAAAATAGTATCTGCTAACTTTAGTTAATTGACATTTATTGAATACTCCTCCCCAAATAGCAGAATACGCATGCTTTTCAAATGCACATAGAAGGTTTACCAAGGTAGATCAAATGCTGGGCTATAAAATAAATCTCAGGAAATATAAAAGACTTGAAATCTTTTGACTACAAGATAATTAAATTATCCATATGCAAAAAAATACTGACTTTTACCTCAATCAGCAATTCAAGAAATGGACCCAAATGCAAGAGATGAAACTTTAAAACTTTTAGGAAAAAAACAAAGGGTAAAATCTTTGTGACCTTGGGTGAGGCAGTATTTTCTTAAGTGAGATACCTAAAGCATAAACCATAAGGTAAAGAAATTGTTAAATTGAACATTAAAATGAAAAACTACTCTTCAAAAGGCATTGGCAAGAAAGTGAAAAGACAAGACACAGATGGAGAGAAAATATTTGTAAAACTCATGTCTAACAAAGGGTTTATATTCAGAATATAGAAGAATTTGTATAACTATAAATAATTAAAGCCAAACTAATGGATAAAAGATCCAAGTAGAGATTTGTCTAGATATACAAATGAGAAATGAGCACATGAAAAGATGTTCAATATCAATGTTTCATCAGGGAAATGCAAATTAAAACCACAGTGAGATACCACTACATACTTACTAGACTAGCTAAAATTAAAAAGATTGATCATAGCTAGTGCTGGTGAGATGTGGAGCATCTGGAACCCTCATGCACTTCGGGTGGGTGTAAAAACTATGGTGCCTCTTTGGAAAATAGTTTGTCAATTTGTTACAATGTTAAGCATGCACTTACGCTACAACCCAGCCGTCTTACTCCTAGGTTTTTACCCATGAGAAATAAAAACAGTGGCATATTTTAAATGCTAAAGGAAAATAACTGTCAACCTAGGATTCTATATCCAGTGAAACAAAGGCAAAGATAGACATTTTCAGACAAAGAAGAGGAGAGTTTGTTACTAAGACACCCTTACTAAGGAAATTCTAAAGAATCTACTTCAGGCAAAAGGAAAGTGGTGCCAAATGGAAGATATGAGATGCTGGAAGGGATGAATAGCAAAGAAAGTATAAATATGTGGGTGAATCTATGTCAACCATAGAAAATAATGTTAATAAAATATTATGGGCTTTAAAACAAGATAAAATTAAAATACACAACAAAAGCATAAATGTGAGGTAGGAGTTAATGAAATGAAACTATACTACAGTTTTCTAAATTGTCCAGAAGAGTAAAAATATTGATTGATTTTAGGGTTTGATTATTTAAGTATGCATAATGCAATTTCTGGGGTAACCAGTAAAAGAGTGGAAACAAAATATATACTTTCATATAATATTAAAAAAATCTAGAATGATAAAAAATGAAATATTCATGTCTTAGTGTTGATAAAAAATAATTGAAACCTATAAGCACTTGATAACATCGACTCAAAATATTTAATACAAGATTGCCAAAACTAAAAGGATAAATGGGAAATCTGTAGTGAATTTTTAAGCATGTCTCAGTATCTTATACACCAAATAGATAAAATATCAATAAGAGTATACAACATGCTTAACAGGCTTGTTCTAATAAACCATATAGAAGCCTGTTTCAACAACTGTAGAAACCTCTTCTTTTCAAGCACACATGGCGTATTATAAAATGTGACTAATATACTATCTAATAAAGCAAGTATCCAGAAATATCAAACATCTGGTCTCATGTAGATTCCATTCTCTCTGATCATATTTTATTTTATGTATTTATTTAAAAAATTTTTTTAATGTGTATTTATTATTGAAGAAGAGAGACACGGAACATGAGCAGGGGAGGGATAGAGAGAGGGGGAGACACAGAATCAGAAGCAGGCCCCAGGCTCCGAGCTGTCAGCACAGAGCCTGACGCAGGGCTCGAACTCACACACTGTGAGATCATGACCTGGGCTGAAGTTGTTTGCTCAACTGACTGAGCCACCCAGGTGCCCCATCTCTGATCATAGTATTTTAAAGCTGAAAGGTAAAACTATTTCTTTCCCCACAACCTGAAAAAAAAACCCAGATGTTTGAAAAATTTTTTTAGATGTTTGAAAATTTTGATCACATTTATGAAATATGCAAAATACAGCATTTGAACGTAATTAAAATAATGAAATATTTCATGTAATTAACTTCTAAGAATGAAGTTCAAATGGTCAAATATTTTCCTGTATACCTTTTGTTAAAATTATTAACACGCAATTGTAGATCATTTTTAAGGAGTTTGGCTTTTATTGTGAATCAGATATAAAGTCATTGGAAGGTTTTTAGCGGAAGATATAATGATCTGATTACTCTTTGAAAAGTATCATCCTGGCAGGTATCTGGAGAATAGACTGAAGGGAGCAAGCCTGAAAGCTGGGGAGATTAGGTAGGAGAATGATATAATAGCCCAAGTGAGAAATTATGGTGGCTTGAACTAGCTTACTGTGAAGAAGGTTTTGAAGTTATATTTACTTTTTAACTTGTTTATTGTCTTTCTCTTTTTGAATGCAAGTTCCATGAGGGTAAGGGCTTTTTGCTTTTTACCAGTGTAACCCTGATACCTTAAAAATGTATGCAGCATATAGTAGACCCTCAATAAATATTTGTTAATAAATATGGTAGTGACTTGGAACTTACTTTATTGTTACTGGTATTTATTGGTTTAAATTGATTTTTATTTTTCATTTAAAGCATGAAACAGTTGATGGCTATAGAAGATATTTCACTCAAATTGTAGGGTATGTATCTAAAATGGAGATAAATATTATTTTTATATTATGTTAAATGTCAGAACTGCTTGTTTTCTGTTTGGGTTTTAATTTTTTTTTTTTTTTAACACATGCTATGTTGGTAATTACTGTTTTTAGGTTCTTTGTGGTGGAAGATCACATTTTACATGTGACCCAAGGATTAGTAACCAGGGCATACACTGATGAACTTTGGAACATGGCCCTCTCAAAGATAATTGCTGTCCTTAGAGCTCATTCAGTAAGTCAGCCAAATTATGTTACTAAGTTTTTAATTCAGTTACTTCAGGAACTTCTGAAATGCATGATGTCAGAAGAAAACCGTACCTCCATCATTCTGCATTTTTGGTAGCAGCTCAGATTTGGAAGCAGTAATGTTGGGCTTTTGTCTGGTTATACTGGGTTGTAATTTTGCAACTGACTGGGGCTTCCCAAGACATTTTTAGTCCAGCATTAATAGAAAATGAAGAATTAAGCTGGTCTCATTAGTCTCAACTGACCTCTTCATTAGATCACTGAAAAGCACCGTGAAGAAAGGGTTTTTAATTATCATTCCAAATTCTTTGTTTCCAAAATAAACTCCACCATTAAAACTCAATAGAACTTGTTCTTCGATGTTTATAATTTGTTTGCAGTAATATAATTACAGATTTCTTAAAAATATGCAATTGTCAAAATTTAAACCATTTGAAATAATGAACTTCTATGTAATGGGAAATTTTTTTATGCATTAAAGTAAAATGATCAAAATTTGCATAATACACCTTTTGTAGAAATAATATACTAGTACTATAGAGACTGTTGAAACTAATAATTGCTTATTGTAGATGTTTTCTTAAGACAGTTTTAGTAGCTTACCTTCAGTAAAATCTCCCCATACTTAAAATTTTGTAATTATTTATAATTTTATTATTAGGAATAGAGATTGAAAATATTTTAAAGGATTATTAGCTCATATAGTATTTAGATTGTAAATATACATTTTTTATTTATCAGGAATGTAGATTCTTTATACACTTGTTTGTCCAATGAACTATAACTTTTTCTAACATATTAAAGAATAATTATGTTATGGTCTTTCCCTAAGAATTTTTACTGGATACAGGAAGCCAGCCATGGATTTAACTAATAATCAAGATTTTAAATTTATTATAAGCCTGGCATATTAAAGGAAAATGTTTCAGGTTTTATTTGTTTTCTGGTTTATATTGTTTTCTGGTTATATTTTATTTGACTCTGGTTTATATTTGTTTTCTTTGTTTGTATTTCCACCCCTCCACCTCTACCCCAGTCTTATTGTACTGATCCTGATCTTGTTCTGGAGCTGAAGAATCTCATTGTATTATTTGCAGATACTTTGCAGGTGGGTGATAATATAACATTCAATTTATGACTATTTGAGCACTTAAAGATATATAAAATACAGATCATGCTCATTTATTTTATTATGGATTAGTGGTGGTAAATTAGTAGTAACCAGATGTTTGCTTATGTATTGGTATTCCCTATTACCCATGACTTTTCATTCTTACCCCCTTCCTGATTATGAACCCTGGACAGAACTCAGGGAATATTATCGTCTTTTAAAATATTGATTATTCAGAGAGAATAGATAAAGTATTTCTTTTGTAGATAAATTATTTTTGTAGTTAAAGAAAAAAAAACTCCATGTTATAGTGAAAAGAACCCTGAACTAGAAATTAGAAGATAAAGGGGCACCTGGGTGGCTCAGTCGGTTGGGCATCTGACTTCGGCTCAGGTCATGATCTCATGGTTCATGGATTCGAGCCCTGCGTCGGGCTCTGTGCTGACAGCTCAGAGCCTGGAGCCTGCTAAGGATTCTGTGTCTTCTTCTCTCTTTGCCCCTCCCCCACTCGTGCTCTGTCTCTCTCAAAAAGTAAATAAACATTAAAAAAAATTAGAAATTAGAAGATATAAGCACTGCCTTATGAAGTCACACATGACCCTGAGTTTATATTCTGCCCCTACTATTGACTAATTATATGTTTATAGGTTTTCTAAACTTTAGATCCTCATTTGTGAAAATTGGGTTATTATTAGTTTTCAGGATTGTTTTAAGTGTGATAATAAATATGAAAACATAGTTTGAATTAAAAAAAAAAAGAAAACATATAGTTTGAAAGCTGTTTCCACTCATTTCCTTCCTAATTTTAGGTGTACTATGACAATGACCAAATCACTTTACTTCTTTGTGTCTTTTTTTTTTCTTTTTAAAAATAAGGTTTAGGGGCGCATGGGTGGCTTGGTCGGTTAAGCGTCCGACTTCGGCTCAGGTCATGATCTCACGGTCTGTGAGTTCGAGCCCCGCATCAGGCTCTGTGCTGACAGCTCAGAGCCTGGAGCCTGTTTCGGATTCTGTGTCTCCCTCTCTCTCTGCTCCTCCCCTGTTCATGCTCTGTCTCTCTCTCTCTCAAAAATCAATAAACGTTTAAAAAAAATAAAAAAAAAATAAGGTTTAAACTGAATTGTCTCAAAACTCAATGCCTTTGTGATTTTCAGTATCAAAGTTTTAAGCTTGTCCCTTTTACTTGATCACGGATGGGCAAGAATTGATTGCATTTTGTTTTCATGTTTAAACTTAAGGGATTTTTATGGTTGGAATAATTTCCTGAAATATAGATTGGCATTTTCCAAAGTGTGATAATAGATGTTACTTTAAAAGGAGTTCTGTGGTCAAAACATTTGGGAAATAAGTGAAGTAAAACAGACTTCTTCACTAATAGCCTCTTCAGAGCAAATTTATACCATATGATTTCAAAAGGAAGGTGCTTATGCAGCATTTTCCCAATATATTTGAGCTTTGAATCTTTTTCCCCCATATGACATCTTGTAGGTATAGAGCTTCATGTAATATGTTTTAGGAAGTGCTAATTTAAACTATTTGCTTCGTCATTAGAGTTTTTCCATCCTAGAATAATAGTTGTCTACTTTGTTCTTAAACTGAAGAAGATTCTACAAGTTCCTTTAGTAAATTGTTTTATTGTCTTATATCTTTATTAATTTGTATGCCTTATACTGTAACACCAGGATAATGTGGATTTTTTGTTTTCGTAAATTTTGTGACAAATATACCTGTAATATTATTGCTTTCTCTGCAAAAAAAAAACTTGGTAAGTTTTATTGGAGACCACCTTAATTTTTTTAGGTCTAGCTCTAAGTAACTTGAGGGAGTTTTGCTATCCTTAATGACTTAAAGCATTGCTACTTAAAGCATGGTGGGAATACCAGTCACTGGTCCGGAAATGTTACTAGTCCACAAATTATTTATTATGGATCCATAACATAAAGGAGCTTCTGTCCGAATGTAAATCAACTACATTACTAAGTACAAAATTTAGCTTAGTTGGCATATATTTTGTAGCAAGAATTTCTCTATGTAGGTTAGCCTCATTCATTTATATTCTGGTGCAAGCTCCTTATCTCTTGGTAAGCCATAACAAACTGTTCTTGAACTGGCACTTTGAGTACAACTGAATCTAGAATATTTGCTATGGTTCCAAGGATTTCTCTAGAGAATCAAAGAAGAGTAATAGACAATATTCAGGTAATAGAGGCATTAGAAAGTAACAGTGATAGGTGTATAAGCCCTTGTAAGCATACCTTTCTAATCTTACTGCTTTGAAATAAGATTGAGGAGGACAAACCAATCCATATTACTTATTCAGAAATCCTGCAATATTTTCATTCCACTGAAAATTGACAGGCTGAGTATTAGGTAGGTCTTACACACTGTGGTCAAGTTATACCTTTTAATTAAAGAATTGGGGAGGGTCTTTTCATAAAAACTAGAAAACATTGCATAATATTTAGTTTTTAAAATTGGCCCTTTGCCACCCTAAGGAAAGTTTTCTTTTCATATGTCATTTTATTACTTAAAACAATGCTGACTAAACAATAACATTAAAAAATAACACCAACATATTATAGTTCCGCTTACTACGTATTAAGTAAATCACAAGTAAACATTTATGATTCATTACTAACATTTTTTGAGCACCCACTATGTACTAGTAGCTAGATGATATATAAAACGATAGAGACCTAAAAATCAGACAATAGGGAAATAAAAATTCTTCAATAAATTTACAGTTTAAACAGATAAGATGTATAAAACATACTAATATAGCAATATATTAAAAACCTTTGGGCTCACAGAAGATGGAATGTCTGACTGTAATTCTAGATTGGGAAAGTCTGTACAGAAAGTTGAAATGGGAGTTGGGTTTTAAAAGATGAGTTCAGCAAATACACACTAGGAAAGGGACATGAATGACAAAGGAAATAAAATACCATGTGTAAACTGTAGATAGAGGGATAGTATGGTGATAGAAAGAAGATAGGTGTGAGCAAAGAAGGGCAAATAGTGGTAATGAAACTGACAAGGTAGTTTGACCCAGATTATGGCAGGTCTTGTGGGACTTCAGTAAGTCTTCTGTAGTTTTTAACCAGGGGGATGGCGTGATCAGATTTGCACTTTTAAATGATAATCTTGAGAGTCTTTGCAACAGATTGACTTGAAAGAGACAGATAGTTGAAATTTCAGTTTAGGAAGCTCTTATAATGGTCTAGGCAAGAGATGTGGCAGACCAAAATAAAGCAGTGGCACTGGGAATATTTCTGGAAAAAAGAAAGTAAGTGGTGGAGAAGAATGATGGATTTGAAAGAGATTTGTTAAGGAGGTAAAATCAAAAGGATTTGTTAAATGATGTGTTTGAGTGTGGGGTCGTTTAAATGTTTTTCAAGTTTCTTTCTAATAACTGAATTGATGGTAGAACTATTAACAGAGATAGGAAATAGGAAAAACACTTGGTTTAGTTAGAAACGGAAGAGATAAGTTAACTTTAGTGTGTTTACTTGCTGGCAGCCTCATTGGAGATGTCTAACAGGTGTTGGAGTTAAATATTTGGAGTTTCCAAATAACTGGAGATGTAGATTCAGAATAATCAGAGAAAATAGTGTTTGAAGTCAGTAGACTTCACATTATGCTAGAGACCTAGAAGAAAAACATCGAAGGATGGAGATAGAAGAAAAAGGAAAACTGGAAGAACTGTTCATAGATAAAAGGAGAACAAAGAGAGAGAGTGATGTTACAGAATTCAAAGTAGACAAGTTTCAAGAGAGAGGTAATGTAGAGTGAGAGATCATTGACTTTTAGGAGGTAATCTGTGACATTGTTGAGAGAAGTTTTAAAGGAATAGCAGTGGGAGTTAGATTGTAGTAGGTTTGGCTATATGAAGAGAGTACAAAGGGAGGCAGCTGGCAGGCACAGCAAATTGAGGAAGGCTTTTTTGTTTTTCTTACTGTTTTTTCTTATTTTTCTTGGCTTAAAGATGGGAGGTTGTTTAGCATATTTATTTAGCCAAGGGAAAGGAACTAGTGGAAATTAAAGACAATGGTGAATAAATAATCCATGAAACAGTTCCTGCAAGCAGAGTATGACCAAAAATAAAGAAGAGGGAAACCTTGAAGGGGAAAAAGGACAAATCTGTAGGTGGGCAGAAATATTTGGTCCTGAAATGGGTAAGATTTCAATGAATTTCGAAAGGAATAAAGTTTTGGAGAGTGTATATTTGATGGAAAGGTGTATATTTCCCCTGTACAGTGAAGTCAATCTTAAATTGAAGGTGCAAAATGAAGCTAGTGTGTTTCAGACAAAATATATTCTCTTTTCTTCTTTTATCCTTTTTAGGGCCACTTCCCAAGACACCATTATATATGCAGGTCACTAATCTTGAACTTTTTCTCCAGTTTTGACTTCTACTACTTTTGAAGGTTAACCATGTAATCCAGACTGAAAAGAGAGAGGAGAAATGGAAAAATTATTCCAGCTTCATAAAAGTCTTTCTAAACTCTCTTATCTCATGCAACCTAGTAGAAAGTCAAAAGGATAACTTATTTTTATGCTGTTGGAATGACATACAATATGATGTAGTGATCACTTGCAAATAGTTCTCCAATATTTTCAACATTTCTCTAATGTATACCTTTACTTATTTGACTTGTTTATCTGCTTGTGTTGTGTTTTAGGGTTATGGTTTTCCAGTGAACCGACTTTTCGACCTTTTATTTGAAATAAGAGATCAGTACAATGAAACACTGCTTAAGAAATGGGCTGGAGTTTTCAGGTTAGTCTAAAGCCATGGAACCTTAATGTAAGGAAAAAGTTTGTTATATACTTTAGAATATAAAAATGCTTATATTATTTCGCATTTAGCAATAAAAATGCTTATAATTATTTTTTATTGTGGTAAAATATACATAACAAATTTTGCCATTTTAACCTTTTTAAAATGTACAGTTCAGTGACATTAGTATATTTATGTTGTTGTAACCATCCCCACTATCCTTTTAGAAATTTTTCATCTTCCCAGACTGAAACTGTACCAATTAAACATTAACTCCTAGTCCCTTCTTCTAGCCCCAGCAATCACCATTGTAGTTTGTCTCTATGAATTTGACTACTCTCTGTATTTTATGTAAGTGGACTCATACAGTATTTGTTTTTTTGTGTGTGTCTGGATTATTTCACTTAGCATAATGTTTCCAAGTTTCATCCATGTTGTAGCATGTACCAGAATCTCATTTTTCAAGGCTAAATAATATTCCACTGTATGTATATCACCACATTTTATTTATCTATTTATTCATCTTTGATATTTGGGTCATTTCCACCTTTTGGCTGTTGTGAGTAATGCTGCTATGAACACTGATGTATAAATACATGTTTGAGTTTCTGTTTTCAGTTCTTTGGAAAATATACCCAGAAGTGGAATTGCTGGATTATATGGCAGATATATGTTTAATAAATTGAGGAACTGCCATACTGTTTTCCATAATGGCTGAAAGATTTATAATAAAATTAAAAAAATTTTTTTTAATGTATATTCATTTTTGAGAGACAGAGTACAGGTAGGGTGAGGCAGAGAGAGAGGGAGACACAGAATCCAAAGCAAGCTCCAGGCTCTGAGCTGTCAGCACAGAGCCCAACACAGGGCTCGAACTCATGAGCTGTGAGATCATGACCTGAGCTGAAGTCAGAGGCTTAACCAATTGAGCCACCCGGGTGCCCCTATAATAAATTTTTAATTGAACTACTTTTAGTTCTAATCTCTGTAGTTTGTTTTCCCCCATAAATGATAGATGTAAGGCTGTAAGTATTCAAAGGTATTTAGTATTAGAAACAGAGATTTATAGTTTTTAAATTTTGTTTGGAAGGGCTCCTGGGTGGCTCAGTCGGTTAAGCGTCTGACTCTTGGTCTTCAGTTCAGGTCATGATCTCACAGTCCTGAAATTGAGCCCTGAGTAGGGCTCTGCTGATGGGCTCTGTCAGGCTCCTCCTCTGTTTGCTCCTCCCCTGCTTGCACACGTACGCAGGCTCTCTCTCTCTCTCTCTCCTCCCCCACCCCCCCCGACACACACACACACACACACACACACACACACACACACACACAAAATAAATAAACTTAAAAAAATAAAAAAAAATTTGTTTGGAGAAAGTGCTGTTTTTATAAACAATGTAACTAGATTAAAAATCTTTAAAGCATCTAATTAGGAAAATTACTTTTGCTTTAATCACTTGCCTGCAGGGTATGGAAAAAGTATTTTATAATCTGTTATAATGTATATAACTTTGTATTGCCCTGAAAAGAGAAATCTGTTCCCTAATTCTAAAATCCTTTATCCCTCCATCCTCCTTCCCTCCCCCCTCCTCCCCTTTCCCCTCTCTTCCTTTCTTTTTTTCTTTCTTTCAAAAATAAAAATGTAAATCTTGAGATCTTACATCTAGGTCACCCAAATATAGAAATGATGTGGCAGTAATATTTAATGAGATTAAAACAGAAAATATGTTAAATGATTTAACATCAGCTTGACATTTGCCTCATCAGTTTTCAAAACTAAACAGAGATGACCTGAATACTGTGATAGAAATCTTTTTAATTTTTTTTAATGTTTATTTATTTGTGAGAGAGAGAGAGCATGGGAGCAGGGGAGGGACAAAGAGAGAGGGAGACACAGAATCTGAAGCAGGCTCCAGGCTCTGAGCTGTCAACACAGAGCCCGATGCGGGGTTTGAACCCACAAGCTGTGAGATCATGACGTGAGCCGAAGTCAGATGCTTAACTGACTGAGCCACCCAGGGGCTCCAGATAGAAATCTTTTTAAAATACCTGAGTTGTTCACTAGGTATTTTCACTTTTATTAACATCAACCAAATAAATTCTTATTTGCACTTTTTGTATTAACATTTCTTAGGGGTTATATTGTCAGGATGTTGTCTCAAGGGGACTGTTGACAGTCTTGATGAAACATACAATGCATCAACAATTTTTGATCTTCAGTATTTTAGAAATATGGGTAGTGCTTATTGATGGGTGGCAATCTATAATGTCTACGCTTTGATGTAATGTGATGTAATCTATCTTTATATATAAAATCTTTACTTATAGGGTTGATGTTAATAACTTGCCGTCTTCAGAAGAGTGTTTAAGTTTTTATAATTGTTGATAGATTTGTATTGAGCCAGCTGTCTTATTTATCATAAGACTTCTACTAGTGAGATTGTCGCCCAAGATGGGGAAAAACCATGAAGTATTGTTTTCTGTATAATTCTCAAATGTTTTTTGACTTCTACTTTTTTTTTTTTACTTCTACTTTTAATACCCTTCTAGATCATGCCTTTTGCCTAAATTTTTAAGCAGTAATAGAGGGACACCTGGCTGGCTCAGTAGGTAGAGCATGTGACTCTTGATCTCAGGGTTTTAAGTTTAAGCCTCATGTTGAGTGTAGAGATTACTTAAAAATAAAATTTGGGGGGAAAAATAGCAGAATTTAAGCTTTTCTTATTCCTGACCTATATATCTTCAAAAATAAACTTTGACTTCACAAGTAGTGAAGTGACAACAATGGCCAAGAGGTAAAAGTTATCATCAGTACTGAATAATTAAGATTTGACTATTTCCATGATAGAATTTATAATCTGTTATAGTTTATTTATGTGTGTATATGGTTCCCTCCAGCTATATTGTGAACGCCAGTGTTTTATTTATATTTATATTCTTGATTGCCTAGCCCCAAGTACAGTGCTTTACACAGAGTAGGAACTCAGTAAATGTTTATAGAATTCAGTTCAGTAAACAGTCACTTTGAAGACCACATTAACATTTTCAGAATGTGAAAGTACCATTCATTAAATTATCTTGCCTTTCATATTAACCGATTCCCTGGCATTTGTATAAAGTAAGTAGTTTATGGTCTTCTGGTAGTTTCTTAACCTGTAACTTGCCTTTTAAAAAGATTTTCATTTCAGTATAGTTAGCATACAGTATTATATTAGTTTCAGGTGTGCAATATAGTGGTTCAACAATTCTGTCACTCAGTGTTCATCAAGATACTTGTATTCTTTTTTAAAAATGTATTTATTAAGAGAGAGAGGGAGAGAGAGAGCGCGAGCACAAGTGGGGGAGGGGCAGAGAGAAAGAGAGACAGAATCCCAAGCAGGCTCTATGTCAACAGCGCAGAGTCTGACGAGAGGCTCGAACCCATGAACTGTGAGTGAGATCATGACCTGAGCTGAGACTAAGTACCAGATGTTTAACCAACTGTGCCATCCAGGTGCCCCCAAGATAATAATTCATTGTATTCTTAATTCCCTTTACCTGTTTCACCCATACTTCCACCCACCTTCCCTCTGGTAACCATCTATTTGTTCTCTATAGTGTGACTTGTCTTTTAAACCCTTATTTTAAAACACTATTTAGAAGGAAATAGGATTGGGGCACCTGGGTGGCTCAGTCAGTTAAGCATCTAGCTTTAGCTCAGGTCATGATCTTGAGGTTCATGAGTTCAAGCCCCATGTCGGGCTCTGTGCTAACAGCTTAGAGCTTGAAGTCTGCTTCTGATTCTGCGTCTCGCTCTCCCTAGCTCATGTTCTCTCACTCTCTAAAAATAAATAAAAAATAAATTTAAAAAATTTAAAAAAAAAGGAAGGAAGTAGGATTAGTTGAAACCTCTCGCGATACTTTAGGTGAACAGTGTCTTTTTTAAATTTTTATTTTATATCTTGTTTGTTTGTTTATACTTTTAAGTTAGTTAACATACAGTGTAGTCTTGGCTTCAGGAGTAGAACCCAGTGATTCGTCACTTACATGTAACACCCGGTGCTCATCCCAAATGTGCCCTCCTTAGTGCCCATCGCCCATTTACCTCGCCCCCGTCAACCCTCAGTTTGTTCTCTGTATTTAAGAGTCTCTTATGGTTTGCCTCCCTCTCTGTTTTTATCTTATTTTTCCTTCCCTTCCCCTATGATCATCTGTTAAGTTTCTCATATTCCACATATGAGTGAAATCATCTGTCTTTCTATGACTGACTTACTTTGCTTAGCATAATACCCTCCAGTTACATCCACATTGTTGCAAATGGCAAGATTTCATTCTTTTGAGAGAGAGAAAAGGAGAGAGAGAGAACTGGGGAGGGGCAGAGAGAGAGGCAGAGAGAGAGAATCCCAAGTAGGCCCCTCACTGTCAGCACTGAACCCGATGCAAGACTCAATCTCACGAATTATGAGAACATGACCCAAGCCGAAATCAAGAGTCAGATGCTTCTTCACTGACTAAGCCACCAGGCGCCTCTAGCCAAACAGAGTCTTATTCCTCCCCCACCCCGAACAGAGTTTTATTGTAACTATTTTGTGCACCATCAGGATTTACAAACTTGTGCCTTTATTTCCAATCTCATCAAGGCTCCAGACCCCATTTATCAATGAGATATCAGTCATCCAGTCGAAATCATATCCTTCTCTTGTATTCCATACTTCAGCAAATGTCTCTAATGAGGTGCCATATACATCATTTGTCCATTTGCCCTGTTTGGAAATTACAGATTCATCCAGAATATATCTCCCCTCATAATTTTCATTTAGTTTTTAAATCCTATGTATATATTTTATTTCTTAAACCTCTTCTTTTTGCCACCTCCTTTCTGTCCCCACTAGGACAGCTTTAATTCAGATCCTCATCACCTTTAATCTAGATTATTCTTCAGTCTTTCTCACTGGCCTCTGTGTTCATTATTGTCCTCCCACTTTATCCTCCACATAATGGACATACCACATTTCTCTGCCTAAAACCTGTTAATGGTACTCCAGTGCCTACAGGATAAAATCTGGATGACTCTGTTTGTCCCCCTGCCCGGCCTCATGTACACCGTATCCCTTGTGTACTTTACGCTCTGGTAGTACTGCACTACCTATGGTTTTACTCACTCCCACACTCATACTTTTTTACCCCTTATGCTTTTGCTTGTTATGTTCCATCTTTCTGAAATGCTGTTCTTCCATAATCTCATTAGAAGTATTTCTTTTTTCAAAAAAAAAAAAAAGGAATTATTTCTTTTTTCATCTTGGAAGGCCCTACAGAGCCCATGGCTTCTCTATAAAACTTTCCATGAGATCATCTCCCACCTACTCTGATAAACTTAATCATTTATTCCTTTGTGCTATTTCTGAAACTTGCACCCCTTTTATTATGTATAACGCATTATTATAAACATAATTTGTTTCCATGTCTTTATCTCCTCTGTTAGGTTGAAAACAAAGATCTTGTTTTTATCTTCGTGAATTAGGGAATTTTCATCACAATTACTCCAGCTCCTGGCACACAATAAGTGCTCAATAAATATTAGTCAAGCTGAATTATTGGTTAAAAGAAAGTTGATGATTGGACAGCAGGTATATTTGGACAGCCTGGGTTATGCTATAGTAACAAAAATGCCCGCTATCTCAGCGGGTGGGTACAGACATTTTATTTCTCACCCAGAAGTCCCTACTGGGTCTAGTAGTCCTAGATCCAGGCTGTTTGCATTTGTGTTTACACATTCTTGACATGTAGTATTCCCTATTACCACGGGAAAGAGAGTCACACAGTTAGCTCATAAATGCTTTGGACCTGAAGCAACACCTGTCACTTCCACTCTCAACCCAGTGGCCAAAACTAGTGATATGTCTCTGCCTGTTTGTGTGGGGGCTGTGTGAGCACATGGAGAGCATAGGGATATTGCGTGAGTAGTAATCGTATTGCCTTACTAAATATGAAAGGTCCTTTTGTAAATACAGCATTTTGAAAAGACTAAATCGAAGGCGCTGTTTACATCTTCGGGGCACTTAATGATCTAATTGAGAAGAGAGAGAGAGAAAAGACTTACAATTTGAGAATTGTCCCTATCAAGAAATACAACTGTAATACTCATCTTATGGCTTTGTTTTAGTTGTAGATAATGAGTTTGTTCAGACTGTGCATCTTAAGAATTGTTCTAGAGTAAAAAACTAAAACTGAGGTGCTGAGAGGATGTAAAACAAGTGGAAGGAAGAGACTGCATATGAATTTTGAGGGACAAGATTTATTTGGTATTGAATTTTAGAATTCTGGATGAGTAGGCAGTGTTTTCCTATTTCAACTTTTAACTGACTAACGAAAATGCTTTTGTAGTAATTGGTTTATAAAAAAAGTATTGTTCTATATCACTTCAGTGATACCTTTTCAATATTATATTTTCAAGTCTCTCTTCTTTCTCAACAGGGACATTTTTGAAGAAGATAATTATAGCCCCATCCCTATTGTTAATGAAGAAGAATATAAAGTAGTCATCAGTAAATTTCCCTTTCAAGATCCAGACCTTGAAAAGGTATAAGCTAGTTTTTAATTTAAGAATTCTCTGAAACAAATTCATAAATAGCTATTGCTATATAATATTAACCTGACATTGTGAGAGTGGCTTCTTTTGAGGCTTTTGTTGTTACTGTGTTATCTGAGAAACTCAGTTATGTTCTGTTGACTGTTAAAGATTATGTTACTACTTCTATTCTACTACTACTACTACTACTACTACTACTACTACTGTTTTTGTGAAGTTAAGAAGGGATTTTCCTGGGGATACTAGGAGCAGTTGTCCCAAATGTTAGGTGAATTCCCAGGACAGGTATTAGTAACATTATATAGATTCCAAATTAGATGAAGTAAATGTCAAGTAGATTATAGGAATAAGAATATTCTAGGGAAAGAGAGGAGAATTGATCTGAAGTGTTCATCATTGTGGAAGATCTTATTTTATGTTTTCTTTTCTAGAAATACACTTCTGCAAAAAGTTTATCTTGGTTAAATAGGGTTGTATGAAGGCAGTTGCCACCTGTAGATTTTTTTCCTGAAATGGGAATATGTATTTTTAGAGTCAAGGTATGTTAACAAAAGACAGGATAGAGAAAGGAAAGAGACCAGCACATAGAGTATTGTGGGAATACACATGATTGCATATGTGTGATCATCCATACACATCAGCACACACTTGAACCTATCTAGTATCTCTGGGTAGAATCTGATCTCCCAGGAAAACAGCATCATCTTTCCTGTTATTGTCACTTTTATTCTTGTTTTTTTTTTTCTCTTTACTTTTCTTTGTTATTTTCTAACTCTTTATAATTTAGTCCTTTTCTATGTTTTTATTTCTTCACAGTGAACAAGAGTGAATTCTCAGTGAATGTGTGAACTATGACCAAATTTTTGTTATTTTTTATGTATGTATAAACTAGACATGTTATGTATAATAGTCACTAAATATAGGACCAAGTAATTAAATGCATAGCTTTTAGATTATAGCCAAGACTGCCACTGCATATACATAATAGTTGTATTTTAATGAACACAAAAGACCAGAATATTCTGCATGTTGTGGCTTGGTTTTATTTTGTTTTAGTTACTGGTAATAAGTTTGTTCAGGGTGTAACATCTATATAAAGAACATTGGATTTGGTCCAGGTTCACATGCCAGCTCTACCTGTAGCTTGTGGGCAGATGTCTTACCGTATTTAGGCATTTGTGCCACATCTGTCCATGTCGAACTAAATAATCTCTAATGTCCTTTCTAATTACACTAAGTCATTCTAAATAGGTTTATAGTTAAAAGGAAGTTTGACTTTGCTTGTAGGGTGCTTCCAAAACATGCAGTATCTCTTAGGATTAAGCTCATTACGAGTTATATTCATTGGTTCTTGTGTTACTTATTGAAAAGAAGAACTAATGTTAAAATAAAAACCACTTGGAAGATTTAAATCTGCAAACTGAAAAAACTCATAAAATTATTTAGTAACATTCTCTTGGTTGTGTGTTTATATATTCAATTTTTTCCTAATTTGAGTATAATTTTCATTTAAAACTATTAGAAAAGATGTAAAACTGCTTCTCAAATAACTTGAATTGTGTTTTTAGTGTATATTATAGGTGAGCAAGAAGTAAGACTGAACATATATGCAAAGATCTGTCTTTTTGCAGATAACTATGCTAATTTGATAAGAACTCTTTGGCTAAAAGAAGAACTTATTTATATTCTGTCTTTAATGTCATTAAAATAGTTCTTAAAGCTGAAATGCCTTTTAAACAGTATTGGGTTCATTATTCTGTAAAGCATAATTTGGAGGTGAATTAGCACTTACATTATCATCAGGTGATTTTAAAGAATACCAACTTTTTGGTTGGTTTTTGTAGTACTCCCGATTGAGTCTCTAAATTTGGAAAGATTGAACCTACCAGTTTTGGAGAGACACTGCTGTATATGACTGTTTCACCAGCAGCCAGTTGTAAGTTTCCTTCTGCTAGAGGTACCTAAGAATACTTCGTTCATTCAGATGTTGATCATTCATCTACTAGACATTGTGCTATTTGGTAGTTTTTCAGTCTCTGCTGTCAAAGAGCTTACAGTCAAGTGAGGGATAAACATGAAATTACAATTCACAGAATTTGGCACTCCTTAAGATAGAGGAAGCAGCATGCAGAAAGGCTTTATTTCTGTAGTATAAAATGCAAGGTTGATAAAGTACAAGAGATGAAGATCAAGAAATGAAGATGAAGAAGTGGAAAGGACCAGACTATTCTAGAGCTTATAAACAGTGTTAGAGAGTTCAGCCTTTATCTTGAGGGCTATTGAGAAGTCACAACAAGGTTTTAACCACTAAAAACATAGTCTGATTTGTGCTTTAGAAAGATCTCTTTGGCCAATGTGTGGCAAATGGATTAGATAAGAGTAAGACTAGCGGCTGGGAGGCCAGCTAGGGAATTGTTGCTGTTATCTTGGTAAGAGAGATTGGTGACCTGAGTGGGAGTTATGGCCATGGAATTTGATTTAAGATATGTTTAGGAGTGGGGACCAACAGAAGTTGGTAGTTATTTGCATATGAGGGATGATGAAGATAGAGGGGTCAGGTATGATAGCCAAGTTTCTGCCTTAAAGAGTAGTAGCATTTACTAAGATAGGAAATACCAGAGGAACAGATTTAGAAGGAAAGGATGGTAATTGCACTATTGGATCTACTGAATATGTCCCAAATGTCACAGCCTAATGGAAGTGTCCAAGTGGCAGTTAGGTATATGGATTTGGACTTCAGGAGAGTTAGCCTCGAGTAACAGATTTGGGAGATACTGGTGCTTGCATGGTGATTGAAGTCATGATATTAGGCAACATCATCCAAGGACAGTATGTGTAGTAAGAAGAGAAGACGTGTGGTGCAGGGCACGTGGGTGTCTCAGTTGGTTAAGTGTCTGACTTTTGATTTCAGCTTAGGTCATGATCTCACAGGTCTTGAGTTTGAGCTCCACATTGGGCTCTGTGCTGACAGTGTGGAGCCTGCTTGAGATTCTCTTCCTCTCCCTCTCTGCTCTTCCTGTGTGCGCTCTCTCTCAAAACAAACAAAAAAAAAGAGAGAGAGAGAGAAGATGTGGGCTAGAACCCTAAGGCACAGCAATAATTAAGAGATGGCTAGACTAGGAAGAGCTACTGGGAAGGTAGACAAATAAGGAAAATCAATGTGGGGCATGGATGCCAAGGAAGGAGAGATCATTTAAGAATCAGGAGGGAACTGTGTCAGATATTTCAGATAAATCAGGTAACGTGAAAGCTGGCAAAGTCTGTTGGATTTAACATCTGTGGGGTCACTAGTCACCTTGGTGAGAATACTTTCACTGGTTAACTATGTTGCAACAAATATGAAGATGGAAGTATAAATTAGAATTCATTAAGTGTAAATAGGAGCTTTGGGTAGAAATCTTGGAGAGAATTTACCTTTTGGAGACTGAGAATTTGCTAATAAAATTTGGCTGATAAAGCACTTTATCCAAAAGGTACCCTGTAGGGGCGCCTGGGTGGCTCAGTCGGTTAAGCGTCCGACTTCGGCTCAGGTCATGATCTCACGGTCCGTGAGTTTGAGCCCCGCGTCGGGCTCTGTGCTGACAGCTCAGAGCCTGGAACCTGCTTCCGATTCTGTGTCTCCCTCTCTCTCTGACCCTCCCCTGTTCATGGTCTGTCTCTCTCTGTCTCAAGAATAAATAAACATTAAAAAAAAAAAAAAAAAAAAAAGGTACCCTGTAAACCATTGGCTGCACTGCTGTAAGGTATTACAGGAATTATGGAATGAAATAGATACCTTGTTGGTGTCAAGCCTTCACTGAACGTGAGTGAGAGGAGTCTTAGAATTAATTGATGATACTGAGCCAGGAAGATGGCCCATAACTTTCATGGCCAACCTGACTCTTGTATTATGAATGCAAAGCAACAGACAGCTAGACCTCTTCTGCAGGATGTTTCTCATCAGAACATACAGTGGTATTGATATGTACTTTCTCTGCTTCTTAGAAGTCTGATAATAGGATTTAAGAAACAGGTAAATTGCCACTATTTTCTCAGAAATATTTTAGTTTTCTTTAAAATCTCAAACATGATTAGAAATGTAACAGTAGACTTTGAGATGCAGTCATTTCCTATTCAAATGTGAAAGCAATTTAATTTTTACACTTTCAGGTGATTAGAATATCTTTTTCTAAAATTTCAAAAACAATATCAACTTTGTTTTTCTTTCTACAGCAATCTTTCCCAAAGAAATTTCCCATGTCTCAGTCAGTGCCTCATATTTACATTCAAGTTAAAGAATTTATTTATGCTAGCCTTAAATTTTCAGAGTCACTACACCGGAGGTAAGTTTACTAATAAATGTGTCTTCATCATAGCTATTTTTGTGAAATAGTAACACTTGATTTGCAGGCCTTGATTCTTTAATGGATTATCATCTCATTGGAAAAGCTTGCATATTTTAGCGACATTGGAGTTAAGTTGCTATAAATTTGATGTTATATATTTTTTTTATTTTTTATAATGTAGATCTTCAAACTCATAAAAATAGAGATAATAGGATATGAAACTCCTGAGTTCTCAGCATCTGTAGCAATAATAAACATTTTGCCATATTGTCTAACTTTTTTTGCCGAAGTATTTTAAAGCAAATTCCAGAAATAATGACACTTTACCCCTAGAAACAGTATGTTTTTCTAAAACAAAATAAAGACATTTCATTATTCAGCTTTCATACTTAAAGTTAACACTATTCCATTCCCTAGTCCATATCACTATTTTCTTGATTGTCCCCAGGATGTCTTTTTACTGTTGGTATGTTTGTTTGTGAATAACAATTTGATACTGTTACTCTTTTAAAAAACTTTTTATTAAGTTTAAAAATTTTAATTCCAGTATAGGTAACATGCAGTGTTATATTAGTTTCAGGTGTACCATATAGGTGATTCAACAATTCTACACGTCACTCAGTGCTCATCATGATAAGTGTACTCTTAACCCCCTTTGCCTATTTCACATATCCTCCCCACCCCCCTTCACCTCCCCTCTGGGAACTATCAGTTTTTTTTTTTTTTCCCTCTGCTGGTTTGTTTTTTTCTTAAATTACGCATATGAGTGAAATCATACGGTATTTTTCCTTCTCAACTGACTTATTTCACTTAGCCTTATTTCACTTAGTCCACTCAGTGGACACGTGGGCTGCTACAGTTGGTATGTTTGAATCATGGTCCAAATAAGGCTCATACCTTGGATTTGTTGTTAAGTTTGTTTATCAATATTCCTTTTTTTCCCCCTTTTCTTTAGTTGTTTAGATCTTATGCTTTTTAGTTTTTCTATTGCTAAGGTAGCAGTAGCTAAACAATATCCCTCCTTTATGTCATTCCCTTGTTAAAAAGATGATATTCTCAATAGTTTTGTTTTTCCTTAATTAGGTTTAAAATGAGGATTCAAACAAAATTCATAGAAGTAAAGAAGGTTGTAGCAAATTGGTATCATACTCAGTAATGGAGAGCACCACAACAACTGTTGGTAGCTGTAGCCAACTTGAATTTAGACTAGAGAATGTCATTTATCTGGTGTGATGAAAGCAATACCCTACATTTATGGAGATGGGAAATGTGATATTATCCCTGTTTTGCTGATAAGGAAACTGAAGCTCAGGGGGGCTACATCACCCAGAATGACCCAGCTAGTTAGTTTGAGAGCTGGGATGAAGGAGCAGGCCTTAAGACTCCCATATCAGAGAAAGTGTCTGGCATATAAGGAATAATCAGTTAATATTAGAAGAACATTAATCTTTATGCCACACCTTGTTCCAGCTACCTAGATGGACCATGCATTATAGTCACTCACATACTTCTAATTGTGAATACACTCTGGAGGAGAGAGTGGTGATGCTGGCTTTATAGTCTCCCTTTCTGAATTCCATTCTTAATTTGTATATTGGATAGCAGGAAATACCTTCAGTGTGAAATTCTTCTGAATTTTAAGTCATAAGAAAGGCATGAAGACAGTTCAGATATAATATTTATTTTCCAAGTTGAAACAGAACAATGACAGCTGTTTTTATTGTATTGTATTGTATTGTATTGTATTGTATTGTATTGTATTGTATTGTACATGTCTCTTATTGTAAGCTACCATGATTTTGGATTTAAGGAGCACATAAATAAATGGAAGAAGAAATGTGTGCCCTGCCAGGGTAAAAGAGTTTTCTGATCTTAGGTCTTACACTGCTTCTTCCTTGTGAATAGAGATGGTTTAAAAGGTTTCTTAACTTTTGTTCCTGAATAACATCTGAGTTTGAGAGGGAAGGAAAAGAAAGGAAGATAAATACCTAATGCATGGCATCTGCTGTGCTATGTGTTTCTCACAAGCCAGTGATTGTCAAAGCTTAGTCCCCGGACCAGCAGCATTAGCATCACATGGGAAATTGTTAGAAATGCCACCTTAGACCTACTGAAGTAAAAACTTTGAGGGTGGGGCCCTGGGTTTTACCAAGTTGTCTGGGTAATTCTGATGCATTCTGAACTTTCAGAACCACTGCTTTAAGCTTCATAATACTCTACCACCTCTTATACAAGAGTCTCTAAAGGTATATTTTAAAGACATTAGCTTTTAACCTCAGTCATAAAACTCACTAAAGTTACTGTGTTCCTTATACGGCACAACACAATACACACCATATAATCCAGCATTTGAAAACTGATGGATATATATGAATATTAACTGAAGATAAATAACAAGTGATTATGATGGTAGTTTTCAATTGCGGAACTCAAATGGTCTGAGAACCCCCAATAATTTATGCCTGTCTTGTTTTTTATTTAATACTTTAAATTTCTGATCTGGATAGAGGCAGTATAATGCAGTGGTTAAGAATATAAGCTTCAGACTTAGGCCTTAGTTTAATCTTGATGGCGACACTCACCAGTTGTAGTAAGATGTTGGACAAGTTTCCTCACCTGTAAAATGAGTGAAATAATTCATAGGGTGGTTGCAAGAATTAAATGAGGTAATACAGGTGTATAAAGCACTTGGTATACTGCCTGGCATATGATAGGCACATAGGTACTTCAGAGAGGATGGGATACTATAATATTAGAAGTGAGACTGGAACTTGGAGTGTTAATATTTTATTTTGTAAGCATCAGGGAATTGTTGAAGAATTCTTAAGTAAGGAATGACGTTACTAGAGTTATATTCTAGAAAGTTTACTCTGACCTTAATGTGGATAATACGTTAGAGGGGGATAAAAAAAAATAGTCATGTTGAACTGGTGAAGGCAGTGGTTCAAGAAGAGAGATGAAGAAAGACTGAAATAGGATCAGTGGCGATGAAGAGGGAGGAGCATAAGGAGCCTGATATTACCTGTGCTTGTGAATAATTAGATGAAGAAGTTAAGGGAAGTTAATAATTTGATTATCTGTAGGTGAAGCTCTCAGTTTCTGGTTATAGTTAGTCATCTTTGGAAACAATGATGCATGTATTCATCTGTTCTTTCGAGGTAAACATATGCAAGTGAAAGGGAGAAACAAGAAGTATGTCTTTAAAACTCATCCTACAGGAGTGCCTGGGTGGCTCAGTCGGTTAAGTAGCTGACTTCAGCTCAGGTCATGATCTCGCAGTTCGTGGGTTCAAGCCCTGCATCAGGCTCTGTGCTGACAGCTCGGGGCCTGGAGCCTGCTTCGGTTTCTGTGTCTCCCTCTCTCTCTGCCCATTCCCTGCTTGTACTTGCACTCTGTCTCTCTCTCAGAAATAAACATTAAAAAAATATGTATGTGTGTATATATATATAATATATGTATATATTATATATAATATAAATATTACATATGTATATATAATATAAGTATTATATATGTATATCTAATATATTAGATATACATATATATGTATATCTAATATATATTAGATATAAATATCATATATGTATATCTAATATGTATATGAATATTATATATGTATATCTAATATATATTATGTCTATATATGTATATCTAATATATATTATGTACATAAATATTATATATATATAAGCAAAAAAAAGTCATCCTACAACTTGGCTCAAATGTTCTATTTGAGACTTATTCTTTTAAAAAAATTTTTTTTAACGTTTATTTATTTTTGAGAGAAAGACAGAGTGCGAGCAGGGGAGGGGCAGAGAGAGAGGGAGACAGAATCTGAAACAGGCTTCAGGCTCTGAGCTGTCAGCACAGAGCCCCACGTGGGGCTCGAACTCGTGAACCGTGAGATCATGACCTGAGCCAAAGTTAGATGCCCAACTGACTGAGCCACCCAGGCGCCCCTATTTGAGAATTATTCTTGAAGTTGTAGTCTTGAATCTATAATACTGGTTCCCCTCATCTTTTACTTTAAATGTAGAGTACTTTAACATTTTTTAAAATTGGTAGTGTATACAATTTGCATGGTCCTAACACATACTTTTTATTATCTAATCTAAATGCTGGTTAGTGACTGTAGAAAGTAGAGAAATTTAGAATTAACTTTTGTTTTATTTATAGAGGAGAGACATTGGCTATCTAATTGTTATTTGATTCTTTATTGCATTTAGAACACCAAAGATAAAAGTCATTAGTTGTAATATATTATGTATAATTTTCCCTAAAGCCTCCCTCATGACTGAGTAGAACTAGAATTGCCACCTCAGTTCTGACTTTTTCAGTATGTGAATTCCTAGCCTTCTAGAAAGTCAATGTTGTGGACTAATGCTACAGCAGAAAAGATTGTCAATTTTTCCCTCATCTTTTTAATTTTTTTTTTTTTACATTTATTTAGTTTTGAGAGAGAGAGAGAGACAGGGAGGGGCAGAGAGAGAAGGAGACACAGAATTCAAAACAGGCTCCAGGCTCTGAGCCAGCTGTCAGCATAGATCTAGCCTGATGTGGGGCTCGAACCCATGAACCAGGAGATCATGACCCTAGCCGAAGTCAGACGCTTACACGACTGAGGCACCCCAGCCAGACTCTATCTTTGATAAAATATTTGTTACTTTTGTTAGTTCAATATCTAGTCATTCTAATGAACTATGATCATAAGTTATTTATTCAACAAGACTTATCTTTGCACTTTTAAAAATTATGCTTTATTAAATACATCAGCTATTTTCATTTTGCTCATGAGAGAATCAACAGTTCAGAGACAGATGCAGCATAGTTACTTTAAAACTATGTAAATCTGAATTTAGATTATCAGCTTTCTGACATATTTTTATTTTAAAAATTTGTATCTGTGACCTGAAATTGAGCTATTAGAGTTCCTTTGTTTTTTTATTTATCATTAAAAACTTATGGGAAAAATCACTTTCTGGATTTAAAGCTCTTTTGTTATGTTTAAATAGATTTTGGAGTTAGATTTTTAGAACCAGAAGATGCTTTAGAGCTTTGTAGTACAAATGTTTGGCTTTCTTTTTATATCTGAATAAAAGTAGGACTGGAGAATGAAATGACTTCATGAAGAGACTTCAAAGTCTCAACTATTTAGTTGCAGAGGAAACATCTGGACCTAATATGATCTTTAAGAAATTTCAGTTTGCAGAAGAGGTTAAGCTATAAAAAATTTTAGGAGATTTATTATAATTAAGATTTAATTACCATGAATTTTTTTTTAAAGGTAGTACAAAAGAGTACAGCTTATAGGCTCAAAGGACAAGGAGTTAAGAAAAAAAATGCTCAATTGGGATAAAAATGTAGTGGAGGCACTACTGGTCATTGTCAGGTAAATCTTGTTGGTACAAATAGGACGTAGGTGCTGATAGGTTTTCTTTCTCTACTTTTACTTATGCAAGAAAAAAGTATGCATTGACTCAGCGTTCAAGGAAGTTCAGGGAATTGAAACAAAGGGCATTATCTATCCTAAGTATTGCAGGATATTTCATCTGGGAAGTATGCTTTTCAGGATATCTTTAAGCATAATTTGAGAGTGTTAGAAAAGAAACCAGAGGAGTGGGCGACCACCTCTTTTTATCAGGGTGAGTACATTGATTGTTCTAGGACACTGTTGGTAGATTAGAAAGTGTTTTCTGTTTGAGAGTTTTGATACCAAGAAACCCTGAAGCCCCACTGGGAGTATGTCTGGGAAGTCTTGGTTTTAGTTGTAAAGAATCAGAGAAATATTCTTTTTAGGTCTCCCAGAATTAGGGTTAGCAGGTATTGAAAAGAGTGCCTGCATTAAAAACATTGGAGTAGTAGTGAGAAGCACGTATATTTTGTCAAATCTTGCTCTGTTTGCAGTTAAAAAATAAACTAGTAAATGTTTGTGCTTCAGGAGTAATGTTTTAATAAAATAAAATAAAATGCTAAAATTTTAGTCTATGTTTAATGCAGTGGTTATCAGCTGGGGTAATTTTGCCCTCCAGGGTACATTTGGCACTGTCTAGAGACATTTGGGGCTGTCACAACTAGGGAAAAGGGTGCTACTTGCATCTAGTAGGTAGAGGCCAGGGATGCTGCTTCAAAGCCCAGGACAGCCAAAAAATTATCTTGCCTAAAATGTTAATAGTGCTAAGACTGAGAAAACTTGGTGTAAAGACAGTTTAACTGTTCTGATAACAAAGCTATATATATCCATATATATGTGAAGAAGTCATTATTTACTTAAATTGAAGGCCTAGAAAATAAAAAGCTTGTTAGTGCTAGCCTAGGAGTTTTTAAGATGTTAAGGAATATTGTAGAGGTTTTTTTTCTTTATACCAAATTAAACTTAGTGTATGTAATTACGTTTATTTCTTTGAATCGTAAAAAAAAATCTCAATGGAAATGGATAGCTTAATTATATTAAAGTTAAATCTAGTAATGACTTATATCTAGAAAGAGCTCACATCAATTTGCATTTTAAACATAATTTTACCGGTAGGGGCTCCTGGGTAGCTCAGTCAGTTGAGCGTCCAACTTCAGCTCAGGTTATGATCTCACAGTTTGTGAGCTCAAGCCCTGCGTTGGGCTCATTGCTGTCAACGCAGCGCCTGCTTCACTTTGGATCCTCTATTCTCCTTCCTTTCTGCCCTCCCCCACTCGTGCTCTTTTTCTCAAAAATAAATAAAACATTAAAAAAATAATAATTTTAGCTGTATTGTATTTGAAGTGTTTATGAAAGTGTCCCATAGTGGAGTCATGATTTAAGAATAATTTTATTTCCTTAGACTAAGTACCCCATGGTTTTACTGTGGTGGTTAACTGAATACATTTAAATTATGCCATAAATGGGGCACCTGGATCGCTCAGTTGGCTGAGCATCCGACTTCAGCTCAGGTATGATCTCATGGTTCATGAGTTCAAGCCCCGCGTTGGGCTCTGTGCTGACAGTTCAGAACCTGGAGCCTCCTTCGGATTCTTCGTCTCCCTCTCTGACCCTACCCCGCTTGTACTCTGTGTGTGTGTCTCTCTCTCCCTCAAAAATAAATAAAACATTTAAAAAAATAAATTATGCCATAAATGAACATTCTATTTTATTGAAAATGTCCCTTTTGGGGGCGCCTGGGTGGCGCAGTCGGTTAAGCGTCCGACTTCAGCCAGGTCACGATCTCGCGGTCCGTGAGTTCGAGCCCCGCGTCAGGCTCTGGGCTGATGGCTCGGAGCCTGGAGCCTGTTTCCGATTCTGTGTCTCCCTCTCTCTCTGCCCCTCCCCCGTTCATGCTCTGTCTCTCTCTCTCCCAAAAATAAATAAAAAACGTTGAAAAAAAAAAAAAAAAAAAGTCCCTTTTGTGACAGAATTTAATTTTGGGATTTAATAAATATGAGTAACTTATTTAAAGATACAAAAGAATGAGGTGGAGGAAATTATTTTAGTAAACTGTGTTAAATTATTTAGGAAGCTAACCATACCTTTGTGAAAAGCTGAATAATAATCAATCTTTATTTTTAGCTCAACAGAAATAGATGATATGCTTAGAAAATCTACAAATTTGCTGCTGACCAGAACTTTGAGTAGCTGTTTACTGAACCTTATTAGAAAACCTCATATAGGTTTGACAGAGGTAAGTTAAAAAAAAAATACTAATAGCTAAATGTTTCGTTATATGCAAAAAGTTTTATGAAGTATTGCTAAACATCATCCTGTAAAACTGGCTTTCTATTTTAAATTTATTAGTAGAAGTTGATTTGTTTTGTCAGTGTAAATTCAAACCATGTGAGGGGAAAAGGTATACATGGAGAATATGGTAGATGGTTGATGATGTTAGAAAATACATGTAGATTTATGATTGCCAGACTTTACATGAAAAGTGAAAATACTCATTTTTTACTTGGTAAATGTATAAAATTTGGAAAAGTACTTTTAAGAGTTATTTTAAATCAATTGGCAGACTCTTGATTATTTTTTTTTTAAGTGATAGCATTCATAGTATTTGCAGCAGGCTTTTGAAATCAGATAATCCCTTGTATCCTATAAAGCTATAATTGTACAAAAATGGCACAATTGCTGGAAGTAACAATCCATTTTAAAAAACCAAATGAAAAAAAAAATAGTAAAAATAGAAATAAAAAACCAAATGATTTTGTGTACATGTAACCTGCATCTCACCAGACATATTTTGTATTTTCCAGCTGGTGCAGATCATCATCAACACAACACACCTGGAACAAGCTTGCAGGTACCTGGAGGACTTTATAACTAACATCACAAACATTTCTCAAGAGACTGTTCATACCACAAGACTTTATGGACTTTCTACTTTTAAGGTATGTAAAACCCCGACCAAAAAGTTTTTATTTCCATCACTCTAAGCAAACTTTTAAAAATCAAAGACAATTTTTATTATGTACTTGATTCCATTATATTCCAAACAATTGAAAATTAGAGATATTCACTGTCAACAAAAAGTACATAAATGTCAGTTCCCTTTTGGCATTTTAAACATCTTCACTAAAATGGAGAAAAATATATTGATTTCCTAAAGCTGTATTACATTTTGTTCATGTTTTGAAGACTTTTACAGTATTGCTGAATCAGCCTAACTGGATTTCCATTAATACCTCACAGTTCCATAATTAATTTTGTATGTAATGTATATACATGTGTGTTTGGAAATTAAAAATGTGGGATGAATTAGATAAGTGTTAAATTGGCTTCACACTCTTTGTTGGCTCTGATATGAAGAAAAATAAATATTTTTTTATTTACAAACCTTGTTACATGTTACTAAATTCCTACATTTTTCTGAATGGAAAGATTTCTGTTTGTATAATACTGCAGGATGTCCCAAAAGATTAATTAATGGTTTTTTTTTTTTATGTTTATTTATTTTTGATAGAGAGAGATGGAGCAATAGCGGGGGAGGGACAGAGAGAGAGACACACACACACAGAATCTGAAACAGGCTCCAGGCTCTGAGCTGTCAGCACAGAGCCTGACGTGGGGCTCGAACTCACAAACCGTGAGATCATGACCTGAGCCGAAGCCGGACGCTCAACTGACTGAGCCACCCAGATGCCCCTAATTAATGGTTTTTTTAAGCAGAATGGAAGATTAAATAATTTCATTAATTTGTTTTATAAACTATTTTATAATTTTATTGATTTGGGGTCATATACATGAGATACTGGCATAGTCTAGTAATATAAACTTTTTCATTGAATAGTTTATTAAACTAATACAAACTATTTCCTGGTCTCTTATCTTTGTTTATTTATTGTTTTAATTTTTTCATGTTTATTTCTTAGAGAGAGACAGCATGTGAGTGGGGGAAGGGCAGAGAGACAGAGAGAGAGACACACACAGAATCTGAAGCAGGCTCCAGGCTCTGGACTGTCAGCACAGACACCCTGACACATGAACTGTGAGATCGTGACCTGAGCAGAAGTTGGACATTTAACTGACTGAGGCATCCAGGCGACCCTGATCTCTTTATTTATTTATTATTATTTTTAAAAATATTTATTTATTTTTGAAAGAGATAGTGCTAGCAGGAGAGGGGGGGTGGGGGAAACACAGAATCCAAGCAGGCTTCAGGCTCTGAGCTGTCAGCACAGAGCCCCATGTGGGACTCAAACTCACGAACTGTGAGATCATGACCTGAGCTAAAGTCAGACACTTAACCAACTGAGCCACCCAGGCACCCCTCTTCTCTTTAAAATAGGCTGGCTGGGACACCTGGGTGGCTCAGTCTGTTGAGCCGCCGACTTCGGCTCAGGTCATGATCTCACAGCTCATGAGTTCCAGCACCCTGTCAGGCTCTGGAGCCTGCTTCGAATTCTGTGCCTCCCTCTCTCTCTGCCCCAGCCCACTCGCATTCTATCTGTCTCTCTCAAAAATAAATAAACATTAAAAAAATTTAAGAAAAAATAGGCTGGCTAGTTTAACCTCATAGCCCTTTCTAAGTTTCTTATTAAAGAGTTCTTATGTTTCGACTCTTGCTGTATTATAAATTACCCATATATGCTAACTAACTTGGATGTAAATTTAAAAAAATTAAATTAAAAAAATAAATTACCCAGCTTGTCTCCTAAAATTATAGTACAGTCATTTACATTAAAAAAATTCAGTATTCTTGTATTTAGAAATAACTAATGTTAACTGTAACCACACTTTGAAAATGTGAAGTCTAGAAATGACTCGTCACTCCTAAAATTATCTGGCTGGTCCCCAAATCTTATGTTTTTCTGGTGATTTTGAGCTCATATAGTCATCCTGATACATAAGGCACAAATGCAGATGATGTCTGAGTGAGTAGATAAAATTAGTTACTAAAACTGAACAGAAATTGGACAAAACAGGCATTCATTTATGCAGATAGTATAGTACAGTAATTAAGGGCATATACTCTGGAGTTAGACAGTTGTGTGACTTTGGGCATATTCTTTAATTATAATGTTTCCTGGGTTTTTTTTTTTTTTCTGTAAAATTTGAGTAGTAAGGTGTTACCTACCTCATACAATTATTATGAAGTTTAAAGGGGATATTTAGCACGGTGCCATTCGTTGTACATCATCTGTGCTCTGAGTACTCTATTAGGTGCTGAGAATATAAAAATGTATCCCTGCCCTCGATAAGCTCATAAGAGAAAAAACTATAAAAAGACACTTGACAATATGGTGTGATAAGTACCATAGTATGGGAAGAAAGTCCACAAGTTTTTGTGCATTTTTCTAATCCAGAGACAAATTCTTTTCTTTTATATTAGATTTTACACAATCTTTCTTCTTTTTCATTTTTGCTCTCTGTCCTTATGTCCATGTGTTACTCATACACTGTCAAGAAGAGATTTACTAAGGACTGGAATTGTAAGCATCTTAACTGTTAACATTAAATTTAACAGGCTGACTCTGTACTTTCATTAAAATGTGAACTGCCTTGACATCTGGTATAACTAGGGATCTTCAAGCAAATTTTCTTGTCAGTTATAAGTCAAATAACTAAAGATACTGGAACATGATGCTTTTGGATTAAGGGATCTTGGAACTGTACTTTCAAAATCTGCCTGTTGGGAGGAAGTGTTTAGAAATGTTAGTTCTGGTTCATCATTTCACTGGTCCCTTAAGTTACAGGTATTTAGTTGAAACTACAACTCCTTGGATACTCCTTGGATTTTCTTGGAAATCAGGAAATCAATTGCAGCTCCACAAATGTAGAGCATCCTTGTTTTTTTGTTGTTTGTTTTTTATTTTCACATGGAACTCAGGAAACCTTTTCTGTTTTATGATATGAGAATAAGAGCTGTTGTCATTTCTACCTTTTGCCTGTTTCAAGAGGACTCTGACTTAAACTCTGATATGAGGAAGCAATTCAATAGTGAGAATCATTAAATCAATAATCAAGTGAATTATTCAGTGAGATAGGGGGAATTTCCATTCCTAGGGAATAGTCAGTCTGTTGCCTCTTTCACAGAGCTGATTAAAGTGTACAGTCTTGATTACAGACATTAGCATGAATTGCTTAGTTAACCTCTTAGCCTAATTCTTTTCAGTCCAGTGACCCTAGCAAATATATTCCTATTTAGTTGCCTAATGATTATGGAAATAAGCACCTAAGAACTCTTTTACCCACATCCCCATGTTTCCCCTCCAAAAAGCACAGATGCACACACAAAGTGTTTGATTTTTACCATATTTCCTTACTTTATGAAATATTACATAAACTCTCTTGTTAGCATGCCTTTCATTTTGTAAATCTGTGAGTGATACAAAAGAGGTTAAGTAAGTAGTTCCTGCCCTCAAGCAGTACCTCAGCTGTTTGAAATTAACCTGGACCCACACTGAGAGCTACTTTAAGACTTCTGCCTGAAAAGATTTGCATCAGAATGGAGGGGGAAAATGGGAATACCATTACCTTTTTAATCTGTATAGTAGAGAAATGGCCTTGTTCTTTTTCTCTGGCATCAGAGCTCTTTAACTTTTGCTCTAGGGAGTTTTTCCATCCTGCCACTCTAAAGAGGCCTGGCGGTGATGTCAACTGTAAATGCCTGGAAGGAGTATGCTTCTGATTCTTTTTCTAATTTGCCTTTTTAAAATCTGTGGTTGACTGTAGCAGAGTATTTTTAGAATTATGGTTAAAGTGACAGTGGTAAATTGTTTTTGATTAAAAAAACAACAATTTTTCTCCAACAATTTGATTGGAGAAAGACAGATAGGAAAATACAGAGAACCACAGTTTAACGGAGCAGAAACTTCCCTAGGAACCAGTATTGGGTTAGGAAACCTGAACTGTAATTGACAAATTGCTGGAGGTTCAATGTGGACAAGTCACGGAGTTAAAACTCCAGGGGGACCCAATCATAGTGGAGCTCACACTTTTGTGAGTTGTACCTCCTGGAGCTCTACCAAGTTCTCCCACTGAGGACCGAAGAATAATCTTCTTGTGCTTTCAGCAGGGGGAGGAAAAAGGATCCATTTTGAAATAGACCAGACCATTCTGTTCCTTAAGTATTCTATTCTTCTTCAGACCTAACCTCAAAAGAAACTATGTACCAGTGCCTGAACTATTGGGGTTTTATCAGAGCCTAACCAAATTGGGGGAAGGGAAATACACAACTCCAGCCTGCTCTAGCCATCCTGTCCCACCTAAGGGGTAGAAATGAGAAGCACTTGCAAAGTTTACAGCTAAGGGGCAAAGCTTACTTAAAGACTGCGACCCAGTCAACTACACTTAAAAATTTTTTAAAAGCAAACCTGTCACCTTTATCATAACTATAGAACACTTCCTCTCTCCTCACACCTTACAACCATATTACTTAAGTCCTATTTATTGCAGTTCCTTTCACCCAGTACATCATGTCCAGCTATCAAGAAAAAGTGCGCATGGAAGACTAAAAGGCAAAAAGCACAGTTTGAAGAGCTAGAGTAAGTATTGGAACCAGTTTCAGATATGTCAGGATATTGGAATTATCAGATGAATAATCTATTTAAAAACTATGATTAATATGCTAAGGGCTTTAATGGATAACATAGACAATATAAAAGAACAGATGGATAATGTAAGCAGAGAGCTGGAAAATCTAAGAAACAAAAAGAAATATTAGAGATCAAAAGCAACATAACAGAAATGAAAAATGCCTTTGATGCACTCATTAGTAGACACAGCTGAGGAAAGAATCTCTGAGCTTGGGAATATGTCACTAGAAACTTGTAAAACAGGAAGTCAAAGAGAAAGAAATACTGAAAAAAATTAAACAGAATATTCAAGAATTGTGGGATGACTACAGAAGCTCTAACATAAACACAATGGGAATATTAGAAGAAGAAAAAGAGAGAAAGGGATAGAAGCAATACTTGATGCAGTATTGCCTGAGGATTTCCCCAAACTAATGTCAGACACTAAACCATGGATCCAGAAAGCTTAGAGAACATCAAGCAGGATAAATACCAATATTACACTTAGGCATATCATATTCAAACTGCACAAAATTAAATCTTAATTTAAATCTTGAAAGAAGCCAGAGGGAAAAACACCTTACCTAGAGTTAACAAAAATAAGAATTACTTCTGACTTCTCATTGTAAATCATGCAAGCGAGAAGAGAATGGAATGAAATATTTATAAAGTATTGAAAAACACCCACCAGCCTAAAATTTTATATCCTGTGAAATTATCCTTCCAAAGTGAAGGAGAAAGTCTTTTTCAAACAAACAAAAATTGAGGACATTTGTTGCCAATAGACTTGCCTTGCAAGAAATGTTAAAATGACTTCTTCAGAGATAAAGAAAATGATCTAGGTCAGAGACTCAGACCTACATAAAGAAAGGAAAAGCATCAGAGAAAGTGTAAATGAAGGTAAAATAAAAACTTTTATTTTTCTTATTCTTAATTGCATAGATAAGAGTTTGTTCAGAATGATAACAACAGTGTATTCAATTATGTATGCTTATATGTTTATATGTAAGAGAAATGAATGCCGGTAATGGTACAAGAGGAAGAATAGTGTTATTTGAAAGTGGACTTGGAATAATTATAAATGTATATTGGAAACTCTAGGGCAACTACTAAAAAGTTTTAAAAAAACATAACTGATAAGAAAGGAAAGAAAATGGAATCATTCAAATACTATCACAAAAGGCAGAAAAAGAGTGGAACACAAAAGTAGGAACAAAGAACAGGTACAACAAATATGGCAAATACTAATCCAACTGTATCAATAATCACTTTAAACATCAATAGACTAAAAATATTAATTGAAAGAGATCATCAGAGTAGATCAATAAAACAAGACCTAACTATATGTTATTTACAAAACCCACTTTAAATATAAAGATACATATAGATTAAATGGATGGAGAAAGACCATGTTAACACTAATCAAAAAAGTGGGTGGTTATATTAATACAGAGCAGACTTCAGAACAAAGAAAGTTATCAGGAATAAAGAGAGGCATTACATCACAATAAAAGGTGTCAATTCTCCATAAGACATAAGAATCAATAGTATACATATGCCTGGGAACAGAGGGTCAAAATACGTCAAGCAAAAACTGATAGAACATCAAGGAGAAATGAATGAGTATGCGGCCACTGTTATAGTTGGAGACTTCAGCATCCCTCCATCAGAAATGGACAGATCCAGCAAACAAAATCAGTAAGGACATAGTTGAACTCCATGACACCATCAGTCACATGGATATAATCGACATCTATAGACTACTTCATTGAACAACAGCAGAATATACATTCTTCTCAAGCTCACGAGACATTCACAAGACAACCATATTCTAGGCCATAAAACACACCTTAACAAATTTGAAAGAATAGAAATCATACAGTGTCTGCTCTCAGACCACAGTGGAATTAAATAAGAAACAATAACAGAAAGCTAAGCTGGAAAATCCCCAAATATTTGGAGATTAAACAACACACTTCTAAATAACATGTGAGTCAAGGAAGAAAGGGAGAGTCAAGGATTATTAACAACTCTGTGTCCACAGCTTTCATAACCTAGATGAAATGAACCAATTTCTTGAAAGACACAATCTGCTAAAACTCACACAAGAAGAAATAGACAATCTGAATAGGTCTGTATTTATGAAAGAAATTGAATCAATGATTAATAACCTTCCAAAACAGGAAGAGTGCCAGGCCCAGATGGGTTTACTGATGAATTCTACCAAACATTTAAGGAAAAAATTATACCAGTTCTCTATAATCTCTTTCACATAGGAGCAGAGGGAATACTTCAAATTCGTTCTGTGAGGCCAGCATTACCCTAATACCAAAACCAGACAAAGACATTACAAGAAAAAGAAACTGCAGACTACTAACTCTTGTGAGCATAGGTGCAAAAGTCCTCAACACAATATCATCACATTGAATCCAACAATTTATAAAAGGAATTCAATATCATGACCAAGTGGGATTTATCCCATACGTGCAAAGCTAGCTCAGCATTTAAAAACCAGTTAATACATGAATAAATCACAGGGATAAAAATACAGCATAGGGAATATAGCCAGTGGTATTGTAGTAGCATTGTATGGTGACAGATGGTAGCCATACTCTGGTGAACATAGCATAATATATAAGCTTGTCAAATCACTGTTATACCCCTGAAATTAATGTAACATTGTTTGTCAACTACAATAAAAAGTTGTTTAAAACCAGCTGATATAATCCATCACATCAGCAAGCTAAAGAAAACAAATTATCATATCAATAGATGCAGAAAAAGTATTTGACAAAATTCAACACCCATTCATGAGAAAAACTTTCAATAAACTAGGAATAGAGAAGAACTTCTCTTAACTTGATAAAGAATACAAAATCCTACAGCTAACATTATACTTAATGGTGAGAAATTTGAAGCTTTCCCACTAAGGAACAAGGCAAGGATGTTCCCTCTCACCATTCCTTTTCAACATCATATGGGAGTCCTACTTAGTTCAGTAGGACAAGAAAAGGAAGAGCATGTTTTTCTGGAGCACCTGGGAGGCTCAGTCAGTTAAGCATCCGACTGGCTCAGGTCATGATCTCATGGTTGACCGCTCATGCTGTCAGCACAAAGCCCACTTTGGATCTTCTGTCCTCCTCCCTCCTGCCCCTTCCCTACTAGCGTGTGCTCTCCCTCTCAAAAAAAAAAAAAAAAAAAAAAGATTTCTGACCTATATGCAGGCCATTTTTGGTGCCCAGAACACTTACATAGTAACATCAAAGATCACATAACAAATAGAATAGTAATGAGAGTTTTGAATATTGGGAGAATTATCATCATGTGACAGAATGAGCAAATGCTGTTGGAAAAATGGTGTGGTTAGACTTAGCTTGATGCAGGGTTGTCACAAACCTTCAATTTGTAAAAATTGCATTATTTGCGAAGTGCAATAAAATGAAGTATGCATATATCACCCTTTTCTGCATATCGCTGGAAGTGAAATGGCCGAATAAGGAATTAGGATTTTCTAGGACAGACTACTTTGATGAGGAATAAGAAATGAAAGATTTTGTCCTGTCTAAGCTAAGAGTTCAGATAATAAGGCTTTTATTGTATCCCCAAACACGTTCTTATGAACAAAGTGATAATTGCTTGGAAGTTTTTTCTAAACTTATACATAGTTTTGGCCTGGCAGGCTATATTAAATGATGTTTACTGAGCAAAAATATATTTCTGTTGTACTGTGCTAGCTGCTGAATTGGGTTGGTTCTTAACTACTAGAATTTGTTAATTTAAAAGGGCAAATAACTACAAAAAATAATTACAGTGTATATATAATAAGTAGATAAATTTGGTCCTGTAGACATATTTGATTTGGTTTTATAGAGTTGTGAATTTGAATACCTTTAGATGAGATTCCTGCTTTATAATCATCCTGCCTGCCACAGTCACCTTGCCTGACATTTTCATTCATGTTACCTGCCTGGATCTTGAAGACATTTGCAATCAGAAGAGATGAGGGAAGGCAGGAACTGGTATAAACCCATTCACAGAGGGGCCCCTGGGTGGCTCAGTTGGTTAAGTGTCCAACTTCGACTCAGGTCACCATCTCGCGGTTTGTGGGATCAAGCCTCACATCAGGCTCTGCACTGGCTCCGTGGAGCCTGCTTAGGATTCTGTCTCTTCTCTCTCTGCCCCTCCCCTGCACCTGCTTTCTTTCTCTCTCTCTCTCTAAGTAAATAAACTTAAAAAGGAAAACCATTCACAGAAACTAGAAAGCTCAAGATCAGAAAGTTCAAAGATACTGAACTTAAAATACAGTGACTCAGAAGAATGAATGTAAAATTATATTTATTCGTTTTATGTTAATAAGCATGCATAGTTTATTTAAAACTTGGCTTTGGTTTCATTGTGTTTTGAATGTTTATTCTGGGGGAAAATATAATTTATTCTAGAAGCAGTCAGGATCAGTTTCCTTAAATTTCTGTTTTCAGCTTCTTTATCCCTCATCTGGGCCATAGCTTTCTGTGCAAAGGCTAATGTAAGCTTCAGCTTACATATCTAACTCTGGTTACTCTAAGAAATTCTTTGGATTTGCTCCATAGAAATTGTTTTGGCATAATTAACTATAACTCCTACAGTAACCTGTACTTCTAAGGGAATATACAGTATATTGTTTGTGACTTGCTGACTTTAGAACTATGAGATTATGAATCCCTGGTTAATTCTTTATGTTACTGTGTTCTTTTATGAAGACAAATTATTAGAGATTTCCAGAACTTTATGAAAACTTGAGGTCTTCTAATTAATGTAAGTTTTCCTTGGCTTTTTATATTTGACTTCTTAGTCAGTTATGGAGCAGATCTGAAGCTTTTTTTAACCCAGAGTGTTATTTATCAAGTGGAGGTGTATGATTTGCATGAGTATAAGGTACAATATATATCCTAAAATCAACAACTTTTGTTTTTTAATCATAGTAATATAGTATAATGAAAAAAATCTGGTGAAAAGTAGCCATTTCACTAAATTAATTTGAAGTATATAAGCAAGCAATCATTTTTTGTTTTTCGATTGATTTTAGGTGCCAAATATGAAAATAAAAAAATTTTCCCTGATTATCACACTGACATCCAAAATATCTAAATAGGGGCGCCTGGGTGGCTCAGTTGGTTAAGCAGGCGACTTTAGTTCAGGTCATGATCTCACGGTTTGTGGGTTTGAGCCCTGCATGGGGTTCTGTGCTGACAGCTCAGAGCCTGGAGCCTGCTTCAGATTCTGTGTCTCCTGCTCTCTGTGCCCCTCCCCTGCTCATGCTCTGTCTTACCTCTCTCTCTCAAAAATAAATAATGAACATTAAAATTTTTTTTAAAATAAAATACCCAAATAAAAAAATCATAATTTCTTAAATTGGCTTTTCTTTCTGCCTATCTAATTTTTTACAGTGGTAGTACCATTTGCTTCCTTTCCTGGAAAACCTGTAGTTATCTTAGATTTATTTCTTTTTTACTATCCCAATCACAGCCCTTCCCTGTCATAACTAATTAGTAGGGTTCCATGTTTAGTTGTATCTGTTTTTCCCCTCTGCAGTGGCAGTAGTGAAAGTGGCTAATGAATTGGATGGTATATGCTACTAATATTTCTAGATCAAGATCATAGATTATTGGAGCATCATCATCTTGAACTAGAGCAGGAAGACATTAGCCAGCGAGCATAGCGCTTTCATTTTGACAGTTCCAACTATATCTCTGGCTTAAATTTTTTTAAGGCTCAGAAAAATGCCAAGAAAGGTTTCCCTTGTTCTGAATGAGTAATATTAAGTGTAACCTTTTTTTTTTTTTTTAGAATGTTGAATAAAATGTTTTAAATAAGATACTTGTATTAGTCAGGCTGTTAACAGAAAATTGACAAGAACTGACAGAAAAACCAACTCAAGCTGCCTTAAATGATGAAGAGAAATTATTAGCTAAATGTGACTGGAAATCCCAGAATAGGGAAGATTTCATGTGAAGCTGAAGCCTGCTGCTCAGCAGATGTCACCAGGAACCCAGTTGGTGTGTCCTTCTTTCAGCTCCGCTTTATGCAGTTTTGGCCTCATTGTCCGACTACATGTGGTGCCTCAGCAGCTGTAGGCTCTCTCCTTCTAGTAACAAAATGGCTGCTCAGTCACAGTTCCAATCCTTAGATCCTCATGCTCTATCATCTAAAGGAAGAGTGAGTGGTTCCCTCTATGAGGTGCTATGTAACACCTTTTGGGTAAGAGGGTGATAATTGCTAATTCATCTAAATTCATCAGGATTCATACTTGAAGCTAGATATAGGTTCAGTCCGATCTAGACCAGATAGAGCTGTGAAAGGGGGCAGAGTGATTTTCCAAAATATGTTTGGAGATAGTTCCAAAGAAGGGGGAGTGGATGATAGTAAATCATAGATGTTTCCTAAAATGTTTAGCTATTACTACTTAATTTTTATGTAAAACACACATGCTCATGTTCCAAGAGGACTTGGCTGGAGTTTGTGCATGTGTTGATTTTAAAAAGTTCCTTAGGTAGTTCTGTTGCACACCTGTGGTTGAGAACCACTGATCGTATGATATCATTTAATTCTTATATATTGAAATGAAAAATAGTTCTCAAATTGTGTGGGACTTTTGCCTCCAGAGGGCACTGTTTCTTTAACAAGCAGAAGAGTTAATTGTTTTGTTTATAAGCTGTCTTTTTGTTAATGTTTATTTATTTATTTTTGACAGAGAAAGAATGTGCATGCATGCGGGGGAGGGACAGAGAGCAAGGGAGAGAGAATCCCAAGCAGTCCTGCCGCTGTCAGTGCAGAGCCCCACATGGGGCTGGAACTCACCAACAATGAAATCATGACCTGAGCTAAAACCAACAAGAGTCGGATGCTTAACAGACTGAGCCACCCAGGGGCCCCTAAATTTTTTTTTTTAAGTTTATTTATTTTTGAGAGAGAGAGAGAGAGAGAGAGAGAGTGTTTGTGAGCAGGGGAGAGGCTGAGACAGAGAAAATCCCCAACAGTCTTTGTGCTGTGAGTGCAGAGCCTGACACCGGGCTTAACCGAAATCAAAAGTGAGATGTTCAGTTGACTGAACCACCCAGGTGCCCCTAAGTTAAATCTTTAAAAATTTAATTTAGGAGTTAGTTGATATGTTCCTGTCTTTCTGGTGGAGTCTTAAGGATTGAGAATATTTTGGTTTCAGCTGTAGTAGAACTTAACCAGGAGGTCCAAACTAATTTTCTTAATAGTCTCTAAATTAAAATTAGAAATCTTTTTTAGAAATATCTTATCAAATAATTTAGTGTATTCTTGTGTATATTCTTGTGTATAAGTACAGGAAGAGATGCAGTGAAAACTTTGTTTCTTTGCTTGCTCTTCGTTCTTTGAAAATAAAATGTAGTGAGTCAGTTCATGCGGTTCATGTATGTATGTTTTCTGATGACTATATTTGCCTGGATTATAAGGAGAATCCTTAGCTCTTAGCAAGGTTCTTTCAGGTGTTGAATTTAAAACATGTTCCTGCCTAGGACTACTGTCTGAAACTTTTCTTTCACACAGCACAGCCACCTACTGCCTTAGATTTCTTTGTTTGCTGTTATAAACTGTGGAAAGTACTAATAAACTTTTAAAAATATACATTTTTTTAAATGCCCCAAATTACATTTATTATGTTGAGAAAAGTTATCTTGGCTTGGATAGTTTATGAGAAAAGTAGTACCTTTGCTTGGTATCATCTCAGAAAAATAGATTACATTTGACCCTTCAACAGTGTTGGGAGTTAGGGACGCTGACTCCTCCCCCCGACCCCCTGCAGTTAAAAATCCATGTATAACTTCTTTATTTAAGTAAGCTCTACACCCAAGGTGGGGTTTGGACTCATGACCCCAGGATCAACAGTTGCATGCTCTACTGACTGAGGCAGTCCAGTCAGGCACTCCAAAAATCGATGTAACTTTTGACTTTCCCCAAACTTTACTAACAGCCTACTGTTAACAGAAAGCTTTAATGATAACAGTCAACTAACACATACTTTGTATATGTATTATATACTGTATCTTTACAATAAAGTAAGGGAAGAGAAAATGATAAAATCATAAGGAAGAGAAAATACATTTACAGTACTGTATGAGTATTTATTGAAAAAATTTCATATATAAGTGGACCCATGCAGTTTAAACTCATGTGGTTCAATGATCAGCTGTAACTAGCAGAACTCCAGATAATAACAACAAAAAGTAATAAATACATTTGTGGTTTATTTATTTTTCTTAGTTCCTTTTCAGAAAATTAGTGGGCTTCGAATCACTTTATCCAGAAAGCATATACTTGTAATAAATTAATTCCATTATAATGTGAATGGTTTCATCATTTTTATAATTTTTCTTTCTTCACATAAATACTGTGTTTGTTTTCCTCATGACTTCAAGATTTCTAGATATTTGGTTCCTCTCTCCATCTCAACTTTTGGTTAATGTTTTAATTGTCCCAAATTGCTTTAAAAAATCCAGGAAAATGTGAAATAATATTCTTTTAATAAAATCCTGTATAGTAAAAAGGGTAATTAAGAAGTATATCATTGGGGTACCTGGCTGGCTTTGTTGGAAGAACATGCAACTCTTGATCTTGGGGTCATGCATTTGAGTCCCACGTTGGGTGTAGAGATTATGTAAATAAATAAATACTCAATAAATAAATAAACTTTTTAAAAGTATACCATTGATTTTTTTTAATTAAAAAAATTTTTTAATGTTTATTTTGAAAGAGAGAGAGTATAAGCAGGGGAGGGCCAGAGAGACAGGAGGAGAGAATCCCAAGCAAGATCCACACTTTCAGAACAGAGCTCCATGTGGGGCTCAAACTCATGAACTGTGAGATCATGACCTGAGCTGAAATCAAGAGTCCAACGCTTAACCGACTGAGCTACTCAGGCACCTCAGTATATCATTGATTTTAAATATAAATTTTCTAAATGTTTATTTATTTTTGAGAGAGGGCATAAGGAGGGGAGGGGCAGAGAGAGAGGGAGACGCAGAATCTGAAGCAGGCTCCAGGCTCTGTGCTGAACCCCGACGTGGGACTTGAACTCACAAGCCATGAGATTATGACCTAAGCCAAAGTCAGATACTTAACCAACTGAGCCACCCATGCGCCCCTAGTATATCATTGATTTTAAATCCCAGTCTTGATTTTGGCTCAGGTCATGATCTCGCAGTTCTCTTGTTCGAGCTCTCCCACCCCCCATCAGATTCTGCCCAGACAGTGCTGAGCCACCTTGGGATTTTCTCTCTCTCTGCCTCTCCAGTCCCTCCTCCTGTCTCTCTCAAAATAAATAAATAAGCTTAATTTTTAAAAATACTAAAAAAATTAGGTTGAAATTAGAATTTTAAAGGAACAGCTATTTAAAAATGTGTAAAGTTTCACCAAGTACTTTAGCTCTGCGAGTTTGGGGGAGAGGAGTCTCTTGATACTGGTTTTTAGAATTTTGTCAGCTCTTTCTCTTTCTGCCTATGTTGGAGACATCCCAGAAAAGCAAGAAAAATCACATAGAGCTATTTGAGTACAGATAGGTATAGTAGAGGTTAGGAGCAATCAGACTTCAAATTGTCTTTGCTTTGGGATATAAGGGAAATGGGTATTACAGGATAATTAATACAGTTTTCAGTTTTAGGCCCCCCTTATGTGGATGACTTCTAGAATAATGGTCTCACTTCAGCTCTATAATGATTGATATTCATCTGCTTAGATTCAGTAAAGGTAGTGAGACATGAAATAGAGGGGGCTGATTTTGAACACTGAGGCAAAATGCAAAGTGGTAAATAAACATTTACATTGCTTCGAGACATTGACATTTAAATGATATCAATAAAACGTGTTGTGGCATAGCTTTGTGGGCTGTAGGCATTTGCTATCTTGGATATCTCCTCCTAATGCTGTTAGGTTAAAGAGATGTATATTGTTGCTGTGGCTAATGCAATTAATTAATGCATATTAATGTGAGTGGGGAGAGAAGAAAAATCTTTCTTGGAATTCCCGTTCCAGTCCTACTGTGAAAACAGGCACACCGATGGAAAGACGTCTACTAGTAGTTGGGTTTTATCAGCCCAATGTTGCAGTGAGTAGTGAGTGGTTAGACGTTGTGAAAATTGGAAAGGGAGGCAAAAAAGCATTTTAAAATATGAAAATGGCACATTTTGGTTGTTCATGTTTACCATTTTGTACACTGTTCTGAAAATTTCTTAAGGCGCACAAACTAAAATACTTAGTGAGGGTTTCTGATTATATTTTTTAAAGTTGCAGCTCAAATGACATACTATCTCCGTCAAGCTTTTTATCAAATAAGTAGTAGCTATTTCCTCAGGATACTTTGCTAAACCTATAATATAGCATTAGTCATGTTTTGTTACACAGTTACCCCCCCCCCACCCCCGCTTATCCTCAGGGGTATGTCCAATCCATCCCCAGTGGATTCCTGAAACCTCGGATAGTACTAAACCCTATTTATATTGTTTTCTCCAATACATACCTAGCTCTGATAAAGTTTAACTTATAAATCAGGCACAGTAAAAAATTAACGATACCGGGGCGCCTGGGTGGCGCAGTCGGTTAAGCGTCCGACTTCAGCCAGGTCACGATCTCGCGGTCCGTGAGTTCGAGCCCCGCGTCAGGCTCTGGGCTGATGGCTCGGAGCCTGGAGCCTGTTTCTGATTCTGTGTCTCCCTCTCTCTCTGCCCCTCCCCGGTTCATGCTCTGTCTCTCTCTGTCCCAAAAATAAATAAAAAACGTTGGAAAAAAAAAAAATTAACGATACCTAATAATAAAATAGAACAATTATAAGTGTACTACGACAAAAGTTATATGAATATGGTCGGTCTGTCTGTCTCTCTCTCAAAATACCTTATTGTACTGTACTCCCCTTTCTTTTTGTGATGATGTGAAATGATAAAATGCCGATGTGATGACATGGAGTAAGGTGAATGATGTAGGCGTTGTTGACATAGCATTCGGCTGCTGTTGACCATCTGGGGAAAGGTCAGGAGGATCATCTGCTTCCAGACTGTTGTTGACTATGGCTAACTGAAACCACCGGAAGTGAAACCGTGAATAAGGGGAGAACTACAGTATTGTATCTCTCCCTGAGTTGTGAGATACTCATCTCAGTGTCTTTATAGTGATCTTATTCATAGGCATGATATAAAATGTAAACTAGATTAAACTCTACACAAACATAATATGTGACTACTAATGGTTAGTGATACTGAAGTATCAGTCAGAAATCTAAATGGGGGGGCGCCTGGGTGGCTTAGTTGGTTAAGCGTCTGACTTCACTCAGGTCATGATCTCACGGTTTGTGAGTTCGAGCCCCGCGTTGGGCTCTGTGCTGACAGCTCGGAGCCTGGAGCCTGCTTCGGATTCTGTGTCTCCCTCTCTCTCTGCCCCTCGCCTGCTCACACTCTGTCTCTCTCGTGTGTCTCTCAAACGTAAATAAACATTTTAAAAAATTAAGAAATCTAAATAGGTATTAGTTTTGTCAGAAATATGACATTGTCCCTCATGCTTTACTGTTCAGAGTGATAAGTTGTTCACCTTTTTGTAAAAAGTATTCCAGGGCCTTGTGCAGTTCAAAAACAAACAAACAAAACAAAACAAAAACTGAGGGAAAGGCAGAGATCCATCTAGTTTTAACTTTTAACTTACAAGATGTTCCCTAAGTCTGTATGAGCCTTTAAAAGAAACGCATAGACATGGGGATCTTTTGCTATGGTTCAAAGGCCACAGTGCCTAATCTGTGGCCTCTATCAGAGTGCTGTTTTCTGAATGAGAACCCACAACTACCATTTCTTCTTTTTCTAGTTTTTTAAGGTGAAAGTTTAGGTTATTGATTTGAGTTCTTTTTCTTTTATAATATAGGCATGTATACTGTAACAGTTTCTCTTAGCACTGCTTTCATTGCCTCCCATAAGTTTTGGTATTGTGTTTTTGTTTTTTTTATCTCAAAATGTTTTCTTAATTTGATCATGATTTCTGCTTTGACCTATTGGTTATTTATTTTAGTCTGTTGTTTAATTTCCAATATCTGTGAATTTTCCAAATGTCCTTCTATTACTGATTTCTAATTTTATTCCATTGTGGTTAGAATACATACTTTGTATGATTTCAGTCCTTTTAAGGCTTGCCTTATGACCTGACATATGCCCTATTCTGGATAGCATCCCATGTGAACTTGAGAGTAATTCATGCTCTGCTGTTTTTGAGTGGGATATTCTATAGATGTCTGTTAGATTTAGTTGGTTTATATTGTTAATCTAATCCTTTTCTTCTGCCTGCCAAATCTGTAGAACCCCTGTAGTAATTTTTTCATTTCACTTATTGTACTTTTCAGCTGCAGAATTTCTATTTTTTTAAAGTTTATTTATTTTGAGTGAGAGAGAGAGCACAAGCAGGGGATGGGCAGAGAGAGGAGAGAGAGAATCCCAAGTAGGCTCTGCACTGTCAGTATGGAGCGCCATGCCGGGTTTGAACACAGGAATGGTAAGATAACGACCCAAGTTGAAATCAGGAGTGGGATGCTTAACTGATGGACCCTCTATTTTTAAAAAAAAATTGTTTTTTCTTTGAGAGAGAGAGCAAGAGTGTGAGCAGGGGAGGGGGCAGAGGGAAAGAGAGAGAGAGAGAGAGAGAAAGAGAAAGAAAGCATCTTTAACAGGCTCCACGCTCAGCATGGAGCTTGATGCAAGGCTCAATCCCATGACCCTGGGATCATGACCTGAGCTGAAATCAAGAGTCAGAGGCTCAACTGATTTAGCCACCCAGCACCCCCAGAATTTCTATTTAAAAAAATTCTGCCTTTTTACTTACATTATATTTTGTGAGGCATTGCAGTATTTTCCTTTAGTTCTTTAGATGTGGTTTCCTATAGTCCTTTGGACATATTTTAAATAGCAGAATTAAGGTCTTTGTCTTAAAAGTTCAATGACTGGGCCTTCTCACTAAGAGTTTCTGTTGATTGCTTTTTTTCCCCCTGTATATGAGTCATACTTTCTTGTTACTTTGCGTGACATAAATTTGTTGAAAACAGGACACTTAAATAATATATTGTGGCAATTCTGAAAATCTGATTCTCCTCTCTTCCCAAAGTTGGTTGGTTGGCTGGTTGGTTGTGACTTTTCTGAATTAATTCTATAAAGTCTCTATTCTTTCTCCTCTGTGGCCACTGAAGTCTCTGCTTGGTTAGCTTAGTGACCAACTAATGACTGGACACAGATTTCCTGAAAAGCCTAGAACCAATAAGTTTCCCAGTCTTTGCTGAAGAACTCTATGTAGGTACTGGGGCATACCTTCAACACTCAGGCATTTGACAACTCTACGTTAGCCTTTACTTCATGCTTGTACAGAGCTTCAAGGTCAGTCATAAATGAGAGCTTAGAGCCTTCTCAGGTCTTTTCTGAGCTTGTGCATAGCCCTACATGTGTACATAGCCTTGTAGATTCCCAGGAATATGTAAGAGCCTTTCAAAGTCATCTATGTATATCTCATTCCCCAGGTTTTCCTTTTAAGCTAAAGTTAGTTGACTGTGTGCCCTGTTATCCATTCCTTCAGGCATATGCCATATTCAACAATTACCTTTAATTGTTTTCAACAAATGTCCCCAGAGAAAAGGCTTTATGCACTGGACAAGCCCCAATTTAAATCAAAGAAAGACATCCCTGTAAGTGGGGTCTTCCAGGAAACCATCAGGTAGTTGAAATAATGATAATTCTCCAGGAATGTGGTTTTGAAGGAGCTCCAAGCCCATCCTGTTCCCTTTGATGGCTGTCAGGCTACTGTTTTTTACCATAGTTGTAGGATGTTGATTTTCAAGGATACTGTGAAACTAAAGTAGGGGAAGAAGAATGGAAATAAGGGCACATTAAAACCCTGCAATGCTCCTTTTCTTACCAAGCTGTTTTTCTTGAATAAACACTATTTGGATTACTGCAAGGTTTAAATTAATTTCCAGAGTCCTGGAAAAGTTGATTTTGACTATTTTTGCAAGTTTTCTTGTTGCTTTTATGGAGGAGAGACTGTTTGGAGATCTTTACTCTGGTGTTTTTGCATCACTCTCCTCCTTTCTTTTCTCCTCCTCTGAGAAGTTAACTATCTCTTTCTTCTCTTTTCTTTTTTTCCTCTTGAACTTAAGACACCAGAAACTATTCCATTTCTTCTGTTACCATCCAACTTTATTCTTCTCAGTCAGTGGACAGAGGTGGTCTTCTGTGTCCTTGACAACTTCTGTTTTTAAACTTCTGTCTCTCCTGTGAGTCTTCTTAAAGCTGTGAGAACAGTTCAGGATTAATAACTCATAAATTATCCTACCCCATAAAGGAGGTTGGGGGGAAAAAGTGATGTCAGTCAAATAGACTACTGCCAGCCAAAAAACTAACAATTTTCTTGGATTTTGAATAAATGACTAAAATATTAGATCAAAGAAAATATAAAATAAATTTTAGAATTTTGAGAACACTTGTTTTTAAGTTTATTTCTTTTGAGAGAACAAGAGTGGGGGAGGGGCAAAGAGAGACAGAGAGAGAGAGAGAATTCCAAGCAGGCTCAGCACTGTCAGTGCAGAGCCCGATGTGGGGCTCAAACTCGTAAACCATGAGATCATGACCTGAACCGAAGTTGGATGCTTAACCAACTGAGCCACCCAGGCACCCAAGAAAGGTTTTTAAATTATCTGCTTCTATAACTTTTTGTTTTTGTTACTTTATCCCTTATCAGGATGCCCGACATGCAGCAGAAGGAGAAATATATACCAAACTTAATCAAAAAATTGATGAATTTGTTCAGCTTGCTGATTATGACTGGACAATGTCTGAGCCAGATGGAAGAGCTAGTGGTTATTTAATGGATCTTATTAATTTTTTAAGAAGCATCTTTCAAGTGTTTACTCATTTACCTGTAAGTATGAAAAATCCCAGAAAATTGTATTATAATTTTGCTTACTAAAATATATGTAGAATTTAATCTTAATTTGAGATTTACTGGCTCAAACCAACTTCATGACTTGAATATTTTCTTTCCATTATTACATGTCTATTTGTGAAGAATTCTAATAACCTAGCCAATTGTTTGAAGTTTTAATTTATTTTACTTTCAGCCAAAATAACTACAACTTTGTTTCTACCAAAACCAAAACAAAACCCTGAAATTCGGTTTAGACTTAAATTGAAATAAACTCTTTTTTTTTCTCCAGTGTAATGAATTTTATTTTATTTTATTTATTTATTTTTTGAACTTTAATGTATGCAAATTTTATTTTATTTTATTTTATTTTCAATATAAGAAATTTATTGTCAGATTGGTTTCCATACAACACCCGGTGCTCATCCCAAAAAGTGCCCTCCTCAATACCCATCATCCACCCTCCTCTCCCTCCCACCCCCCATCAACCCTCAGTTTGTTCTCAGTTTTTAAGAGTCTCTTATGCTTTGGCTCTCTCCCACTCTAACCTCTTTTTTTTTTTTTTTTTTCCTTCCCCTCCCCCATGGGTTTCTATTAAGTTTCTCGGGATCCACATAAGAGTGAAAACATATGGTATCTGTCTTTCTCTGTATGGCTTATTTCACTTAGCATCACACTCTCCAGTTCCATCCACGTTGCTACAAAAGGCCGTATTTCATTCTTTCTCATTGCCACGTAGTACTCCATTGTGTATGTAAACCACAATTTCTTTATCCATTCATCAGTTGATGGACATTTAGGCTCTTTCCATAATTTGGCTATTGTTGAGAGTGCTGCTATAAACATTGGGATACAGGTGCCCCTATGCATCTGTACTCCTGTATCCCTTGGGTAAATTCCTAGCAGTGCTATTGCTGGGTCATAGGGTAGGTCTATTTTTAATTTTTTGAGGGACCTCCACACTGTTTTCCAGAGTGGCTGCACCAATTTGCATTCCCACCAACAGTGCAAGAGGGTTCCCGTTTCTCCACATCCTCTCCAGCATCTATAGTCTCCTGATTTGTTCATTTTGGCCACTCTGACTGGAGTGAGGTGATATCTGAGTGTGGTTTTGATTTGTATTTCCCTGATGAGGAGCAACGTTGAGCATCTTGAAATAAACTCTTAATAGGGGTAGTTCTCATTAAAGTCAGTATAATCAATGACTTTTCCAGTTAGAAAAGCCAAGAAATTATTAGGTGTTTTTAGGCCAGAGATGAGGAGTAAAGCTGGAACATTGTTCTATCCTGATACATAGTAATAATGCATCTACATTTTGAGCAATCTATTGATGAAACATTAAAAATATATATATAAATTACAGGGATGTTTGGGTTTGAATAGGCTGAAGCATTGGATTCTTCAGATGAGGAATGCAAAGACCAAAGAGGTGTTATCTTGGGATGAACATGCTTTTCATTAGGTGTATTCAGAAATAATAGAACTATTAAAACATGAGTGGAGTAATTCTTTTACAAATAAAATAGAAAAAAAAATTGTTGACCTTTTTATTTCACAATAAAATGTAGCTGAACACAAGAAAAAAACCCCACCTGGTAAGAAAGAAAGAAAGAAAGAAAGAAAGAAAGAAAGAAAGAAAGAAAGAAAAAAGAAAGGAGGTGTAGCTGAACACAAAAATACTTAATCTCAAGCCTCCCCAACAGCCTCCGCCCATCTCTCCTGTTTAAAATGGAAAAAAAAAAAAGTTACTCTCCTAATTTTTTGACTTTCCATTGCGAGTTGCTCCAGAGGACCATTTAGAATAGTTGAAGGCAGGTGTTGCTAAAAAATAAATAGAAGAATTTCCTAAAGAGATTTTAATAGTGGATCTGTGCCAAAGAGATTTTAGAAGCTTACCCAGGGATTATATTATATTCCTAACTGCTCTCTTTGTGTTGAAAAAGGGAACCTGTATATATGTTTAATTCTTGTTTCATCTAATTTCTAAGAAAATGTTCCTCATGTAGTATATTTTAAATAATTGTTGAATTAATTTGAATTCACGTTGCCAGCATCCATCTCCATGTTTCTAGCCAAAAGCAGTGTACAAAAGTAAACAGATCTGTGTGCACGCACATGTACACAGATACATACACATCATATTTTTATGTTGCAATATCTTTCACAGCTTGGCACAACATGATGGGTAGGAATTTTGTGCATAAATTGAGAAGATTAAGAGAGGTTATATGTTAGAAATGGTTGGGGCAAATATCTCACTTCAGGAGGCTAACATCTGGAGGGAAAGGCTGCTTTCTTGTACTGTAGTAACACTGAGAGAGACAGATCTTCTTGGACTAACTAGATCGCTCATGTAATCTATTATGATATTTTGTATAGTTTTAGGGGATTCTTCATATGCCATTTTGGATTTTTATGTTATTTAACATCGGTTTTCCTGTAAAGGAAATAAGCTGCTGTACAGTGCAGACCAACAAATACAATAATAAGTATAGGACATGATCAGATAAATAGGAAATTGTATTTCACAGCTAAGAAAAGAGAAAATGGATGTGACAACAGTATATGCTTATTCAAGCAATAAACTAAAAACATAATTCCAAAGCAAAAATATTAAATTATTTACTATACTAAGTTTTAGCTAGAGTTGATAATTTTATTATTGCTTAGTATATTCCCTGAAATACTGAAATTGTATAAAATATTTGACTGTCTTGTCTTCTTTTAAGCAAAGATCAGAAGCAGTATTATTAAATGTATTGTTTTTCTAAGCAACATAGTTGTGTAAGCTACCATTTTTGTTTGAATGCTTTAGGCTGAAAAGAATTCCTTAGTTTCAGGTTACACTTGGACCCTGATAGAGAGGCCCATTCTGGACTCCTTCAATTCTCAAGCTTCAGAAGATTATTTATCACATTTAGTCCCAAATCAGTCAGCTTTAACAGAAGTAGCTATCCCACTCACAGACATGGAGAGTGGCCATGTGCCCTAACTATCCTAGCTTGACATTGTTCAGGGTCAACGCAGTGAGTTAGAGTCAACGCGAGCTGTGAGACCAAGGATCACTCTTTCAGATGGTGCAAGTATTGGCTATTAGTGCAAATAATTAGACACAAAAGTTGATGCTGTGGGATGAAGCTGATTCTTTGACTGCACAACCCTAAAAAATACCTAAGACAGAACACTTAGTTTAAAAGCTCCACTTTTAGTGTCATTGTGTATTTAGTTTTTGTCAGTCTCTGCCATTGTTGTAAAAGAATATTTTCTCAATCACAGGTAATCATGATGTCCAGTTACTAACCACATTCCTGGGAAAGATTCCAACGGTTCCAAAAAGTTATTATCCAACCAGTACAATTTTGTTGTCTGCTCACAAGATATGAGAACAATAGAAATTAATGGATAATAATGGTTTTGTTGGAGCCCAGGGAAAGAACTTTTTGTTATTTTCACTTTTTAACTACATTATGGTAGCAATAGAAAGGTGTAGGATTTGGAAGACCAGCAATAATATTCACTGTAGGCACTTCTTATTTCTAGGGTTGGATGAGTGAGAGAATTGGTATATTACTTCCCTTACCTATGTCTCTTCACTTGCACTGTTTCAGCCAGTACAGGTCTATGCAAGAGAGGGAAGAGTAAAGTAATTTAATATGCTTCCATATGAAAATACTTATTCATCAGCTCTCTGCTGACCATAGAAATTGACAACAAGCTAAATAGGCAGTATTTGCAGTAATGACTAATATTACCCCATTACCCAAAATGTTAAGCTGCCCTGTTAAATATATTATCTGCCTCAAGGGAAATTGCCTTTTTATGACTCAATTAAATCAAAACCCATTTATCTTTTATCATTCTTGGGGTCCAGGTTGCTGAAGTGGGGAGAGCATAGGATGGGCTCTAGAGTTAGCATGACTTCTGCTTGAACCTTAGATTTATAATTTACTATTTCCAGAATCCTGGCAAGTTGCTTAACCTCTAAACCTTTTACCTTCGTAAAATGGTATAATTCATTTTCCCATAGGACTGTCATAGATAGGATGAATTAAAATAGTATGTAAAAAAGTCGCCTGGCAGGGTTCTTGGCATAAAGTAAGTACTATTAATAATGTTAGTTTTGTTTTCTTTTTTCTTCCTCTGTTACTGTTTTAAGGCCCTTTGTAGTACTAGTTTCATTTTAATGTACTTTACTTTTTTGTGTGTTGTATTTATGCCTACATTTTTAGCTTGATATTATTTAGCTCTGAATTCTATACTTTTGCATTATATAGCCATTAAAAAATTTGATTGTGAAAGATATTCACTATAAAGTGTATTGATATGAATAAATAAGTATAAGTTGAGTGCACTGCTTATAATGACTAACAGATGCCAGTGAAGTCTCATTACTCTGTGAAGAAAATGTTATTTCATCCCTAGATTAATATTCTTGGAATCTAAAATTTAATCCCTAAAATAATATTAATATTCATAGTATTTCAGATATGTAAATAACCCTTATTTCTCATATTTTTTTCCTGACAATAGAAAATACATCTAAGTATAGAAGAAATAAAAATTACCTGTTATCTTGTCAAAGGATAACCACTGTTAACATTTTGGCATGTATTATACAAGTCATTTTCTTCTATGCAATTATGAGACTTAGTTTAAGTCTGATTTATAAGTAAGTTTTGTTTTTTTAAAGTAAGATTTTATATTAGCTAGAAAACTTAAAACCAAAGGAATTTTAAGAAGCTTTTAAACATTCATTCACCACTTACACATATGTAAATAGAAAAGGTTGTTAAGCAACTTGAACAAACGTAGTTACTGTTCATGAAGACTGCCAATGGAATTCACTAACATTTTACCGTGAGTGTACTACCGAAAAACCCAGCACTGGTCTGCTTCTAGAAAGAACAACAAACATTTACTTTCTTCATAAATGCTAATAGTCATGTGTTTGTTTCAATAAAGATAATTTTATGGATTTACAACCACTAAAGGATATGTATGAATGGTAATGACTCTTTAATTTCTTCATATGTGTATTTGCAAAGGGGCCCAATTTACCCAAATTTTATGCTAACAAATGGTTATCTTTTATAGTAGAAGTAAATGGAAGATCATGAATGATCAGTTTTCTCATATTTCTTCCTTTCTCAGAATTCCATTTTATCTTTAGCCATAATGTAGTTTTCTCTGCTTTTATTTGCTACCACTCTAAAGTTCTTAAATAAACTGATCTTGTTTCTGTTTGAATTGTAAATACCAGTTTTTCTTCCAAGAAAGATATATGTTTCTTTGCTTTCAAATATGCTTAACTTTTGGTTTAATGCATTAATATAAGTCTTGTGACAAATGATAAAAAAAATAGACATGATTGCTAGGAATAATGAGTTTGGCATCTTTATTACAGAATAGATGCCTAAAAAACTGTTTATAAAAAGAATATCTGTTAATAGAATCATTTCCCCATATCTCTTACTCTAAGATTAGAGATGCCTTTCTACTGGGAGAAAATGGCTTTAAAATAGTGGTGGGCAATACATATTATGAAAGCCTATCGTGCACAATTCTGCCTAACTGTGCATTCAGTGACATCACATTGGTAGCCGTAGGTAGGAGTAGTTAGACTGTGGAAATCAGCAAATCTTATTAATGAAGGCTTTTTTCCCAGAGAATTGTTGTTAAACATTTACCAGCATAGCACTAAATATGGTATAGATTTTAAAATCACATTGCCAAAGAAAAATGATTTACTTTTAACTCAAGAAATAAATCAGAGTATGTATGTTCAAAAATAAAATTAAAAATATTATAGTAGGAACTACTTTCAGGACAGGAAATGTTATTCGATCTTTAAATTCTGTATCTACTTCCCCCATCTAGTTCCCTTTAAAAATATTTCCCTTTTTAATTGTTTACTTTGAAGGGTTTTTCCCTTCACTTAATTGATTGCTTCCAGCCATAGGCCATAAGTGTTTTATTGACAGCCTAATTTAGTATCCTTTGTAAATTTTTTATGTGTAGGGCCATAGTCTCCCTCCCTACTAAATGTATCTGGTGCCACTAACTTTTTAACATGCATTTTTATTTCCATATATAATTTTGAAACATATTATGGTTTCTTTAAGTGAAAAACAAATATATATCCAATAATAAATGAAGATATATGATTTGGACAGAAATGGATAGTATCTAACTTTAAAAATCAGGACACCTGGGTGGCTAAGTTGATGAAGTGTGCAACTATTGATTTCCGCTCAGGTCATGATCTAACAGTTCATGGGATCGAGCCCTGCATCAGGCTCCGTACTGTCACTGACAGCACAGAGCCTGCTTGGGATTCTCTCTCTCCCTCTCTCGCTCCCTGTCTCTTCCCCTCTCTGCCCCTCCCCCACTTATACTCACTCACGCTCTCTCTCTCAAAATAAATAAGTAAATAAATATTTTTAAAAATCGGGGCGCCTGGGTGGCTCAGTCGGTTCAGCTCAGGTCATGATCTCAAGGTTCATGAGATCGAGCCCTGCATCGGGCTTTGTGCTGACAGCTCAGAGCCTGGAGCCTGCTTCGGATTCTGTGTCTCCCTCTCTCTCTGCCCCTCCCCTGCTCATGCTCTGTCTCTCACTCTGTCAAAAATAAATAAACATCAAAAAAAAAAATTTTTTTTTTAATTTTTTTTAACATTTATTTATTTTTCAGACAGAGAGAGACACAGCATGAATGGGGGAGGGGCAGAGAGAGAGGGAAACACAGAATCCGAAGCAGGCTCCAGGCTCCTAGCCATCAGGCCAGAGCCCGACGCGGGGCTCGAACCCGCAGACCGCGAGATCGTGACCTGAGCTGAAGTCGGACGCTTAACCGACTGAGCCACCCAGGCGCCCCCCAAAAAATTTTTTTAATATTTAAAAAAATCATTCTCGGGGCACCTGGGTGGCTCAGTCAGTTACACATGCCACCTTGACTCAGGTCATGATCTCACAGTTTGTGAATTTGAGCCCCACGTGGGGCTTTGTGCTGACAGCTGGGAGCCTGGAGCCTGCTTCGGAATCTGTGTCTTCTGCTCACTCTCTCTCTCTCTCTCAAAAATAAATAAACTTAAAAAAATCACATCTCCTTGGACCTGGCTGGTCAGTGTGTAGAGCATGCAATTCTTGATCTTGATGGCATGAGTTCAAGTCCCACATTGGGTGTAGAGCTTACTTAAAAAAAATCATTCTCTCCTTAAAATGTTTTTTCTGAAGATGCACCACTATATTAAAACTTTTGAGATTTGGAGTCTGGGCCTGATTCTTCCAATAACCAGCACTGTGGAAACAGACACATCATTCAACCTCTGGATTAATTTGTTAACATCTGTCTGATTTCATAGAGCCTAAAATAAAGGTTGTTTTGTTTCAGTTTACTTTTATTCCAGTTAATACATGTACCTAGAAATGAGTCAAATAGTCCAGAAGAATTTGGGATGGAAGATAGCCACTCTCCTTGCTCTTTCCTGACACCTCGTCCCACTCTCCCAGACTGCCATTTTTCACCATATGTTTTTATTTCTTCTGGTGGTTATCTTAATAAAGATAGAGACTATCTAGTGATTCCTTACTATGAAAGATAGGTGTGTGCATAGCAACATCTCCTTTCCCCCTATTTCTCCCATTGATTGTTAATACTGTTTTTATTTCTTCTATTTATTGTTTCTTTATATAAAATAATTATATTCCTATTGTCTTGCTCCTCTACTTTAGTCAGTATCTTTTTAATTTTTTTAATGTTTATTCATTTCCGGTAGACAGAAAGAGAGCATGAGCAAAGGAGGGGCAGAGAGAGAGACACAGAATCTGAAGCAGGCTCCAGGCTCTAAGCTGTCCGCATAGAGGCCGATGTGGGGCTTGAACCCACAAACTGTGAGTTCATGACCTGGGCCGAAGTTGGACACTTAACCGACTGAGCCACCCAGGCGCCCCTGCTTTAGTCAGTATCTTAATTCTATGTAAGATAAAGGTATGAGTCCCCCCACCCTTTCGCTTTATTAATTCTTCATCTATCTTCTGACTACAGAGGCCTTTGTCGTCTTTTTCTTTTTCAAGTTTATTTGTTTATTTATTTGAAGAGAGTGAGAGCAGGGGAGGGGGAGGGGGAGAGAGAGAGAATCCCAAGGAAGCTCTGCACTGATGCAGGGCTCGAACCCACGAACCGGGAGATCATGACCCGAGCAGAAGTCAAGAGTTGGATGCTCAATCTGTTGAGCCACCCAGGTGCCTCCAGAGGCCTTTGTCTTCGAATTTGTACCAGTTGCTCTCTGGAATTGGTAGAATTGCTATGTAGCTGTTAACCTGACATTTTCCTTTTCTGATCTCTGGGTAGAGAACTGTTTCCTGGATTCCACATGTTTTTGTTGCCTCACTGGTTGGTTTGCTAAGCTGTCTCAATAACTTCCTCCTATTTCAGTCCTTGCATATCATAAAATATCTTCTTCTGTCCTATGTTTGATAGTTTAGCTGGTTATCTAATTCTAGGTTGAATGGCTTTGTGCCTGATAATTATTTTTTAGATAATTTTATTCCTTCCATTTCCTGTCCTCTCTTTCCTGAAATCATTTAGTTAGATGTTTGAATTCCCAGAGCAGTTCTTTATGTGTTTTATCCTCTCCTTCATTTCCTATCTCTTTATCTTTTTTTGTGCTCTGTTTTGGGAGATTTTCCCAATTCTGTTTTTTAGTCCTTCTATAGAATATTTTATTAACTTTTAATTTCTAGTGAAGCACTTCTCTTTTTAATGTTCCTCTGTCATAGAGTACTATTCTTAAAAAAATGGATATGTTATCTTTCAACTCTTCCCGAGTATTAGAAGGTGGTTGTTTTTTTTTTTGATAGATATTTTCAGTTTCTTAAATTATCTAATTACCCTTGAATACTTTTTTGTTTCTTCATTTTGTTCATTCTCTTTTAATAAAGAGTCCCTGGGGACGCGTGGGTGGCTCAGTCAATTAAGTGTCCAACTTCGGGTCAGGTCATGATATCATGGTTTATGAGTTCAAGCCCCTCATCAGGCTCTGTGCTGACAGCTCAGAGCCTGGAGCCTGCTTCGGATTCTGTGTCTCCCTCTCTCTCTGCCCCTCCCCTGCTCATGCTGTGTCTCTCTCTGTCTCAAAAATAAATAAAACATTTTTTAAAAATTTAAAAAAAAAGAAGGCCTGGAGAACTAATATGAGCTTCTTTGCTACTGTGTAAGTACCCGATTTTTTGGTAAACTTTTCCCCTGAGTAGAAATCGACTGGGAATTTTTTTAAATTGGGGGTCGTTTCGGGGCACTTGGGTGGCTCAGTCTCAGTTAAGTATCTTTTGGCTCAAGTCATGATCTCACGGTTCGTGGTATCAAGCCCTGCGTTATGCTCCATGCTGACAGTGGGGAGCCTGTTGGGATTCTCTCTCTCTCTCAAAATAAATAAGTAAAAACTTTAAAAAATGGGGTTAATTTTGCCTAGGATTCCTCTTAGAGTGAGGAGGTGTGGAGCTAACCATGAGATTCTGGCCTCTTCTCTTTAGGGTCAACTTCATAGATGTGTGACCTGTGAAGTTGCATGGATCTTGAGTTTAGAAGGCCCCTGCATGTGATTTGGTGCTCAGCTATTGTTTTCTTGCGGTTCTTAATAATTTTTGAACAAAGGGCTCCACATTTACCTTTTGCACTGAGCTTCTTAAATTATGTAGCCTTCTCTGCCTTTCTGTTATCACTGCCCCAGGCCAGAATGAGCAGAGCTTTTCTTTCCCCCTTTCTTTTTCCTTCCCTCTCTCTTTCTTTCCACCTATACCAGAAGCCTCAGCTGTCCCCTAAATGTTCTTTCATTATGAAAATTGACCATGCTCTGTAGGTAAGGGATCATTGGCACAGTGTGTGAGAAATCTTCAGTTTCCTTCCCTATTTTTCCATCCCAATTTTGATTTCCATCCTCTCTCATGCCTGCCATCTCTGAACTCTAATACACAGCTGGCTCTCAGCTCCACTGTAGTTCCTGTTAGCATATAATGGGCAGTGTCTTACCCCTTTATGAATTCCCCCAAGTACTTTCATTTTCTCCACTGTTAAACATTTATTCCTTTTCACAGCTCTGTGCTTTTTATTTCACTTGTATCTCAGGGTGGATGGGAAGCAAAAACATTAACTTAGTCTACCATCTTGATTCTGAACAACCTGCCTCCTTCTCTTTGAAGTAATATGATTGGATTAGATCATCTCTAAGGTCCTTGTATATAATATTATGTTTCTAAGCATCATTATTTCATGCAGATGTAAAGTCCCAAGCTAAACATAGATTTATTCATTCTGGCACCTTATTTTCTCTTTCAGCCCTACCCTTTTATGTTTTTTATTCTTTGGTTCAAACTTTTTTCTGAGTTAAGTATATGGGTTCACATGTCCTTTTACTTGACTGAAAATTGTAAAGGAGAACTTCAATAGTCAACTATACAATCAGAGGTTTTAATCGCCCTCTCTTTCACGTGACACCAGAAAGAATTGTATTAAAAATATAGATTGTAGTTTTTAGGGGCGCCTGGGTGGCTCAGTGGGTTAAGCGGCCGACTTCAGCTCAGGTCACGATCTCGCAGTCTGTGAGTTCGAGCCCCGCGTCGGGCTCTGGGCTGATGGCTCAGAGCCTGGAGCCTGCTTCCGATTCTGTGTCTCCCTCTCTCTCTGCCCCTCCCCCGTTCATGCTCTGTCTCTCTCTGTCTCAAAAATAAATAAAACGTTAAAAAAAATTTTTTTAAAAAAAGATTGTAGTTTTTAAATTGTGGCATAGGCAGCTTTGAATACATTTTAGTGCTTACCAAGTGAAAACATAACCATATATATATATATATATATATATATATATATATATATATATACACACACACATGCTTACAAATTGGTTTTACTTATTTGGATATTAATTTAAAAAATCTATAATAGTAATGAATCACATTGATCTGATTTGTTACCTGTAAGTCATACAAATGATATGGTATGAACTATGATGAAAACATAAGTCCTATGACTTATGTGGTTTTAATGTTAAATGTTGTTGCCTGACTTTTATTGGAAGTTAAATCTAGAAAGGACTTAGAGATTATCTAGAGTCTAGCCCAGTCTTCCAGAAGAAGGAATTGTCTGGCTAACATAGTTGCTAGCCCACTGCTTACTGGGGTTAATTAGAATGGTCTATCTGCCTGTTCTTCCATTCCTACTTGTAGTGTTTTTTATTCATAGTGTGTTTGGTGAAGAGGACACCTTCCCACACAGATGTTTAGCTACCACTAATAAATAGATTTTGAATTTCATTGGTTTAATATAATAAAGTTAAATCCATGTTTCAGGGTAAATACTTCTTCTTTTAAAAAGTAGTACTTAAATATTATATAGTTTATTAGTGGAATTTGAAAAGTAAATTAGATAATTTAAAAAATAGTATTTAAGGCAATTTTAGTTTAATTTTATTAATCTTTATTAAGGAATTAATATTTAATTAATTTAATCCCTAATATTTTAGAGGAACAAGGTAGTACTGTATATTTGGTACAGAACTTCAGTGGGAGCTTATATATATTTAAATTGAGACCAATGATTTCGTTTTTGTTTTGACTTGTTACTCACTTTTTGGGGAGAAAATACATTTAAATGGTTATAAGATAATTTAGTGTGCCATCTTTCCTTGAGTATTTTCTTTTGTGCTATAGTGGCAGATTATGCGGAAGCATAGTGGCTTATCCTTTCTAGGCATCTTCAGAATCGTATATTCAGTATAGTTTTTGTGTGTGTCTGCAGAAATGGACATTTTATTTCTTTTTGTATGAAAATCATCTGTGGGAAGAGATACTTCTAAATTTTTTTTAATGTTTATTTTTTTAAGAGAGAGAGAGGGAGAGAGCATGCATGTGCAATCAGGGAGAGGGGCAGAGAGAGAGGGAGACAGAGAATCTGAAGCACACTCCACTCTGTCAGCGCAAAGCCTGACACAGAGCTTGAACTGAACTGCGAGATCATGACCTGAGCCGAAGTTGGATGCTCAACCGACTAAGCCATCCAAGCTCCCTACAGGAAGAGATACTTGTCAATAATTCAGATTCCAGTGCTGGCTCTAGACCTAAATGCACTAAAATTTCCTCAGCTTAGGAATCAGCATTTTTAAATTAAAATTTGAGAACAGCTGCTCTATAGCAAAGAACCTATCAAAGAGTTGGTGTTTTCTAAAGTTGACAGTTCAGCAAATTTAGTATTAGCACGTTGGTGTTTTTTTAAATATATATTTTTTAAGTTTATTTTTGAGAGAGAGAGCACGAGCAGGGGAGAGACAGAGAGAGAGGGAGAGAGAGAAGCCCAAGCGTGCTCCAAGCTGTCAACAAGAGCCCGACGCAAGGCTCGATCTAATGAACCATGAGATCATGACCTGAGCTGAAATCAAGAGTCTGACGCTTAACCGACTGAACCACCCAGGTACCCCCTTGGTATTTTAATGCTGACAACTTGATTAGGTAAACAGAAGTTTGGAGGAGGATTTATCTGATTGGCATAGATGTGAAAATTAATATACAAATCTTCAAAATGATCACATTTATGTAATAAATTAATGCCTTTAAATTATAGCAAACACACAGAGCCAGCTTGCTTGTTTTGTAGTGTATTTTGTTACTTTATACACTGCCTCTGCTACTATTGGAATACATTTTCCTTTTTTATCTGATTTCCTGGCTGACTTCCTTCTTAGACTAACAGCAATGATCATGCAGCCATGCCGGTAAGTAAATGCAAGCCAAAGCTAGCATGTGAATTGGATAGTACTGAACCTCCTGCAGGCTTATTTTTCTCTGCCTGGTTATCTATGGTAAATTCTAATTATCTTGTCAATATTTTTCATATGTTTGTAGTTTTGTGGAAACCTACATTTGAAGGTAATAGTTATTTTGGTGAAACAGGAGGATTCTCTGGGACTTGATTGTGAAAGTTAGTATTATGGTTGCATCTGTGGTGAGTGCAGTGCTTTGGAAAACCTCACTGTGGTCACCCCATGCATGACAGGGCACAATTTGTAGATATCTTCCTCATCTATAAAGTGAGGGCTGTAAGGGTATATGCCCTATAGATTTTTGTGAGGGTTAAATGAGATAGTATACATAAAGTACTTAGAAAAGCACTTGGCATATAATAAGCACTCAAAAAATACTAGCTGTTATTATTACCTGCTTTTAAGACTGTTTATGCTTTTCCTGAGTGCTTTTTCTCTACAGACCTTATCCCAGAATCCACTTGTAGAAATCTATCTCAGTGCATAACCCAGTATGATTCATGACCAAGTGCACATTTTTCTTTTTCACTACAAACCCAGTATTGCTCCCCTGAATTGCCTTAGCTTTCACCTTTTTTCATGGCTTCATCATATTTTGCGTTTTACTGTGTTTCTTCTTTTGACCTCCAGTTGTGAGCTCTCAATGGCCAGAATAAGAACTCATAAATACTTTTTGAATGTGTAGATATTAAAAGTTCTTACCTTTAAAAAATCTCATCTAGCATTTGAAATTTAAAATGTTCCTAACCTTTCTGTTCCTATTCCTGTTACCAAAATTCAAATTTTGATGATTGTAATTGTTTTCTAATTAGTCTTTGCCAGTAGTTTCTCCTTACTTCAGTTCATCATACATACCTGTACTAGATTATTCTTTCTAGAGTACAGTCTAATCACATTTCCCTGTTGAAAAGCTTCAAAGTCTCTTGCTTACCTAAAGTCAAAATTTCACAGGCTAACAAAAAGGAATTATCTCAGCCTCTTTCCAGATACATTTCTGACCATTACTCAATATGGGCATTCAAAGTGGAAAATCCAGTGTCCTGGATCTGTCTTTTACTTTCTACATTGGCTTCATTTGTAATTGTAAAACTCCTGGATCTCTTCCAAAAGCATCTTTAATGCTACCTCTTTCATGAAACATTTGCTAATTCCACTTAACCTTGTGTGGATACTTTGTCCCACTTTTACAGTACTGTTTATATTTTGTCCTCTACTATAGCTGTTTGAAGTCTCGCCTTCTTTCTGCTATTAGAATTTAATCCCTTTGTGTCAGGAACTGTTATCCACTCATTATATCTTCTGTAGCACCTAAACAATATTTTACACAGAGGAAGTCCTTAATAAGTATTTTTTAAATTAATATGAGAGAAATAGTAAAGAAATGGTCTGTTATAAAAGCAATTTTCTTGTACACATAAGGAATATAAAAAGCATACTGCAAAATCAGAATTTTTGAATCGAATTTATTTGTCAAATATAGAATACTTTCTAGTTTTGAAGAGAAAGTTTGTACCCTTATTCATAGGCAAAAATTTTGAAAATGTTTATACAAAAGTTACTTGATAAAGGTGGTTTCAGTAGTGGTTAGAAACATTTGTATGTTTACTCTTTCCTTGCACATCTCCATGAAGGAATAACATATTAATTCAAACTACAACTCTCTTCACACCTATAAGTTGAGCAGTGATTGAAACAAAGTAAAAGACATGATAGCACCAAAATAACCTGTTGTGAATTCGCAGCACTAAGGACAAGTACTTCGTCCCATTGAAGGGACAGACCTTCAAGCTTTCACTTCAACTTTTTCTTCATTTGCTATAGTAATTGTTAAGTACTTACTAAGCTTGCTAACAGATTTCCTGCAGGTAAGTCATATACATGTTCAAAATACAGAAGTGATGTTCAGAAGTGATACTAACCCTGTTATCCAAAAAAAAAAAAAATCCAAAATGCTCAAATTGTTATCATCTATTTAAGAAGTCAGCAATAGATTTTGGGGTCAATTTTGTATAAATTTGCATGAGAAATTTTAAAAGGTGTGACACTTGAATGTCCAGTGTTTTAAAAAAGTTACTTATATGAGATAATTCTTTCTCTGATGATAAAGGAGGTATTCTAATGGCATTTTTGATACCCATTTCCATACTTTATGTAATAAGTTAATTCCAAGTACACAAAATCAACTAGAACAAACCATTGACAGTCATCAGTTCATTGGAGAGAATTAAAGAACCTTGAGAAAGAATGTAAATAAAAAAGTTGAAAACCATTAAAACCCACTCTTAGAAATGGAATTTATATTTTTTAAGCTTTTTTATTTTAATACATATATTTTTAAGTAATCTTTACACCCAAGGTAGGGCTTAAACTCATGACCCCGAGATCAAGAGTCATATGCTCCACTGACAGAACCAGCTAGGCACCACTATATTTTTTCTTAGGCTTTTTGTTAATGTAATAAAATAGTTAAATGATTTTCACTAAAAAAGTTAATTGGGGAAAAAGAGAATCTTGCTTTTTAGTTGAAAATTAATGTACTTGAATTTTATAACTTTAATCCTTTTAAGTATTTACTAAGTTGATGCTGGCTAATCTTGGTGAGAGATTTAATTGCATTAAGTTGTAAGTCTTATGTGTGTATATAACATAGCACACTTAAATAATTTCTGCTGTTAAAAGTTTAGAAAATAGCAGTTTGATTCAGGGCATAATTGGAAGAAGTAATAGTAACAGAGGGCTTTTAGTTTAGAAGGAAACAGTATGAGAGATTTAGTAGAAAGCTAGTGGATTAGGAAAGAACTCATGAACTAACCAATAAGTAACAGATCAATGAGATATAAATGGATATAATTGGAATGGATTATTCTCAGCCCATAGACTAAATGTATGTATAGGCATGTGCATCATACATATGCACACTTACAAATATCGTATAAGTTTATTCTTTAATAACTATCAATGAAATAGACTAGATCATTGGTGCTGGCTTTATGAGCAAAGTGCCATTCTGAACAGGAAGATTTAGTACTAAAAACAAATGAAAATGCAATATCTGACCGTTTTACTACCAGATGACAACAGAGAATTCACATTTAGAAAGTTAATTAAGTTGTTGCAGATAGCAATGGTAAAGTTCTAGGAATGCAAATGGTATCTTCCCCTTTAACTTGTATTCCACAATAGAAAGAAAAATACAAAAGATCATTTGTTCTCCAAAGTTAAATGGATAAAAGTTGAAATCAGGGAAGAAGAAAAAGGAATAAAATATGCAAATAAGAGAATGTATGAGTTAGAATTATGTTTTTATCGTGAGCAGATAAAGACAGCAAAAAGGAGGTCAGATCCCTTGAAGAGAAAGATAGGAGACGATAGGGAAAGATGAAGTCAGAGGTTTCCTGTCCGAGCCCCTATCTAGTGGTGCCAAAGAACCTGCTTTTCTTTTTACTTCCCTGTATGGAGCCTAACAAGAATGGAAAAGGATGAGGATAGAGCTGATGGGAAAGGTGGAACAGCTTTGGTGCATTTATATTTACAGTATGTTTGCAGGTCAGAGGTAACAAAATTCAGCAGGCCAAGATGCTGATACATACTTATAGAAAGAGTATGTAAATTACTGTAACACAAAAAGTAAGGAGGTTGGCCTTTGGAAAATCCCACCAAAAGAGCATGTGCAGACAAATATTACATACGGGGAAGGAATTCAGAGGGCCAGCAACATTTTAATCACTTCCTTTTCTTTCATTCAGGAGACCTTAGGTATTGTAGGAAAGCTGTCATGTTGTTTTAAATCTTTCTACTTATGAAAATCAGTGTGTTAGATGGTAGCATTGAGATTAAAAGCCTCTGTCAATTCTTTGGAAACAAGAAGGGAGCAGTTGGCAAGGCATACTGTAGATAGTCTCAGAGTATCATTGAATGTCATTTGCAAGATTGTCTTGCAAATGACAATCAAGAAAAAACTTAACGTGATCACTTACCTTGATCAGTCCCTCCCACTTTGTATAGATTTTGTCTTGTTTTAAATATATAACCTCCCTCCACTTGATACATTTCCCTTACTCTTTTAAAAAATCCATTTCCAGGTACTTCCTCAACTAGAAGTGAATCTGACAGTATCTACCCCAACCCCATTCCCACAGTCTAAGACTTAGCCCAGTGAAATTACCTATTCAGAAAGCCCTTGACGTTCTGAATGAGTATACCCCAAAACTTTGAGAATATTAAAATTTGAGAATACTGCTATGCCATGTAATTTCTTTCAGAAAGTGCTATAAAATGTACCTGAAAAGTGTAGACCTTAACAAGAGTTATGTTTCCATGTCAACTAACAGAAGACAGCAAAGCCACAGAGTTCGAAGGTTGGGACTTTACATTGAGTGCATTCAGTCTCCCAGTGATTATCACCCTCCCCACCCCCACCCATACCCAGTTTCACAGAGCATATTATTCAAATGTGTGCCTCATCAAATTAAGCCCTACTTGCACTGGAATTTCAGATTCTTAAAAGGTCAAAACCTAAATTTAAATCCTTGGATGACAAAAGTCTGCTCTCAGTTATCCTTGTGTATATGTGGCTGCATTTATGATGGTCAGCCACCTACCTACATATGTTAATAAGAGAGAGTCAGTTGGCTTGACTGACATTTTCCATTTTACTAATGGCCATGTGGAAACGACTTATATTGTCTAACATGTTAGTGATTCTGGCAACTTCTTTGCAAATTTTAAATTGTACTGGGATTACAGACTAGTACATTTTAATGATTAAATAGCCCTTATACTCTGAGCTGGGTGCTTATGTAAAGAAATGAAGATATGGCTCTGCTATCACAGAGCTGTTATTAAAACAGTTCCTGGGATGCTTCATTGTTTCACTCTTAAATTCTGTGGCTTAGTCATAGTACCCTGTCTTCACAGGGAAAATTACAGCGCATCTTTAACTTCCCTTTCCTTACAGTTGCCAAGTGAGAAAAGTTATAGAGCCTTAATATTTTATTGTTTCCCTACTTAAACGTATGCTTAACTACCCAATTTGTTATTATCAAGTAGGCTTAAGAGTTAGAAATAATCCCTGTCAGCTCCCACACAGCATAAACTGGTTTCCTCTTCTTGCTAGTCTGGGCAAAAGTGCATGCAGCTTTCACCATTTTATCTTGATTTCTGATATTATCAATTGCTTGGAAGCAGAGGCATTTCTTCAAAACCTTGACCTTTTCTGGACCGTTACTGCTCTGTTTGTCTTTGGATTCTCTTTCTACCTATTAAAGGTAGAATGAGTTGGAAGATGTCATGACATCAACAATGATATTTACAGAAAGCTAAAAGTCATGTTATTGCATATCATCTAAGGCCATGCTCAGAAGATTTTTTTTTTTTAAATTAGGGGCGCCTGGGTGGCTCAGTCGGTTAAGCGTCCAATTCAGGTCATGATCTCACGGTCCACGAGTTTTAGCCCTGCGTCGGGCTCTGTGATGACAGCTCAGAGCCTGGAGCCTGCGTTGGTTTCTGTGTGTGTGTGTGTGTCACTCTCTCTCTCTACCCCTCCCCACTCATGCTCTGTCTCTGTCTCTCAAAAATGAAAAAATGTTAAAAACATAAAATAAAATAATAAAAGGCCACCAAAGTTTGATGAGCCCTATAGGAAGTTTTGAATGAAAGAGAAATAGCCATGTATTACAGCTATCTTAAAGTTTTCCCAGTTTGGGGAGTTTTTTCCCCCAACTTTAAAATGATTGTGTTCTATTTAATCTCTGTGTGTGTATGTGTGTGTGTGTGTGTGTGTTCCTAAGAGCAAGCATTTGTGTTACAGTCTCATATCCTTATGATTGGGAATTGTTAGGAGGAGAAAAGCCAGAAAAGGGAGAATGGGAATTCCTACTTCACTATGGGATTATGGTTAGCTGATGTGAGAACCAACTCTTTTGGGGCTAGAGCTACTTTAGGGGGAGATAGAAAGGGTATGAGAAGACTATAGAGGTGTCAAAGAGGTATTTTGGAGAATGTTGGAAGTGTTTAGAGTTGAGTATATTTTGATAGACCTATGAATGTTTTTGGCATAATCTCAAAAATCTGTCTTCAAGATAGTGTTATAAAGTTATTAAAACTCACTGAAGGAATTCATCTTGATATTTAACCCTTTCTAACTCACCCATTCTGTATTATTGGGAATCTGAGACATTTCAGTGTTCTATATGTCAGTATTACAGTGTTCAGACAGAAGCCTATTTTAGGAGCTAGAAGGATCTTTGTGCATTTGTGAAGTCATCTTGGGGAAATTTTCATGTATTCTAATGTTTTAGGTATGTTTTTTCATGATTTATTTAATACATTCTTTACATATGAGCAAGATGTAGTTTTATATAGTAAAACTTTAGATTAGTGGTTCGTATATAAAATGGAAGAATAATAAATTTCTTAAGTTAAAATATCTACTTTTCAACTAGACATATTTTCTCATATTTCAATTAGGAATTTATTTCTAATTTTAGTGTTTACTTCACATTTGATGAAAGACTTCACTCTTTTAGTCTGTTAGTTTTTAAAAAGGCTATGCATTGTGGCTCTTTGGGAGACTGACCAATTCATCAATACTTCCCTTTCTCTTTTGCCTTTCCTTTGAAAAGACTATTTCACAGTCTCAACTGAAATTTATGCAGCAAATGGAGAGGCAGTGATTTAGAATAATATGGCAATATTTTACTGCTTTAATTTAAACAACTTAAAAAATTAATAACTTAAATAATTGTAAAAAGCCGTACAGAATCAGAATTAGTTAATAAGTTCTGTTGCCAGTGTTAGAGTTAATATTCAAATTGACCATGATTTTACTTCAGTTTTCCATTTTTTTCTGACAAGAGTTATGTAACCTTTTAAAACAAAACCTGTTATCAATTTAAAGAACAATAAATGCAATGCACAATATTTTTGAGTCTATATATTTCTTTTTACTTAAATAAAAAGTAGTTTATTGTGCAAAGTTGACCTTTTGTGGGAATATAAATAGAGTAAAATGGATTCTCCTGGGATCTTTAAGGAAGGGAGACCAATACAGAAAGAATGGTTGTGATTTCAAGAGCACATTTTTATGTTACATGTAGTTGAGAGAGAATGAAAGCAGCATTGAAAAATGCTTTCAAATAATTACTGTTGAAATCAAACCTTTCTTTTTTTATTAGATCTTTGAAATAAGAGAATGGTGAGACACAAATGAAAACTTCAAATGAAAATTTAAATGTGTCAAATTAGTTTTTAAGTATTCTACATTTCTCCTATTATTATATCAGAGTAGATCTATCAAAACATTACTTTGAAACCAAAACAGTTTTGAGCCATAATCTAATAAAATGTGTTGTATTTTTGTTACCATGTCATTTTGCGGTGTTTCAAAGGAAATGGAGTATCTTTAGCCTAATCTATAATAGTAAATTATTTTAGAAATTTGGCTTGACATACAAACAGATGTGTTTTCTTGATTCCTTTTAAACTGAGGGTTGGTGGTTTGTGGTTTATTGTTCCTGTGATTGGCATTAAAAGCCTTATTTCACAGCTTGCAGTGAGGGACTATTGGGTAAAGAGTGGCTGTGTTCCACAAACTAAATTCAAAAAGTGTCAATCAAGGTCTCACATAGGTTGCCTAGAGAATGAGTTTTCTTACTGATTTCACCAAATGTCGCCTTCATGCTGTCTTTGATTGGCACAGCCTGGCAGGGAGGATGGATGAATCTGTCACCGACTGGTTAATTGTGTTGCTGGTCTCAGTCTGACATCAGGTCTTTGACTCTTAAGTGGCTCAATACAAAACAAATTAGCAGATTGTAGTCATATTTCTCATTCTATATGCTTTGACTTTGTTGAATGCAGTCCATAAATCATATTGACTGACACACAAGTAAATGATGAAAGCTGCTTTTGAGACATGGATCTAGAAAGCAGCGCTGTGAAGGTGCCATGGAAGGATGCATATGGTTGACCCTTTGGGAATTTCCTAGGAGCCAAATGTCTTCTTACCACAATTGTTCTTAGAAGAAAAGCTTTTGGGTAATGCAAAAAGGATCTAATATGTCAGCAGATTCTCTTTTACAAGTTCCTTTGAAATATAAGAAGTTTGTCTAAGGGTTTTCTCTCTTTGCAAGTTGTTTTTCAGCAAAATGTTAGAGGAGGGTAAAAAAGTAGTTACCTTTAAAAGTTTGGCAGGTGTTTTTACTTACTTGGTGAACTTTGTGTTAAAGAGAAAGAAAATGTTAATAATAGTTGCAATTAATTTTTCAGATGAGGGCAGCAGAAATTTCTAGGTGCTTGAAATTTATTATTTTGGTTTTGTCTGTTAAAAAACAGAGCACCTCTAATGAAACAGGCTAGTTTTTAAAGATCATTCATTGCAAAAGTACTTAGATTATTTTTGTTTAGAAAATGATAATATTATAAGAATGTCAATAATAAAAACAATAGTAATGTTCAGAAAGGGGTGTTTTGTTTATGCCAAATGTACAAGGGCTACATCAGAAATGAATTGCCATAGGTATTTTTTGGGTGTGTAAATATTTGGAACATTAAACATTTTCTCTCTAAATATAAGTAATAGATGGAAATTTATGAATATTTGTGCACATTTTATGGTTAGGAATTAAACATTTTTTTAAAATGTATAATCTTATAGAACTTTTAACATACTTACAGAATCCAAACCTTTTATATTAACTTTAATTTGGGGCTATAAAAAGAACTTACTTCATTTGAATATTTATAAAATATTTTACAAATACTTTAATCTTGTATCTTTGAGAACAATAAGCCTGTATTTAATATGTTTAATCAGAAGAAATTTAGTATTAGGGTTTTATTATTACGTATGTTGTTTAAACAAAAAGTTAAATTAGCGTGCACGTGTGTGTGTGTGTGTGTGTGTGTGTGTGTGTGTGTGTGTGTTTGTTACCTATTTCCACTAAGTTTATGGAATAGCTGCCTCTATTTCTGTACTCTTACCATCATTTTTGGCTCCAGTACTATTGTTATATAGTCATTTGTACCTTCAGAACCCATGTTGAATTTTAAGTATCACTTTAAAATTATACCACTTACCTTGTACAGTGTGTTTACTTATGAAATGAATATAATAGTAATTTAGGGGGGCAATTTATTAATCTGTTTTGCAGTTAGTATATTATAGAGGCAACATAAGTAGAACATGGAGCTGATTGGATGGAGAAGTACATGAAACTAAAATGCAGTAGTTGTTCCATTGGGTCAAAATTACATTCCTGTTAAGTATTGTCAAGCCTGTTACATTATAATTAAATTACATGCCATTGATTTCTCCTCTTTCTACGTTTTTGTCCCCCTCCCATTCATATTGATATTATGGTGCTTGGGGAATGGAGCTGCATGTCTCCCAGACTAATTCCTCTTGGGTTTGGGGGATCTTGAAGCATGCTGGGTTTTGCATTGTTTGTTACATTCCTTTTTGGCAGTTCATCAGTATCTGTCAAATATATTGTTTGCATTGGCTTTTATCTCTACGTTTTTGATTGAGAAATTGAGATTCCATTTTAGATACAGTTTTTCACTGCATAGTGTCTAGATGCTAAAGACTTACTCAAAAAGATTGCCTTGTTTCTAGCCTGACTTTAAATGTGTAGTTTAATGAACAAATGTTCTAATAAATATCTGAAAAATATATTTATGTTCTTTCTTACTTCCCTGACAGATCAACTGTGTAAAACATTTCTGTACTAATTTAGTGAAGCATTTATGTTTAGGAGATTTTTTCATGACTTGATTAGCCTTTGTGAAAGTAGGAAAAGAATAATTATCAAATAGCACTGAGTAAATATTTATTAATGCAGATGAGGCAAAACATGGCACATTTTCCAAAAGTCATTATTTCTGACCATATTCATGGATCTTTGAATCCTATCACAGGAGTTAGTCCATCACCAAATCACATCGTTGTAGGTTGAAGACAGAAATACTAGGAGCAGTATTAGACAGGAAAACTATACAGGACAGAGTCTTTATAGTAATTTGTAATTTATTTTAAGCTTTTAATTGAAATCTGTCTAAAGAAGCAGTTTATACTAAAAGTGATGTAATGTGATTCAGCTTTGTAATCTAGAGATGAAACATGTAGCCTATTATAATTAAGGCTATCCGGGAAAATTTCTGTAGTTTTTAGGAGCTATTATGGTAGAAAATATTTTATAATGATACAAATGTGAAAGAAAACCACAAATATTTGTAGTTTACTTAACCATATATTTCTAAATTATCAGATGATTTTAAAACTAAATTTAGAAAAAAAAACAAACCTAAATTTAGGTCTGTAGATGATTTTGAAATCATGTTGGTAGGACATTTCAAGAGGTCTAAAATAATAATTCATGTGTTTTTTACCTGTCTTTTAATTTTCCTGAGTGCAGTTAGAACTTCAATGATATTTGTGTCCTGAGGAGGATAAGTAAACAAGATTAATTTTAATTCCTGTGCTAAAAGCATAGCCACTCAGAATACAGAAATAGAAAGGCCAATAATCACTGTTGTACCCCCTAAAAGACAACAAAAAGAATGTCAGGTATATAACTTTTCTGATACTTTATGGTGTATTTCTGTGTTTACTTATTTGCTTATTTATGTTTTGTTTTTGGTATTTGTTTTAAACAGGGGAAAGTTGCCCAGACTGCTTGCATGTCAGCCTGCCAGCATCTGTCAACATCCTTAATGCAGATGCTATTGGACAGTGAGTTAAAACAGATAAGCATGGGAGCCGTTCAGCAGTTTAACTTAGATGTCATACAGTGTGAATGTAAGTACCTTACTGGTTAAATCTCATGCATTTCTAGGAATCTATATTTAAATTATATGAAAAAAATGGTATATAGAAGGATAGTTCAGAAAAGAGGGAAAAGGCCTGGATCAGTGAGATTTTCAGCAGCCTTAGAAGTGACTTCTTTCCAGAAAGAGAAAAATACCTCATCTTCAGTTTAGGGCCTCTAGAGCTCTATCTAGAAAGCACTGAAGTGGCAGTACAGACTGGGATAATTGAAAACTGATTCATTTTCCTCCCCAGTCCTTTTTCTGGTCATTCTTGCCAGGACACTCCTAACATTGGTCATAAATGAATGAAATCATTCTAAGTTTGTCATTCTTACTTTATCGGTAGGCAGTTTTTGTTTTTGTTTTTGTTTTAAGTTTATTTATTTTGAGAAAGAGAGAAAGCACTAATTGGGGAGGGGCAAAGAGAGGGGAAGAGAGAGAGAATCCCAAGCAAGCTCCAGCCCAGGAACCATGAGATCACGACCTTAGCCAAAGTCAGATGCTTAACGGACTGAGCCACCCGGGCACCCTGGTAGGTAGCTTTTTAGGTAATTTCTGGAAAGATAATCTTAGGACCCCACATTCCAAATGAAGCTTCTTTTATATTCTGAATATTTGGTTCTCATTCCCCCCCCCCCCCAATTTTTTAAGCTTTTACCTTTGCCATTGTTTTTCACTGTTTTCTGTAGGCAAGAGGTGAGCAGATTCTATAATCTAATGTTGACATTAGCCAGTCTGCTTCAAACCGAGATGTGCTGTTTGGTTATTAGCCTTGTTTATATATGCTTCTGGAGGTGTGTTCTATCACCTTAAATTATAACCTTAAATAAAGAATGTAAGTATACAGAGCAATTTTCAAACATTGCTTTCAAATGAATGGTACACTGATTAAATAATGAAAGTCTCTGGTTGACAATTCAGCCAGGCACCGCTGTTGATAAATTGGAAATCAGTGGGGCACAAGAAGGATTATAAAATATTTGTTTGAGGCAAATTTTGCAATAATTTGCTGATGTTGATCAGCAGTTTGCAGCTGAAGCAAGAGTGACTTTTTTTCAACAATTATTGAATATTTGCCCACTGTATAAGGCATTCTGCTAAGAAAAACATAATTAATATTAAAAAGAATAATCATGTAAGCTGTTTGATCAAGATCAGCACAAAAAAATAAGTCCAAAGTTTTTTTAAAACGTACCTATTCCCTTCAAAAAAAAAAAAAAGAGAGATGCTTATTCACAAAGGAAAAGGAAATTAGTTTTTCCTTAGGGAAGAGAAGCATTCATTTTCTTTTCCTAAAAAGCCTTTCTATTTTCTCTAGTTAGAAAACGTTTATTATATATCTTTCTCAAAATAAAACTATCATTTTAAAAATGGTATTTAGGGATGCCTGGGTGGCTCAGTTGGTTAAGCATCTGACTATTTCGGCTCAGGTCATGATCTCACAGTTTGTGAGTTCTAGACCTACTTTGGGCTCCATGCTGACAGCACACAGCCAGATTAGGATTCTCTGTCTCCCTCTCTCTGCCCCTCCCCTGCTCCCTCCCTCCCTCCTCTCTCTCTCAAAAGTAAGTATATAAACATTTAAAACAATAAAAAATATGTGTATTTTTATATTGTATTTTAAAAATATTTATTAAAAAACACCTTTTCCCCCAAGTTTCTAAGCTCAAAGTAATTGTTATCCATTCTACAAGTAGTTTGAAACTGATTTTTTTTTTAAAGTTCTGTAAAAGTTATCTTAGGTTATCATTCCAGTATGACATTACATATGTAAATATCTTACATAAATATTGCTTCAGGCATTTTGTGTTATTAGATCTTGAATGGATTCAGAATAATTGGGTGGTTCAACCCTTTATTGGCATTTGGTTATGTCTTCTGAGGTTTTTTGTTCAGAAATGGAAATTACTGTTTGGCTAGGTATCTTTAGGTATCTAGATCTTGTGTTCTCTTCCCTCTTCATAAAAGGCTAGCCTGGCTCTACTTACTGAAAGGTATATAAACCCCCAAATCTGTGCCTCTCTGCTTTCTATAGGATAGTTTCTACCTTCAGTTAACTTCTTATGTTGATATTTTCTTCTTCTTTTTTATTTTTTTTAATGTTTATTTATTTTTGAGAGAGAGACAGAGCACAAGCAGGGGAGAGGCAGAGAGAGAGAGGGAGATACAGAATCCGAAACAGGCTCCAGGCTCTGAGCTGTCAGCACAGAGCCCGGCGCGGGGCTCGAACACAAACCTCGAAATCATGATCTGAGCCGAAGTCGGACATTCACCTGAGCTGAGCCACCCAGGCACCTCTGTTGATATTTTCTTAAAGCACTGTTCTCTTGGAAGAGACCAAGAAGAATCCTAAGTATGAGGTATAACTCAGGAAATCTGAGTTCAAATACAAGAAGGGTAACCCCCAGCCTGATGGGGGCCAAGGTTCAGACTCTATAGATATGGAAAGGGAGAGACCAGAATTCAAAGACAACCACCCAAGATAATTCAGCTTTCTTTAAGATCATGCCTATGGTTGGCACTGCTCCTTAATACTTATCCTGTATTACTTAATCATTATTTAATACAGTATCATACATTTAGTACTCATGGAACAAATATAAACCAACATTACATTTTCCATGTTTATTCCACTCTCTTTCTGGCGTAAAAGACTTTCTCTACCCCCTATCATGACTTTTAGTGACTGATTCACAAATCACTTAAAAATGAAACAGCTTTTTTTCTAATGAATATATTAAGAGAATTAAGTTTTCATTTCATTTTAAGTAGTAGTTTTGTTTTTTTAAACCTGGAAGAAAGCAGTATTTTCTTTTTCTTGTTTTTCTTTTCTTTTTTTTAATTTAAGATTTTATTTTTAAGTAATGTCTACACCCAGCGTAGGGCACAAACCCACAACCTGGAGACCGAGAGTCACATGCTGTACCGACTGAGCCAGCCAGGCACTCCAGAAAGCAGTTTTTTTAAATACACAGTTTAGGGGTACCTGAGTGGCTCAGTCAGTTCAGTGTTCCATTCTTGATTTTGACTCAGGTAATGATCTCATGGTTCATTAAACTGAGCCTGCATCAGGCTGTGTGCTGACAGGGCCAAGCTTGCTTCGGAATCTGTCTCTCCCTCTCTGTCTCTGCCCCTCCCTGCTCATGCTCTCTCTCTCTCTCTCTCTCTCTCTCTCTCTCTCTCTCTCTCAAAATAAATAAACAGTTTAAAAAATAAGGTAAAAGGTTTGTTTTCAGTATGAATGCAGTGTGTATGCTTTCTACATACTGAGGCAGGCAGAGGGGGAGAGGGATTTGGCTAGATAGGAGGAAGGCTAGAATGCATCATAGATTTGTGAAGAGAAGGGATCTGGATACCATAGGAATCAATTGGGGTATGGATCAGAAAGAAGATAGACAGGTAGTTCAAATGTAGAATCCTAAAAGCCAAACGATCATGGAGTTTCACCACTCACTTGGTAATAAAGATACACATACTCCTCTACCTTGAAATCCTCTCTAAATAACCCTGCCAAGAAGTTGTCCAGCTAGTCCTTGAACATCCAGTTTGGGGGATTAACTACTCTTCAGAAAATGTGTTTCCGTATAATACATCACTCTATCAGTTTCTTAAAGTGAGGTGAAATCCCTTTCTCTCAACTCCTCTCAATGGAGCTACTTCTACCTTGGCTACTGTCACCACTGCCTTTGTGCAAATTAGAAGTGGGATCCCTACTATAAGGAAAAGGTCCTCTAGAGTTGTCCCTTTTATATGAACTAGAAAAAGTTCACCCCTTTCCCAGCTGGACTCAACTCCCACCAAGGCACATGGCTTATCAAGTGAAATGTGAGCCCTTCCCTTCCTCCCCTCTCCTCTCCTCAGCTGGACACCCATATGTAGTAAGCAGTCCGATACAGTCTGTATGTGGCAGTTCTGCCTAGGGTCATACAGAGAAAAAACAAATTCTCAGCCACAAGACCATTATATGAAAACTGCTCTTCCATCCTTCTAAATCTTCTGAAGGCCAGACATCAACAATTCCTCTTACTGTTCTCATGTAATACCATTTTAGATCCAAACATCTTCTTTGAACAAACTGGTTTGACTACCTTCTGTTTAATGTCTGGTACCCAGAGTTGACTACAGAGATACCCAGTTGTGGGAGAACCAGTATAATCTGCAGTTGGACTATCAAATACATTGTGCCATAATCTGTACTTTATTAATAAAACCTAAACTACGATTACCTATTTTGGTTGCCAGAGTATACTCTTCTATTGTTGAAGCTGTAGTCTTCTAAAACCTCTGTATCGTTCTCTTCCTCTCTTTATATGCATGTGTGTGTGTGTGTGTGTGTGTGTGTGTGTGCTTGGGGGGGGGGAGGGAGATTATTTTTTTTTTCAATGTATGAAATTTATTGTCAAATTGGTTTCCATACAACACCCAGTGCTCATCCCAAAAGGTGCCCTCCTCAATACCCATCACCCACCCTCCCCTCCCTCCCATCCCCCATCAACCCTCAGCTTGTTCTCAGTTTTTAAGAGTCTCTTATGCTTTGCCTCTTGAGGGAGGGAGATTATTAAGCTCTGTTTTCTTATCCTATACTTGTTTTGGGATTTTAAAGTTATCCCTATTAAATTTTAAGATTTGTCCCACAACTAACCTATTGAGATCTTTTTATATCAAAATTTAATATCATCCACAGATTTGTAATCATGCTTTTTATGTATTTAACGAGGCTACTAGCAAAATGTTGAACAAAACCATATAACTATGTCATGAGCTACAGTACATTAGTGGTTCTCAGAACCTGATCCCCAGGTGAGGACCTGAGAACTTGTTAGAAATGTGAATTCTTGGGTCCCACCTACTGAATTGGGAACTCTGGGCACCAGACCCAGCAGTTTCTCCTTAAATAGGACTCTTAGGTGATTTTGATGCACAGTAAACTTTGAGTACCACATTATATGGGCCTGCCCTTCATATTGACTTGTTTCCATTATTCAGAATTTTATGAGTATCTTAAGAGGTTTTTTTCAGCCAGTTACTAATTCCCTAATTGAACCTAACTCATGGTTTTGCTCAAAGTAATGAGCAAGTTTGTCAGATACCTTGCATATAGGGATAATAACGACCTTTGGATTTTTCTTCTCAATCTACCCTTTAAAAGAAGAAGATGATACTACTACGATTCTTCATAAATCCGTATAGACTCATAGTAATTACTTTCTCTTCAAGATGCTCAGAAATTGTTACTTAAAAGACAGTGACTGGTTCTTGAGATTAACATAAAATCTTACTACTCTGTGTTATACTAGCAAGAGATCCAGAGTCCAAGGAATTCAGGTAGTAGGGATCAGGAATTAGAGACCATGAACCACCAGAGATCCTGGGAAACTTGAGGTTTACATCAAACAATTTAAGCAATAGGAGGTGAGCATGAAATATAAGCATCAAAATGGTCTTTATTCTGAATTAGAGTTTCCTTTAATTGGGTTTGATCAGAAAACAGAGTGTTTATTTTTCCATCATCATTACTTTGTGAAAACATTATATTTCCTAGGCCTCAGAGTGTTAGTCTGCTGGTAGAAACCACTGGACATCTCACCGAAGCTGGGGAAGTGGGAGGATGGAAATAATTTAGTTTCTGTCATCATTCAACCATGTGCTTTTAGTTTTTGTTTGTTTTGTTTTATTTTTCTGGTGGTGAAAGACTTCTCAGTGATCTTTGTGCTCACTTACTGCTTTAAACAATTTTTTCTAGTATTCCTTGTAACACACATATTTGTGAATTAAACTGGCTTGCACTAAAATTTCAATCTGTATCTGACTTTTTTCCCATGTAAAGTCAACTGATTTATAAGAAGATTCATTTATTTAAATGTTTAATGAGAACCTATTACCCGTTATGTACTGGGAAATCCAAGATGAATGAAGCTTCAAAGATCTCAGTCTGGTTGGTTGGGAGGAGACAGACACGTAAATAACTACAATAGGACATAACAGGTTTTTTTTTTTTAACGTTTATTTATTTTTGAGACAGAGAGAGACAGAGCATGAACAGGGGTGGGGCAGAGAGAGAGACACACACACAATCTGAAACAGGCTCCAGGCTCTGAGCTGTCAGCACAGAGCCCGACACGGGGCTCGAACTCACGGACCATGAGATCATGACCTGAGCTGAAGTCGGATGCTTAACCGACTAAGCTACCCAGGCGCCCCAACAGTTATTTTTTAATAACGATTCTTCACATAAATATACATTGTAGTAGAGAGGGAGCAATTCTTCACTCCATGGGGTAAACCCCGACCGTGATACAAGTGAAATTTGAACTGGGTCTTAAAGGATGAGTAAGATTTCATCAAAAGCAGGGAAGGGCATTCTGAGCAGAGGGAATGGCATAGACAAAAACACTGTGGTGAGAGAACACTTAGGGACTCTTCAAACAGTCTTGTGTGACTAGACTACAAGATGCATGATGAAAGCGTTAGAAGATATGGCTGAAAAAAGTTAGACTTTATTTAATAAGCTTGGACTTTATTTAATGCTTGGACTTTATTTAATAAGCAGTGGAGAGTTATGGAAGCTTTTTAATCAGGACTATGATATGATAAAATCTATCATAGAAAGTTAACTCTATGTCATGTGGAAATTGAACTGAAATGAGATAATGCAAGTAGGAAAACCTGGTAAAAGACTATAGAACTTTTTTGCATGACGGATAAAAAGAGCTTGACTTTGGGCAGTGGGGATGAAGAGAAAAGGGTAGACTCCAGACCTTTAGGAGGAGGAAATACATAAAATTGTTGAGTGGGTAAAGGTATAATTTGATATGATTAAGATGGTTAGAATCACACAGTGGAAGAGACCTAGAGAATGCATGTCATGATTTGGATACTGAGGACAGGTGTGAAAAGGGGGAGAAAGAGGAGAGAAAGAGAGAGGGAGAGGAGGAGGGGCAGAGAGAGAAGAAGAGAGATTTAACATCCAGGATAGATCGTTAGATTCAACATAGAATTTTTAGTTGTAGGCACCTTGCAGAATGCTATGTTCACAGCATTATTTGTTGATAAATAAACAAATTAACAAATCAAGAAGTCTCTATAATTTACATTTGTCTCTTAAAGTTCTGCCTTTGTTGTCAAAAAGTTAAGGCCAACTGATATGCTATACTTTAACTCAAGACCATTTAAGTTGTTGATACAGACGTAACTAATCATTTATAAAAGTTCTTAACATATTTTATGAGTATGTTTAACCCTTTAACTCTTATCTGTTCTGAGCTAAAGAGTTAAAGTTTCTTTAATATATTCTTATGGGATGGGGCATCTGGGTAGCTCAGTTGGTTGTGTCTGACACTTGATTTCGGCTCGGGTCATTGATCCCACAGTTGGTGAGTTCAGGCCCCACATAGGGCTCTGCACTGACCATGTGGAGCCTGCTTGGGATTCTCTGTTCCCCCCCCCCCCCCCTCTCTACCCTTCTTTCTCTCTCTCTCTCTCCCTCCCTCCCTCCTTTTCAAAAATAAACATTAAAAAAAAGAAAATCTCTATGAAAACAATATGTATTCTTAAAGGGTTATTTTTACTACCCTTTTGGATTGTTTTCTTTTTTAACGCATACTAGGCAAAACTTGATAAAATGCCTGTTGGGTATCTGGGTGACTCCGTCGCTTAAGTGTCTGACCTCGGCTCAGGTCATGATCTCACGGTTCGTGGGTTTGAGCCCTGTGTCCAGCTCTGTGCTGACAGCTCAGAGCCTGGAGCCTGCTTCAGATTCTGTGTCTCCCTTTCTCTCTGCCCTTCCCCTGCTTGTGCTCCGTCTCTCTCTCTCACAAATAAATAAACATTGAAAAAAATTTTTTTTAAAGTCTGGGTTCAGGAATGCAGAATTATATGAACTTATGTAGAACTTTTTTTTTTAAGGTTTTACTTTTTAAGTAATCTCTACACCCAACATGGGGCTTGAACCTATAACCCAAGATCAAGAGACACATGCTCCACTAGTGAACCAGCCAGGTGCCCCCTTACATAGAATTTTTTTAAAAATTCTTTCAAATCAGCCTTAAGATGGTCTGAATATATGTCAGAAAGTTGAGACCATGGTTCCAGTCCTGGCTCTTTTTGGGCAAGTGACTTTGAACAAACCGACAATCAAGAGGCCTCAATTTTTCCTATAAAATGTAAGATTTGAAATTGATAATTTCCAAGATATATCGTAGTTTAAGATTGAGATGCAGAAAAATTTAAGGCAAAGCAATGTGGGGCTTTGGAGTAAATACACTAATTAATTCCTTATCTACTGTGTGTTTGGTATTTAGGCAACACAACGATAAACAAAATAGAAAAGATTGTTACTGTCTTGGGATTTAACCCCAGGGGAGGCAATCATTAAATAATTGCACCTGGTAAATATGATTGTAAATTGTTAAATTTTTTGAAAGTATTTGGTACTGTGAGAAAGTATAAGAAGTAGACCTAATTCAGAGAAAAATTTATATAGATTAAGAATATGAGGTAGGGTCTATGCATGAATGAAGTGGATACTTTTGATTAACTTGACTATAACCCACAATGCTACTATAACTACCTGGTTGGAGAAGTCAGGAAGGCGTCCATTTGGAATTGCAAATGTAGCTGCCTCTGAAAGCTGCATAGAACCTTTGATCCTATAATAGACTTTGTATAACTTCAAGAGAAATTGCTTCTTGGTTGGAAGAGGATTTTCCACGCTTGGTATGAAGCAGATGTTCTAAATCTTATGTGTGCTTTTGTTTTGTACTTACTAAACACCTGTTATATATTGGGCCCCGACATAGGTTCCTTACAAATGCAAATGCATAGAGGAAAAGATCAAAATGTCCTCTTAAGTTTTTATAAGGGTATCTCTGAAATCTTTTACATCACTAACAAAATACAGAGTATTTCCAGAGCATCAGGCAATCAGAAAGAGTTGAAGTACCCCAAAATAGATCTAGAATGTCCTTTTTAATACATTCTATATAAATATCCAAATGAGGGTATCCATTCCTAAGAGTTTAACATCTTAAATCCATAGGTGTTAGAAAAGCTCCAGATTGAAGAGTACTAGCCTCTGCTTCAATGGTGAGTTATTGAGGAACAGATGAATCTCTAGATGTAAAGGCCTTGGTCTTTTTCAATTTGGATAAAGGCTTAGCCCACTTAAAAAAAAAAAGATGAAGGCTCTTTATGGATTGCGTGTGTCTTTGTGCACACACACACGGCTTTGACCTCAAGGCCTCTTAATGCTAGTCTTGAAAAGAGATCTATACCTCCAAATAAAAGGATTCAGGGAAAATCGTGTGGATATATCCATAGAACAGTATTTTCGTATCTCTCTCTTTTTTTTAAGTTTATTTATTTATTTTGAGAGACAGAGTGAGAGTGTGCAGAGGAGGGGCATAGAGAGAGGGAAAGAGAGAATTGCAAGCAGCTGTCAGTGTAGAGCCCAGTGCAGGGTTCTAACTCATGAACCCCTGAGATCATTACTTGAGCAAAAATCAAGAGTCAGACGCTTAACTGACTGAGTCACGCAGACGCCCCAGTGCCTCTTTTTAGTTTAGTTTTGTTGTTGTTGTGGCTGTTGTTTTTGTTTGTTTGTTTGTTTTCTTCTGTTTTTGTTTTTGTTTGAGAGAGAACATGAACAAAGGAGGAGCAGAGAGCAGGGAACAGAGGATCCAAAGCAGGCTCTGCTCTGACAGCAGCAAGCCTGATGTGGGGCTTGTACTCACAAACTGTGAGATCATGACCTGAGCCAAAGTTGCTCAACAGACTGAGCCACCCAGACGCCAACCCAGTGTCTCTTTCTGGATGCTATTTTGCCTCTGTGAATTGGTCCTGGTTTTAATAGACATAAGGTATCAGATAAGACTACTTTGCCCATATGTAATTCCAGGAGCGATGATTAGATACTACTTTATATAAAAGTGAGGTGACGAATGTAGAGGGGCATTTGGTCCTAGAGGCTTATATCCCATTGCTGCCAACCACATGTAACAATATAAGTCTAAGACTCAAGAATTCTAATAAGACCCTCGACTCCCAGGCATGAGTTCTTCATGATCAGAAAAACCACTAGATGGTGCTCTTAGTCATTCCTTCTAATGACACAACTGGTGCACTTCAAATACTTTCTTTGCCTAGCCAAAACTTGAGTTCTACCTAGCTACTTTAAATCTTCAGCTCTAGCAAGAAACAGAATCATAAGGAATCTCTTCAATATGCAGACTATTTCCAGTCATTTTATTTAGTTACAAAATTATTCCATTTTATATGCCCCTGCTTTGCCATCCACAGGCAGTCTTCAGACTAGCCTCACCTCCTCACCCTCTCTTTCAATCATTTGTCAATTCTTTTGGTCTTTTTGCTCTTATGACTCTTTCTTTCCCTTTCCCCCCACCCCCTGACAATTCTACATGTCCTGTGTAGATGTTGTCCAAATAATGCACATTCCCTACCCCACAGTAAAAATAGCTGTCTGCCTAGGACAAGATTGTTTAAGGACTTATTTCCTCTGTATTTAATTTCAGGGAAGGTTTTGTACTTCCATGCCAGGATATATACTTACAGTCTGACATCCTAGCAGTCTTTGTACTCCCATACCAAATCCTGCACGTCTTTATTTAGATCCTGAAGGCAAATTGCTTTGTTATATATACAAATAACTTGTGTTTTTATCTACAAATATTCTTTAGTATCTTAAAACTTAAGAGATGGATAATTTGGGAGACATTTTTTGGTCATTATAATCACAGTTTACATAGCATGTATTATTTTTTGCTTTCAGTTTTCTTCTAAATTAATTCAGACTTGTCCTCTTCCTGGTTAGGTTGATATAGCAGATGTTTACTCTGTTATTTTAAATGACCTTCCCAGTAAGATCAGACATCTCCCTTTCTAGTCTTTCTTTTAGGGTATTTTAAAACTTTGGATCATTTATTATTATGAAGTTCCATATTCTAGCATAAAATAAGAGGAAATGAGTATGTCATGAAGTTATTTTGCTTTCAAAAAATAAATGGTCAAATTGGACATTTAAGAGAAAAAAACCCAGGGGTGCCTGTGTGGCTTAGTAGTTAGGTGTCTGACTCTTGATTTCAGCTCAGGTTATGATCTCCCAGCTTATGGGATTGAGCTCTGTGTAGGGCTCTGTGCTGATAAGGCAGAGCCTGGTTAGGATTCTCTCTCCCTCTCTCTTTGCCCCTCCCATCTCTGTGCTGTTCCACATGTGCGCGTGCTCTCTCTCTCTCTCTCTCTCTCTCTCAAAATAGATAAATGTTTAAAAAAAGAGGGGAAAACCCCCCAAAGTTTTATACTAGCTTTATTTAAGGAAAAAAAAAAAGATTAGGCTCCTGGGTGGCCTAGTCAGTTAAGTGTCCAACTTTGGCTCAGGTCATTATCTCATGGTTCGTGAATTAGAGCCTCTCATCGGGCTCTCTGCTGTTAGCACAGATTCCATTTAGGATCCTCTGTCTTCCTCTCTACCCCTTCCCCCCTCTCAAAAATAAATAGTAAACATTAAAAAAAATACTTTAGGGGTGCCTCGCTGGCTCAGTCAGTGGAGCATGAGAGTCTTGGTCTTGGGGATGTAAGTTCAAGCCCCACCCACGTTGGGTGAAGGTATTACTTAAAAACAAAATCTTTTGGGGCATCTGGGTGGCTCAGTTAAGCCTCAGACTCTTGATCTCAGCCCAGGTCATAGTCTCACAGTTGTGGAAGTGAGCCCCATGTCAGGATTCATGCTGACCATGGAGCCTGCTTGAGATTCTCTCACTCTTTCTGCTGCCTTTTTCTGACCCCCCTAAAAAAACAAAAACAAAAAACAAAACTTTAGAAAGCCCAGAAACTTTTTTTTTTCCTGGAAACTATGTTTAAATTTTATTGGAAGACCAGGATCAATGCGTGTTTGTTTGTTTGTTGGTTGGTTTTTAATTCATTTTGAAAGAGAGAAAGATAGCACAAGCAGAGGAGGGGCAGAGACAAAGGGAGAGAAAGAGAATCCCAAGCAGGCTCCCTGCTGTCAGCACAGAGCCTGATGCAAGGCTTGAACTCATGAACCATGAGCTCATGACCTGAACTAAAATTGAGTCTGATGCTTAACCGGACTGAACCATCCAGGCACTCCCAATTCGTGTTTTTTAAAAATACCCCTCATGGCATGGCTAAGTGACACAGACACAGATATCATAATAGGAAAGTAGGATTATTAAATAGAAATAGTGAAAAGATGACTGGAGGGAAAACCTAGAAACCCCAAAATATGACAAATCATATACAAAATGAGGATCTGGATGAGCCAAGAAGAAATCTGAAGATAATACTTAAAGGGATTCCAAAAATTAATATTCAATGCTTTAAAACTTCAGAGGTTGAAATCTATCTCTAAAATTATTGGGACCATTGGGGCACCTGGGTGGCTCAGTCGGTTAAGTGTCCAACTTCAGGTCATAAATTCGCCTTTGTGAGTTCAAGCCCCATGTCGGGCTCTGTGCTGACAGCTCAGAGCCTGGAGCCTGCTTTGGATTCTGTGTTTCCCTCCCTCTCTGCTCTTCCCTCGCTCACGTTCTGTCTCTCTCTCAAAAATAAATAAACATTTTTTAAAATTAAAAAAAAAATAAAATTATTAGGACCAATAGGCAATATTAATAGAAATGAATTTTTTTTTTTTTTTTTTTTTTTTTTTTTTTTTTTTTGCTGCAAAAAGGTGATTTTATTAAAGCACAGGGACAGGACCCATGGGCAGGAAGAGCTGCACTGCAAGTGTTGGGGGATGACCGTTTTATGGAGTCGGCAGAGAAATGAATTATTTTTATTTTCATTCATTCATTCAACCCATTTACTGGATATTTCCGATACACCAGACATGGATTATATAAAAGTAAAAGAAATGATCTCTGCGTCTCACAAGTTTCTTGTTTAGTGGAAGAACTCAACAATTTAGTTTTAATTAGTAAAAACAATACCCCTAATGTTTTTGAGCCATCCTCAATTATTTTGAAATAAATGTAGTATATAAACACAGAATGTTTTAGTTCTACAGTCCATTAGCCATATGTGGCTATTAAACTTAAATTAACTAAAAATTCAGTTAAGTGCAGATACATAACATTTCCATTATTGAATAACATTCTATTGGACAGCGCCATTCATGAGCTAAACAACAAGCTACATAATATATCAATTACCAAGACTGGATAGCATCCCTTTAGAATTTATTTGTTCATTTGTTCAGTTTTCCTTCATTCATTTAAGAAACTTCTATTGACTACTCATTACATGTCAGGCATTGTGCTAGGTGATAGGGATGTGGAAATGAAAATATATTCTCTACCCTAGGGAGTTCCTGGTCAGGTGGGAAGACCCAGACAGATAAACAATTATAAGATAGCAAAATAGGTGGTGTAGAGAGGCTAACCCAGCCTGTGGGGTAATGAAGATGATTGAATGGAAGGATAAGTAAGAGTTATCTGATGGAAAAGAAGAGGAGAAAGGCAAACAATTAAAAGATAGCAAAATGGGTGGTGTGGTTAGCCTGTGCACAGGAAGTTGCAGTGAGAACAAGGAGAGACTCACCCAGCTTGTAAGATAATGGAAGTTTTTCACTGAAGGTGATGATTGAATGGAAGGATAAGTAAGAGTTATCTGATGGAAAAAAAGGGGAGAAAGGCTGCTCCAGGCAGAAGGATAACAGAAACTATGGAAAGGGACTGTGGCATATGCAAGGAAGTGCAGGTAGTTTGGTATAGAAAGAGTTTAAGGTGCTCCTAGGGAAGTGGTAAGAGATGAGGCTAAAGAAATAGGCACAGGCCAGATTATAAAGGACCTTTTTTGTCTTGCTTTATTGTGAAGGTGATGGGGAACCATTGAAAAAAATGTTAAACTATGAAGTGGCACCAATCACATTTATATCTTACATAAATCACACAGGGAGTAGTGGATGGAAGAGTGGCACAGAAGAAGCAGAGGGATCAGAAAGGAGTGTGTGTTAACATCCAAGCAAGAAGATAGCTTGGACTAAGGTAGAGTCAGATTCAGACTCAAGATGTTTCAGAAGGTAGAGACAACAGGACTGAGTGAATTTGAGTTTTAAAGAAGAAAAAAATATGAAGCCATTGAACAAATTGAATAGCATATAATTACAAATGGTCCTCGGTACCAGATGACTATCAGATTGCTAAATTGTCTTCTATCCCTAGAACACATTTGAGAAGAAGCCTGAGAGCTATAAATTAGTAAGTGGCACTTCCATATTAGTTAGGTTCTTGTGAGAGATAGGATAAAAGATAGAGGCTAAATATTTGATCAGATTCTGGATCAATGGATTGAATGCTAGGAGATCTGAATTAGCTATGTGATCCTGGGAATGTCACGACATGTTTAATTTTTTAATCTATGAAATGAAGTACTGAGTGGCTTTTAAAAGCCTTCAGGAGACTAGTGAAAGTATTTCAAAGGGAGTTTCTCTTCTAGCTGCAAGATTTTATGATCCATCATCTGCATGTCCTATTTACTAAAATAAGTTATTGTGATGATCAAAGTAGGTGGTGTGTGAGAAAGTGCTTTGTAAACTGTGAGGTGCTATTTAAATGTATGGTACTATTATAATTTTGACACTAAGCTCTTTGGTTTGATGCCAAGTAATGGGGCTTAAACTACAGTGCCTTAAATAGGAACTTCTGAAAGAGAAGAAAATGGCAGATTATTTTCAGTCCAGAAAAATTCTGGTAGATTAAGATATTAATCTTAATCTGGGAGAGAAATCTGGGAGAATTAGATAATAATTGAAATTGAGTTTATTTTTATGCCTGATATATAAAGTAAGTCTCCTTGTGTTAAAGGAAGTATTTATTTTCTGTGTATGGGTATGTATACGTGGAAATGGTAGAAGCTGAGCTAACATTTACAGCCTTGGTGGGAAACCATTAGGGATTCATAGTGAACTGTTACTTGGAAACAGTAGCCTGAGATTGTGGTCAAAACAGCCAACAATATACTGGGTGGTCTTAAGAAAACTACTTTTTACTCTTTAAATTAAAAAGTACTTTTGGGGCACCTGGGTGGCTCAGTCAATTAAGTGTCTGACTCTTGATTTTGGCTCAGGTCATGGTCTCACAGTGCTTCAGATCAAGCCCCACGCTGTCCGTGCAGAGCCTTCTTAGAATTCTCTCTTCTCTCTCTCTCTGCCTCTCTCCTGACTCACACACACACTCTCTCTCAAAATAAGTAAACATTAAAAAAATACTTTTACTTTTAATAGGTTATTATAATTTTGTTTATTATTTTTCAATTAAGACCTGATGGTACTAGAGAAAGACAACTCAATTACTGGGGACATGGTTGGGGGTGATGGGGTTGCTACAGTATGAAAGTATGCTACTCTTCGCTGTACGAAAAGGCAATGATGTGAATGAATTACACTAAATATTGAGAAGTGTGGCTGGATTTGCTCAGTAAATCGTAGTTTTCTGGAAATAGGGGGCCTGAGAAAAGTGAGTCACCTATCTATCTAATGAGTCACCTATCTAATGGCCGTAACTACATATGTAGTTAAGTACATAGCAGAGAACCAAGAAATAAAGGGAAAAAATGATACACCTCTGAGTAGCAAAAAGGTTACTCTTACTAGAAAAGTACATATACTCAAAGGCATATATAAAACCCATTTACCTTACTTGTGGGAGAGGCCCCTGCTCAGGCTGTATTTGCTCTTTAGACACAATTCTAGTAGTTGATTAGCTGACTAGCCAGTTTAAGACTATAAAAGGTAGCATATTAATAAGATGAGTGAGAGAGCAGGGAATAAGAATTGATGTTAAAACTGCAAGAGAGAAGGCAGAAAAATTATAAAGGCTAGATACAAGAACCCAAACAGCACAGCATTCTGAGCTATTTAAATAAATAAATAAATAAATAAATAAATAAATAAATAAATAAAGGACCTTAATACTGCGGCAGCCCTGGGAATGTATTGTACTGTACAGAATAAAAAATGTTCTTAACAGTAATCCAGAGAATTAAGAAATGTTTGAATAATATTTAGAATACTCAAAAAAAAAGTTTAAAACCAAAGGAAGTATTATGTTACAGTTTAAAATTCCATCAAAAAATACTTAAGATTAAAAAGTTTTAATGCTTAAAGCAAAATTAACACTATCTTTAAACAAGAGCAGCAACAAAAACTTATTTTGACATTTTCATTCCCTAAAAGCGCCAGATAAATTAAGCTATGCTAAGCTTTCATGTATTTAAATTCAAATACATGATTCTGAGCCTTTCTAAACTATATTTCACATATAATGCACTGAACTTAGAATTATTTTTGTTATTCCAAGAACTATATATATAGGTTGAAAATTTAAATGGCTTCTAAAATACTGACTTACATAAATTCATAAATGAAAAATCTGTAATGTTTTTTAGGAAAACTCAGATATTAATGAGGAGAGAGAATGCTTGCTGGCATTCTTTTATCAGAGAAGCTTTCATGTAAAGTGAGAAGGTCTTTTTTGTGAGATAAAAGTCTTTTGTCTTCAAAATAACTAATACTGGAATTGTCTTCAATGTAACTAAACAAGCTATGTTACTAGTATTAAAAATTTTCAAGTAAAAAAATTGTTGAAAAAAATTTTTGAAGTATTTTTCAGTTTTAGAGTATTTTTTAGTTTTTAAAGAGATGAGATTCCTTCTATGGAAAAAAATTATTAGACATGAACAGACATTCCTGCATCATCGTCATTTTGCTACTTAGAACACTTTACCTGTTGTCTGCATATAAAGCTGACTTTTTATGTGTCTGCCCATTATTGCTTTTAGCTAGAGGTAGGATTTTTATAAGCATGTTCTGTAACAAAGGAGAATTTTTGAAATATGTTGACAGCCATGGAATTGGTATAGTTTCAAAATGCTTCTATAATCATTCACCTAAGGCTAAATAGAGTCAGAAAAATTTTCTTGATTGAAGTATATTACTACTCTTGAACTTTTTCTGGGATAACCATTCTAAATTTATTGTAATTAAGGATTACAGTGATTAAACGGTAGATTAGAAGTTTAAAATTATTAAAATATTTGTGGTAATGGGTGTGGAGAGCATTCTTAGTAGTGGAAATTGAAGGCCATAAATAGCCTTCATTTGAAATGATTATGTGTAAATATTATAATACATTTGTAATGAGTAGAAATTAATTTAGTGGCTAAATCCTTGTATATTTCACAATCTTGTTTTTATTCTTTTTTTTAAAATAGTGTTTGCCAGCTCTGAGCCCGTGCCAGGATTCCAGGGGGATACCCTGCAGCTAGCATTCATTGACCTCAGACAAGTAAGATGTAATAATGTAGTTCTCACTTATTGCCATCAACTGTTGTCTTTTTTTTTTTTCTAATGCTACAGGAATGCTTGCTCTTTTGCCTTGAAACAACCTTTCTTTGAAAAATTGCTTCTTTGATAACTATGAGTTTGGCCCTTCTCTCTGAACTTCTGTTTCTATTTGGTGTCTCAACCTCATGGAGCATTCTCATTGGTGAATATCTAACTTGGTCATTACCTTCTAAGCACATGACTAAATAACTTTATACTTTGGTGTAATGACACTTGAAATTTGAGTTCTTTGGGTTTTTTTTTAATGTTTATATATTTATTTTGAGAGAGGGAAAGTGCATGTGTGTCAGGCAGGGAAGATGTAGAGGGAGGGGGAGAAAGAGAATCCCAAGCAGGCTCCACACTCAGCATGATCTTGATCACAGCCTGAGCTGCTGTCAAGAGTCAGATGCTCAACTGACTGAGCCACCCAGGCACCCCTGAAGTTTGAGTTATTTCTTAATGATTTCATGGTCCTATATGAAAATTGGTGATATAATTAGTGTCAGGACCCAAGTCAAATGTAAATTATTACAATGTAGAAAGGAGCCCCTTGCTTAATATTTTGCCAGTGATAAAGAATGCTTTTTTAAAATGTTTATTTATTTTGAGAAAGAGAGAGCACGCACACGTGCGCATGCAAAAACAGAGAGAGAGGGAAAGAGAGAATCCCAAGCAGGCTCCAAGCTGTCAGTGCAGAACCAGATGTGGGGCTCGATCTCCTGAACCCATGAGATCATAACCTGAGCCGAAATCAAGAGTCAGATGCTTAACTGACTGAACCACCCACGTGCCCCAAGAATGTTTTTTTCAGTAAATTATCTGTATGCCTCCAGAAAAAAGGATAAAACTACTTTTAAAAAGGTAATTATACATTAACATAATTCTTTTCTGGTCATGTAACTCTGAGTAAGAAATATGATAATTTTTTGGGGCGCCTGGGTGGCGCAGTCGGTTAAGCGTCCGACTTCAGCCAGGTCACGATCTCGCGGTCCGTGAGTTCGAGCCCCGCGTCAGGCTCTGGGCTGATGGCTCGGAGCCTGGAGCCTGTTTCCAATTCTGTGTCTCCCTCTCTCTCTGCCCCTCCCCCGTTCATGCTCTGTCTCTCTCTGTCCCAAAAATAAATAAAAAAAAAAAACGTTGAAAAAAAAAAAATTTAAAAAAAAAGAAATATGATAATTTTTCAAAGTTTATTTAAATAGAGAGAGAGAGAGAGAGCAGGGGTGGAGCAGAGAGGGAGGGAGAGAGAATCCCAAGCAGGCTGTGCACCATCAGCATGGAGCCCAATGTGGGGCTCAAACTCCCAAACTGTGAGATTGTGACCTGAACCGAAATCAAGAGTCAGATGCTTAAACCACTGAGCCACCCAGGTGCCCCAGTATAATATCTCCTAATCATTTTTAATCTCTTCTAATCATTTTACTACTCTTTGACATTTCTACACTTGTCATTTTATTTAGTTCCTATTACCCTTTATCCATGTCTCCCATATTTTTTCTTATTATTTCTTTCTTCCTCTTTCCCCCCTCCTCCTTTTTTTTTTCTTAATCTTAAGCTTAAGGAGTTTAATAGAGCTGAGAGGCACAGGAGTATGGAGGGGGGGTGGATCCAAGGTAGAGGGCTCAGGGATACAAAATTGACAACAGGAGTGACTGCTGCCCTTGACAAGAAGAACCAAATGGAGATGGAATTAAAACAAAGCCACTGTGGAGGTACCTAGCTGGCCGTGTGATTATTGATCCAGGGGTTCTGAGTTCAAGCTCCACACTGGGTATAGCGATTACTTAAAAATAAAATCTTAAAAAACAACAACAACACTGTGATTAATGTTTATTAATGGTCCCAGCCCCTTTGGGGATGGAGATGACTGGGATGGGGCCCCACCATTGATATAAATAGACTCTACCAACAGTGATGTTTAGAGCAGGACCAATTTCAGCAGTTAAAGAATTGTGATTTCAGTAAATGTTTGAGAATAGAGGTGTTTTTGCTTTAATTCCATACCAGTGTTCTATAAAGATGTATTACTATGTACTGATTATTTGGAGAGAGGTGATGTGGTTGAAATAGACACAAAAATAATATAAGGGAGAGTTTAGTTCTTGTGGAGCTTAAAACTCTTTTAGAGAAACAAAACACCCACAAACTGCTTAGGAATACTTATAGAACAGTGAGTCATGTAGATATAAATGGTATATCTTCAAGTTAGGTTTTGAAGGAAACTGAAAAAATTATTCCTGTCTCCCAATTTTATCTGTAAAGCACTGAACATATATGTTAATATTTATTTCTGTATGCAGTCAATACTCATGCGTTATGCCACACCAGGAACAATGTTATGGATGACCTAGATCTGTAAATGGTTAGCCTTACTAAGTTGGAGAAGATAGTAGAAAATGAAGAAGGTAGACTCTGAACTTTTATTCTAGTTTACTAGAAGGTATTCTTTCTGTTGAAGGTAGGTCTATTTCTTTTAGGAATTCTGTCGCAGTCTTATTGCCCTGAATAAGATGATCTGATACAAAAAATGGAGTCCTTTAGCAAGCTGGAAATAGGCTTGGTTGTATGTTCATTTCTCAGTTAGGTTACAGCCATGTACTGGGGTTAAGTTTCCCTGTTACAAGGACATGAATATGTTCTCCAAGCTAACGAGTATGTAATTTGAGGATATCTCCCATTATATACGAATAATCTGTTCCCAGAAAATTTGAAATTTATTATGTGATACTTTCTCAGTTTTGTATGAATTTGTATGGTGTTAACTAGTTGGTAATCTCGTTGAAGAGTTGTGAATAGGACCACATAGTTTTTGAAACTATGGGTAAAAATTCTGTTCTTTGATTTGTTCAGATAGGTGGTTGGCTCAGTGCAGATTAAAACTCTGATCCCAGGTACTTTCTTCCTTCAAAGACACCAAAGAAGGCCTTTTTACAACCCTATGTAAAGCATTCCCTCATGGAATTACTATTAAGGCATACTTAGAAATATTAATAAAAATCTCAAGTCTTTTGGGTTGAATTTACTTTTCATGTAGGTGCACTTACAGACATTAAGTCCTGGTTGACTCTTCCTCATTAGTGTAACTTTTTAAGAAACTTTTAAGTGAATAAAAAAAATCTATCGGAAATATTTAGAATTCTGAAATCTATTATGACACATGTAAAGCTGTTAAAGATTTATATAGAAATAACTATTTAATATAAAACACAGTTTTTGTGTGCCTGGGTGGCTCTGTCAGTTAAGCGTCCGACTCTTGATTTCAGCTCAGGTCATGATCTCACGGTTCGTGAGTTCTGCACTCTGCGCTGACAGTGTGGAGCCTGCTTGGGATTCCCTCTCTCCCTTTCTCTCTGCCCCTCCACTTGTTCTCTCTCTCTCTCTCTCTCTCTCTCTCTCTCTCTCAATAAATAAATATTAAAATAAAAAACAACTAAAAAACCACAGTTCTAAAGTATGATATTTAGAGGCACCTGGGTGGCTCTGTCAGTTAAGCATCTGACTCTTGATTTCAGCTCAGGTCATGATCCCCTGGCTTGTGGGATCGAGCCTGACTTCTGACTCTGCACTGGCAGCATGGAGCCTGCTTGGGGTTCTCTCCTTCTCTGCCCCTTCCCCCCTCTCTCTCTCTCAAAATAAATAAATAAACTTTAAAAAAGTATGATACTTAGTATGCAGTGGAAGTTACTAGTGGATAAATTTTAATGAGCTCATTTTTAATGTATTATCCTAGTTTTTAAAAGGAGGCTAAAATAATTTTCCGTGATTATTAATGTTAAAAATTAATCATGCTTTATTTTTGTACTTTTGTATCCTGAAACAAGATGCTATTAATTTTTGTCTTTAGCTGCCAGACCACTGAGACATACTTGAATTTTACGGTATTAGAAGCTTGGATTTAATAACTTGACAAAGATAGTTATTTTTCATATACATTTGTTTTTCAAATTAATCTGTAAACAGTTAAGTGGTGAAATGCCAAGTATAGGAATTGACTGAAAATAAAATTAGTCTTTGATGTTTCATATGAGGTGATAGAAGTTTTTGTATCCGATGTCAGTGTTATTTAAATAAAGATGTCTTAAAGTTTCAATAATGTTTTAATGTTCCTGACTTCATAAAGACATTTCATGGAATATTATTTTAATACCTTTTATATGAAGTACTATATTACCAAACATAAAGAGGGTGCTAACACTTTTATTTACATTTCAGTTGGGTTTCTGCACCTTTCCTTCTTTTTTTCTAGTCTGTGATCCATTTCTGTCTTAATAGGGTGGCTGACAGTTCTTTTCAAGTATACTTAGAAAGGCAAAAGAGCCCTTTTCATAGTACTTATAAGGGGTCATGCTTCTGTTTTTTAGTTTGAATTTGATACTGCTTCATGAATTGCTGGGTATGAAAGATTAGGAAGTAGGTCCAGTGGTCAAATTTTACCTGCCCACCCGGACTTTGCCCTGAGGTCAAACTCCTGATATTTGCTGTTCTGAATAGAGGAGTTGATGACAAGTATGAGCTGATACAAGAGGAAAGTTAGAACCATATCAAAGCTGAAGGCAGGAGAATTGGGACTCAATGAGAGACTGTAGCTAAAAGATGGATCATCAGAATTGCCCTCTTTTAAAGAAAAGGAAATAGCTGACCTGTGAGTGAAAAGACTTTATCATCCTGCCAATCACATGCTTGCTAATGGAAGCCAGTTATCTCAACAACATCTTAAGGTCTTCTACCCCATGGACGATGCAGAGGACTAGTGGTACTGGGACTGCATTATATGAAGGTACTGTCTCAGTCAATTTTAGATGTGCTGTTTTAATATAATATGTATGTGTAAACTTTTTTTGTAAGTAGATCCTATCATCCTCCTACCCCCAGTTCTGAAATTAATTCACTGAACGAAGAACTTTGGAAACTTACACATGTCTATTTTCTATAAAGACCGTCTATTTTGTTAAATAATCTTTCAAATGGATTTCAAATGAATTGTAAAATTTTTTGACAATGTATGAAAGCCTTAAAGAATTCCAGCTTTTTTTATTATAATACTCTCTAGATGGTATACAGAATTCAGTGATCATTTTTTATAACTAATTTTTTTAAGTAATCCAACATGTGGCTTGAACTCACAACCCCAAGATCAAGAGTTGTGTACTTCTCCAACTGAGCCAGCCAGGTACCCCTATAACTCATTCTTAATACACAGAAATATTTCACTAAATATCATTAGAAAAGGAAGTGTCCCATGTAAGTGAATTTTTCAGGTAACTAAAGATTAGTTTTTAATCACCAAAACTTTTAAAATGTAGCCGATTTTGTGGGAAACTTCAAAATCTAAATCTCATCTTTATAGCTTCTTACTGAACCCAACTCTCACAGTAGACTGAGCATCCATGGCTTACTAATCCTAATACTAAAGCCTCTTTACCTGATCCTGTTTCACTTTCTGATAAATTAGACTGTAAGATATCATTGCTGCATTCAACAAATGTCTTGATAAACTTTTAGACAATATTAAGAAGTTTAGGTAGGTTGGATGGTAATGCAATTAGGTGGATTTGAAGCTAATAAAACGATCTCTTGGGGCACCTGGCTGGCCTAGTCAGTAGAGCATGTGACTTGTGATCTCAGGGTTATGAGTTCAAGCCCCACATTGGGGATAGGGCCTACTTAAAAAAATAATAATAAGTAAATAAAAATAAAACGGTCTTTTGCCTAAAGAAGTTGGCTTTGGATCATTACTACCCTTGGGCAGTATTTATTTCTCAAAGTGTCTTTCCAGGGAACACTGATTTCTCAAGATGAGAAAAAATTTCTTTAAAGGCATTTCCAGGTCAGCTAAGTTTCGGAAACATTTTATACTCTAATTCCCTCTCAAACACTTACCATGTGCGTTAGAATTGTAAGGACTGAGAAATTCTGTGGTAACCCCGCATTTCCCAAACTCATCACAGAACATCTCCCTTACTCAGTTTTGGTTGTATTACATGAAACATACTTTGGGAAATGCTTCTTTAAGCACCCTCTAGATGTCTATCTTTGACGGTTTGGAATCAATATATTTTTAAAATAATAACCCAGATAATAAATACATAGAAGAAATACGAATTATATGTATAGATGACACAAAGCTCCGAGTACCTAAGATGATAGAAGACAGAATCAAAGTGTTCTTAGTAGGCTTGAGTGATAAGTGAAAGTGAACAAAGTTAAATTTAGCAAGGAAAATATTAAATACTGTTTTTCACTTTTTTTTTTTAGAGTAATCTCTACACCCAGCATGGGGCTCAAATTCATGATTCTGGGATCAAGAGTCGCTTGCTCTTCTGGGGCGCCTGGGTGGCTCAGTCGGTTAAGTGTCCGACTCTTGATTTGGACTCAGGTCATGATTTCATGGCTGCTGAGTTCAAGCCCTGTGTTGGGCTCTGCACTGATAGCGCAGAGCCTGCTTGGGATTCTCTCTCTTTCTTTCTCTCTGCCCCTCTCCCACTCGTGCTTGCTTGCTCTCTCTCTCTCAAAATAAATAAATATTAAAAAAAACCAGTTACATGCTCTATTGACTGAGCCAACCAGGTGCCCCCTGTATTTAATATTTTCAAATTAAATTTTTAAAAATACAAGATGTAGAAAATCTGACTTATAATATGAAAAAGGTCTGGTAGTTTTAGTTAATCTCAAATGAACCAACAGCGTGCTAGGAATTCTTAGACTGCATTAGTTAAGTGTCATATTTGGGTTAGACTACCGTGCTTTGGGGCTGTTAAGATGGTGCCTTGAGTTTTGCATAGTGATTTAGACACACATTGCAGAGATACAGAGAAAATTCCAGCTCTAGTGAGGGACCAGATACCTTGTCATAGGAAGAGCCTTTTAAAAATCTGGGAATATGTAGTCTAAAGCCTTAAAGGAAAAATCAAATATGTATTTCCTGTTAGCCTGGGTATGAGTCAGGAATTACCATTGTTTTCTTCCTATGACAGTTCTGTGTCATAAGTGACCTTATAATATTCCTTTCCCCATCTAGGATTATATCTGGTTTTCAAGTATTTGATTTTAGGCAAACTAGGGGAAAAAGGAGTAATCATTCCTCTGAAGAATCTGAATTACACAAAATATATTTGCATCTCATAACACTTTTCAAATAGATGCTTTATTGAAGTATAACATACATTCAGGCAATTCTTGAGTGTACTGTTGCTGATTTTCACAAATTGAAATAATCTCGGTAACGTCCAGATCAAGAAAGAAAACTTGAGCAGTAAGTGCCTCAAGAGACCCTTCCCCTTACTGTTCTTTCAGCCATTACCGTTCTCCCTCTCAAAGAGTAACCCCCTCATGACCTCCTGACACCACAGATCAATTCAGCCTGATTTTGAACTTTGTATACATGAAATCATGTAGTATTAATTTTTTAGAAGGTTCTGCCTTCTTTTGCTCAATATGTTCGTGAAATTTATACATGTTGTTACATGTAGTTATGGTTCCTTCATTCCCTTTGCTGTGCAGTCTGTCATCATACAAAACATACCATAATTTATACATTCTACTATTGATAGATTGCAGTTTTATTGTTACAAATTGTACTAACATGACATTTGTTTGCATGTTTTTGGGTAAACATACAGGCAAATTTCTATTAAGGTGTTTACCTGGGAGTGGAATTGCTATGTCAGGGGATATGCATATGATCAGTTACAATAGATACTGTGAAGCAGTTTTCCTAAACAAGAGTACTAGTTTATACTTCAGCCAGCAGTGTAGAAGAATTCTTACTACTCTACATCCTTGTCGTCATTTGGTATTATCTGCCTCTTCCTTTATAGCCATTCCAGTGGGTATACAGTATTTTACATTGTGGTTTTAATCTGCATTTTTTAAATTTGACTTATAAAATTGAATCCCTTTTCATATATTATTGTTCATTTGGGTTTTTTAAATTTATTTTCATTTATTTTGAGAGAGAGAGCAAGTAGGGGAGGGACAGAGAGAGGGGGAGACAGAATTACAGGCAGGCTCTGTGCCACCAGCACAGAGCCTGATGCGGGGCTCAAACTCACAAACCATGAGATCATGACCTGAGCTGAAATCAAGAGTCACCCAGGCACCCCTATTACTGTTCATCTGAATATCCTCTTTTGTAAGTAACCTGTGCAGGGATTTTTTTTTTGGGGGGGGCCTTTTTTTTTTTTCCTATTGGATTGTCCATTTCTTACTTATTTGTAGAAGTTCTTTGTCTATTCTGAATATGAGTCCTCTGTCAAATATATGTATTCCAAATGTCTTCTGCTCTGTGATTTGTCTGTTTACTCTTATTGGTGCCTTTTGATGAAAAGAAGTTCATACTTTTAATGAAGTCCATTTTCCCCTTTATGGTTAGTGCTTATTAATGTCCTGTTTAGGAAGTCTTGCCTGTCCCTGAAATTATAAAGATATGTTTCTATTTTTTCTTCCAAAAGTTTTATTGTTTTACCATTCACATTTAGGTTTATAGTCCATCTGGAATTGATTTTTGAGCATGGTATGGAGTGGAGGCTCAAGATTCATTTTGTTCCATATGGCTATCCAATTGACCCAGCACCAATTTTTGAAAAGAACTGAATCTCCTAGCATTTTAATGTAAAGTAATTGTAAAATACAAGACTGTGAGATATAAATGATATGTGCTTCTAATGTACAAGTAAAATGGTTTCTATTGCCTTCCAGTTAACTATATGCTTATATTTCATGGTTCATGCCATTCCTCATGAGCAAATTAGTTGTAGGTTTGAGGTTTTTTAATACCAGCCTAACTATAGTCTTACCACATCAAAGGTATTTTTTAAAACAAAACAATTCTAGAGTAAGTATTCATAACAGTGCAGGCAATGTAAAAGAAAAAGCTGAATTATAAGCCCACAAGGACAAGAATCATGCCTTTTTTGTTCACTGCTGCACATCCATTGCCTAAATGCTATTCTTGGCACATAGTGAACAATCAGTACATGTTGAATAAGTGAATGCACATTTTTTAGCTATACTCAAAAGCATTTTGGGGGGTACAGAAACACCTTTATTAGGAATTGAGATATTCTATGTAAGTTGATATTCTATATAAACTTATACTTGAAAAGCAGTAAATTTTATTTTTCTATTTCAGTTGTTTTTTGAGGAGAGTATTTGTAAAAATACATGATACATTTCTGTGCTTTGTCAAGTAAAACTGTAACAGACATTTCTTGATTTATCTCAGTCATCATTATGGATACTCAAATAGTAATATAAGTTATTTCTAAGAAATGTTGCCATCACTCCAAAACCAATTGCTTATTCTTTTATGGATAAAGAAATATTTTGGCCAGGAGAATTATAGGAATTTAGACAAAGGTAATATACACCTTAATTAAGTGATCAGCAATGACTGAATATAAAGCAGAATTAAATAAAGGAGCATTTATTAAACTAGTATTGTTTGGAACAATGAGTCAAGAAGAAAATAGATTAAGGTCAAATAAATTTCGGAAATCTGACATATTTTGTCCCTCTCTGTGAATTCATGATTTCATTAGCACATTAAAGGCTTTGAGAAGTCTTAGAGTAAAGGTGTTTCCCCTTTTGCCCCCAAACTTGTTTGAGTACTGAATACTTTTCACAAATGAAAATCTCTTACTGTCTTGCAAAGCAGCGTTCTACAGCACACAGTTTAACACTGAATTATGTGGACCACCATTGCATTCCTTTATAGATTCCTAGAGCTGTCTCATTAAGAGAGCTGCGATAGCAAATAGATGAGTCTTTCAATAGATAGATGAAATTTAAATATTAAAATGCAAATGATACAAAAATGATGAAAAATAGATTTTCAAGAGTAATTTGCTGTACTTCCCTTTAAAACAAAACAAAAAACATTTGGAGGATTTTATGAAGGGTGATAATTACCAGAGGATTAACGCTGCTTAGCTGCAGTAAACCAGTCAGTCAGTCATACAGAATAACTTGTTTTTAAGAAGCATGAAACGGTAACACAAGATTGCTCCTGAAGAATGAAAAGATTTAAGTGGGAAATTAAAATACCAGCTCATGTGGAGTTCAAATCCTAACAGTTGTCGGATTCCTTAGTGAATCATCAGGGCTATTGTTACTGAGCCACAGTATGCACGCAGGAAAATAAAGGATATATTTGCTACTTTTCTTCCTTTAATACACTGTATGCGAGATGGGAACATTTTGAAGGAGAGATTATTTGATAAAATGATCAAGGTAAGTTCTATATTTTGTTTGTTGTAAAGAGCGTCCCTTAGTGTTGAAAAGGAAATATAGTTGAAGTGACTTTTTTCCAGATTAATTGAACCTTTCCTTAAGACAGAAAATCTAATACTTGCCAAAATAAACACCTTAAAGCCAAAACTGCCACCAAAAAAAAAAAACCCCAAGAAAAATGAGTATTACTATTTAGTGGTACTAAAAATATGATGAACAAAGTTCTAAGTCCTTTAGAACTTGTAGAAATTTCTTGCCCAGATGATTTACTTTACACACTAACTTAGCTGTAAGCACCCACAGCTACAAAGCAAGAAGGGGTCAGAGACAAAAGCTACTTTGTTCAGCCGAACTTTTTAACTTGACCCCCAAGTCCCTCGCAGGCAAAGGAGGAGTTTTACACCTAAATATATTCTTACCTTCTGTTGCTTCTTTGATCCGACATAATTTAAAGAATACATTTTCAAAAGTCACTTTGTGACTCTAAGCAGGCATCTTTTTATTAAAGGTACCCACAGAAGTTTCTCTTCCTTCAGAAGAGTTCGTGGACCATTCTGAATATTAAATCAATTCTTTTTAGTTGAGTTTTCTTTTTTTAGGTAGGCTCCACGCCCATCGTGGGGCTTAAACTCACTGCCCCAAGATCAGGAGTTGGATGCTGTACCCACTGAGCCAGTCAGGCGCCTCAGTTTAGGTGGGTTTTTTTGGTTTTTGTGTTTTTTTTTAACTTTATCAGTTCCTGGAACTTGACTTTTTCTATTCATATCCTGATCCAGTATGATCTCATTTAGTTGGAACAACAGTGTAGTCTCTGCCGTTTTAAAGAGGCAACCATAAGCTTCTCCCTTTACAAATCTGTTTTCTTACTGTATATGTCATCAACACATAGGCCATTTTCTTCCCTGATGAATTGCAGAGCTGGGCTTCCCAGTACAGTGTGTGTTGCATGAGGAGACTAGGCAGCCATTCACCAGGGCTGTTCTTCATTTTCTACCACTTTGTAGAGAAATCTGTTAGGAGTGATTTGCAGCTTTGTATTGATTTTCTTTACACTCAGCCTTCAACTTCATTGACAGGAATTGGTGAAATGTAGATTGCATTGCATAAAGGCCCTTATATACCTGTGGATCAGAGATTCTAACCTGGGGACCATGGATTGATTTTAGGAGGTTCATGCAAAATTTTGTATGTATGGGGGCACCTGGGTGGCTCAGTCGGTTGAGCATCCGACTTCAGCTCAGGTCATGAACTCACAGTCTGTGAGTTTGAGCCCCACATCGGGCTCTGTGCTGACAGCTCAGATTCTGTGAGATCCTGCTTCAGATTCTGTGTCTCCCTTTCTCTCTGCCCCTCACTTGCTCATGCTCTGTCTCTCTCTGTCTCAAAAATAAATAAAAACAATAAAAAAATTTTTTTGTTTGTATGTACATTTTTCTGAGAAGAGGGTCCAGTGTTTTCAGCACATTGTCAAAGGCATTGTATAGGACTTAACAACAGTTATTCAGCTACCACTGCTCTAGGGAAGCCAAAAGCTGTCCAGACTAAGCCAGATCACCAAGAGCTATTCTATTTTGAGATATTTCTTCATTCACTGAACAAATTATGTGAGCACCTCCTCTGGGCACTGCTATTTAAATGCTGGGGATGCAAGCGGTGAACAAGATAGGCAAAATCCTTACTGTCACAATCTCATTTTGTTGGAGGAAGATCCACAACAGTGATGATTGCTAAATAGTTTCAGATAGAATTTTAAATAGATTTCGATCCTGTGAGAACAGAACCGGTTAGTGTTAAAATCACTGGCGGTAAGGTGGACCACTTTGTATTGGGTTCTCAGGGAACACCTTTAAGGAGGTGGTATTTTAGTAGATCTGTGAATGCCGTTGAGAAATAGGAGGAAATAGCTTTCCTAGCAGAAGGAAGAAAGAGCAGATGCAAAGTCCTAAAGTGCTGCCTAGAGAGAGAAAGGATAATAGTATGGCTATAAATTAGCATGGGGAAGAAGTACACATGCAGTTGGGAAGGTTATCAGAGCCAGGTCGTATAGGGCCTTGAGGGCCTTGTGAGGTAGTTTGGGACGTTGAGTATGATGGGAAACCATTCAAGGGTTTTCAACAAATTAGTATCATACTCTGATTTACATTTTTAAAAGATTGTTCTGGCTGCTCTGAGGAAAGTAGATTGGAAATGGACAACATGAGAATCAAGAGCAGATGATCATTTTGGTAGTCTAGGCTACAGATGCTAGATTGCCGTTAACTAATTACTAATGATGTGGTTCACTATATTTCACAGTGCCTTCATGTAGACTCAGAAGTTGCTGTCTTCATTATTGGAATTAGTTGCATTTATCCTGAGTAACTAGTATTCTAGTAACCGAAATACTGTGAGTTACCTCAATATATTTCCTTTATTGTTAAAAATAGCTTCACTGCTTTATAGCTAGCTGTATAGGATAGCATCACATACATTTTGTGTACCAACATCTTCTATTCTACCTTCACTTTCTTTCGGCCCTGAGTTTTCTCGATTATTAAGTTGTGTTTATCTTGCAAGTATTTTTATAAGTTGCCCCTTAAAGCCCCTTTGGAAGAAGACAGCATGTAAATCAACATTTGTTAATGGAATGCTAAAACTGTCTGCGTTATATGTACGGATTTTCACTTCTTTCTTCATTTACTCATTCATTTATTCAGCAAATGTTTATTAAGTGCCTCCTATAGCCAGCCACTGAGGAAATAGAATTGAACAGTAGACAATAAAATAAGGACTAGACCATTTGAGAGATGAGTTAGTTGGTATCAGTGAAGATAAAGTTGAAGATTAGTAGGTTCAGAAAGGTATCTTGGCTAAAGGATAGAAGTTAAGGAGTGAAAAAAGAAAGCTGCTGAAGTATCCAGATGGTGTGTTGACGAGGACACTCTTGTAGGAAATCAGGAAATAGGATGGAGTCCTACTTCTCTTAATAACTATTATATGACCTTAGGAAACTGTTTCCTGAACTGTTTCAACTATATAGCTTAATGGTTTAATGAAGTGTGTGGGGAAAAATATTGTACAGTTTACTTCTGAGAGGGATGTTTTCCATGGTGTGCTTAATCTTCATTGCTAAAATTAGTGAATTATGTGAAGCGTGGGTTGCACAGATGCCATTAATTGATTGAGTTGGCAGTTACCATCTCTGTACTTCCCACACTTCATCAGGGTGATGGTGAGGCTGGTGTACCAGATCTGCATCATGGTGAACCATGAGGAGCGTAGGTCCTTGTAACAGTATTGCCTGGTAAGGGAAGTACCCTGGGCACCCCCCTCCTTGTTCTCATTATTCCCTCACTTCCACTCTTTTATACATAGTCTAATAACCCCTCTCTACCACACCCCCAAATGGTTATAAAGTTTAGGAAAGAAGTTCAGATATACTTTACCATAGAAAGATAGACAAAGCCTGATAAATACATAGGCTTGTGTTTGATTTAAAATGTACAACTTTGGAGTCTACCTAAAGGGACATGAACAAGACTTGGAGGTTATGAAAGAATTGTTTGGCCATAATTCTTATTGTGGAGACTGGGCGTCTGCCAAGACTTTACTTTGAAATTTCTGTCTTCTGTTTCTAATCTTAAGGCATCATAACATACAATTCTTTTGCCACTAGTCCAGTTTGTTCTTTTATGATGAGGAAGGAGGCACTTTTAAATAACAATTATTTCCACTATAATTAAACAAATCTTCTTTTGTTTGCATTATATTTGTTACTATATTGTATACACACTCTGCTTGCTTAAACTTGTCCCTGTGACTACTTCACAGGAACTTTGTTCAGAAGTTTTAAAGTCTTTGACTTCTTAAAGTATTAATGGGATTTGCCAAAGTTGTAGTATCCGAATGCTTGACTAGGTAGAGTAGCAGGACAACAAGCTTGTTCACACAGCTCCTCCAGCAAACGTTTTTTTTCCTTAGACAATCCTAAATTCATTTGAAGTGCCAAAGAATTAAAGGAAGATGTCTCTGGGTTTACTCTTGAATATAACAAGACCAGACATCTCACAAAATTTACCTTAAGGTCCAGATATTAGAAAAGTATGCTGCCCTTTGCAAGAGCTTAGATTATGAAGGATTAGTCTGAACCTAAATGACTTTTGCCTTTTTGTCCCTTTTTGTTCCAGTGTCCTAATTCTGGAGGTTTACAGTTTATTGCTTAACTACATATGTGATTTATGCTCATACCTTCAGTTATTGATATAACTTTTGACTGCATAGATTGTTGTGGTTGTTTTGAGGATAAAGGTTGGAGCTGTTTTGTAGTTTGGAAAATTACCCTCTAAAATAATTTTTTGAAAACCAGAAAAATAAGCAGACCAACACCATAATATTTACAAAAATAATACAATGCTCTTTGGTTTTCTTTTGATTTTTATTTTTAAGTAATTATAGACTCACAGAAAGTTACAAATATAGTTCCATAAGGTCCCATGTACACTTTACCCAGCTTCCCCCAAGGTGACATTTTTTTCTAAGTTTATTTATTCATTCTGAGAAAGAGAGAGAGCATGCATGCACACTCGAGTGGGGGAGGAGCAGAAAGAGAGAGAGACTCCCAAACAGTCTCCGTTTGCACTGTCAGCACAGAGCCTGGTGTGGGGCTCAATCTCACAAACTGAGAGATCATGACCTGAGCCAATATCAAGAGTCAGATGCTTATTCAGCTGAGCCACCTAGGTGCCCTTCCATTCAGAATTATTTTTAAGAGAAGTACTTAACTTAGCAATAGGATTATAAAGAAAAGTATCAGATTTACAAGAAAAAATTATACATATAAGTGTGTATTTGGGAAAATATGGAATATTTCTTATAAATATTACATGTTGTGATTAATTTTGAGGTGCATTTTTCAGTGTGTTACACAAGGAGTAAATCTTTGTCTCCATAGATGGAGAATTATAAGTTCATGTATAATGTAAAGAGAGGCAATCCCAAATTTAATCATCAATACTCGTGGTATTTTTTTTTTTTTCACTGAGAGTGATAGGTTAAAATTTTTAGAATTGTCTATCAGCAGTAAAGAAAGGATAGTGATAGCTGGTCTTTTATAAATATTATGCATCCATTAAGTATTAGATATAAACTCCATATTGACACTGTGCAACAGGGAACGTTATTCTTCTCTCAACATTAATTCACGTTTTTGCCAAACTCCTTATTATTCATTTATGAGAACTATTTTTCCTTGCAAGTGCCTGGGTGGCTCAGTTGATTTAGTGTCTGACTCTTGATTTCAGCTGAGGTCGTGATCTCTCAGTTCATGAGATTGAACTTGCTTGGGATCTTCTCTCTCCCTCTCTCTCTGCCCCTCCCCTCCCCTCCTCATTCTCTCTCTCTCTCCACCCCCCCCTCTCTCTCTCTAACTAAATAAACTTAAAAAGAAGAAATTTATTTTTCCCTGATAATTGTTTTATTTATTGAATGGAAAAAAATTTTTCTATTATAGATTTCTGCAAGTTGAAAGGATAGTTAATGAGAAGTTTAAATATTTAAATGCTTTGTCAGAAAAAACAGCAATAATGCACTGTTTAACATACTAATGAGTATTAAAACTAGAACCACCATATTCACTATTATGATCTTTTCACTGTATGAAACAAAATTCTCTAGACTGCCTTTGTACTATTTGCCATATCCAGCGTGAATCTACAACAGTGTTCTAAAAAACTTTACCATGCATTCTTTTTGAAAGCTGATTGGTTATACATACAAATAAAAGAAAATCTTGTGTAAATTAAACCATCCTAATCTGGTTGTTTTAAGCACTTAATTTATAAATTGAGGAAATTAGATCCTAATCCTACTTTACATATAAATTTGAACAAGACATTTAATCTTTCTGAAGCTCAGTTTCCCTTTTATAAAGTATAGAAAAGCCTGTACTTCACTGGAATGAGATGTTCAAGTGAAAAGCTGTACACAGATACAAGTAATGGTCTGAAATGGAGATAAAGAAAAATTAACAGTAGGTGATAGTGAACTTTGTATAAGACTCTTATCAGTCTCTCAGGCCCCCTTGTAGGTAATCTGTGTGTGAAAGAGCCCCGGACTCAAACAATTTGTTTTTTGATTTTTTAAAAGTTTATTTATTTATTTTGAGAGAGAGAGTGTGTGCAAGCAGGGGGGAGGGGCAGAGAGACAGGGAGAGAGAGGATCCCAAACAAAGCTCCACACTGACAGCACAGAGTGCAATGTGGGGCTCAGTCTCACAAACCGATGTGGGGCTCAGTCTCACAAACCGAGAGATCATGACCTGAGCTGAAATCAAGAGTCAGACACTTAACTGACTGAGCCACCCAGTCGCCCCATCAAACAATATTTTAAAAAAATTTTTTTTAATCAAACAATATTTATGCAGAGCTTTTCCAGTGGTTTAAATTAAAAGCTTTTTGTGTGTGTGTGCATTAATCTCTCTGCTTTTCCTTTTGTTGCAGAAAAGACACAGTCATTAAACTTCAGCTTCTCAAAGTTTTCTATGAAATATAATTTAGTTCAGTGCAACAAGCTTTTATTGAGTACCCTAAGGGAGAAGGAAGAGCTATTACCTTTGCCCTTGAAGAACTCATAACTTGGTTGGAAAGTGAAAGCAAACATACCCAAAAAACTAGGTGTATGTACATACTTCAGGCTTAGGAGTGAGACGTTAGGGGCCCGCAGAGCCACCCATCCTCACATTTAGATGGCTGAGAGAACTCAACACTGCCGATACTCAGGTAGCACTCTGAAGGGGTGCATTCCACCTCTGATATCCATAAAACCATATATTAAAAGAAATTTGGTGGGGTTTTTGGGTCAATAGTGACCTCTTAAGAGTCAAGTGGATATATAGTCATGATGAAAAGTTTTATTAATATATATTGAAAGAATGAAATTGCTGAAGGGATTATTTGATTTGAGAATTAATATTTTATAGTATTTTCCTTGAACTTCCTTCTTAGGTGTATATTACAGTGCTTAGTACTTAATAGTAAGTGACAGTTTAGTCCCTGGAGTGTTTTACATTTATAGTTCTCTCCTTCTTTGACTCTTATGTTTTCTTAAATGTCAGATCATCTTCCAGTTACCTTCAGTCTGTGATTCAGTGATTTTCATGGTCATGAAATCCTAAGGTTTGAGAATTGGAAGGCACGTAAGAAAATCTAACCAAACCTCCTACAGGTTCTCCCCTTAACCAGGCAGGGCTCTTGAGGCTGTTCCTGGTGTCTTGAGAACCTCTACATTCAAATAGAGGCTTCTTTGCCCTTTTGAAAAGCCACATGGCCGCCTTCACCACTTTTTCCTGAGACCTGGTGTCAGACACTGTCATTTCTGGCATTTCCCAACCATGCATCCCTCATTTTAGAAGATTAAAATGTTTGATTACTCAGTGAAGTTAACTACTTTCTCCCTACTCTTCCTGCTTTCTTATTCCCCTCCTTCCGGCCCTCCCTGCCTATTTCCTGTCTCATTCACTCATTGGTTTGTTTAACTCTGTATCTTTTTGCTTCTTCTAGCCCTCTTAGGATGTGCCATCTGAAGACATTCCAATGTAAACTTAGGCCCTACAGCTTCAGTGCTTTGGCAGAATGTTTTCTTCCCTCCGGTCTTAGAATTGTGAGGCTCTGCTAAACCAGTAGCCCTCTCTAGTGGTAACTACGCACTCTTTTATAGGCTGCACAGTGTGAAATGAGAGAGCCTGTTCTCTTAGCCCCCATTTCCATCTGTAGACCATTGTTCTTCCACTTTTGAGTGAGAGCCTCAGCCCCTTTGAGCTTCCTTCGTTCATCTCTATCACCATTAATCTCTCACTGTTACTTTTGCAATCGGTTTATCTGTATTCACATTCATCATTTTCCTTCCTTCAGACTCCTATGATAGGTAACCATTTTATTCAGGATTCTCTCGTCTTCCTATGCCCTTGACCCCATTTTTCTATGAGACTTGTTTCATTATTCATCTGCCTTTCCTTTGCTTTATCCTTTTCATAACTACCTTAGCTTAAAAACATGTTCAAATTTTTCCTGCCTGAGAGAGAGAGTGGGTGGGGGATATCTTCTCTAGTCTCATTCTAACTGTTTCTGATCTCTTTTTTTCTCCTTTGTATACTGATTCCTTAAAAGAATTATTTATAATTGATTGTTTCCTTATTTCCTCATGTCTCACTCATTCCTGAGTCAACTGTCTGCTTTGCCACAGTGCTGAAACAGCATTCACTTAGGTCACCCAAGGAATGCCACTAGACCTTTTTAGCCCTTACCTTATTGGTTCTTTCTGCTGTGTTTGATAATGTTGATCACTTCCTCTTTAAAATTCTTTCTTATTCAGGCATATGGGTGGCTCAGTTAAGCGTTGGGCTCGGGTCATGATCTCATGGCTGTGGGATCAAGCCCTGTATCTGGCTCTGTGCTGACAGCACAGAGCCTGCTTGGGATATTCTCTCTCTCTCTCTCTCTCTTTCTGCCTCCCCCCCTTACTCTCTCTCAAAATAAATAAATAAACTGAAAAAAAATTAAAATTCTCTCTTCTTCAAAGGCTACTCTCTTAACGTTCTTTTTATGTCTCTGCCCCCCAAATGTTGGTGTACCTGAGGTTTCTGTACTTACAACTCTGTTCTGTATATACTCTGTCTGGGTGAACTCATCCACTCTCCATCATATCTCTGGCACAAATGCTGTGTGCCTTAGATATATATGCAGTTGCTTGATAAACATTTCCACTGGGATATGTGTCCTACATCCTATGTGACCAAAGCTGTCAACACATCATCTTCCCTCATTCTCTAATCAGATCTTTTCATGTTGTCTGTTTTGGTTGATGGCACCACTCTGCCATGCCCCCCATTCAATCATCATGTCCTAGGGATTTTTCCTCTCAAACCCATTCTCCTCTTTCCATCCTAACTACCTGCCCTATTACCTATCCATCCGCTTCTCTCTTTCCCAGCTACCTACTTGTTTATCCCAGTGTATTTCAAGGTTATCACAACAGTTTCTTAATTATTTTTCCCATCCTTAGTTTTTTTCTCCTCAAATCCATTCTTCACAGAGCTGTTGTATTTATATATGTAAGTAATGAGTCTGACCATGTGAGCTTTCTTGTTTAAAAATTTCCCAAAGTTCCTGAACAAGGCATATATGTCCTTTTGTGATCTAGCCCCTGTCCTCTTCTCTAGCCTTTTTGTACTACTCCTTTACTGATAAGTGTAAGCAACATTAAAATGTATGACAGTCCCCAGAAGCACAACTGTTTCCCATCTTTGTGCCTTTACTCATGCTGTCCCACCTGCTTGAAATACCACTGCCTCTCCCTTGATTAACTTCTTTTTAAGACTCATTTTGGGTACTACCTCAGATGCCTTCTTGGGTTTACCTCTCACCCCCAAACAAGACTGGATGCTCCAATAATAACTGTACATAACTCCAGTGTAATTTGCACCTTTGTTCATGATTATGCTTATGTGAATATCTCTTCCATTACACTAAAGAACTGCTTGAAACAAAGACTGGGTCATCATCATCATTTCCCTGCTAGTGTCAAATAGAGTGCTTGTCACATGCAAATATGACTCCTTTGTTTTACAGAACAGGAAATTGAGACCCGGAGTTTACAACTCCCTTAAATGATTAATTCAAAATGAAAGTACCTTGATTTTTTTTTTTTAACTTAGTTGGGAGGGAATTGAATAGGGCGTAGAATAAATACATTGTAAATAAACACAAATAAATAAATAATATTGGTGTCATAAGAAACAGCACTTCTTATCCAAGTGAAATATAATCGGATAAGCAAATAATATCCATAGAATATTGATTAGGTGAGACATTGGAGGGGCTTGATTTTCCCAACCAAATGGTGACGGTCTCTAACATTCTGAAGCACCATAACCAAATAGCAGATATTTAAAAATTATTCCGAAAAAAAATGCTGACTCATTTTAAGTTGTAGTGTTTGTTGGATATTTTCTTAAAATCATCGAATACTCTCTTAATACCCCAGATGCTGACTAAGAGTGAAATTCCATTCATAGGGCACCTGGCTGGCTCAGTCAACAGAGCATGCGACTCTTGATCTTGAAGTTGTGAGTTTGAACCCCGTGTCCAGTGTAGAGATTACTTAAGCAAAACTTAAAAAAATAAATTTTATTGGGGTGCCTAGGTGGCTCAGTTCATTGAGCATCAGACTCTTGATTTTGGCTCAAGTCATGATCTCATAGTTGGTGAGTTCGAGCCCTGTGTCAGGCTCTGTGCTGACAGCATGGAGCTTGCTTTAGATTCTCTCTCTCTCTTTCTCTCTCTTTCTCTCTCTCTCTCTCTCTTCCCCTCCCCTGCTCCCTCTCTGTCTCTCAAAATAAGTATTTAAAAAATAAAAAGTATATTTCAATAATTCATTTCCAACTGATCTATGAATATTTAAAGAATGCTTCCAGCTTTCTTACATGTTTATTATTCCTCTCTCCCCTTCTTTGTCCTCCTAATTATCAATAAATTTTACCCCCTCAACTGTGTTGAGGGCACTGGGCCAACTGCTGTTTTATCTGTTACAGGGAAGAAACTCTTTTGGCTTGAGTTTTTTTGGCTTGAGTTTTTTTCTGATGGCCTAATGTACATTGCTAATACAAAGTGTCGATGGAAATAATTATTTTAACAGTATGACACAGGCTGTTTTGCTTAGAAATGTCCTAATTTCCTGTTTAGGTTATCCAGAGGTCAAGTAGGGATTTCTTTTTGCACTCCTATAATACAGATTCGCATCATGCAAGCATTGTAGCACTTAGATCACAATCTGTTTAATTCCATTGGCTGCATTCATGTTCCCAAGAAGATGAGACCTCCTCCTGCTGTTTGTATTTAGTTTCTCTTTTCATATTTTAATTCTGTAACCTGTAGTTAAGGTGTGATGCCAGTAGGTCTTTACCAATAGATGTTTTTTAACTAAGTTTCATCTTAAAGTTTGTCTGTTGGCCATTTTGAGGTTCATGTGGACACCTGCATTCATCAGAGTATCACAGGGTTGTCACCGTTACCCTGTCCCAGAAATCTTTTACTAATTAAGCACTCAGGCAAGCATCAGGCCCCAAAGTAAGCCATGGCTACCTGCTGTGTATTTCTACCTTAGTGAACCAGCTTCAGGGCAGTTTGATAACTGCCCTTTTTTTCAAATTTAGTTATGCCTTGAGGCTGTGGAAAAACTGAATTTATCTGTTGAAACTAAGCAGCAAGTGTTCTGACATGTTTATTGACCAAATTATTACACCTGGCAAAAGGTAATTACATATACAATCAGGTTTGGAAGTAACTGGATAATTAAGGGTTAATAAATTGGCTAGCATAAAAGAAATGCCTTTCAGATTCTACAAAAGTAAACTAAATAAATACTTTCTTAAATTGTTTGAATAAAGATTACAAAATCTTTATTTTTAAGATTTGAAAGAGAGAGACGAATGAGGATACAAGCCCCCTTAAATACAAATACTCACCAAGATAGTGTAATATTTGTCTTAAATGGAGACCACAAAGATTCTTATATTCTGTATTTCCATCATTCATAGTAGTCTAGCTAACTCTGCTTTCCTGTGGGAATCCATGGCAAAATGGTAAATCATCTGTATTTATATTCTAAGACATAAAACTGAGACCTCATCTCTAGAAAGCAGAACAAATGAGATACACATCTGAAATTCAGCTCCCCATTTCACCAAAGTGAAGTCTGGTTATGCAGTGACTGGAACTGGGTCTCCACTTTTGTCCCTGCCTACTAAGGAATTACCGTAGAAACTATTCCCCTTTTCCTCCTGAAGTGGTTGGGATTTCATGGTCTTGGTTTGTTTTATTAATTTCAAATGGCCTGAGTTCCATTTTATTTTATTTTATTTTATAGATTTTTTTTAAGTTTATTTATTTTTAAGAGACAGCGTGTGTGCAGGCACATGCATGCATGCAAGCAGAGGAGAGGCAGAGAGGGGGGAGAGAGAATCCCAAGCACACTCCATGCTGTCAGTGCAAAGCCGGTTTCAGGACTCAATCCCACAAACCATGAGATCATGACCTGAGCCGAAATCATCAAGAGTCAGATGCTCAACTGACTGAGCCATGCAGGCACCCCTTTTTAAAGTTTATTTATTTTTGTCATTTTAAAGAATAGAATGACAACGTGACTCTAGGGGCTGAAGTATCTGGTTTTAATTTTAGTTTAACTTTGCTTTTTCAAAAGCTAAAAGTCAGTATTTGTAACTAATGGCAAATTATAAATAATACACATTACTTGACTTCTTAAAGTTTTAGAGTAAAACGTATATGACTAATTTTTTGAGAGAGAGAGCAAGAGGGTACAAGTGAGTGAGGGGCAGAGAGAGAGAATCCCACAAGGGGCAGTCTCATGAGCAGCAGAGAGAGAGAGAGAGAGAGAAGCGGAGCTCGCCCAAAGCAGGGCTCATGCTCACCTAAAGTGGGGCTTGAACTCACGTGAAGCGGGCCTCAAACTCATGAACCGTGAGATCGTGACCTGAGCTGAAGTCAGATGCTTAAAGACTGAGCCACTAGGGACCCTATGACTAATTTTATTGAAGACTAAATGAGTCCATCTATTAGATTCTCCCAAGTTTTCATTTGTCTTATTTTACTTTTTATGTATGTGTGTGTGTGTGTGTGTGTGTGTGTGTGTGTGTGTGTGTGTGTATTTTGAGAGAGCGAGCAGGGGAGGGGCAGGGAGAGAGAGACTCCCAAGGGGGTCCACGCTGTCAGTACAGAGTCTGACATGGGGCTCAGTCCCACAAACTGTGAGATTGTGACCTGAGCCTAAACCAGGAGCCTGACACGTAACTGACTGAGCCACCCAGATGCCCCCACATTTGCCTTATTTTAAATCATAACTGTAGGGAGAGGAATATCCACTCAGATTCACAAAATTTTTAAAAAGTGGTTATTCCCTCTTCCTTTTTCTTCTTACATTTGCACTTTTAAAAAATGTTTTATTTATTTATTTTGGGAGAGAGAGAGCATTGCATGAGCAGGGGGAGGGGCAGAGAGAGAGGAGAGAGAGAATCCTGAGCAGGCTCCTCACTGATAGGGCATGAGATCATGACCCTGAGATCATGACCTGAGTTGAAAGCTCAACTGACTGAACCACCAGGTGTCCCTACCTGCAGTTGCACTTTAAAGGAGCACATAATGAAGCTCCAGCCTTGTCTAGCTTCCTTCATTCAAGCAAGTACTGTATCCTGGAGTATAGACACTTCGGCATGCAGTCTTTCTTCATTGGCTAATCCATATTGTCTTCCTTTGTTGTTTTAATTCTTACATAGTTTATGCAATCAGATCTTATTTCTCCATAGCTTCGAGGAAGCAAAATGACTTAGAGAATTGAAAGTCTAGTGAACACCTCTTATTATGAGTTTCATGGTTTGATTTTCTGAGTATTAGAAGTGAGAGCTTTATTGGTGAAGTCATTACGTAAACTACCTGTTACATAAGTGTGGCAGCTGATATAATGAATCTGGACAGAAAATCAAAGGTATGACTTGGGAATGTTTATTTAACATGCTCAATGGTGGTATCACTGGTTTACAAAAGGTAATCTCAGGAGCAGAACTTTAGTTGTGAAATATTTTTAGTTCATTTTTAGTGCATTTAGGACAAATTAAATCAGTCAATAAATAGGTTAGCTTTCAGAATAATTATAACATTATCAAAAATTCAGAGATTATTAATAGTTCACATTAAAGTAGATATCATAGCCATCTTATTAGTATATCAGAAGTGAGTTCACTGTAGACTCACAAAATTCTGTGTCAAAAGGTAACCTATGTAGTTTATCTCATTATACATTTACTTGGTGCCTACTGTATACCAGGTATGGGGCCAAATATGAAGATACACATATAAGCAACACAAACTGCCAGTTTTGAGGCACTTACAAAGTACACTATTAGGAGGAAGTAAAGGCAATATTTACTTCTCTAGCGGGTCAGCAGATGCATCAATATACTGTGAAAAATTCCATGATAGAGATGTGGCAGGTTCTCTGAGGACACGAAAGAGGAACAGAAAACCATCCCAAAATGTTCTGGGGAGGCTTCTTAAGAGAGGCAAGATTTAAATTTTAAGAGATTTAAATGTTATGGAATAAAGAGTTACATGGGTGGCAAAGAAGGGGAAGGGGACTCCACACAGAGAAGAAAATGAGCAATGTCTTGGGGGTCATCATGGTTTTTAAGGGAACTATTAGGAGTTCCTTGTATAGGAGTTTAAATTACAAGGCAGGAGAGGAAGCCAAAAGGTTGACCTTGTAGGGGCCAAGGGTAGGCCAACCCAAGATGAGCCACTTTGGCATGAACACTATTTTGCATTAAAATCAATTAAAACCCAGCAGATACAGGAAAACCTCCTTACCTCCCCCTCAACTGCCAGTTTGTACCAGGAAGAGTGCTATTAACAGCGATTCCCTTTCACCTAAGATACTTCTCTGCATAATAGGGCAACCTTTGTTTTCCAGACATCTCCTTTCACCTTCCTGCTAATGGTCCTTCTTCCCTTTGTATCCTCAGACCCTTCAGCTGTCTCTAGCTCATTTAAGGTTCATGTTTGCTCATTGTCTTTGAAATTTGCATGCCTGTGTAGATTCTCCATAGGTTAGTTATTTAATTTTCTCCACTTAATCTGTCTCATGTCAATTTGATTCTTAGTCCAGTTAGACCAAGATTTTTCCTCCTCACCAACCTGGAATAGGTAGGTGCAAGATCACCTTGCATGTCATATTAAACAACCTGAACTTTATCTTGAAAAAGTTGGGAAGCCATTGATGGTTTTAAGCAAGTGAATGGTGTGATCACATTTGTATTTTAGCTGGATCTCTCTGGAAGCAGTGTGGAGATTGATAGATCTGCATTATTAGAAGGGATAGCCAAGACCAAAGTCCCCAGGGTAGAGATTATGATACCTGAACTAAGACAGCAGTAGTAGTAGGGATGGAAAGTAGGAAGCAAGTGAATTCAAGAAATATTTAGGAGGTTAAATTGGCATGATTTGGTAATAAGTTAGATTCTGGAGTTGTAAAAGAGAGGAGTCAAAGCAGACCGTATGCACATTTCTGGTTTGGGTAATTAGGTAGGTTCTGTTGTTCACTGTGTAACCCACCTTTCAATATCAGGAAGCGGAACTAGGTATTCTCACGACCAAAGAAAAACAAGCCAAGTATATATGTAAAGGTATTATAAAAATCAAAGTCATACTCAACTATTTCAGGTAAATGTACCTGAGGAAACTATTTGAAATTTTCTTTCCTGTTTTGGAAAATATAGGGATTTTGCTTTTCAGAAATAGAGGCTAGAAAAATTCTTGATAATGATTTCATTAACATCTTTCTGCATTTATAAATAAATTCAAGGAAACTTTAGTTAAATATCTATTGTTATTTGGGTTTAAATATGTAGTATACATAATTTAAACCCCAATTGCCAAAGGATTATTTTAAAACTCAACCATATCAGAAATTAATGTCTTTTTCTTTTTTTAATTTTTGTTAGCATTTATTTTTGAGAGAGAGAGAGAGACAGAGTGCAAGCAGGGGAGGGGCAGAGAGAGAGAGGGAGACACAGAATTGAAGCAGGCTCCTGGCTCTGAGCTGTCAGCACAGAGCTGGATGCAGGGCTTGAACTCACCAAACCGCGAGATCATGACCTGAGCTGAAGTCGGACGCTTAGCCAACTAAGCCACCCAGGTGCCCCTCAGGTGTTAATTTCTTATATTACTAAATGGAGAGTCGAAAGATCCTCTTAAAAGTTTATGAAACAAGTTCTACTCCCAGGTATATACCCAAGAAAAATGAAAACATATATCCACACAAAAACTTGTATATGAACATTCACAGGAGTATCATTCATAATAGCTGAAAAATGGAAATAACCCAATGTCCATTAACTGATGAATGGATAAACAAAGCTGGTACCATACAATAGAATATTATTTGACAATAAAAAGGAATGAAGTACTGACACATGCTACAATGTGGATGAACCTTGAAGACATTATGCTAAGTGACAGAAGCTCCTTACAGAAGACCACATGTTATATGACCCCTGTTTGGAGAGTGACTGCTAATGGCATGGGAATTCTTTTGGATGAGAGAAATGTTCTGAAATTGATTGAGATGGCTGCACAACTCTGTGAGTATATTAAAAACCATTGATTTGTAGACTTTATTTTTTCTAATGCTTATTTTTATTATTAAGAGAGAGAGAAAGACAGGCAGAGTGCAAGCAGGAGAGAAGCAGAGAGAGGGAGACACAGAATCTGAAGCAGGCTCCAGGCTCCGAGCTGTAAGCACAGTGCCCAACGTGGGGCTCAAACCCACGAGCTGTGAGATCATGACCTGAGCTGAAGTCAGACACTTACCCAATTGAGCAACCCAGGTGCCTCTGATTTGTACCCTTTAAATGGATGAATTGTATTGTATGTGAAATATATCTCAAAGCTGTCTTAAAACATTTTTAAGGTGACAGGGGCGCCTGGGTGGCTCAGTCGGTTAAGCGGCCGACTTCGTCTCAGGTCATGATCTCACAGTCCGTGAGTTCGAGCCCCGCGTCGGGCTCTGTGCTGACAGCTCAGAGCCTGGAGCCTGTTTCAGACTCTGTGACTCCCTCTCTCTGACCCTCCCCTGTTCATGCTCTGTCTCTCCCTGTCTCAAAAATAAATAAAACGTTAAAAAAAAAAATTAAAAAAAAAACATTTTTAAGGTGACATAGCAAGAAGTTTAATTATATTTTATATTTTTATAATATATATTTTTATATATTATTTATAAAAGATTATATATATTTTATAAATTTATAAAAGCAAAATATGGAGAAAAATTGTGCCAGCTACCAAAAATAGGAAGGTTGTATAATTAAGGTAAACCATCATATGTGATAGCTGCAAGCTGATAAATCAAAAATTAGAGGGGTACCTGAATGGCTCAGTCCGTTAAGTGTCCAACTCTTGATAGCGACTCGGGTTGTGATCTCGCTGTCGTGAGATTGAGCCCTGCATTGGGCTCCGTGTTGAACAGAGCCTGCTTGAGATGCGTTCTCTCTCTCTCTCTCTCTCTCTCTCTCTCTCTCTCTCTCTCTCTCTCTCTCTCCCCCCCCCTTCCCCCTGCTTGTTCGTGCTCTCTCTCTCTCTCAAAATAAATAAACTTTTAAAAAACTAGAAAAATAAGCATAGAGACACTGAAGTAATCACCATAATTAAAAACAGAAGTAGTTAAACGTTGATTGCTTCTGAGAATGGGAAGGGTAGGGCAGTGGACTATCATTTTTTATGATAGGCTTTGTTTTTTTTAATATTTATTTATTTACATTTATTTATTTTTGAGAGGCAGAGAGACAGAACACAAGTGGGGAGGGGCAGAGAGAGAAGGGACAGAATCCAAAGCAGGCTCCAGGCTGTGAGCTGTCAGCACAGAGCCTGACGCGGGGCTCAAACTCACAAACTGTGAGATCATAACCTGAGCCAAAGTTGGACACTTAACCAACTGAGCCACCCAGGTGCCCCTATGATAGGCTTTATTTGATGATTAACCATTTATTACTTGGTAAAATTAATTTTAATAAAGAAATTAAACACATAAAACCACACATAGCATGTATTTGTATGCCATTTTAGCTATGATAGTGACCAAACAATTAAAGCAAATGTGGATATGTACAAATCTGATTACATAAATCCCATTTTTTTGCCTCTTCTCCCAAATTCTGAACCCACCCAATTAGTTTATCTCTGACTACTATATAGCTTACCATCAAAAATACTTTGAAGGGCGCCTGGGTGGCTCAGTCAGTCGAGCGTCCTGCTTTGGTCTGATCTTACCATTTGTGGGTTCGAGCCCCGCATCGGGCTCTGTGCTGACAGCTCAAGGCCTGGAGCCCTCTTCGGATTCTGTGTCTCCCTCTCTCTCTGCCCCTCCCCTGTTCACGTTCTGTCTCTCAATAATAAATAAACGTTAAAAAAAATTTTTTTAAATACCTTGAGAACATTCTTCTTCTGTGTGCAGTTCATCTGAGTGAAATAACCTGAAGAGATCAGTGCTTTTAAAAGGTCTCTGCAGAGGGCCGTGCCCAGAGCTTGCTCTTGGTCCTACGTAGGTGGGCGTGGAAAGGCTGACTGAGAACAGGTTTGGCACATGGGACATTTGAAGAGGGCAGGCGTGGGTTAGGGGTCAGGTGTATCAGAGAGTGTGAGGCAGCATAAGGACAATTAACCCCTGAAGGCAAAAAGTGATGTGGATGGAGGCACTATACTGCTTCTTTACAGTTTTTGCCTAGGTACTTTCTGGCTGCTACTTAAATTTCTCTTCTGTGCTTCATATGGAATTCTCCAAATGTGGTGTTTTCAGGTAGCTGGAAAGGGGGTAGAGCTAAGAGCTTTAAAAATCATACTAAGCTCATCATTTGATTTTAATATCTGTTTGGAAAAAGGAGACTTGTATTTCCCCCCATTGGGTTAATTTAGTAAGATCCAGTTTTCTTGAATCCCCAGTGACTACTTGTTCATATTTCTTTGTTAAAGCTGTATTATGGTTTAGGATTTTTGTTGTTGTTTAAATCTCCAAAGCGCTCTAGGAACCCTTGCATTGGCTTTGTGTTTTGGAGGCAAAGGAAAAATGATCTTCTGCTTTACTTTTGGAATCTGCAGAGCAACTCTGAGATCCCAGGTGGAATTGGTGTTTGGAAAAGGGAATTTGGGGGACTAAGGTTGACCCTGAGCCCCCAGGTCACTGTTCACATTTACAAAAGCAAACCTGGTATCCCCAATTGCTTTTCTCTTGAGGTTGGCTTAACTTTATTTATCTTCTGTCTTGGGTCACTGCCCCTGAGGTGCTTCAAAAGCAAAACCCAAAAGACTCAAAACAAAGAAAGTTAAACCAGATTCAAGGAAAAAATGACCTGGCAATCTGGGTTCACTTTTACAAAGACAGAAAGTCACTTCAAGAGTTCCATAGAATGGTTTTAAGTTGGCCTAGATTCATTGTGTCAGTTGCATAAAGTGGTCTCAACAGGTCCAAGACCCCAAGTTTCTTGGGGGGTAGACCAGGAGTGAGACAGGATAAGAAACTGTCAGCAAGCCAAATGCTTTGACACACATGAATTCTTCAGTGATTCTGAAGCGATTCAACTATTTTGAGCATATAAATGGGACCACCCATGCAACCATTTCTTTCCTTAAGGCTGAATCTTATTGTTTGCTGGACACACACAAGGAATGCTGAGGAAGTGAAACTTACAACTCACTTACAGATATTGGCATAAATCTACTTTATGTTATCAGATTAGTTATGAAGGGTATTTTTGAATCCTTGGTGAAAAAAGAAGTTAGGATACTAATTTTAGGTAATCTTATAAATCATGATGAGATAGAACTGAGGCATATTATTTTGCTATTCATTTTTGTATGATCCATACTTTGCTTACTTCCCAAAAGGATTTAAGGTAGAATTACTTTACTTGACTATTGGAACAAACCCATTTATAGAACTTAATACCAATTTTCATTATAATATACCTGACTTTATCCTTTAATAAGTAATTGTAAAATTGCTTTTGAATAATCTAGGGAAGATTTTTGTTTTTGTTCATGTTTGATCTACATCTTTGAATTTCAGGTATATATGTTAATTAATAAATTCACCTGTCAAAGCTGTGTCTTACTGTTTATTTACAAGACTGAGAGAGATTTTGTGTAATTAATAACAAATGTATTGTTTGTGTACTGCCATCTGAAGGGAGCAAAGCTTAAGGTAGAGAATTGAGGTTTTCCATAATTTAGGTTTTAATATTAAGGATATAGTGCATCCTGTGAAACCTGACCAGATGTGAGAGGTAGACCCCAAGGCTATGACTGTGTAGAGTGAAGGTGAGTGTCAGTGATTTTTTTTCTGGCACCACTCCAGTTTCTTCATCCCTTCCTATCACACTGTGGCTCCAGAGCAGTTGTGTTCTTTTTAAACCACTCCAAAAACCAGGGAACATGCCTTTTGGTCAAAGCAGGCATGGGTAGCAGCCTATAAAAATGGGCTCATGCCATAACTGCCTGGCATAAGGTTAGGTAGGACCCAAGAATAATGTCCTAGCTTTGTGTTATATCTTTTGCTTCAGTGGATCTGTACTTTAAAAAGTGGAATTATATCAAACTAAAACGCTTTTGCAGAGCAAAGGAGACTGTCAACAAAACAAAAAGACAACCTAGCGAATGGGAGAAGATATTTGCAAATCATACATTTGATAAAGGGTTAATATCCAAAATATGTAAAAAATGTACATAACTTAGTGTGGGTGTGAAAGTGTGTGTGTGTGTGTGTGTGTGTGTGTGTGTTTGTGTGTGTGTGTACACACACTAAACAATCCAGTTAAAAATTGGGCAAAGGATTTGAATAGACATTTTTCCAAAGAAGATCTACAGATGGCCAACGGGCACATGAAAAAGTGCTCAACATCACTAATCATCAGGGAAATGCAAATCAAAACCACTATGAGATGTAACCTCACACCTATGAGAATAGCTGTTCTCAAAAAGACAGAAAAATAACAAGTGTTGGCAAGGATGTGAAGAAAAGGGAACCCTTGTGCACTGTTGGTAGGAATATAAATTGGTGCAGCCACCATGGACAGCAGTGTGGAGGTTCCTCAAAAAATTAAAAATAGAACTGTCATAAAATCCAGCAATTCCACTTCTGGGTATTTATCCAAAGAAACAAAAACACCAATTTGAAGAGCTGTATACACCCAGTATGTTCATTGTGGCATAATTTATAGTCGCCAAGATAATGGAAGCAACCTAAGTATCCATCAACAGTATCCATTAACAGATAAATGGATAAAGAAGCTGTGGTGTATATATATATAATATATATATATATTATATATATAAATCTAATATATGTACATATATGTATATGTATATATAATATATATATATATATATATATATATATATATATATATATATATAATGGAAAATTGCTCGGCCATAAAAAATAATGAAATCTTACTATTTGTGATAACATAAATGGACCTAGAGAGTATTATGCTGAATGAACTAAGTCAGAGAAAGACAAATACTGTATGATTTCACTGTGGAATCTAAAAAAACAAATGAGCAAAGAAAACAGACATAGACTCATAGGTACAGGAAATCAATTGGTGGTTACCAGAGAGGGGAGTGATTGGGGGGGTTGGCACACTAAGTAAAAGGGATTACTTAGTTGTACAGACTTCCAGTTGTAAAATAAATAAATGATGGGAATGTGATGTACAGCATAGGATATATAGTCATTAATATTGTAATAACTTTGTATGGTGACAGATGGTAACTAGACTTACCTTGGGGATCATTTTGTGATGTATAAAAATAACAAATCACTACAATGTATACCTGAAACCAATAGGATATTGTATATCAATTCTACTTCAATTTAAAAAAGTGAAACAGGACCTTGTAATAGGGATGAAGGACACTGATAGACCATTCAGAAATATTAGTGTTTTCTCTAGGAAGATGATTTAACTCTACTAACATTAGACCCAATTCTTTACTTTGAGGGAAACTATTTTCTTTACCAATGCCCCAGGGAAAGACTGGGAGCAGTGGAGGGAAGTCAGTTGACTGCATTCACTCACCCTAGTTTGTCCACAGACCAACGTTGACCTTTTTCAGGAAGCTGTGAGCATCAGCCAGAGAAGTCTGTAGGGTGTTCAAGTTTTATACTTTGAGAAGCCTAAGGAAAAAGCTCCCGGGTAAACTTGGAATAGTCTGGCATCATCAATTAGTTACCTCTTGAATATCTCTTGAGTGGTTACACTCTGTTGGACACACTATGAGTTTGGCTGCCTAGCTTTGTGAAGTTTGTTTCTATTTACTTATTAAATGCAATATTCTGCTTTTGAAAAATCCTTACACACATGGAAATGAGAAATCAGACTATGGGATCAGTGTGCTTCCTGGCCCTGTATTTCCTCTGCACTCATGTGTATGCATCCTTTGGGGCACAGACACAGAATGGTGCTGGAGTCTATAGCCACTGGGTTTGTTGGCTGAGAATAATGAGCAACCAGTCACTTGCTCCTAAGAAATCAGTAGCTTCTATCTTCATGCTAAATTGATTGGAGCTTACCTGTATGTTAACTAGCTGGACTTTCAATGAAAATTTGAGGGGTGCCTGGGTGGCTCAGTCAGTCAAGCATGAGACTTCAGCTCAGTGATGATCTCGTGGGTTCAGTGAGTTCGAGCCCCGCGTTAGGCTATGTGCTGACAGCTCAGAGCCTGGAGCCTGCTTCATATTCTTTGTCTCCCTGCCCTTCTGTTTCCCTCTCTCTCTCTCTCAAAAACAAACATTAAAAAGAAAAAAGGTGGGCAGTCAATATTTGTTGAATGAATAAATGAATCTTATCTAGATTCTTGGCCTTTTATCCACATTGGTAATATATTACTTAACCATGAATGTGCAGACTTATGGAGATTTCCTTAGATATCTACAAGTTAATGATGCACGGTGAGTATTTCTATAAAGTATTAGTATAAATTTGAAAGTATGTAGATTAGACTTGTCTGCATGGAGGCAAGCAGGTTAAATTTTATGGTTCCTGTTATTTCTAGTGATAAGAGACTTGCATATGAATATGTGAAAATTGTGAAATTTTAAGCATTTGTGAAGTTTGTGAAAATTGTAAGCATAGTATTTCTTTATCTGTTTTTGTGCTGTTGTGTAAAAGAGTCAATTCTGTATTCACAGCTGGAGTTGGTGTAGGTTTTAAATTCATTAAGTGGACTCCTCCTTTCCCACCTGGGGGTAGATCAGCCCAAGAGAAAAAGAGACTTATTTTAAGGCTTCTTCCTCTTCCAAATCCCAAAGGTCATGTTGCTAATGCCTTCTGGAAAGAAAGGGAGATTACAGCCAGTATATTAAGTGGTTACTTTCTGCTGACTGTGCGCATGCCCACACACACTTGTGCAAACATACTTATACCTAAAAGAAGAATCCTTCAGAATGAGGCTTTTGTTAACAACTGTGTGAGGAGTATTTATTATTGAAATTTATTTTAATATATAAATAGGCAAACTTTATTTCTAACTCAGAGTTAATACGTGTCCATTGTGGGATGTTATGAAAATAAAGAAGACAACAACAGTTGCCCATAATCCTACCGCACAAATAACAACCATTCTTAGCATTCAGTCAAATTTGCTTCCAGTCTTTTTTGATGGGTTTTTATGTAATTTTAGTAGGAACGTTTAGCATAAGCATCTTAACAGATACTTAAAATTTTGTGTGAACATCAATTTTAATAACTACATGATATTCATCTTACAGATAGATACACCTTACTACTTAACCATTCTCTTAATATTGAGATTTGGACTGTTTTCAGGTGTTTTTTTCCCCTTCAGTTTTTTGATAACACAAATAACATTTTTGAGATTAATATCATTGTCCTCTACCTTTATTACTGTTTCCTGAGGTTCGATTCCTAGAAGTAGGATTACTGAATCAAAAAGAACGACCATTTCTATAAAGTTCTTAACCAGGTATTACAAAATCACATTCCAGGGACGTTATGCCAGTTTTCATTTTCACCGTGGGTGTGTGTGAAAATAACTTTTCCCTCCTTTCACAAGGAGGGAAAACTGTACTTGTTGCCAAGCAAGAGTCAAAAATTACACAGAAGTTTAAATAAATTTAAACTTTAAATAACTTCTCTCTCTCAGACAATATATTCTTTTAACATTGTTTCGGTGTAGATCCTGTACCCATGTTTTAACTTTGGATGTAGCCTAGAATATTGTCCAAAGGAAAATAGAGTGGTTTTTATTTTATTAGTAACAGTTAATATTTTCATTATAGAATTTTCACCCTTTTACAGGGAAGTCTCTATGTTAGATAAGAAAAGAGTCAAACAAGTCCATTACCTTCCTATAGAAGAGCTAGTTTCTTGTAACCTTTGTTTAGGTTTTAATCACCCCAGAAGTTTTATCCCTCTTAGGGCCCATGGGTTGGCTAACATGTCCTATGAGTAAATACAAATGCTTCCTTCAATTGGAAGCAAAACCAGTACACCCCTTACTTATAAAGTGAGTTAAAAAACAAGAAGAAAGAATAATATAAAAACTGAAGGAAGGTAGTAAGTAAAGTATTTAGCTTTCTGAAACAATTCAAATGGGGATAGGAAGTTGGTTTTAAATGGCTTAAGGGAGATTAGGGTTTTAAAGTTGGATAAGGAGTTTGGTGCTTTGGTTTAGGCATGGCATTGCTTTTAAAAGATTACTTCCATATTTGACAACAATTCTCACTGGAGATTATAAAGCAAATAGTCAATTTTAAAACACTATGGAATACAAGAGGGCTTCTTTTTGTTGTTGTTTGTTTATACAAAATGATTGCCTAGAGTTAACAGGCTGAGTCCTGAAGCCCACATTTCATAACACTACTGAGGATCTGTCACCAGGGAGAATTCAGCAGAGGTTGTTTAATGCACTTAATTGAGATTATCTGAGCTTTTGGTTTAAATTACTTTGGGAAAAGTCTAGGTACAAACGGCTTCTTTGAAAGGTAAACATACTTAACCTCTAAGAAAAAAGGTTCAATTTAAGTTCTTTGAAATTCTTCAAACAGGTAGTAGCACCAACCCTTACTAATTAAATGAGTATAAACTGAATAATGTGTAAAGATTAAATCTCTATACATCAGTACAAGTGTTAATATAATTCTATGAACAGTGTGTTTATTATTGTATACTTGTTTGAAAATGCAATCAGGTGCCGTATTAGAAAATCATCCCCTGCCAATTTAGGAATTTCAAAAGTAAAAAGATAGTACATGCTATTTTGGTTATAAAGTATAGTTAATGATAAAGTTTAAAAATTGAATTCCTTATTCTGTTCCACCTAGGAAGGAGGACACATTAAGATCAAGGATCAAGAATGACATATACTTTATGTGTTAGCTGTGGATAAATACTCAAAAGTTGGTTTAACATTTTTGCCCTGTCTTCCTCAGCTCCTTGACCTGTTTATGGTTTGGGATTGGTCTACTTATCTCGCTGATTATGGACAGCCTGCTTCTAAGTACCTTCGGGTGAATCCAAACACAGCTCTTACTCTTTTGGAGAAGTGAGTATATTCTGAAAACATTTTTGCATAACATTTTAGCATTTTGTGATTTAGTGATGATTGAAGAACTAGAGATTTTCAACAAAAGAGAAATGTCTAAATGGAGCTTAAAAGCTCAGTCCATTTTAATGGCCAAAACATAAGCCTCTTTCTTTCTTGGTGCAGTGTTGGTGTAGTTTTTATATGAGATTGCTGTTTATGTTCATGTGAACAAAAATTTTCCTATTGCATCCTCAATAGCAGGCTTAATTGGCCTTAGGAATACGTTTACTGGAGATGAGTGAGAATTGGAACTTTTTTTTTTAATGGTATAACACAGAAAAGAAGGTGTTTTGTAAAATGTGGCTAGCAATTGGCATGTTTGCTGTCGATATCCTACCATGATGGACTTGGATTCTTTGTGCAGATAGAGAACTATGTGATAAAAAAAATAAATAAATAGAAAAAATAAAATAGTAAGAACTGAAGTAACAGGACATTTGCTGGTGCATCTTGTCCAATTAAAAATGACAGAAGTTTAGGGGTTACTTTTCCCTCACTATGTGACAGATTTTCCTTTCGCTTAATCATATTTCATTTTAGGTTATCAGTATGAAAAATATCTATTATTTTCCCACATTTCAAATATCTGTGATGTATTTGATGTGAGATGTTTAAAATAAATGTAGGGGCGCCTGGGTGGCTCAGTCGGTTAAGCGGCCGACTTCAGCTCAGGTCACGATCTCGCGGTCCGTGAGTTCGAGCCCCGCGTAGGGCTCTGGGCTGATGGCTCAGAGCCTGGAGCCTGCTTCCGATTCTGTGTCTCCCTCTCTCTCTGCCCCTCCCCCGTTCATGCTCTGTCTCTGTCTCAAAAATAAATAAAACGTTAAAAAAAATTTTTTTTAAATAAAATAAATGTAAATTTACCATATCATGAAACACTACTGAGGCCAAAAATAAATAAATAAATATTGCTTTAAATTTTCTAATGTTATTTTTCTTTCACCTTGTCTTGTTATGAATGTGATTTGCAGAGTCCATAGAGGGTATGTATTTTAGCATACTTTGTGGAATGATATTAGAAAATAGTATGATATTAGAAAATGTAACATACTTTAGATTTACATACTAATGCAAAAACACTACTTCATATAGAATGTAAAATGAAGCTGCTAATTTTTTGTGTGGTTGCTATCTATGTATTTTTATTAGTACCTATTTTCTTTGAAGAATATTTTTCAAGCATAGGACTGGTGTGAGATAATTCAGAGCATGCCAAGATAATTTACTTATGACAGCATAGCTTTTAATTTCCTTTTACCAAGCCTCTCCATTCACATATATTCCTAGGATGAAGGATACTAGCAAAAAGAACAACATATTTGCTCAGTTCAGGAAGAATGATCGAGACAAACAGAAGTTGATAGAGACAGTCGTGAAACAGCTAAGAAGTTTGGTGAATGGTATGTCCCAGCACACCTAGACTTCGATTGCACTCAGTGACACCAAATCTGTGATTCAACATTGATCTCTAACAGGCACAGGTCATGATACAGTCATTTGGTTGCAGAATTAAAAAATGGAGTAGAAAAAAGACACTAATGAGAGATTAAACAAGAAACAATAAAAATATCATTTCTACGGATTTTTAAATAATTGGATACTATTTTATATGTGGAAAAGGTGACATTAATTTTTTTCACTTTTAGGGAAAAAAGGTAAAACATATAAATCAGGTCAAAAATTGTATATGAAATTGATTGTAAATACATTAGAAAAACCTTATATGCCTCTACATATAAGTATTTTTTTCTATTCAGACTTGAATGATTTTTCTGGGTTTTTTTCATCAGTATCCAGTTTTGGAATGCAATCATGTCTGATATGGGAGTATTTCACTGTCATTTTGTGACTGTTAACTTTTATTTTCATCTCAATATGATTTAAGTAGACTAAATTTTCCAGTTCTGCAGATTCGGCAGGGGGGTGGTATACAAATCTTTAAAGGTCCCTGAAATCAAACTTGATTTCTGTAAGAATATGAATTATTTGTTCTCCTTGGATGGTTTAATTTAATGGTTCTGAATATGAAGAAAAGGTGTTTGTATTTTCTTGAGATGCAGTGTTGCTGTTGAGCAGGGTTAATATTTCTAACTATATTGTTTGTAGCTGACCCCATTCTAGGATTTATTTGGTTTGGTTTGATTCAAGTTAAAAGAGGGCAGGAACGAAGTGGGGTAAGCTACTTGAGGTGCTGCTTGTGCTAGGGTAGATATGTTCCTACACACAGAAGTTACCCCAGGGCTCAGGTTCCTTTCTTCAGTGGCAGATCTCAGTACCTGTCCGCGGTATGGAAACAAGCCAAACCAAATGAACTCTGGAAAATCTGAAATGAACGTACATTTTCTTCTGTGTAAATTACCACCGTGGTCCTAATGATAATATCAGTCTGATCGCAACTTTCTTCTCATTGTATTTATGCTGAATATTTCTTTTCCATCTTCAGGATTTATGCCTGTAAGAAACTTATACTTAACTCTGTAAAATAAGTGTAAAGAATTATATGTACATTTCTTGATTTTGTGATGAAATATTAAAAATGTTGAGCAAGTTGAAAATGCATTGCTATTGCATCTATTCAGAGCTTCCTGATTTAAAATAACTGCTTCCTTCAGAAAGACTGATGTTATTCCCTAGTTATTGGAATGGGGAGTGTCACCAAAACAAAGATACAAGTATTTATTGACCGCCTCAATCCTAAAGTACTGCACATTTAAAAAAAAAAACAAACCTACATGGAGAACATGGTAATTCTTCAGGCACAATAAAATCTGGAAATTAGAAGAGAGCGGTGAACAGCTAGCTCTTTTTGAAGACTGTGGAATGTGGCTGCCCCTCGCGCGCCTTACCCAGCCCTGCAGGGCATTCGGGATGTCTCTCTCTGGCTTTCTTTGAGGCGTCCCCGGATCCGGAGAGACGCCGCCTTAGGACTGCTTGGAGTAGACCACCGTGGGTCCACGGCGGTGATGGTGTGGGGTTCCCTTTCTTCTATAATACATACAACATCCCGCCCCCTTCCCGCCAACCCGCGGGTGGCACTGTAGGGACCCGCACGAACCCTGGGGCATTTGGAGCCCTCGGACGGACCCACACAAAACGGAGAAGCAACCAGGTAGACTGACTGGGGTCGAGCGGGGTGGCCTCCGGAGTGGGAAGGAACGGTGAAATCGGCCCTTGAGACCCGTAGGGCGCCCGGAGATCTCTACCTCTGGTGGGACTAGGGTGTCTCAGTGAAGCTCTGGGCAGCAGTGACACGCACGACCATGTTTTGAAGGGGTCCCGAAGTGGTAGGTCAGAAACCGGGGCGGTGTGGGGATGCCCGGGAATCTCGACCCCGGCTACCCCTTGTAGGTCCTTGCAATGCGAGGCATCTAAGACCCCGGTTTCCCTGGGAATTGAAACAGAGCAAAGGGGATAACCCTTTCAGCTTGCAGTGCCGGAAGGGGAAGGGGCACCTGCAACCCCGAGGGTGGGGATGCCACAGAGCCCGCGTTAGCCGAGAGCGCGGGGTTCGCCCACCCGCGGGGCTGCGGCGTACAGCCGGGCACTTCTGGCGCGAAATCGCAGGCCCCGCCCGAGGATCCGCGCGGGGCGCGGCCCCCAGCCCAGCCCGAGCGCCGCGGCGGCTGCCACTCCTTACTCCTCGTCCCTGGGTGAGCGTGCCGCTGCCCACCGCCTCCAATCACTACTCTGCTCGGAGGGCTTTAAATATGCATGGGCACGTCACGTTGTATGAGTCGGGACCGGTCCGTAGGGAGGGAGCCAATATCTATATAAATGTGACCAGGGTGGGCCGGGAAGAGAGGGAGGTGGGGCGGGGGTCTACAGCCCCGGTGACCGCAGCCCAAGTTGGCAACACCGGTGAGTTGCTCCTCTCTCGGCTCTCCCTCGCTGCTTCTATCAAAGGAGCGCTGACCCGGGGAGGAGGTGGGAGGTGCCGCGGGTGCCGGGCGTCCCCGGTCCCCAGGCAGCCGGCACCCCAGCGAGGACCTGGCATTTGGGCCCAGAAGGCGTCGGACTAGAGGAAGGCACGTTCCCTAAGGGCGTGTGGTCACTGCCGCCTTCTACTACGGGTCTGCTTCTGGAGCGAAGTCCCTGTCCGAGGTTATACATCTCGGTTTTGGTCCCCAAGCCCCAGGCCCTTTCCGGACCGAACAGGTGAGCACTGCGTGCTACCAGCGCCCCAGCTCTCGCGCCCCCAGTGCTCCGAGCCGCCTGGCCGTCCCCCGCAGGCTCGCCATGTTCCCCTGGGGGCTGAGCTGCCTGTCAGTGCTGGGGGCAGCGGGCACCGCTCTCCTGTGCGCCGGCCTGCTGCTCAGCCTGGCCCAGCACCTCTGGACGCTCCGCTGGACGCTGAGCCGGGACCGGGCCTCCGCCCTGCCCCTGCCCAAGGGTTCCATGGGCTGGCCCTTCTTCGGCGAAACGCTGCACTGGTTAGTTCAGGTGAGTGGCTCACACCCCATCGTGCTCTCACCCCGACATGACCCCTTCCTCCCTGACTCCCACGGGACCCTCCTCGCTCTCAGTGTGCTCCCAGGGTTCGTAGCCGGTCTCGTCCTATCGCCCAGGGCCCCAGAGAGCATACACAGCCCTCGCCTTTGTCCAGCTGCTCCCTCGAAGGGACCGTATGTCACCGGGGTTCTCCCCAGCGCTACTTAAACACGACACGACACGACGCCAGGGTGAACAGAGGGGTTCTAAGAAGCATTCGCTCTATACCCTGCAAGCACATAATCAGGAAGCCCGGGCGCTCTCAGCCATTGAGCCCTCGGGCTCTCATCCCCATTCTGAGCCTCAGTCTCTTCCTCGCCCCAACGGGAACAGGAGAATCTACATTTCAATAGGGTAGTCGGGAGGCCCATTTGAGACTCGGTTTTGTAGAGACTCCACGCGCCGGCCTGGAGCAGGGAGTTGTTACCAAGGGGCGGTTGGGAGGCCTGGGCCAGACCCCCAGCCGAGACCCAGCAGCTCCAGCCTCGCTCCGCCTCGCTTGCAGGGCTCTCGCTTCCACAGCTCCCGCCGGGAGCGCTACGGGACAGTGTTCAAGACGCACCTGCTAGGCAGGCCGGTGATCCGCGTGAGCGGCGCCGAGAACGTGCGCACAATCCTGCTGGGCGAGCACCGCCTGGTGTGCAGCCAGTGGCCGCAGAGCGCGCACATCCTACTGGGCTCGCACACCCTGATCGGCTCAGTCGGTGAGCCTCATCGGCAGCGGCGCAAGGTGAGCCAAAACCTGCGATTCCTGGGCACCTATTGTGGGTCAGGCCGGGGCTAGGTTTTAGGGGCACACTTGGAAGCTGGCAGAGCCCCCTGGCTAACCAGTGGTGGCTTTGGTCCAGTCCCTTACCTTTTGCCGCTTTGGGTTATAAGGCTAGGACTGGGACTTAAGGGGCATTTCATCTCCAATCTTCTATGTGTGGATGATACCAGAATGGGTGGGGAAAAGGGACCAGAAAGCCCCCCTTGGAGAGGGACCAGGGACGACTTCCCGGAGGAAGTGGCAGCTGGAACCTGGATGGATGGGAGGGACTGTAAACATCAGAGATTTAGAGTCTGGGAATGGCGATAGCAAAAGCCAACACATTTAGGTCTGGGCCGCTTAGGAGAAGAGAAGGGGACCGACATTGGCATTCTGGTGCCTCTGGAATCGCGGAGCAGAGGAAGCCGGACCATGGCCAGTGCTGACGCCGCGGGCTTCCCACAGGTCCTGGCTCGAGCGTTTAGCCGTGCGGCGCTGCAGCGGTTCGTGCCCCGCCTGCAGGGGGTGCTACGGCGCGAGGTGCGCTCCTGGTGCGCGGCCCGCCGGCCGGTTGCTGTCTACCAGGCCTCCAAGGCTCTTACCTTTCGCATGGCTGCGCGCATCTTACTGGGGCTACGGCTGGACGACGCGCAGTGCGCGGAGCTGGCCCGGACCTTTGAGCAGTTTGTAGAGAACCTCTTCTCGCTGCCCCTGGACGTACCCTTCAGCGGCCTGCGCAAGGTACTGCCGCTCTGGCCTCAGACCTTCCTCGTGGGGCTTCCCAGCGTGGGTGTGTCTTCCAGGCGAAGACCAGTCTCTCTGCGCACCCCACGCGTCGCCTCTCCCGGGGAACCGAGGCTTCGCCCAGGGTGGGGAGGTGGCATGGTGTGGCGGTGGGCGTCGGGGCTGGCCTCTGTCCTCACTGGCTGTGCGATCCCAGCCTCTCCGGGCCGCGCCTGCCGGGCCCGCGCGCTCGACCCAGCAGTCGCTGGCTTCCTGACTTTGGGTCTCCGTGGTGGGCACCCAGCCCGTCATCCCAGCACGGCTCCAGAGCGGTGCCCCCTGGCCCGGCCTCCAGCGCCTTTGTGGAAGCCCGGATGGCTGCGGAACCGATGGGAGCACTAGCCCCGCAGACACTCCCCCGGCCTAGCCCGGGTCGGAGAGGTGTGCGTGCCGGCTTCCCGTCCGCGGCCCCGGCCCCGGCCCCACTAATTTCTGGATCAGAGAACCGCTGCTTCTTCAGACCTCAGAGCTGTGGGCCAGGCCCAGAGAGCAACCAGGAGGGCCGAATTTGCCTTTTCCTTGTCTGTAAGCTGGGGCTTCTCACAGTCCTGATGCCTTGGTTTTTGTTTCCCCGAATAAAAAGAATGGTTATGTATAAAGGGGCATGCTGTAGGCTGATGGCTTTGAATGCTTTTTCTGATTTAAAGTGTTATTATTCTTATTTTACTGATGAAGAAACTGAAGCTCAGAGAGGTTAAGTGACTTACCCAAGATCACACAGCCGGCCAGCAGAGGCAGGATTTGAACCCCATCTCCTATGATCTGAAAACCCAAGTGCTCAGATGCTTTTGCTGTGCTTGCTCCCTGAACTGCCTACCTCTTGCCTACCTGCTTACAGAGGCTAATGCTTAGACCCACCTCCAGTAGTGTTCTCTAAGCCAGAGCTCTTTTGGATCCATTAAAGTGTGCCTTCCTGTCTACACTGGTGCCCACTGCCCCTGCCTAGTCTAGTGAAGGCAAAGGGCAATGGACTGATTTCACCCCACCAGGGACAGTATAGAATGTGATCACCAAGAGAGAATTATGTGTAGAGATGGTGGATAAATTCCTGAGCATTTATTGAGCTCCTGCTATGTGCCAGGCATGAAGCTAAGCTGAGAAACTTGACACCTGGATCTCAGTGGACCAGAGCAGCCCAAGGAAGAAGATTTGGGGGTTAGGTGTGAGTCCTGGCCCCCTCAGACTTCCTGTCCCACCTCCCCTCTCTCCCCACATATCAGGGCATCCGGGCACGAGACCAGTTACATCGGTACCTGGAGGAGGCCATCGCAGAGAAGCTTCACGAAGACAAGGCTGCCGAGCTGAGTGACGCCCTCGACATGATTATCCACAGCACTAGGGAGCTGGGCCATGAGCTCTCAGTGCAGGAGCTGAAGGTAGGTGGTGGGAAGGTTTTACTTCTCCCCCTTTTGCATTCCTAGCAGGTCTCCATACACATGCTACATCCTTTCCTCCTGGCCCCTAACAGAGTCCTGTTTGGCTCCACTTTAAGCCCTGGGAACTCCTTAGGGGGAGGGGAAAGGGGAGACATGGGTTCCAGCCATGGCTTAGCCATACCCACCAGCTCTGTGGCCTTGGGCCAGTCACCATCCCTCTCTGTAGGAGTGTGGAAAGGCATGAATTCTTGGCCCTTACTTACAGGTTCTGGCCACAAACAGACCTGCTCACCCACCCCCTTCTCTGTCACTCCATGCCTTTGCCTCTGCAGTCCCCAGTCTATGAAACCCCCTCCACTCCTTTTCTCTACAAACCCTAAGGGCTCAGGGTCGAACTCCATATCTTCCTTGAAGCTCCCTCTTCTTCTGGAAATCGACATTCTCCTTCCCTGAGCCACCTTGTCACCTGGCACTGCTAACCTCTTTGGCCACTGCGTGGTCTCTCCAAGTTTAGAGCCCCTCCCCATGTATGCATAGAGCACAGGCAATGGAAGTAAGGAGAGAAGCTTTGGAATGGCCCCCAGGACCTGCTGGAGAACACAAAAAGGAGTGGAGAGGTTGGGGAGGCAGGGGAAAGTTAGAAATGGGAACACCTCAACCCTTCCAAAAGCAACTACCAGTCTTTCTGAGTTAATTTCCCACTTTCCAAGACCCATGCAGGGTAAAGCTCAGCCTTAGTTTCTTCTTTGAGAATGGAGCTAATAATCTGTCTCCTGACTCCTGGGGTTATGAGAGCTGCAAGAATCCAGGGGGTTAGAAGTAAATGAGTCCTGGGAGAGCCCCTGGATAGGAATAGTTCCTAGCTCTGAAGAGGAGTGTTTGACAGGGTGTGACAACACCCTCCAGGTTCTCAGGAAGAAACCCACTGATCAGGAATCTTCAGTTCTGGTCTGGGCATCAGGGGCAGGCCAAGCAGATTAGGCCTGGCCAGGAAGGACACTGGGACTCCCCATGTTGTCCAGGGCGGGCAGTTAGCCTTGGACCAGGTCATTCATTCCACAGATATTATGATATATCTATTTGGTGTCAGGCTCTACACTGGGACTGAGGATATAGCGGTGAGCAAAACACAGCCCCTGGCCTTGAGGTGCGGGAAGGGAGGGGTACACATTCATCCCATGATCAAATAAATAAATGTATAAACACAAACTGTGGGTGCCACTAGGAACGAAGACACCAGGAGCTGGGAGGGCAGAGGGAGGCAGTAAGTGCTGGGGCTTGGAGGATGAAGCCCTCCTCTGTGCTTACTAGTCAGTGCAGACCAAGAAGAGGTTTAATCACTCACTGGACCACTCCACCCAGCTGGAGGAGGAAGCCCTGATGACTCCTTTGCTTGGAGGCTGGCGCCGCTGCTACAGGTGCCTTCCTCTGTCCTCCTCCCATCCCAATTCACTGTCAGGACGCCCAACAGGAATTCAGGCAGCACCACCAGGTGGTTTAGAGCACTGGACTCCTGAGCCCGACCGCTGGGACTACCTTGAACGCCTCTTGGAGCCTCAGTTTCCACTTCTGTAAAACGAGGGCAGTAATTGTGCCTTATAGGGTTGGGATGAGAATCAAAGGAGTAACGCTTAAAGCACTAAGAATAGCACACAGAATAAGTTCCTCGCGTCTCTGGGAGCCCTTCCAAAGTAAGTGGATAGATCCTGGTTTGGGCCGTTGCTATATGTGGCTTTCTCAAGGGGCAGACTTGGGATTCGATCGACTCCGGGCCTGCTTACGGAGCCGCCACTCTGGCTTTTGCTCAACGGTAAATTTGGGCCCTTTGCTCCCCAGCCATAGGGCCGGGAGGCCTTGCGGCTAGGGCCCGCTGCGGGAGACTCAGCGCCGCCCGGGCTGTCTTGCAGGAGACGGCTGTGGAGCTCCTCTTCGCCGCCTTCCTCACCACGGCCAGTGCCAGCACGTCCCTCGTCCTGCTGCTACTGCAGCACCCGGCGGCCGTCGCCAAGATCCGGCAGGAGCTGGCGGCGCAGGGGCTGGGGCGCGCTTGCGGCTGCGCGCCGGGGGCCGCGGGGGGCGGCACGGGGCCCCGGCCCGACTGCGGCTGCGAGCCTGACCTCAGCCTGGCGGCGCTGGGCCGTCTGCGCTACATCGACTGCGTGGTCAAGGAGGTGCTGCGCCTCCTGCCGCCGGTGTCCGGGGGCTACCGCACTGCGCTGCACACCTTCGAGCTCGACGTAAGTGCGCGCGCCGCCCCGCACCCCGCCGCCTCCTGCCGCGGGGTCGACCGGGCGGGGTCGACCGGGCGGGGTCGGGGGGATTAGGACCGCGAGGTCACCTCTTCCCGCCCCCCCCCCCCCCCCGGGGCCTCCGATTTCCGCCTACGAAGGGCGCCGAGCCCTGTCCCGTTTACCGGAAAGCACGGTTGAGGGGGCGCGAAGCCTAGCGCCTGGTGAGCGGATAAGACTAGGAACCCCGCCTACTTGAGCTTTCAGCGGCGGTGAGGGTCGGTCAACTCAATCAGAACCGAGTTTTAGAATAAGACATACTTTTCTCCCGTTAGCAGCACTCCCGTTAGCCAGTGAGTGTGGGTGGGAAACAAGGAGAGCCCCCAACTGTGTCCCGTACCCCACCCTCTGCTGCCTCACAAGCAAGGAACCGGCCATTGTTAGCCGGATCTGGCTCCGTTTGTATTAAGCCCTTGGGCAATTCCCTCTTCGCTCTGGGCCTCAGTTTGCTCTCTGGAAGGAAGTGGTCTTGGTCCCTTCCAGCTCTGACACGTCAGTCAGGTGGTGTCAGGGCTGGGCGGCACAGTGGCAGCATCAGAGTGGAGCCCTAAACTTGCGAAACTGAGGATGTTTGCCTGAATGGCTGTCACTGCGGTCCCCCTCGACCCCCAGCTCAGTCGCTGGGCGGCTCCAAGCAGAGATGGGGCACTCCCTTCCCTGACCCTCGCTTTAAACAGCCAAGGAACATCTGTGGCCCATTCCACACCAGGGGTGGAGTGAACCATAGCCACGGGGATTCTGCCCTGGAGGAAATCATCAGGAGAGAAAGGAGGCCAGGGCCTATACTTCATCCCAAATGGATGTGAGGAAGATAGAGATCTGTAGTAAGGAATGACACCAAAATGTTTTGGGGGCTGACATTTGAAATGGAACAGCACACCAGCAGAGAGGGGGACCATTCAGACAAAGGTGGGTGGAATCATGAGGTGTTTAGAAGTGTTTTGGATGCTGCATCTTGGAATTCAGACTTTATTCTACAGTCTCTAAGGGAAACAGAGGAAGAGGAGCACAGGTCCACCAGGGGGAGCAGAGGGAGAGCCATTGTCCAGTTTACAGATGGGAAAACTGAGGCCTAGAGAGGAGAGAGAGAGAGAGAGAGAGAAACAATGTTTTTGGTGATTCTAAGATCTGTCACCTGTTGAGACCCACTGAATAGACATCCTGAAGCTATTCAGGCTAGGGAAGCAGGAGAGTTAGGGGGTTGGAAGACACATCAAAAAGTAGAATAGTTGAAAAAGCTGAAGGTGGATAGAGGAAACATGAAGGCTGCCTTACAACCTTTTAAGGATGCCTGGGTTTGAGTCCCATGTTCACTTCCTTGAAGTGTGGCTACCAGACCTGAATATGATTGTACAGCAAGTGGAATGGGGGTGGGAGGGTGTTCGGGTAGAGAGTCAGTTTTCAGTTCAATGCAAAGAAGAGCCTTATAATTGAGGAGATCATAGAGGAATGAGGGTCCCTGTCATTTGTGTTGTTCCCGCCCATGCAGAGAGTGGGTTCAGAACTAGAACTTAGGTCTCTTGATCTAATGTCAGAAGAAAAAAGAAAGACAAACAAAACAAAACAAAACAAAACAAAACAAAACACTGAAGCATACATAACAACAGATTACATTTACTGACCATCAATATATATGCCAGACTTATTCTATTCTCACAACAACAAAACGGGCATTTTTGTTCCTGTTTTACCAGTTAAGAAACTGAGGCTCAGAGAGATTGAGTATCCATCCTAAGGTCACACAGCTCAGCAGAAAAGGAGCTGAAATTGGAACGCAGAGCGTTCTCCTAGCTTCCGGGTTAGATGAACGTTCCTGCCGATTTTTGGAAGCCTGTTGTTTGCACCCGGGGTGGAGGGTCGGGTCGGGCCTGGGTCCCAGGTGCCTCGTGGTCAGGTGGGTCTCCTCATTCCTCGCAGGGCTACCAGATTCCCAAGGGCTGGAGCGTGATGTATAGCATCCGGGACACGCACGAGACGGCCGCAGTGTACGGCAGTCCGCCTGAGGGCTTCGACCCCGAGCGCTTCGGCGCGGCGGGCGAGGAGTCGCGGGGCGCCTGCGGCCGCTTCCATTACATCCCCTTCGGCGGCGGAGCGCGCAGCTGTCTCGGCCAGGAGCTGGCACAGGCCGTGCTCCAGCTGCTGGCCGTGGAGCTGGTGCGCACGGCGCGCTGGGAACTGGCCACGCCTGCCTTCCCCGCCATGCAGACCGTGCCCATCGTGCACCCGGTGGACGGGCTGCGGCTCTTTTTCCACCCGCTCGCGCCTTCGGCGGCGCGAGATGGGCTACGCCTCTGACCCTCTGCGCTTCGGAACAAGGCTTGGCCAGCGGCAGCGGCGCGCTCTCAGCGCCGCCCATCTGCGGCTTCTTAGGTTTCTTAGTGCCGGGCAGGGCGCTCGCTCACTCGCTCAACAAACGGTCACCGAATGCAGCTCTGTGCCAGACTTTGAGGGCGGAGGAACGCGAGCCCCCGCCACTGCGCCCGCGGAGCCCGGGAGAAGCGCCCAGGCCGGTGGGAAGGTGCTTCCTGGGCTCTGAGCCCTGAGGAAGGAAAGGTCCTGAGCCCAGCCTCTTAAACCTTTACTAGGTTTGCTAACAGGGGTGGAGGGAACAGATCTTCACTAGGAGCTGCGGGTCCTCGCCTCCCTGTGCCAAGCCCAGGAGGTTGCATGGATCTTGGGGCCGCGGGGACGATTGCCAGGGGAGGGTTGGACCGTGCCAGAGGCCCAGCGAACGCAGCTGGGACCTGCAACCCTTGGGAAGAAGCGCATCTCCGGTCTGGCTTTGGGCTACAGTTAAGACATACCGAGAAGGCGCCCAACAGAAGGCCCTCAGGGAGCGGGCCTCGGCTTGGGACCTGCGGCCACTCTGCTGGTCTCAGTCTCAGCAGAAACATGACTGTGGGCTCTCCTAGGGCTCTGAACAGCTCAATATCATTGGATTCTGCTGGTGACTTAAAAGAAAAATTCCTACTTCGAGAACGTGTTTAATCTTTCCACATATACAAGGGAGAACAGGCACATGGAGATATCTCTAAGGCTGGATTATTTTCATGGGAGGTTGAGACATAATAGAGGTTTGGGATATTTCTAGCGATAACAGAAAGGCCAAGAAGGAAGTTTCCCGGCAGCAGTTGAGCGAGGAGGCTAAGGCTTAGCTGGGCAGCTGCTTCCTGGTGGGAAGGTGGAAAGACCCACCCCAGAGTATGACCAGAGCTCTCCTCCTGAGCACATCCCAAGAGCTGGGCTGAGAATTCTCTCTGTAATAGCTGGCTGCAGGGACCTTCCGGTTCACTACCTCAACCCCCTCCATGGCATAGGACAAACAGAAGACTTCCCTGAGGAACTAGCAATGCGCTCCCGGGCTATTTGGCCAGTGGACTGGCCACCCCATCTGGACTCCTCTACCCCATCACTTACTCCTTGCTCGGGCCTCTGGGCCTGTGGCTACCATGTAGGGCTCAGCCCTTTGTCCTTTCATAGTGATCCCTATGGCTTAAGGACTCTGACACAGAGGTTTCCACTGGTGTTTAAATCAAAGCCAAGAGCCTCCAGTGGCACCATTCCCAACAGCCCACTGCAACCTGCCACCCATCTTCAGACAGGCCAGGGCAGCTGGACATGATGGGTGAGCCAGGGAAGTTGCCGCCCAGGCCCCAAGCTGACCCCTTAGTGAACCAGAAGGAAGCTAGTGCCCTCCTGACCTTATGCTTAAGGTGGATCCCCGGGCCAGAAGGAAAGGGGGAAGCAGCAGGCGCAGGCAGGGCCAGTAGCTCAAGAGCGCAGCGGGCCCTTCCGAGAGAGCTCGGCTGACACTGCCATAACCCCCATGCAGGGCAATTCATCACCCACTGCTGATCACAGGCCCGGCGCCAGGCCATGGGCTCTGGGAGGCAGTGGAGCCAGCAAAAATGGCAGAACCGGGGCCTGTCCTCAGGGTGCTCCCTGAGGCTGCAGACAACATCCGGGCTGAGAAGCTCCACCAGGGGGAGGGGGCAGGAGGATCGAGGCTTGGGGTGGATTTCGACTGGGGGGAAGAGAGGAGAAACATAGGAAGGAGGTTCTCCAAAGCCTCCATGGTGTATGTGGTAAGAGACCTGGTTTACCTGCTCTGGGATCGGTACTAACTATAAGCTCCAGTAGGGGCAGCTTCAATTTCCCAGCGATACATCATTTTCAGTAATTTCAGGGAATATCTGAGCTCCTGTTTCAGTAGTTCCAGATTCTCTGAGGAAGGAGCATACTGGTTCTTGCCCTCACGGGCTGCATATGCTTACGAAGGAGGTAGATAATAAATAAACTAGCAAGCGAAAGAGCGAGAGTATGTCAGACGGTGGTAAGTGCTGTAAGGAAAATAAAAGCTGGCTGTAATACCTGGTACCTGGGGGCTAGACTCTGCAGGGTGGGAAGGTGGAAGACTTCCGTGAGGAGGTGGCATGTGACTTCGGAAGGAACCAGCCAGCGGTGATCTGGGAAAGGTGCTCCCCAAGCAGAGGAAACAGCGAGTGTAACACCCTGAGACAAGAATGGGTGCCCAAGATGTGGAAAGGGATTGGAGGGTAAAAGGTGAGGAAGGGTGCTGGGAACTGACCTGACTCTGGTCTCCCTCTGGGTCCTCACTCCCCTCCTCCAGCAAAAAAAAAAAACAAAAACAAAAACAAAAACAAAAAAAAAAACCCCAAAACAAAAACAACACACCTTCCACCCCCAACCCTTAGCAACCGGGAGGCTATTTTGTAAACATCTTGGAAATATTTTGTTTTCCCCCGGAACCAATGCTCATCCCGCCCACCACCACTGAAGAAAGCTTGGCAAGTTTTCTAATCAAAGTTCTTATCGGGTTGATAATTTATTGACCTCTTCCCCCATTCAAGATGTTCTTTAATGATCTTCACTTTCACATTTAATCCTTTCCTGCCTGACAACCCCGCTGGACGCCCCCGCGTGTCTCGATGGGCAGATTTATTAGAACTCTCCCCCTCCCCCGGCAATTTCCAGCACGCAGGCCCCACTCATCTTGTGACCCGGCGCGCGCTGAACTTGGCGAGGTGGCCCTGCAGAGTTCACTCGGATGTCACGGTCCGGGCTGCAGGGGTCACAGGCAGGTCAGGCCAGAGGATTGGGAATGGGCCCCAGGTCACGCCCCCGCTCGCCAGTTTTGCTCACCGGCTCGAGCGCTGTCTAGAAAGGGGCGGGCCCAGGATTTCTGCGAATCACTTCTGGTGCGTCTCGCGCGGTTCCTGCCGGTGCCCAGAAGTTGGCTGGCACCGTTTGCAGTCGCCAAACGGTTAGATGAAATGACGGTGGGAAAGACCCTTCTCTAGAGCCTCTGAAACACCGAGTAGGGTTACGCGGGAAACGCAGACTGCCAAGCAAGCTCTGTGGCGACTCCGGCGTGGAGCGTTGCGGGACCATGCAGTCCCTAGGACTCCACATTTTCCAATCCCGCCAGCTTTGGGGACCACCGCGGGAGGGTCACGTATTTAACAGCCCTTAGGATCAAAGAGTTTTCCATTTACAAAGGACGCCTTCCGAGGCATGCGGCGTGCTCCTGCAAGAGCCGGCGTTTAGTTTTAAACAAACGTATTCTGTTTCGCTTTCCGCGCGGCTGGTGAGTCCGGCGCTCAAACTGAGGATGTGATGCGTGTGGCCCCACCAGGTGAGAAGTGGGGAGCGCACGTGCACTCCGCAGTGTCCGAGCTCCGGGCATCAGGCATCGGCTGCAGGAGCCGCTGATTGCAGCTGGGCAAGGGCCAGACTTGCTTCCGAGGATGGATTCTCTCAACACTCCCATTAACGGCCGGCAGAGGCCTGGGTTCAGGGCCAAGCACCCCTCTCACCCGGGTGGCTTCGGTGGGCGGGGGCCGTGAGAGGGGAGGAAGGCTCCAGGTCATCCTGGTGACGTAATCTAGTGCGCGGAACTGGGGAAAGTATTTGCAACCAGAAGCCCATCTTGAAAACACAACTATCCCGGGGTGTTGTGTAGACGGATTGGGAATTACCGCCTCCATATTAAGGAGAAGGAGACAGGAGCAAGGATTTGTGGTGACTCACTCCAGGTCGTGCAAGTAGAGATGGAGCCGAGCGCCGGAGCACAGACTCCTGGGCTTTCCTTTCTCCATCTCTGTCACCTCATCTTCCCAGGCCTAAGGATCCCCTTCCTCTCTGCCTAGCTGGGGCTATGAGTCCCAGGGCCCTCGGAATCCGGTCGGCTGCTGCCGGTTCTCAGAGCGCTGAGCCGTGGATGAATTGCCCCTGTGGTCTCCCGCTGGGGCGTCAGAGTTGGGGCTCTGACTTGCGCAAGGTTACACCCGGAGTCCTGAGGGATCTGGAGGCTCTCTTGTACCCTTAAGTTGGACCTTTCAAGACTTCATGAGTGCTGACCTCCTTGAGGGGTTTGGGGAGCTGGGATCTATGATCCTCCCATCATGTCTGACCCCCGCCCTGCACACACACACCACTCCTGCTCTCGCTTAGGTTCCGGCCCTGGGCTCTTCTGCGGGATCTTCGGGAGATTCGGGAGGTCTGCGTTTTGCTCTGCGTTCTGGAACTCAGTTTCCCCAGCGTGGGACGTGGCAAGCTAGTCGGCCCTGAACGCACTTCCCTTTGCTTCCGCCAGCAGGTGGAAGGGAGCCCACACGGCGCCTGAAAATGAAAAGCCATTGAAGGCAGCTCTGGGACCGCCCGTCGGACCCGGCGCGAGGGATTCCAAAAAGATCACCAGAAAGCCCAGGGCTTGGAGTTCCCGCTCCCCGGAGCCCAAGTCGGCCTCTGCCGCCGTCTCGGTCAGCCCCGCACACCTTGTAAGGGGGAGGCAGGCTTCTCTCTAGCCTCGCACCCCAGGAGGCGCGTTCGGAGGGAAGCAGCCACCGTGCCGCCTCTGCCTCGGCGTGGAACAAACGGTTAAAGATTTTGGGCAGCGCCTCGCGGGGGGAGGAGCCAGGGGCCCAATCCGCAATTAAAGATGAACTTTGGGTGAACTAATTGTCTGACCAAGGTAACGTGGGCAGCAACCTGGGCCGCCTATAAAGCGGGCGCGCGGCGGGGTTCGGAGCGCTGGCGACGGCGGCAGGTGGCGCGGGAGGCCGCGGCGCGCCATGGGGCTCCCGGCGCTGCTGGCCAGTGCGCTCTGCACCTTCGTGCTACCGCTGCTGCTCTTCCTGGCCGCGATCAAGCTCTGGGACCTGTACTGCGTGAGCAGCCGCGACCGCAGCTGCGCGCTCCCTTTGCCCCCCGGAACTATGGGCTTCCCCTTCTTTGGGGAAACACTGCAGATGGTGCTACAGGTAAGGGAGCTTGGGCGGGACAGGACGATTCTCAGGAGCCCGACTGGGCTCAGGGCTTCCAGAAGCCAGGGTAGGCGTCCCTTTGAGGGAGGTGACTATGGCTAGGATCCGGGCTAGCCGGAGGCGCGGCGCTCCCCGGCGCCCCCTCACGCCTGTCTCTCTCCTCCGCCCTCCTCTCCCAGCGAAGGAAGTTCCTGCAGATGAAGCGCAGGAAATACGGCTTCATCTACAAGACGCATCTGTTCGGGCGGCCCACAGTGCGGGTGATGGGCGCCGACAACGTGCGGCGCATCTTGCTCGGGGAGCACCGGTTGGTGTCGGTTCACTGGCCCGCGTCGGTGCGCACCATCCTGGGCTCCGGCTGCCTCTCCAACCTGCACGACTCCTCGCACAAGCAGCGCAAGAAGGTGAGGGCGGCGGTGCCCGGACAGGGAGGGGGACCCTGTCCCCTGGAGGGGTTCTAGCAGATAAATGCCGGGCGAGCGCTAGCTGCACGAGATGTCGGTTGGGACCCGTTCAAGCCCAGTTTAGCTCTATCAGCCGAGAAGTGCCTTGGATCTGGCAGGGGTGAGGGGGGCTGGAAGGGGATCCCGGAAGGCGAGGGGGGCGGTTTTAACACTTTGCCTCTTTTGGAGCCCAGGTGATTATGCGGGCCTTCAGCCGCGAGGCGCTCCAGTACTACGTGCCGGTGATCGCGGAAGAAGTGGGCACTTGCCTGGAGCAGTGGCTGAGCTGCGGCGAACGCGGCCTCCTGGTCTACCCCCAGGTGAAGCGCCTCATGTTCCGCATCGCCATGCGCATCCTGCTGGGCTGTGAGCCCCGACTGGCGAACGGCGGGGACGCGGAGCAGCAGCTGGTGGAGGCCTTCGAGGAAATGACCCGCAATCTCTTCTCGTTGCCCATCGACGTGCCCTTCAGTGGGCTGTACCGGGTAAGGGAGCTTGCAGCGTGAGGAGCTAGGGGCGCGGGGACGCGGGGACGCGGGGACGCGGGGGCTCGGCGTCAGCTCACTGCGGTGCGCTCTCTGCCCTCAGGGCATGAAGGCGCGCAACCTCATCCACGCGCGCATAGAGGAGAACATTCGCGCCAAGATCTGCGGGCTGCGGGCGGCGGAGGCGGAGGCGGAGGCGGGCGGTGGCTGCAAAGATGCGCTGCAGCTGTTGATTGAGCACTCGTGGGAGAGGGGAGAGAGGCTGGACATGCAGGTGAGTGGCAATTCCAGGAAGAGGCACTGCGGAATTTGGTCCTCTGGCTTTCCAAGGGCGGTACCTGGGGTCCCCAAAGGTGACGCCCAGACTCCACAGTCAGCAGACCGCCCAGACCCCAGGGATGGGACCCGGAACGTTGAGACACCGGGTCCGGAGAGCTGTGGGAGAGGATGCAGCGGAACAGGGAGCGTCCCCTAGCCCTACCAGGCTTTCCGGGGAACGTTGGAATTTGCAAAATACAAATAAAGAATGTTGGGCGATTTTAATACAACCAAGGCTTTCATTCAAGAATTCCCAGCGTAGTGGGATTTTACTGGCCTCCCTGTTCTAGCTGAACGAAAGGGACTATGCATTATGTTTAAAAGTGTAGCCTTCCTTGACTTTCTATCAGCAAACTTTTAGCTCGGCTCATCTTTCCAGAACCTTCAGTTGGGTTCTGAGTAATTGCTGTGTAAAATTGCATGCAAACTTGTAAAAAACGTTTGAATTATTCCATCCTTAGGCACTAAAGCAATCTTCAACCGAACTCCTCTTTGGAGGACACGAAACCACAGCTAGTGCAGCCACGTCTCTGATTACTTACTTGGGGCTCTACCCCCATGTTCTCCAGAAGGTTCGAGAGGAGCTCAAGAGTAAGGTAGGGGGACACTGGCCTTGAAATTAGCTTGAGAAATTCTGCTGTCCCCTAGCCATCTTGCCAATATGTAAGTGTGCTGACTTCTCTGAGTATTTTGAAAGCGCAGGGCCAAGGGGTGGGTGGGCCGGTGACGAAAGAGAATTAGCTTTGTGAATAAAAAGGAAGGAATTGTGAGCTGTGATCCCACTCAGGCAGGGTTTGATCCTTGTATTCCTGTGCGTTCTCCACTTTTTGCAGTGCATTGGAGATTTTCAGTTGGATTCCACTTTCTTGAATTTGTATTTCAAGGGCATGAATGGGGACTCCTAGGTGGTGGTGACAGTGGTGGTGGTGATGGGGGCGGGGGAGAAACTTGGTGGTTCTAAGTGGGGAGCAGCCTTCTCTTGGAGTTGTAAATAGATAGTGGATTTGGGCCAAGGGGTGGAGGCAAATGGTCATTAGCTGCTCACAGTTTCCCCCTCAGGGGGAAAACTCCCAACATGGGGCCCTTTGGGTCTAGCCGCCACTTAAGCCCTGTTTACGTCTGCTGGGCTGATTTTACTGGAGCACAAAATAACCGCTCACCTCTGTATGACTGTTTTGATAGGGTTTACTTTGCAAAAGCAATCAAGACAACAAGTTGGACATGGAAATTTTGGGACAGCTTAAATACATTGGGTGTGTTATTAAAGAGACCCTTCGACTGAATCCCCCAGTTCCAGGAGGGTTTCGGGTCGCTCTTAAGACTTTTGAATTAAATGTAAGTTAATTTGTTGTGGTTTTGAATCTCCCCTTGCTTCCCTGTGCATTGGTTTCAATTTCTTATGCTTTTGATGTCATCATCCTGCCCCCTGTGCGCACGTGTTTCCACCATCAAAATGTCTGTCTGCCCTGTCTCTCTCCACACATCCCTTTTTTTCAACTCATAATTGGTCCGGTTATCAGTGATAACTTTTTGTTGTTGAAAGTTAGATTCCAGTTTGTCAGCCCTTGGGACTTCATAATCTTTTGCAGGGATACCAGATTCCCAAGGGCTGGAATGTTATCTACAGTATCTGTGATACTCACGATGTGGCAGATATCTTCACCAACAAGGAGGAATTTAATCCTGACCGATTTATGCTGCCTCACCCAGAGGATGCGTCCAGGTTCAGCTTCATTCCATTTGGAGGCGGCCTGAGGAGCTGCGTAGGGAAAGAGTTTGCAAAAATTCTTCTCAAAATATTTACGGTGGAGCTGGCCAGGCATTGTGACTGGCGGCTTCTAAATGGACCTCCTACAATGAAAACTAGTCCCACCGTGTACCCTGTGGATGATCTCCCTGCAAGGTTCACCCGTTTCCAGGGGGAAACCTGATGGGTGTGAATGCCCAGCCTTCAGACTTATTTGAAGTGCACATGAGGTTTTACATAGTGTCATGTTGATTTTATTATATTTAATTTCTAAATGTATATTATAATATTTATGTGTCTCTACTACAGTACCACAGTCTTTAAATATTAAAATAATGAATTTGGATAGTTTCCAAATAAAGTAAAATCTGAAGGTGCTTGTCTTGCATTTAAGATTCCTGTGGGGGGAAAGCTCACTGGTTTTATATTTGTATATTTAGCCAGATTTCTAAGCATCTACCTGCATGGCTTTATTTGTTATCTGCGCATATCTATTTTCTGTGAGGAAGAAACTTTAGCTGCTTTTTCTCTTCTTTGTTATCAGAAAAATACAAATGTGAGTGTGAGTTAGTCCAACATTTGTAAATGTTTCTGTGGTTTAGATTCCCTGTTTGGAAAATCTATCAAAGTTAATTTTAGATTTTTTTTTTTTTTTTTTTTTTGCTTGCTTTGCTTTGGGGAAAGATGAATTTGAAAAGGTAATGCTTGAGAACATCCTACTCTAACCTAAAACCTTCAGCCATAAACTTAGTACGTTTAATAAACATAATGAATCTATGTTGTTGCAGAGTGCCAGCACTGTTTTTCTGAAGGTTTCAGGTAAGAGGAAGCCGGTCACTCTAATTATGGACAGTTAGTGACCCAAAATGAGACCAGAAGTTGCATCTGAAAACAGTATTGGAAGAGGCCAGTCTCTGGTTTAGATAAGCTAGTCCAGGCTTTTCTTTATTGAAAATAAGGCGGGAGGAGTAGATTTAGCAAGCTGACAGATAAAGTTTTTATCTATGCCAGGCAATAGGGTGTGAGCCTGACAGGACTGATAAAATGGCCCAGTCATGACCTTGTGAACCTTGGCTAACCTCCGTGAAAGCGCAGTTTGGTCACATTTCTGACCCTGGCATAGCCATGTTCTGAACTGGAGGCCAGACTCTCTATCCAGAAAGGTTAGCCCCGGTGACTTGCTTATGCAAGCACATTTTCAGTTTTGAAATGGCACAATCTGCTTACTGAACCTCTGATGGCTTGTAGGTTTTGGACTTTAAAATTTTCATTACAATTTTAGAATTTGGCAATACTGCAGAAGCTGGGTGGTCTAAATAGGTGTTTGAAAAGGGTTCTGTCTGCAATTAGAGTTACATGTTCCACCTGACTTTACTTTTTAGGTAGAACTTGGATTGTACTTCTTGCTGGAATCCTCTAATTTTTAAGGGGTGTTTGTATAATAACTTAAAATGTCTTATAATAACTTTATAATGCTTTTTTTTTTAAATGAGAAATTACAGGCTTATTTAGTTTCAGCCAAAGCTTTAGTGAAACTTGGTGTGCAAGATGACCCCTCCCCTCGTAATATTTGCCCCAGATCCTTCCAGCTAGAAGCACATTAGCCTGAGGACATTATTTCAGGTAATTTATACAAGGCCATATTTTATAAAGGTTTCAATACCTTTCATTTTGCCAGAGGACAGTTAAGTGTTTTAAAATAACATCTTTGGTGACTCTCTGTCTCTGTGAGCATAGTGCAGGAAAAATATCGAACCGTTTAAAAATATAATGCAATTTTTAAAATTTGCCTCTATCTTTCATCTGGAGAATGTTGAGGAAAGCACTTCTGGCTTGAATCTCCCAGGTTACATTTAGCCCAATTATGCTCATCGATTACAGAGTAGTACAGAATTTACCCTGAAAATACGTTAAAAACACAACCTTTGATAATACGCTTAGTGCTGCGTAAAGACAGTGTAGAGATGTTTGGACGTGAGGCAGAATCAATGTTTGTGGACTGCCATATTGAACATTAAACAGGCCTGGATCACGTCTAGCTGGGGCAAGCATATTTTATGACACGGACACCTTTGGGTCAGTGTTCAGGCATCACTCAGTGGAGAAGTGTTTCAGGATGAGGTGACTGTTCTAGATTTAGGATTGGCCCAAGGTATGGATTGGCCCAAGGTAGGGGAGACCACTGTGAGAAATGGCTGCAGGGCTTCCTGCGGCATGCTGAACGTCATGGTGTGCTCTCCAGGGCCTTGGTGGGGAAGCCAAGCTGGCCAAGTCGGTGCCCTCTGCCTCCCATTCCACACGTGCCCTTGCCCCGGCCACCCCATAAACCCTCTTGTCTTCAGTCAGGGGGTGTGGCACCACCAATGACAAGCTATTGTCAGTACAGGCATGTGGAAACCTCCAGCTGGGTCTATAATGTGTGAGCATTCAGAGGGATGTAGCCTTCACCCAGCTCAGCCTTGGGAGGCCCACTGAGGGACTGTGATTTGCCTGGGGCCACCCAGGGAGTGGCTGAATGAGGAAAGGCCTCCTGCTGCCTTTTTTTTTTTTTTTTTGCTTTTTGCTTTTTGCTTTTTTTCCCCAGCAGCTAATAACACCTGCCTGGTTTATCTCCAACTTTCTGTTGGCAGACAAGTTGATTCAGGGGTCTCTACCTCCTAACTTCTGGATGTGTCCCCTGCTACCATTCCCCTGCCCTCTGACAGGCCAGATCACTTCTCTTGCAGGCTGCCAGAGGCAACCAGTAAAATGGGAGCATGACAGGAAGTGGCTGTTCCCCTAGATCCCTTATCAGTGAGGTTTCAGGGTGCTTTTGCACCTTGCCACACCCCAGAGGTCCACAAGGGGGCGGGCTTCTCCCTTCTATGCCAACCTCAGGGCCCAGTGGTTTTCCCCACCAGTGTCCATGAAATCCAGCATCCACGGACTCTGGCCCGGGGCCTGCTTTTACCCCAAACAATGAGAGGCTACAGACTTCCCAGGCTTAGCAAGTACTCAGCCTCAGGCCCGGTCAAGGCTGCCTGGCTTCTCTGGAAGGGTCACCCTGGGCACCCTGGGTGGATCCGGATCACCATTTAGTTCCTGAAGTGGCCATGATCTGTGGTCTTTGAGGTCACCTGGCTCAGGTGTCCAGCGTTACCCACATACAGCCCACAATCTGACCTACATTGCTGTTGGTATCTCTGGAAAACGGCCCTCAGTTTGGGGAAGGGGAGAACACGTTTTTCGAAGGACAGGGGCAGTGTTCGGATGACCTTAACCAGGTCCAGGAGCCGTCCCACAAAAGTACCATGCAAGGAACTGGGGATGTTTAGAGAGGTTTTGGCGGCTCCGCCTTCAAATAGTTAAAGGGTTGTTGCAGAAAATACAGGTTCAGGCCTGTTTCAAAGGACAGAGCATGCACTTCGGAGGGTAAGTTAGAAGGAAGAAGTTAACACCATATAAGGAAAACATTTTGAGGTGACTAGAGCCCCTTGGTGATGACACAGGTTACCTTACAAGTGAACAAGCTCCCTGTCAGTGGAGGCATCCACACAGAAGCTGGAAAACTAAGCCACTGTAAGGATTCTGACATGGAAGGAGAGGTTAGGTTCAATCACCCCCTAGTTCCTTCACAAAATTAAAGAGTCGTGATTCTCTGAGTTTTGATTCTGTATCAGTTCCGCAGCTACTCACTTTCCTTTGAAACGCAGATGAACTCCAATCTAGGGAGACAGGACATACCCGCGTCATCTTCCAGTGGCATTCAGCAGCTCTTGTTGACCATTCTGCCAAACTTGGGAGCCAAATATGAAGGTGGGAGCCCAGGGGGCCTGACATGTGATCTCACAGAGACACTGAGTCTCCTGTGTGGATTGCTGGGGACCCTCCCTCCCGCCCTGTGGCCGAGCGCTTCCAGCTCCGGCTTCTGCATCTGCTCTGGCAGCGGGGCTTCGCCCGGCTGTGTCTTGCTGAGCATCCACTTGACCCAGCTTCTAGGGTTGTAACACCCTGCCACCTTCCCCAGTGCTCCCCAGCCTGCACGATGCCACGCGTCCACGCCGGACTCTGCCCAGCTGTCCTTTCTCTTCCCCTCTGGAGAGCTAGTCTGAGGTAGCCACTGTCTCATGGCTGGAAAGTGAGCCCGCCCTCCTGTGCCTCCCTGGCCCCCACCCAGAACACACCCACACATAGTAGGTGTTCTTTGGGAGAGAAGGCTTCTTGGGGCCAACCAACACCCGTCACCTCATGTCTCTCTGGCTTTGCGGTGCCATGTTTTTCTTTGAAAAGTGAAACTCATCCTTGGAAAATCTCAGTGGCCACAAGCTTACACGGCTGTGGTTTAACAGCATGTTGTGTTCCTGAAATCGGCACTTCATGGGTATTAGGCCAAACAAGCTCTCCTTCTTTTGAAGTAGAGTCAACTTGAGTTAGAAACCTGGGACAGGGTGGAAACTTAGCCCTGGATTATGTGGTGGGTTTTCTGGGCGAGGGTTATCATGTTGCAGTACTCATAACCGGACCCCTGCAGCACAGAAGCTGACCCACACTGCAGTTCTCACGACTGCCAGTCCCCTCCATTGTCCGGCGGGGGGCGGGGGGGTTGGAAAGCTACTCACTCATTTTTGACCATAGATGCTTCCGGATTTTTATCTGAAGTCACTAATGGGTTCACTTAGGTCAAATGCATTGTGAAAAGAAGACAAGGGGCTTTGCTTATAATAGATATTTGACAAAACACATGAATTGATTCATTACATACAGTCATACAGTCAACGTAACAGTGGCTTATGCAATGATAGAGGAGCGGATTAGGTATTCTGAAATGGAAAGTTCCTTTAATGTCAATTAGTCACAGACTTTTGGAGCTGGAAGGGAGATTACAGACAGGTCATCCGAACCCCTCGGTGTACACCTGAGAAATCTGAGGCTCAAAGAAATTTAAAGTCACAACACAGAATTAGGACTGGCAGTTCAGTGTTCGATACATTATGATTAGCCCTCAATTTAAAAAATCGTATTCTTTGTTTATACATGTGCCAGGGAAAAAGGGCAGGTGAGCCGATTATTTAAGACCAAATTGCTTCCAGGTTCTTGCTCCTCCTGTGTCTCTGAAAGTGCCCGGGCTCTCACAGGTGCCTTGAGAACTTGGAGTTGAGTGGCCCCCAAGGATCGGACATGAAGCCTGGCTGAAGGTACAGACTTCTGGCATTTCTGGTGCGGCTGAGGGCTCAGTCTGCACACTGGTAGAGCCAGATCATCAGGATTTTGTCTTTTTTTTTTTTTTTTTTTTTTTTGCTGACCAGCAGAAAATGGTTTCTGTTATGGGTAAATTGTATTCCCCCACCTTTCCGCCCAAATATGTTGAAGTCCTAACCCTCACTTAGGACATCAGAATATGACTTTATTTGGACATAAGGTCTTTACAGAGATAATCAACTTCAATTGAGGTCTTAGGGTAGGCCCTAATCCAACACGGCTGGAATCCTTATTAGAAGGGGAAATTTGGACACAGAGACAGTCACACTCAGAGGGAAGATGATGTGAAGACACACGTGGAGAACACCATGTAGAGACAGAGGATTGAAGTGACGTATCTCAATCCACCAGAGGCCAGGAAGAGTCAATGAAGAATTCCCCTCCGGGTTCCAGAGGGAGCTGACACTTTGATTTTACACTTCTAGCCCCTACAACTAGGAGAATAAATTTCTGCTGTTCTAAGCTTCTTAATGGAAGCCCTAGAAAACTAATACAGTGCCCCCAAGCAAAAACCTCATTTGTGAGAAACAGTGGTTCTTTCTTATGTGTCAGAATCCCCTGGAGGGCTTGTTGGAATACGGATTACTGGGCTCCACCCCAGAATTTCTGGATTTCTGGATTGCTAGAAATTTGCATTTCTAGCAAGTTCCCAGGTGCTATTGGTCCCTGGACCACACTTTGAGAATCACCAGTGAAAAGGGTTCTGATCTCTAAGTAAAGGAGGAGTCTTAGGAGGGCCAGCATGTAATGTTAACAAGTGGCATTAGGCAGGGAGAGAGACAGCGGGAGGGGTGGGGGGGGGGGGCGGCAGTGTGTGCTGATACAGGGCAGGCCAGTCCCCTCTGGAGGGGTGGGTGCTGCTCAGCTCTGGCCTGTCCTTGATCTGTCGGAATAAAAGTGCTTCTAATTTTTCAGGAGGTGCTGGAAATCCAGTTGTGCATGGGAATATCCTGGTTTTTAGATTTGGTAACTAATTCACATTAAAAGAAACTTATGCAGGCAAGATACAACTTGTTTGCAGCCCTACTGGCTTCCAGTTTGCAACTTCTTGGGTTTTTGGGTCCTTGGGAATTTTTGGAGTTTGATAGAAAGTGGCTTAGGTGAGTGGTTCCATCTCAGAATCTCTCCTAAGGTTGCAGTTAAGATGTTGGCTGGGTCTATATCCTCTGAAGGTTTGGTTAAAGCTGGAGGTTCCACCTCCAAAATGTCTCCCTCATACGGCTGTTGGCAGGAGGCCTCAGTACTTTGCTATATGAATCTCTCCACAGGACTGCTTGGGTATCCCTGCAACATGGCGGCTGGCTTCCCCTAGAGCAAGTGATCTAAAAAAGCAGTAAGACAGAAGCCTCAATGACCTGGCCTAGGAAGTCAAGCCCCATCATTTCCACAAAAATTTATTCCAAAAAAATTATTATTGAAGTACAGTTGTCATCACAATATCCTAGGGACTAGACAGGTTAGCCCTATTCAGGATAGAAGAGACCCACATAAGGATGTGAAAACTGGGAGTTGAGAATCGTTGTGGGCTGGCTACCATACTAAGTGTTCGAATCGATGGGGAGCCTCCTTTTCTGCCCTCTCTTTAAACTATTTTCATCTTGTTTCTGGACAGTCATTGATTTCTAAAATTTTCATTGTAATATTTCATTTCATCTAATATTTTCATCATTACCTATGGACACTTATAGCTGCCATCAGAAAAAATCTATTACAGAGTTTCTCAGAATTTCTAAGGGATCATCTGGGCCAAGGTTGCAAGTTGGAAAATCTTGGGTAGAGCTTGAGAGAGTGGATATTTAAGTTCTTCTGTTTGCCAAAGTCCCCAACCAGCCTACTTCATTCATTTTTAGGACTTCTCAGGCTTCTGAGGTGCCTGACTCTGACCTAATCCAACTGTCCTGGTTTGCCTGGGACTCAGGAATTTCAGTGCAAAAACAGAGATAGTCCTGGGAAAACTCACATGGATGACCATCCTAATCAACGACATTATTTGACAAATGAGGGAAATTCAGTTCAGATAGCGGATGTGAATCGATTAGATCCTTACAGTCAAGGTGTGGTCCACGGACCAGCAGCATCTGTATCACCCCGTTGCTTGCTAGAGGTGTGCCAACTCAGACCTCACCTCAGTCCTGCTGAATCACCCCGCAGTTTACCAAGAGTCCCAGGTGAGTTTCATGCATTAAGTGGTTTGAGACTCTCTGGATGGAAGCAAAATCTGAACTTGGGTTGTCTAAGGATTCAGATTTGCTGTCCACGTCAGTAAAATAGACCTAACAATGACCCACTTGTGCTGTGGTGCTCCCACCTTGACACACCTATCTCATTTTTCCTTCCTGCCTCCCCTAACCCCCAAGAATGAAAAGTGTCTCAAATTTCATTGTTGGAAGGAATCTAAAATTCCCAATTCTCACCTGGGTTTGAGTAGTGGTTTTCATTAAACACCTTTCACAGTGAGTTTTCTCCCCTCAAACCAAATGCCATAAACAACACAGATTGGGGGAGATTGCTGGGCATTTAGGTTATTTCCAGGTTCTGATATTGCAAGCAATGTGCCATAAGTAGCCTTGTATGTGCAGCCTTACGTGAAAACTAGTGCTTTATTTCTGTAGGATTGATTACTGAAACGGGAGTTGCTTGGTCAATGAGGATGTACATTGAAAACTGCAATGGATATCCAAAAGGTTCCTGTCCAAAGAGGAGTGTTTTTAAAAAATAGTGGTGCATTTATACTATGGAAAAGTCCGGAGCCATAACAGAGTGAGTACAATAGACTTCCGCTGACCTTGAGCAATGGCTATGACCTTAGGGAGAACCAGCTGCAGAGGGACTTAGCAAACTGGCGAGGAGAATTGAGGATGTTTTGCAAAGAGATTAATCACACTTTCTGAATGTATCTAGGGCTACTTCTCCTGGTTGTAAAGAGCATGTGTTGATTTTGCAATCATTAACCTTAGGAGAGAGAAAAACCCGACACGCCAGCCTTCCCACCTCCAGCCCCGCCCCCCCCTGCTTTAACAATGTCCGATTTGCCAGTTGTGAGCGTCTGATTGGGTGAGCGCAGGTCACGTGCCCACGTGCCGGCGCGAGGGAATGTCTGACCTCCTTCCGGCTGAGGGGCCTTGCCATCCGCTCACCTGTGGGGATGCCGCTTGAACTGGAGGCGTACTGTGAGGCAATTTGGCTACTAACCCACCAAAGTGGAAAATCTACCACTTTGGAAGCCTCCGCGTAGTTGCGGAAGCAGTTAATTAACTTTATTTTTGTAGGACGCAAGGAAACATGACAGACAAAATTCACCGGGCGTTTACCATCGGTGCTAGGTGTTTCATATTGTCTCATTTCATTTTCACAACATTTCCATGATTCCAGGTACAATTTAAATGACTGTTTTTTTTTTTTTTTTTTTTCTACAGACGGTGTCGCTGAAGCACAGGATGGCTATGTAACTTGCCCAGAGTCACACAGCCAGTGAGTACTGGAGTCAGGGTTTGAGCCCAGGATATCTAAGCAAAAGTCTCTGGTCATTACATTCTACTGCCTCCAGGTTTGTACTACTTGGAACCGCACTGATTTTATCTGGAATAATAACAACTCCTGTTGTCACCGTGCACTTAGCATGTGCCAGGCCTCGTCCTTACTGCGTTACACGAGTTAATTACTGTAATCTTCACAACAACCCCAGATAAGAAAACTGAAACTCAGAGATATCAGCACGTCCATGGTCCCTCAGCTGGAAGAGGTACAGTCAGGGGTCCGGGCCAGAAGGTCGGTCCCCTGATTCCCACACTGGACACTCCAAGAGCCATCACCTAATACACCAATGTGCTTTTTCTTCTATGTCGGTCTGAAAGTAGTTCTCTCAGTGGGTATAGAAATTTGGGCAATTGTCAGGATAATTCAGCTCAAGTTATGGGTTTTATGCAGTTTTCTGTTCCGTCTTGACACTGAGGATCTGGGCCTCAGCTGATGTCAGCTAAAATAATTTTAAATTAAATCTGAGGTCTGTCATTTGTGGGGATTTGTTGGAAGAAATCTGGAAAGACACAGGAGATTTTGTGTGTGTGTGTGTGTGTGTGTGTGTGTGTGTGAGTGTGCAGTTCTAAATGTCCATCTTTACAGAGATGATGGGAAAGAATAAGAACAAGAAAAGATCAATAGCATTTTCTTGCTAAATTGTTGCACATATAAAGATATGGCTCTTTTTGGGGGCATTTCTTCAAAAGAGAATTTCATTGCTAGAGGGAATGTGTTTTTCTAAGTGAAAATACAGTTTATCCTCAATTTGAATTGCAAATCCTTCCAAAAGCAGAGTGGGAAGGAAGGGTAATGCCTAATGGGAATGAGTTCCTTCTCCTTGGTTTTATAAAAACTTCCTGAGACAAGCTTTAAAAAAGCGTAATTATTTTTTAAAATTCAGGTATCCTCCTGATCTGAATATTTGAGATAAATCAAAATAACCAGATAATTTTATACAATATCAACTTGGTTTCAGACGGAAAAAAAAAAAAGACACTCAATACTTTTGCAGCTGGATGATTGGAAGCAGAAAATTGCTGGGTGTGTTTGGCAAACTATCACTCTAGAAATCGGATTTGTCTCTAGAGGGTAAACCACATGCTGGAGAGCAGGGCTGAAGAAGTGGGGGAAGGAGAAATGGATTAACATTTGTTTGGCACATGCTGAGCGCGGTGCTAAGTGACTTATGTTTATACCTGTGACCACAGTTGGTTCTCGCCACAGCCCTCTACAGTGAGTGTCATTACACCAAATTTGAGGAGAGGAAAATGGAAACTCAAGGAGGTGGAGTGATTTGTCCTAAGTTCCCCAGCTGGTAATTAGTTGGGAGGTTATTGGAAGAGTTCATATGAGAGGAAGTGAGGGCACGATTGGGTGTGTCAAGGAGGGGGCAGAAGTCAGAGACATCGGGGAGGTGGATGTGCTGGGGCTCAGGGATGCTCTAGGTCAGGGAAAGATGAGCAGGAGGGAGCCCCAGCTTGAGAGCCATGGGGACTGGGCACAAGTGAGGTCCCTGAGAGGGATGGGGACTGAGAGCAGGCACTGGTTTGGGGAAGGGGTGGTTGGTTTGTGGAGTGGAGACCCACGGGACACCAGGTGGAGGTGTCCGCAGGCTGCACCAGATCTGCTTCCAGGAGAGCTTGGCTTGTGGAGACGTGTCCGGAGGGAGAGAATGATGTCAGCTGGGTGGGGCACTAAGAATTGGGAGGAGGGGGATGAACCAGAGATGGACCAGCCAGAGAGGGAGGAGGGAGAGAAGCCATGGAGCCTAGAGGCCAAGGTGGGGGGGGTGGGGAGCAAGGCTTTTGTGGTTTTCTTTTTTTAACAGCTCTCCAGGAGGTAACTCTGAAGGGCACAAGACTTGATGTAGGCCTAAGAGAGAGAACTAACTATAGAGGGAAGCTGAGACATTGAAAAAAAAAAAAAGACATTAAAAATTGGATTTTGAGGAAATTGCTTTCATTCTTAAAACAAACAAAGGTTGAAGATCTGCTTTGTTATCTCTGTCCTCCTATTAATGAACAGGGTGGTCTTCCTGACTGAGTGAAAACACAATGAAATGAAATGGCATTTTGTGAGCCTCAGGGGAGGCAAAGGGTCAACCGAGATGAGGGAAGAGAAGAGAGGAGTGGGGAGCCTCTATGTAAATGGGGGTGTTTGCAGCCTGGTTGGAGGAGGGGCCATCCAGTCCCCAGCACTCCATGGGGGCCTGTCTGGCACTTTCCACACGTCCCAGCAGGAAAGCTGGGGGAACACGTCAGGAGTCGGGAGCGGCCAGGTCTCCTAGGCCACTCAGGCCTGGGCTGTGCTTCCTGCATCCAAGGCTGCCCGTTTGCCAGGCAGGGCTTTCTCTCCCCACCGAGAAGGCAGCAGGCATGCACGGAGAAGACTGGATGGATTCCCAGAGGGATGGACAGAAGTTTTTTCAGCTCTCAGGTCCTGGCAGTGCAGTGGCTAAGGACTGAGGGCCGGGCAGGTTTTGGAGCTTCCCAAAGAACCTTTCCTGCTCATGCCTCTGGTGGCTGCTCTCCTTGAGACAAGACTACATGTGTTCCAGGGGCTTTCAGGATGTGATGCTAGGCAACTATCACTGTAGAAAGCCCCCCCCCCCGCAGTTTTGGGGAAGAGGTGATGCCTTAGTCCACTCTGGCTGCCATAGCAAAATACCACAGACTGGTGGCTTAAACAACAGAATTGTATTTTCTCACCAGATTTGGAGTCTGGGAAGTCCAAGATCAAGGTGCCAGCTGATTGAGTTCCTGGGAGAGCTTGCACATGGCCACCTTCATATTGTGTCCTCACATGGCAGAGAGATAGAACTTTGATGTCTCTTCCTCTACTTATGAGGATGCCAACCCTATAGGATTAGGGCCTTATGATCTCACTTAACCTTTATCACGTCTTCACTGACCCTGTCTCCCAATATAGTCACACTGAGGGCAGAGTTTTAACATATGAATTGGGTGGGGGGGGAGGGGGACACAAACATGTGGTCCAAACAGGTGGGAAATTCAAATCTGCCTCCCAACTTCTGGTCTTTAGGAGCCACAGCCACGGAGCTAGAAGAAGCACTTGAGTTGTTTTCTAGGTGGGGAAACTGAGGCCCAAGGGGAAAGTGCTTTGATTCTTCTTGTCAGTAATGCTGTTTGCCTGTTTGTATGGTCTAGAAGAGTTCTATCACTTTTCTCTATTGTGTTGAGAAAAAGAAGTAGCATCTTTCTCTTAGTGGGATGTCATCTATCTAATTCTACACGTTTTACGCTCTCTGCAATAGAACTGGAAGATTATGTGATTTGACAACCCTGTGTGGCAAAGGCAGCCTTCACCTGGCATTCCTGTGGATTTTATTTTTCCCTTTTCTATTTTCATCCCAAAATTGAGCTAAAAATATAGCTATAGAATTCTTTTATTTTGGAGTTCTACCTGGAAGGAATACAGTGTCTATATTCTCTCCTGTCTCTGTTTTTGAGCAGCAATGTGACTCTCACGGGGTAAAGAACAGTTAGCAAGCTCCTATACTCCAGATCACATTTTCAGGTACAAGCTCATTAAAATGTTTGATCCATTTAGCAATGGTTACTGGTGCCCTTTGCTCTTCGTTCAGAGTCAGTCCGGGAACCACTGGTGCTGACAGTTATTTTCTGGGGGTCTCTGTCGGAGTGAGCATGGCCGGAGCTCAGGACCCACATCCACCCCCAGCACCCTGGCAGCTGCAACCTGTTTCTCCTCATGGCCCCCCACAGCCCCGTACTGTCTAAGCAGGAAGTACCAAGGCTGCTGTATCATTTTCTAACCCATAGAGTTTTCCCTCTGGTTCCTAGAAATGCTGTGGATTGCCCCTGCCCAGGGCCTTTGCACATGCTGTTTTTTCTCTGCCTGGAATACTCTTCTTCCCCGACTGGGTGGTTGGGTCTTTGCCCAGGTTCACCTGAACTATCACCTCTTTAGGAGACCTTCCCTGCTATTTTATCTTAACACTGTATCTTTCACAGCACTTACTACGACCCGTACTTATTTTATTTCTTATTTATATGATCAGTTGACTATCTTTCCCACTAAGCAGAGAGCTCTTGATTGTCTTGTTTACTGCTTTGTGTTCAAGGCACCTGCTACATAGTAGGAGCTCCGTAGGTATTTGGTGAGTGGACAAGGACAAAACAAAACAGTGCTTGGGAAGAGGGCAAATACCATCTGCCTGAAGGCTCCTGAAGGAGGCTTACTGGCTTGCTGGCCAGCTAGATTGCTAATCCCACCCACTTCTTCTTTCTACTTGGCTGATCCATTAGCTACAATCCAGCTTCCTGAGGTCCTGGGAACCATGTCCCCTTGTCCCCTTCCTGCCTTATGCTTTTCACAGACTGTCAGCTGGCCTTAGACCCCGACTTCCAATTCATTTGCTCAAGATCTGTTTCTGGAGAACCACTATCTTGTGATCTGAGGCCCCTTGGGCCTGACCTGTTGTTCCTGGCCCAGGGAGGCTGCCCACCCCTACACACCCCCACAGTTTGTTTTCTACATAGGGGCCATAAGGTGTCCTTAAAATGCAAGTAGGATCTTGGCACTCTTCTCCTTAGAACCCTGTAAGGGCCCCCATTTCACTCTGAACAAAAGCGGAAGAAAGGTGTGACAACGTCTGAGGAGGCCTTCTGTGCCCCCTGGTCCCATCTCCTGTTTCTTCCCCTGTGGTTCCATCTGCATCTGGCCCCCTTGCTGTTCTGCACACTATTGCCTCAGGCTTTTGCACTTGCAGCTACTCAAATATCCAGCTGACTCACTCCCTTTTCACCTTTAAGCCTTAACTTGGCTCACATGTCACCTTCTCAGGGAGGCCTTCCCGCCTACGCTATTTAAAATTGCTTCCTTCCTCCCTGGGCCTCCCCTGACTGAGCCTTCCCTCTCCTCTTTACCAGCATTGTTATGTTTTGTTTTTTCAGAGCACTTTAACACCATTTAATAAGTTATAGTATTTACTTACTTATCTTGTTAACAGACTCTCTTCTTCACCAAATATAAGGTCTTTGAGGGTAAGGATTTTTTTGGATGGCTATACCGCTGGCTTCCAGCAAAAGGTACCTGGCCCATTATAGGTCTCGGAAAGAGGCAGGACTCCTGTGCCTGAGGTTGATAGCATGAGTGAGGCTGAGTGAGGCGTCTTGTCACTGGCTACAGACCAGGATGGCCCTCCCTCTTGTCCCCTAGATGAGGAAAGCATCCTGAGTTATACATGGGGGGATCTGAGATGGTCACCACCAGGCCTTGGTTGGTCTCAGGGAAAGGCAAACGATGGTGAAGTGGCCTCAGCCTCTCCCCGAGAATATTCTTTCTGGCTCCTGTGTAACCCTCTGGGCTCATGTGATACTCAGGAGTAATGTGGTCATGGATTAGGGTGATTCTATGGGCTACAAAGAGGAGACCTGGAGTTAACGGCGCTGAGGGCCCTGCCTTTCTTCATGGACTTGCTCAGTGTGGGTGGTGGTGGCTTCCTGGATAGTCTCTAATGGCTGGGTGAATGTATATGGCTTTCTCAGATGGATTCTCTGAGCAGGCAGAGTGGCTCTCTGTGAGAGGATGCTCCTCTGGGTGGGGGGGGGGGGACAGTATAAACACTCAGAAGGTGGGAGAAGGGAAGGGAAGTGGAAAATGGGGTTTGGAATCAAAGTTTGTTGCCTTACAAAGAGAGTATGGCCGTTTTTCTTTGTTTTGTTTTGTTTTTTGTTGTTTTTTTGTTTTTTTGTTTTTTGTTTTGTCTTTACTCCAGTCTGGATTATGATCACTTACCCCTGCTCCAAACTTCAGAGAACAAATCACACATTCACCTTCTCTGTAAGGTCTCTGGGGAGAAGGGGGGAGCTATCACAGTCCCTGCTCCTTGAAGAGTGAAGTGAACCCGGGGTCTGTCCAATTCTGATTTCTAGGGTATATCCCAAAGTTAGTGCCCGGTTAGACCATTCTCTTCCCTGCCACCTGCACAGGTGAGCACTTCATTCATTCATGCATTCCTTCATTCATCATTTCCTCTCATGTCCACACAGTCACTGCTGTAGGCAGAATTCTGGGATGGCCTCCAGATTCCCACCCCTGAGGTATGCATCCTATATAGTCCCCCCCTCCTGAGTGAGGGAGGACTGGTGACTGGTGGGCTTGCCTTGTGATTAGGATGCCTTATATGACAGAAAGGACTTGCAGATGTAATTAAGATCCCTAAGCAGCTGAGTTAATCAAAAAGGAAATTATCCTGTGTGGGTCTGATAAGCCCTTAACATCAGGTAAACCTTTAAAAGGGACTAGGCCCTTCCTAAAGGAAGCGGTTTGAAGGGTGGGAGTTTGAGACGGCACATGGAGGGGACCGTGTGGCACGGATTTGCCCTAGTTTGGGATACAGGGTGCGGCAGGGGGTGGGGGGGGGGGTGGGAACTCTAGGCATTAGCACTCCCAGCATTAGCAGGTGAAGGAAATGAGGCTTAACGTGACTTACTCATGCTCAGAAGCAATGCCAGGGCTGGGATAAGAACCCGTGAGTCCTGGCTCCTGGGTCCCTGTGCTCTCCCTTCTCTGTGCTGCTGCCAGCTGGACTCAGGGGCATTGCACACACTCTTCTCTTGGACGCGGGCAGTGACTGTCCTGTGACAATGGGTGAACAGGCATTTCTGAGAAGCTTGGAATTATTCAGCTGATTCGATGAAGCAGAAGTTGGTCTTGAGCTTTTGGCCCTAGAATCCTCCCTGCCCCACCTCTGGCTCCAGCTCCTCTGCTTGGGGAAGATGGAATTTCCACTGCAAAAGGTTAGGCTACCCCGAGCCCCTAATTAATCTAAATTGTATTATTCATGTGGCAGAATTTGAGCTGCCTCTAATCACTTTGTAGTCCAGTGTGGATAAGGATGTAGGAGGTATAATTTGGTCATTACTTTTGGAGGACAGTCTTGGCAACATGTACCAAAAGCCTTAAATTTATACATATGCTTTGACCCCAAAATTCTAATTTTAGTTTTTGAGCAAATACTTAACTATAAAGTTGTTCATCAGAGAATGTATTATAGAAAACACTGAAAACAACCAAGGTCCACTGATTGGGGCTTTGGTAGATCCTGGTATATCTGGACAATAGTTTACCATTTAGTCATCAAAAGTGAAACCAAAGTCTAAGGACTCAGAAAAAGGTTTGCAGAATATTTAGTCAAAGCATGGAGGATGAGAGTGTGGGTTCAGGAACCAGATCTCCCAGGTTGGAATCCTAGCCCCACCACTTCATTGTTGGATGACATTGGACAAGCTGCTTAACTTCTTTAAGCCTAATTACTCCATAAATTACCCCATAAATGGGGGTCATAATCACATCATCACTCAGAGTTATTGTGAAAATTAAAAGGGATAATCCATGTGAAGTTCTTAGTATGACCCCTAGTGCATAGTCAGCACTTGCTCAATAAATATTACCATCATTATTATGATACTGCTTATGAAAACATATGCATAAAAAAGGAAGGAAGAAAGGAAAGCAAAATGAAAATGGTTATCTCTGGGTGATGGAATCACACCACAGTGGCTTCATTTTCTTCTGTTTTCTTTTTCTAAAGATTTTTTTCTTAATTTTTAACATTTATTTATTTTTGAGACAGAGAGAGACAGAGCATGAACGAGGGAGGGTCAGAGAGAGGGAGACACAGAATCTGAAACAGACTCCAGGCTCTGAGCTTTCAGCACAGAGCCTGACGCGGGGCTCGAACTCACGGACCGTGAGATCATGACCTGAGCCGAAGTCGGCTGCTCAACCAACTGAGCCACCCGGGCGCCCCGATTTTTTCTTAATTTTTAAAATTTTTGTTTTTTTATTTTTAGAGAGAGAGCACAAGTGGGATAGGAGCAGAGAGAGGGGGAGACACAGAATCCGAAGCAGGATCCAGGCTCCAAGCCATCAGTGCAGAGCCTGATGTGAGGCTTGAACTTACGAACAGTGAGATCATGACCTGAGCCAAAGTGGGAAGCTTAACTGACTGAGCCCCAGGTGCCCCATAATGATGTTATTTTTTAAAGTAATCTGTATACCCAAGGTGGAGCTCAAACTTACAACCTTGAGATCAAGAGTGGAATGCTCCACCGTCCGAGCCAGCCAGGCACCCCTTCCACGTTTTCTTTATTTGCAAAATGCCATACAACACATAAGAACTACTCTTGTCAAAAGAAAAAAATCCAGTAAGAGTGAAGGAGGGAGAAGAGAGTTCTCTTGAAGTGTTGAAGCCCTTGGCTAAGTTGCTCAGCTACCCCTGGGTCTTGGCTTAGGAGCCCAGAAGTTGGCCAAGGTGGGGGAACCGTCCGGGGTCGGGCCCTGCCAACCCTCCAGCTGACCACCCTCACTGGGCCAGCACATCCGCTCCTGCCTTGTTCTGGCCCAGGGGGTCCTCAGAAGCACACAGGCCTGGGGGCTTAGCTGCTGGGGAAGGTGAGCTAGCCTAAGTCCAGGAGATAGGAGAGGCCCCACTCATCTGTTTGTCTGCATCTTATCAGCCAGCAGCCAGGAAGAATTCGTTAGAGGCCACCCCCCTTCTTCCACCTCTGTGTCTGCTCACCATTCATTAGCATGTGTGACAAACTCCTTAATGCAAATAGAAGCTTTATGCAGAGCCAAACTGTTTCAATCTCCTCCAAGGGACAACTGCCGACATCCTGGAAATAACTGACAGAGGGCTGGGTTGGGGTTTAGGAAACAGGAAGGGCCCTGGAGGTGCTGTCCTCAGCCTAGGGAGATGAGAGAAGGGCCTGGAGCAGGGGAAGGGGTTCTCTACTGCAGACACTCCAGCTGCTGCCTGGGGACAACTGATAAGCTGTGGAGGACAATTGGACACACATACTGAGAAGGGCAGAAAGGTGGGGGCATCAGTAGGGGTTGGGAGTTGGCTTTGCCTTTCCAGGGAATCTGGGGGAGGAGTTGTGGGGGAGGGAGCTGAAAAGGCCCTGGAGCTTGTATTGGGCCACATGGGGATGGGATAGAGCCTGATGCCCTGCTGACCACAGCCATTCCAGCCCCATCCCAGTCTCTATGCAGCAGGGAGAGGAAGTGACCAGGAAAACAGCAGCTGCAAGAAATTCTGAACAAAAATGCTGATTCTGGGCAGGTTTCAAAAATTTGTTATGCCTGTATTATTTTGACAGATTTATTGAAGAATCATTCACATACCATAAATGGCACATATATAAAGTATAAAAATGCAACAATCTTGACATTCATAGGCACCCATGAAACCATCACTGCAATCTGTTGATGGACATTTGGGCCATTTCCACCTCTTGGCTATTGTGAGTAGTGAGGCAATGAATGTGCCTGTCCGTGTGTCTGTCTCAGTACCTGTTTCCAGTTCTTTTGGGAACATAACTAGGAGTGGAATTGCTGGGTCATATGATAACTCCACGTTTAACTTCTTGAGGAACCACCATACCGTTTTCTGCAGTGGCCAGACCATTTATATTCCCAGCCTCTTTTTTTTTTTTTTGAGGTATAATTTACATACTGTAAATTGCATACATTTTATAGTCTACAGTTCGATTAGCTTTGTCAGATGTATACATTTGCGTAATCACCATCACAATAAAAAAATACAATATTTCTATCACCTTAGAAAGTTTCCTCATGTCTGTTGGAGTTCATACCTCCTCCAGCCAACCACTAATATGTTTTCTGTCACTGTAGATTAGTTTTGTTTGTTCTAGAACTTCATGTAAATGATATGCAGTATGTGCTCTTTCAGATCTGACTTCGTTTGCTCAGTATAATGCTTTTGTTTTGTTTAAAGTTTATTTATTTATTTGGAGAGAGAGGGTGGAGGAGGGGCATAAAGAGAGAGAGAATTCCAAGCAGGCTCTGCACCATCAGTGTGGAGCCAGACGCCGGGCTCGAATCCACAAACTGTTCAACCAACTGAGCCACCCAGGCACCCCTTCTCAGTATAATGTTTTTAAACAGTCATCCATGTTGGGGCACCTGACTGGCTCAGTCGGTGGAGCATGTGATTCTTGATCTCAGGGTTGTGAGTTTCAGTCTCATGTTAGGTGTAGAGAATGTTTAAAAATAAAATCTTAAAAAAAAAAGTCATCCATGTTGATGCATGCATAGTTTGTCCTTCTTTATTGCTGAGTAAAATTCTAGGTTATTGATGAATCACAATTTGTTTATCTGTTCATCTGCTGATGGACCTCTGGGCTGTTTCCAGTTTGGGGCTGAATAAAGAGCTGTAAGCATTTGTGAACAAAGTCTTTGTGGTCATAGATTTTCATTTACCTTGCGTAAATGCCTAGGAGTGGAATTGTTGGATCAAAGGGTAGATGTGGGTTTAATTTTATAAGAAGCTGCACAAATATTTTCGAATTGGTTGTCAAAGTACTTGATGTGGTTGCTTCTGTCTTCTGTGTCCTTTATGACTTTTTTGCCTACTTACGCTACGAAATTCTGAGAGAGGAGTGTCAAAATCTCTAACTACAGTTGTGGACTTGTCTATTTCCCCCTTTATCTCTTTTGGTTTTGCTTCATGACTTTTTAAAAATGTTTATTTGTTTTTGAGAGAGAGAGAGACAGACAGACAGACAGAGTGTCAGCAGGGGAGGGTCAGAGAGAGAGGGAGACATAGAATCCGAGGCAGGCTCTAGGCTCTGAGTTGTCAGCACAGAGCCTAATGCCGGGCTCAAACTCACCAACTGTGAGATCTTGACCTGAGCTGAAGTCGGATGCTTAACTGACTGAGCCATGCAGGCACCTCTACTTCATGATTTTTGAAGCTCTATTATTAGGTTCATACCCACTCAGGATTTTTTTTCAGTTTACTTATTTTGAGAAAGAGAGAGCGTGCGCGTGCTCAAGCGTGAGTGGCGGAGGGGCAGAGAGAGAGGGAGAGCGAGAATCCCTAGCAGTTTCCTTGTTGTCAGCATAGAGCCCGACTTGGGGCTCAGTGTCGTGAACCATGAGATCATGACCTGAGCCAAGATTAAGAGTCTGGATGCTTAGCCAACTGAGCCACCCAGGTACCCCTCTACTTAGGATAATTATACCTTCTGAAGAATTGTCCCTTTTATTATCATGAAATGTCTTCCTTGCAGTATTCTTTGTCTTGAAGTCTACTTTGGTGATTTTAATATAACATCTCCAGGGAGGGATGTTTTAAAAGATGCCAGAAGTCACCTCAAGGAAGAACTTATCAACTCTGATCAAATAGGTTGGGAATCTGAGAGGGCTACACAGAGGAGGAGCTAGAAACAGTTGTAAAAATAGGTCTGACTTACCAGGTACAAACAGAAAAAAATAGTGCTAGAAGGAACTAGAAAGACCTAGAAAGCACAAGTAGTTCAGTGTGGCTGGAGCAGGCAGCACAGAGAGTGACTAGATAAAGCTGAAGATCAGGACGTTATCTCCAGTTGATGAAGAGCCATATGTGTCCTGCCAAAGTTCCAGCTCTAGAACATGAGTAATAAGAAGCCCTTGAATAGGGAACTTTAATACATGTAGATTGGTTTTAGGCATTGAAGGCTGGACTGAAAGGGAGCAAGGCAGAAGGGAAGGGAAAGGAGTTTGTAAGAGAATTTGGTTGTCTTCATGAGATACAATGGCTGCTCTCAGGTACCTGGGGAGAAGGGCTACAGAAGCAGGCAGCTCTAGGGAGTTGAATCATAGGAATTCTTAACTGGATGTGAGGAACAAGAGTGAAGGAGCTCTCTGAAATGACTAGAAATGGAAGTAACAATCACTAGGATAGAGAAGGCAGACCATGGTAAATCTCAGGAGAAGAGGGAAGATGAATTCAAGGAGTGCCTGGGTGGCTCAGTCAGTTAAGTGTCTGACTTCAGCTCAGGTCATGATCTCACGGTTCGTGAATTCAAGCCCTGTGTCAGATCTGTGCTGACAGCTCAGAGCCTGGAAGCTTCTTTGGATTCTTCTGCTTCTCTCTGCCCCACCTGCTCATGCTCTGTCGCTTTCTCTCTCAAAAATAAACAACCATTAAAAAAAATTAAAAAATAAAAGAATTCCAGATGGGACACATTGAGTGTGGGGTGTGGAGGTGTTCGAGAGATTTGGGCACCAGCCTGCCAGCCCCTTCCTCAAGGGTCGGAGGTTTGCTTCCGTGGTCTCCTCATCCGAGCTTCTGTGTTTTAATAGTTCCCTTTGGGCCCTGACTGTAGGGTTGGTAGCTGTTTCCTATAGCTGATAGAATTCTTTATTTCCCCTTGATACATAGAGTTTTTTTATTTGCCCTTTTGGCTACCTAATTAACAATTCTTTATATGCAGTTCTATTAAAATAACTGATGCAATTTCTGTCCTCTGACTGGACCTGACTGACATAACGCAAACAAAATAAAATCTATTTGCCATCCCTGGGCCGGGTCTTTATGGCAGTGTCAGTGGGGAAAGCTTGTCCTACATAAAACTTGAGGCTTCTCTACAGTTCCAGGATAGTGCACATCTAGCTTGACCAACACAGTAAGGCAAGAATAAAGGGTCCTAACAACCTTCACCCTCTCAGGATGGGGTGTCGGGTGGCAGATTCCCCTCCCAGTGCACCAATGCAAACTCCAACTCCAGGACTGGTTTGGGGGAGTCTGAGATATAAGCTTCCTCATCTTAGAAGATGAACTGAGGCACAGAAAGGGAAAGGAAGATGGCTAAGATCACACAGCAAGCCAATGATATGGTGGGACTGGACCCCAGGTCTCCTGAACCCCCGATCCCCCTGGGGTCACTCTGGTTGGTAACTCTCTCCACTTAATAAATATCCATCTTAGGATGGAGTTATGCCAACTTGTTTCTCTACTGCACCCAATAAAATAAATGTAGAAAATGTAGAAAAATGTGTAAAAGTGTATAAAAACGAGTGTTTTTTTAATGCTTAAAATGACCTGCTCACTAAGTGTAAATGCACCATTCCCAAATCTGAATTTTTAAATGTAAATTAAATGTAGCAATGTCATATAAAAGAGCATGTACCCACCTAGGTGCAGCTAGCTGTGAAATTGTGGTGAGGTCTTGACCTCAATTTCCTGTAAAATGGCGGTTCCAACCCTATTTACCTCTAGAAGTCAATATTGGGCAAAGCCTTCCCTTAACAGATGGGAGCTCTTGTTGATGAATGACCTTAGTACCTGTTTCACATGAAGTGTATCTACTTTGTCCAATTGGTCTTTTTGGTTCTGAAACAAAAACAAAAAAAAAAGTTTTTTTTTCAGTAGCACTATTCCTGGCATAAAGCCTATACTCAATGAATGTTGGAGAATATGCAGTTGTCAGTATGAGCATGTGGTGTTTTCCTGAGAGCTCTGTGAAATAAAATTCCCATCCAGAGAGACAGTCGAGGCCATTTCTCTTGGGGAATTGAGGACTCTTCTCCTGTCACCTCTCCCTAACCCTGGAAGAAGTCCTTTCTGGTGACTGAGCAAGTTGTCTGGTCTCACACTTCTGGTGACCCATCCATGGGGTCACTGAGTATGGGGCCCGCAGGGCTTGGCCTCTAGGAGAAAGGGCCCTGAAGGCCATCACCCAGCCCAGCTGGGTTCAGACCCAGTGATTTACCGAGCATTGGGGCCACTGACACCTTTTATGCCCCTTCCTCCGGCCAAAGGGACACAGCGAGGGGAGAGGTGGCTGGGAACCCATCCCTGGGTCACCTCCACAGAGCTCTCCCATCATTGATGATGTCCCTTTGCCCTGGAAAACAAAACCTAGGCCCCTTGACTTTGGGTTACCAATACTTTGGCACCACCTTTGAAGCCATGATCTGAATTTACGACAGAGCGTGAAAGACCATTTCAGGCTCAGCCCTCTTTCCCGGCCACTGAACTTCATGTGGTCCAGAGTAAATCACCCTAATAGCCATAGGGTCTGCATTGTTGCGGGGCGTTTTATTCCCATGCTAGCAGTCATTTAGGTGGCCAAGTTGAATTGCCAAGTGTCGAGTTACAGTTGTTGCTTTTCCTTGCCTTGTGCATAATTATGAAGAGACGCAATGGCCAAAGGTAGGTTCAACACAGGACCTTTCAACAAGGCTCATAAAGGGGTGGGGATAAAACAAACCGGGCACCCTGTTTTCCAGCCCATGAAGCCCACAGTCTAGCTTCAACCCTGTGGACAAAGGAGCTACTTTCTCTTGGGAGAAGAGGTGGCATAGAGCACCAGTGGTCCCTAGTCTCACTGCCCTGATGTCAGGACTGGGTGTCCCAGTCCCCTCCAGTGGCTGGGAACAGGGCCTACATGGCTTTGGGTCATCCATATGCATAGGTGGGGAGGGGGAGATGTGACCCAGAGACACTAACCAACTGAAGCTATGGTCAGAACAAAAAATCCTTAATCTCTTCTCCATTCACATTTGTACCCAGTGCTCATTTTATGACTGCACCGTACCTGGGTAGCTGTTTACACATGTGCAGCCCTGTAAGGCTCATAAAGGTATATGCTGCCCTCTTCATGGGGAGAGGGGAGGCCCTGGGTCACAGCTGCTGGGATAGACAGTCCCCAGGGCACATTCGTTATGGGTGTGTGGGCTTTCTCTCCTGCCCTGTAGGACAGTACCTGTAACTCTTGGGTCAGGTGGATTGGGAGGACAGTACCAATTCTATTTTTGTTTGTTTGGTGATGGTGGTGGTGTCAGGGTATGGGGATGTCTCTACTTGTTCATCCAGCAATGGAGGGTGGGGATGATGGGGAAGCAGATGGGCCCAGAAGCCCCTTCCCCTGTCCCCTTCACACGCTCCTTGAGGCCTTTGACCTATGGTGCTTTTGCCGTCTCAAGACTTTCTGCCTTTGATGTACAGTTTGTTAAGTAATGACTTTGTTATTACAACGTAGCTGAAAAGCTAATATGTTTCTGTAATAAAATTCAACAAAAGGCATTTACCAAAAAGAAGTCTCCTACCCTCCCCAGACCTCCTCTCTCATTTCCCAGAGGAAGCCATTGTACCTGGTTTCTTGTTTGCTATGTCCATTTTGTGTATTTACTTTTACTTGTATGAAAATGTTGGGGATGAAGGCAACGGAGGGATATTGATTTGTTGCTAGCCCTTGGCTGTTGAAGGGCAAGGACCAGGCAGACCAAATCAAGAGTCAGCACCATATCTAAAAGCAGAAAGGCTGCTGGTGCCAGGGCCTTGGGAGGTTGGGGCAGGTCTTTCAGAACGGAATAGAGGAGGTAACCTGTGTAACAAGTATAGTGTTAGTCCAGAAACCTGGCTCTGGAGCTCCAGAGTTGAAAGGTAGAACGTACCTTCTGTTGAGTCTAGTAGGGGAGATGTGTAGAGAATTCAGACACACTGAAATGACCATACAGTACAGAGGGAGCAGGGAGGAAAAGGGGGAGTAACTTAGCTGGGACAGAATAGTGAGGAAAGTCTTCCTGAAAGTGGTAATGTCTGGGCTGGGCTTTGAAGGATAGATAGGAGTTGACTGGACTGATAAGAGGGCTGTAGGGGAAACTGTGTACAGGCTTGTACTTAGGGAATTGTAGTCAGGTTGGCATTGTTGAGCCTAAATTGTATGTGCATGCGTGTGATGTCTGTGTGTGTGTGTGTGTGTCTGTGTGTGTGTGTGTGTGTGTGTGTGTGTGCACATCCATAAGGGAATGGTGGGGTATGTGAATGTAAGGGTAAAGTTGGAGATGCCTCTTGAGAGGAGCACAAGGCTTGCATTATGAAGGGAATTGCCCCAACTGATGGTCGGGGACGAATTGTGTTTCCTTCACTCCACACAAATCTTTGTTGAGCCCCAGTGTGTGGGAGGCACAGTGCCAGGTGTCTGGGAGATGATGGAAAACAGGCATCAGGATCTGACATTCAAAGTGTACGTGGGGTGTGGGGATCAGGCAGGCTACAGATGCATGCTGTCAGTGCCTTGAGAGGGAATCATGGGGGAGCACAGGGAGTCCCCTTTGAGAGGTGCTACTGAAGCAGAGGTCGGAAGGATGAGCAAGCTCTGTGCCTGGAAAGCCCGTCCAGGCAGGGAAACAGTGGGCAGGATAGCTGTTTGAGTGAGAAATGGAGGTGGGAGCCACTGGGTTTCCAGGTGAGTGAAACAGGCAGGTGGTCCCGGAGACACTGCAGGATCCAGGGCCAGGTCAGCGTCTGGAGGAGGGTCCTGACTTCCTATCCAGTCCCTCACCATGGCTGGCTCACTCTCCCCTTAAATTCTCACATATTCACTCATTTCTCTCCCTCTCCACTTCCCACTGACACCCTGGATCCGGCCACCATTCTACGTGGGTCTTGTGCCTCTTAACCAGTCTCTGATAAGTCTTGCCACAAAAGCAGTAAGACCCACTATAACTAACTCAAGCTCCTTAAGATGATCTGGCCCTGCGGGGTTCAACTCCTGTTCCCTTAGAATTCTGTGCTCCCTCCTAGCATCCCAATTGTTCCTGTCCTAAGAAGCTCTTCTTGTGCCCTGGATTTGCCTTCTCTCTTGTCTCCAGGCTTTTCTGTGTGCTCTGCTCTCTTCTTACAATTTGCTTCTTTGTGTTTGTCTCCTGTGACCCACAGCTGTCTCATTTCTGCTTATCTTCTGGGTCTTTCTGTTCAGGAAAGCTTTTCTGGTATGCCAAGCTTGGGTCAGATGCCCCCAAAGGCAGCCCACTTCTACCCCCATCCTAACTTTTATCATACAGGTGTAACTTCTTATCTGTCTCCTGTACTAGATACCAAAAGAAGGGCAAATTGTGTCCTTATCCCTTAGCATAGTTGCTGGTGCTCGAGAGGTCATCAAATGACTGAGATGTGAGAAGGAGGAACCAGGAGGGGTGAGGGTAGACAGAGCTGAAGGAGACAGAGTTGAAGGTTATGTCTTCAGGAAGGGATGATGGCTGTTGCACAGCAATGACAATGACAGCGATTTTTCATTGGTCCTTACTATGTGCAAGGTACTATTCCAAGTGCTTTACATGTATTTGTTCATTCGTCTTCCTGAAGACAATATGAGAAAGATACCATTAGGATTATTTTACAGATGAGGAAACTGAGGCACTGTAAGGATAAGTAACTTACTGAGAGTCATGTAACTAGTGAGTGAGAGGGCTGGGGTACATTTAATTTGGGCACTTCGAACTTTAAATGACAGCAAACTAATTCTCCCGACAGTCTAGCTTACTCTAGCCTCGTGGTGTTGTGAACATTTCAGCTGGGCAAATTGAACAGCTAAAATATCCCACTAGAATTGGAATTCCAGAGGTGACTCCTAGGCCAATATGACTTTCTAATCTGGTATTGAGTTCCAGCCCAGTGGAAGCAGTGGAGCAGTGGTGGAGCCAATACCTTGTGCTGGTGGTGCTGCTTCAAGTGACTTTCTAAATCTGGCAAGTTGTGGAACAGCAGTGGATTTTGTTGACGAAATAGTCTGTCAATCAAGATACTCCATCCTGCTTGGTGATATAATAACTGGCTATATTATAAGTCAGTATTAAAGTTTTTTAAGTTTACTTATTGAGAGAGAGAGCGAGAGCGCACGAGAGAGCATGCACGTGAGCACATGCAGGGGAGGGGCAGAGAGACAGGGAGAAAGAATCCCAAGCAGCCTCTGCACAGTTAGTGTGGAGCCTGATTGGGGGGCAGTGGGAGGTGGCTCCATCCCATTAATCAATCGTGAGATCATGACCTGAGCCGAAATCAAGAGTTGGACACTTAACTGACTGAGCCACCCAGGAGCCCCTAGTATTAAAGTTTCTCATCTGTTTATGGGCCCCAAAACAACACTTGTAAACTTGGGGGGGGGGAGGATTTACAAGATATATAAGGGATATAAGGCAGCAAACTAAATACTGTGGTTTTGTTTGGGTGCAGTACCCTGATTCCCAAAGTTAGTTACAGTGGGTCTTACTGCTTTTGTGACGGGACTCATCAGACTGCTGTACTCTTCATTTGAGGTAACAAGTGCTATTAATCTAAATATTTGTAAATAACTTATCTTTACCTAAATTCAAAAAAAAAAAAAAAAAAACCAAACAAACACAAAAACCAGCACCTACGGGCAGGTGTGGTATAGAAGGCTGTTTGAAGGACGAGAGGAATCATTCATTCAACAATATTAGCGGCGCACCTGCGCAGACGGCCCCAGGGGGGCGGGGCGTACGGCGATACCTGAGACGAGATGGCGCCTCGTGGGGGTTACAGCGTAGTGGGGAGACATGTGAGAAACAAGGGAGCGGAGAGTTACCACTTGGGCTTAGTGTTAGGGAGGGAGTAATGACGGGCTGAGTTACTTAATTACGGGTAGTGTTGGTGGCTTTCGCAGTGTTGTTCTGCGTGCAGGTGCCTTTGGAGTTTCGCTAAAATGATGATGGAGAAATTTAGGGTGGTGTCAGGCCACAGGAATTGTTTGAAGCATGATACCTCTTTAATACACCCGAGCTTCCCTTGAAGCAAGCAGCAGGAAGCAGTGTCGATCCCTCTCCAGTGCTCCCGTAAGTAACCTTTTACAACCTCTAGTCTGAAGCCACAGGGGCTATTCACCGGGGACCCCGAGACTACAAAGGAGCCTCTTAGGGCCTTGCGACTTTGCTGATGGGATTGTAAGGTGGTACAACCTTCCTGAAAGATTTTGCAATATCTACAGAGGCATTCCTTTCTGACCCAGGCAAAACCCCCTCTGGATATTCACCTCCCCCAAAATACTCAGAATTGAGGATAAAAAATTTCTGATAAAAATGTTCACTTCGGGATTGTTTGAATTGTATAAAATTGGAAACAGTGAAGGCTATGTTAATAATTATGGCAGATGTTAATAATGGGTTATGATATAGTCATTAAAAAAATTATTTTTGATGTTTATTTTTGAGAGAGCAAGAGACAGAGTGTGAGTGGGGGAGGAGCAGTGAGAGAGGGGGACACAGAATCCGAAGCAGCCTCCAGGCTCTGAGCTGTCAGCACAGAGCTGACACGGGGCTTGAACTCACAAACCATGAGATCATGACTTGAGCCGAAGTCCTACACTTAACCGACTGAGCCACCCAGGCGCCTCACTATAGTCATTTTTGATGGATATTTAATCCTGGGAAATGTTCATTATATAAGTGGCAAAAGCAGAACATAAACACATAACAAAAACATTAAAAATTGGTAGGAGTGTATTTTTAACAAACAGAGTTATATGTATATGGAAAAGGCTGCAAATGTTAGTGGTTTTCTCTGGAAGGAGGGGATTTCAGGTGATTTTTATCTTCTTTGAACCTTTCTGTGTTTTCCCAAATTATCCTCAATAATCATGCCTTGTTTATAATCACGTAATTAAAATGTATCCTTACCTTGGGTAGAAAATTAAAGTGTGTTCAAAGGTTAAATTAGCTTCTGTTGGTTCCTGACCTGAAGAAGTTGTCGTGGCTTGAAAACCAGGACCTAAGAAAAGTGAATCTCCTTTAGGAAAAGTCCAGCAGGCTCCTTACCCCCACCAAAGCTTGTTCATTCCTTCTCTGCTGCTACTTAAACACATCGCTGGCATTAAGAATGAGTCTGGCACTTGAGGAGCCCAGGAATATTCTCTCAGGGTTGCTGGCAAGCCCACACCAGCATAGGTAAAAGACACAAAGGAACTAAAAAGCAAGAGCTAACATTTATTGAGTGCTTACTCTGTGCCAGCCATGAAGCTGAGTACAGCACACACAGGCACACACATCCTCTTGTGTGCACACACGTACATGCACACACACATTTTCTAAATTTATTAATACATTTAATTTTCACAGTGACCTTATGAAGTTGGTACTGTCAGTACTCCCATTTTAAAGATGGGAACACTGAGGCTCAGAAGGGTAGTTACTGCGTGTCATGCACCTAGTAGGTCATATTGCCAGAATTTTAATCCAGGTCTGGTGGTGCTGAATTGGGAAGTGGGAAAGGCAATGAATGGGGAGGAGAGAAAAGAGAGAAAGACAGAAGAGGGGAGAAACTCAGTGTGGGTCTGAGCAGGCCAATAGCCACAGGGTTTTCTCTACTCGCCTCTGAAGAGCACACCAGAATGAGTGTCAAGAAACAATTCAGAGTAGGGGGAATGTCTCTACCTTCACATTTACAGGCCTTGGTGATTCCAGCATGAGCCTGGACAAGGGTTCCTCACCTCCAGGAGCAGCAATAAAAAAAGATGAAAACAGAGATCAATTGTGACTGGTCATGAGTGTTGGTATTGGAGAAAGTTTTTCTTAAAGGTTAAGAAAGAGGCGCAAGGATCCCAGGTTGATAGCAATGCTTTTTATTCCAACTTTACCTTTGAACGGATGGCTTTTCTGTCCTGTGCTTCTGATGGAAGAGCTCATACAGCTGCCCTTCGGTTCATCAGACTCCGTTGAGCTTGGTTTTGGTGTCCAGATGGAACACAGGTGGAATGTTGGGGGCAGGTAAGAGGAAGAGTTTTCTGAGGCCTCTGAGCAAAAGAAGGGAAGGAAAAGTGAGAGGTTGCAAGTGCAAGCAATGCCCGATGCTAGTAATGGAAGGGGAAGCGGTGACAATAAAAGGCGGGAGTGCAGCATGGAGATGAGCCCCTTGAGGGGAAGAGAAAATTAGTTCTTCAGCCTGTCCCCTGGTGGCTCCACTGGCACAATACAGCTGGGTTGTGTCTACTTTCATTCATCCGAAGAAGTCCTGTGTGATTGTGGGGTGAGGGATGAATGGGAAGCAGCGGTTAGGGGGCTGGCAGAGAAAGATAATGGCAGTATACACCTGACCCGTATAAAGGATGCCAACACTCATAGCTTGTATTGCCCTATCGTATTCTTTGTTGGGCCTGTTTTCCAGCAATATAAAAGATGAATGGAATCAATGGAGCACGCTGACTACTAACAGTCATATATAGTGCAGAGTTCTCACACTTACCTTATTTAGTTCTATAGCAAACTTGTGGGTTGATGTTACACCCATTTTACATATAAGGAAAAAGAAGCTTGGTAATGGTAGCTACTTGTTCAAGGGCCCTGAGCAACTAAGGGACAAAGTCAAGATCCAACCTAACATCTGTTGGATGCCAAAGCCTGTTTCGGTTTACTCTCCACGTTGACTCCAGAGATCAGCTGGAGGCATTGTGTTCATTGTTTAACAGGGGCTTTTAAAGTTCTAATTTGGCTCAGTCAGTGTTTTTTAAATTTATGTGAACCTAAGGATTCCTGGGATGTTTGTTAAGACATATCAATTCCTGGGCTCTATTCCTAGAACTACTTACTGGTTAGAATCTCTATAGGAGGAGCCTGAGTATCTGTTTTTGTTTTTTGTTTTTTTAACGTTTATTTATTTTTGAGACAGAGAGAGACAGAGCATGAACGGGGGAGGGGCAGAGAGAGAGAGGGAGACACAGAATCGGAAGCAGGCTCCAGGCTCCTAGCCATCAGGCCAGAGCCCGACGCGGGGCTCGAACTCACAGACCGTGAGATCGTGACCTGAGTTGAAGTCGGACGCTTAACCGACTGCGCCACCCAGGCACCCCCTGAGTATCTGTTTTTAACATGCTCCAAACTTGATTCCCCACGTGCTCAGGCAAGTTTGGTCAACATTGGTATAGGCAGATTTTCATGTTTATGGATATAAACTCAGCTGGCTATAAAGTGTTTATCTTTGCAAGATTTTATGTGGTTTAGGAAGTAAAATCTCTCATGTTATATTTATGTACTTTCCCCCAATCTCTGTCCAATCTGCTCAGATTTTTTTTTTTTTTACATTGTGACATTATTTACTTATTTATTTTTAACATTTTTAATGTTTATTTATTTATGAGAGAGAGAGAGAGAGCATGAGCAGGGCAGGGGCAGAGAGAGAGAGAGAGAGAGAGAGGGAGACACAGAATCTGAAGCAGGCTCCAGGCTCTGAACTGTCAGCACAGAGCCTAATGTGGGGCTCAAACCCACAAACTGTGAGATCATGACCTGAGCCGCAGTCGGATGCTCAACTAACTGAGCCAACCAGGCGCCCCAAATTAGACCTTATTTAAAATAATCAGTGAAGACTATGTCTATATTAGGAGGTAAGGCTAAAATGCAGTGATACTTTTGTCCCCTGTGGTGACATTCCCCATTTTACTTTGTATGTTAGAGCTGAACTATTTATTTGCATGAATTGAATTGAAAGGAATTCTCTGGTTAAGTGGCAAGAGTTTGAATTTTGGTTAACACTGAGCTATAAAAGGCCAAGATACATATTTAACTTCTTAACGTTGCCTTTGGTAGCCCCTGGTGCTCTTCCAAGCTTTGTCCGTCTGATGGGTTTAGGAGAATGTTGTTTCTTCCACATCCATAAAAATCAATGAGAGATAGAGATTTGGGGGAATTGTAAAGATAATTAGGCCTAAACCATTTTGGACTGAAGTATTCTAATGTCAGTTCTAATAATGCTTTTCAGGAGTATGGGGCTATACATGATACTCATGAAACTTGCACTGTCGGGGCGCCTGGGTGGCGCAGTCGGTTGAGCGTCCGACTTCAGCCAGGTTACGATCTCGCGGTCCGTGAGTTCGAGCCCCGCGTCGGGCTCTGGGCTGATGGCTCGGAGCCTGGAGCCTGTTTCCGATTCTGTGTCTCCCTCTCTCACTGCCCCTCCCCCGTTCATGCTCTGTCTCTCTCTGTCCCAAAAATAAATAAAAAACGTTGAAAAAATTTAAAAAGAGAAACTTGCACTGTCATAGGAGGTCAGCAGAGATCCAGTATTCTAGTTCCAACAATTGGCAGGTTGCACAAGGGAGTAGAATTCTCTAATAAGTAACAATTTATAAAATTAATACCCTTTGAATACCTCTAACCCCTCCACCCAACCTAACATCAGCATCTATCCAAATTAAAACCATAAATAAATTTTGCAAAGATGCAGGACTTCATGAAGCATTCTGAAGGGTGATGTTGGAGAATTCCTTGATTTCAGACAAAGCTGTTAACAAATGTGAATCTGGCAGAATTTGTCCACCTATTAATTGGAGGAGAGATAATTGACAGGACGATTCCAAAGCGAATGATTCGAATATGAGATATTTAAAAAGTCTTCAGAAAATGGATGAAGTCCTCTAATATTTTTGTGAGAATGACTATTTTTATGATTATGCCACAAAATAAAAGGATATTACTATTAGGCTATTATGTAATATAGGAAAAATTGTACCAAAAACCTCAAAACTTAGTCATTTATTGTTTGTTCTATGAATTGGAGCACATTTAATATTATTTTCCAAATGTGGTCTAATGTAAGATATAATCAATTTATTTTTATTTAGATTTATTTATTTATTTATTTAACATCCAAGTTAGTGCTTATAATGCAACAATGATTTCAGGGGCAAATTCCTTAATGCCCCTTACCCATTTAGCCCATTCCCCCTCCCACAACCCCTCCAGTAACCCTCTGTTTGTTCTCCATATTTAAGAGTCTCTTATGTTTTGTCCCCCTCCCTGTTTTTATATGAGTTTTGCTTCCCTTCCCTTGTGCTCATCTGTTCTGTGTCTTAAAGTCCTCTTAAGAGTGAAGTCATATATTTGTCTTTCTCTAACTTTGCTTAGCATAATACCCTCTAGTTCCATCTACGTAGTTGCAAATGGCAAGATTTCGTTCTTTTTGATTGCCGAGTAGTACTCCATTGTGTGTGTGTGTGTGTGTGTGTGTGTGTGTGTGTGTGTGTGTGTATAACATCTTTATCCATTCATCCATTGATGGACATTTGGGTTCTTTCTATACTTTGGCTATTGTTGATAGTGCTGCTCTAAAATTGGGGTGCGTGTGCCCCTTCAAAACAGCATACCTGTATCCCTTGGATGAATACCCAGTAGTGCAATTGCTGGGTTGTAGGGTAATTCTATTTTCAATTTTTTGAGGAACCTCCATACTGTTTTCCAGAGTGGCTGCACCAGTTTGCATTCCCACCAGCAGACAAAAGAGATCATCTTTCTCCGCATCCTCACCAACATCTGTTGTTGCCTGAGTTGTTAATGTTAGCCATTCTGACAGGTGTGAGGTGGTATCTCATTGTGGTTTTGATTTGTATTTCCCTGATAATGAGTGATGTTAAGCATTTTCACGTGTCGGTTGGCCATCTGGATGTATTCTTTGAAGAAGTGTCTATTAATGTCTTTTGCCCATTTCTTCACTGGATTATTTGTTTTTTTGGGTGTTGAGTTTGAGAAGTTCTTTATAGATTTTGGATACTAACCCTTTATCTGTTGTTTGCAAATATCTTCTCCCATTCCATCTTCATTCTTGAAAGATAAATTTCCATCACTTTTGCCACTCTTTAGTGTGTCACTCTTTACTACAAACTTTTATTTATTTATTTTTTCAATGTTTATTTACTTTTGAGAGACAGAGTGCGAGTGGGGGAGGGGCAGAGAGAGAAGGAGATGCAGAATCTGAAGCAGACTCCAGGCTCTGAGCTGTCAGCACAGAGCCCAACGCAGGGCTTGAACTGAGACCACGAGATCATGACCTGAGCTGATGTCGGATTCTTAACTGACTGAGCCACCCAGGTGCCCCTTTACTACAAACTTTTACATCTTGTTTGGAGAGGATTCACTTTAAGTATGAGGATTAAATGAGTTTTGACTGCAGAACATCTAACATCTAGAACAGTGCATGGGGTCTATTAAGGGTTCTGCCATTTAGTTATTTTTGTTGTTAAAGTGTAATTATTTTTAGCATCGATTATACTCTGGTAACATGTTTAACATTTGGTCTTCACAACAATTACCATTTATTCCATGCTATTTATTAGACACACTTTACATATATTTTATTTGATTCTCACTAGGAGACAGGTGCTATTTTTCATCCCATTACAGTTAAGGAACCCGGTGATTAGTAGTAACTGTGTCACAGCTGGCAAATGGGAGAGCCAAGGCTTGAACCCAAGTTTGACAGAAAAGACTGAGATCTTCCTTCCCTTCTTTTTTCCCCTTCCTCTCCCTTTTTTCCTTCCTTCTAAATTATTATAGAAACTCTGAAACATATACAAAAATGGCAAAATAGTCCCATGGACCTCCCAGATAGACTTCCTTTGGGTTCAACAACTATCAACTTGAGGCCAGTCTTCTTTCATCTCTATTCCCAATCACCCCTCCTACCCCAGATTATCTGCACAAAATTCCTGACATTTTTGTCAGCTCAGCTGTAAATTTCGGTGCGTATTTCTAATAAACAGGTACTCTTACTTAAACACAACCACAGTATTATTATTACACCTAAAAGAAAATAACAATGATATTAACAAACATCCATACAGTCTGAGATTTTCCTGATTATCTCATCAATCTAACATTTCGTTGGTTCAAGTTAGAGCCACACATCACATCTGATTCATACATTTCCTTGGATCTCTCTTAATCTGTAGGTACCTTCCCTCTTTTTTTTGGCCCTGAAACATATTTGTTGAAGAAACTGATGTTTGTCCTGTATATTTTCTGCAATCTGGATTTTGATGATTTCTTCACCATGGTGCTGTTTAGCATCTGTAAATCTGTAAATTTACCCTTTTTATTTTTTATGTTTATTTATTTATTTATTAAAAACATTTTTAAAATGTTTTTTTTGAGACAGAGAGAGAGAGAGAGAGAGAGAGAGACAGACAGACAGACAGACAGAGTGGGAGCAGGAGAGGAGCAGAAAGAGGGAGACACAGAATCCAAAGCAGCTTCCAGGCTCTGAGCTATCGGCAGAGCCTGATGCAGGTCTTGAACCCACGAACCATGAGATCACAACCTGAGCTGAAGCCAGATGCTTAACTGACTGAGCCACCAGGCACCCCTAAATTAACCCTTTTTAAAAATTTTTGAGCTCCTTTGTTTAAGGTTCTAGGTTCCCATCTACCTGGTTCCCTCCCACATGGAGCTTAGAGTCTAGTTAGGGACACAGACACTAAGTAAGCAAACAAATAGATGTGAAATTTTATTTATATCCTATAATATATAAATATGCATTGCTTATGATATAAACACAACTCTATTCGTCCTCCTAACACTGTGAAGTAAAAGGTTTTCTGTTATACCAAAGAAACCATTATGATGTCAAAGGGAACCAGACAGGATTCAGGCCTTCCTTGTCACATCAACTACATGATACTATGTAGTTGAGGGGGCTGGGTGGAGGAGGGCAGAGGTGGATGGGTGGGGGTGGGTTGGGGTGGGGGTGTCCCTTACCATCTCTGGACTCTGATGTCTCCATGTTTAAAGTGATAGGTAGTTGCAGCCCTAGGCCTATACCCAGTCAACTGGAGAGTGGGCAGAGTGTGTGTGTGTGTGTATGTGGCATCGACAGGACACTGAGAAGTGTGGGGAAATAAACTACAAGGACTTTATAGCATCTCCAGGGACTGGAAAACTGCAGGGAGGAAAGACCGTGTAAAGTACAGTAAAAAATGTAATAAAAATCAAGTAAAGCCATCACCAAGTCTCCGCAGTTCACAGTGCTAAATTCCAAGCCAAAAAGAAAGATATAAGCTGAATATTTTAGCAAATGTCTTTAGCCTCAGACACCTGGTTTGGAAACACCACCACCTGTGCTGCATTAAACCTGCGAAAAACCCAGGAAGGAAATACAGTGTATGAGGCCAGAAAAGGGTGGGCTCCTGGATCCCTTAGGTCAAACAGCAGGCTGTAAATGACTCTTTTCAAAACAGACATATTACTTCCCAAGATTGCGGCCTGCCACAAAGGAAGGTACACACAGCGGTTGTTCCCAGCAAGAGTTATACTATATGGCTATTAGGGGGAATAGAAGCAGCTTGATTCTTGCCAATGACAGGAAATAAGGTCAAGTAAAGATAACAGGTCTTTGAATTAAAGAGGCTTTAAACACACATCCTGGCCTCACGGCTGTAGTAGCGAATAAGAATTATGGAATGAAGCCTCGGGTTTTCTTACTCCCTTTAAGCGGCACTCCTGAAACACACCCTTTCCCTGATTAATGCCAAGGAGGCCTGTGTAGGGAAGGCACCAGCTTCCTCTTAACTTTGCCTTGTTTATGCTCTTTCTAAATAGACCTCACTGCCATGTTGCTAGTGAGATCTGGGCTGTGGGGATCATTTCACGAGTTAAAAGTCTCACAAGTAGCGTAGTTGATAGTCTTGGTGGTAAATACCTATAGATTTAGAGGTCAAGATTGTATTACTTTTGTCTAGGTAATGGGGAACGGAGCTCGCAGACCCCAGGAAGAGAGGGCCAGTATATTTCTATGTTGCCATAGTTTTCAAAGACAAGATAACCAAACAGCCGTTCAGGGAGAAAAACAAAACAAAACAAAAACAAACATCAAAAGATTGTTTGTTGTGTAGAGAAACACCTGGTTGTTAGTCTGCATTCCCTGCCCTGTTGTGCAGACTATATTTATTATATACTCACCTTGATTTTTCTTCCTCCCTGGGTGGGATGGTTGGTACAGGAGTAGGAGTAGGGAATAGAAGTGGGGTAACTGATTAGAACATTTAAAAAAGCAATCCAGGCCAACTGGTTGTTCTACAAATAACCAGCTGATTGACCAGACTCTACCTTTTTTTTTTTTACATTTATTTTTGAGAGAGAGAGACAGACAGACAGACAGACAGACATAGAGCGTGAGTAGAGGATGGGCAGAGAGAGGGAGACACAGAACCTGAAGCAAGCTCCAGGCTCTGAGTTGTCAGCACAGAGCCCAATGTGGGGCTTGAATCCACAAACTGTGAGATCATGACCTGAGCTGAAGTCAGACACTCAACCAACTGAGCTACCCAAGCGCCCCCAGACTCTACCTTTTATGATGTTTGCTGACCTTGGTTCTGGTGCACAGGACATAAACCTGGGTTAGCTTTTCACCCAGAACTCCTGAAGAAAGTACAAAGATTCTTTGTGCCTTTAAAGTTTCTCTTTTCTGATAATCAAAATAGAAAAAAGACCTTGATGTGACAGTTAGGTCAGGATGCTGCCCTAATGGCTGAGAGACATTATTTATTAGACACACTCAGAGGTGTGGCACTTGGAAAGTGAGGAAACCGTTATGTGAGGGCAGAGGTCGGAATCACCTGTTTCTTATCTATGGGCCCTTAGGCAAGGTACTTTACATCTTCAAGCTTGAAAACTGGGAATAATCATAGTATCTATTTGTTAGGGTTGCTAAGAGATTAAGTGAGGTAATCCAGTGTTTAGCCTGATACCTGGTGCAGAGTAAGGAACAGTTCTGGAAGTACTAGCTGTTCATTCACTGTGTTATCATTGTGATCTTTATAACTTACATATACCCTCTTTGGCTTCATGGGGAGTCTATAAACCTAAAGTTTCAAAAATATCATTTCTATTAGGTGGAGAGTGGTTTGAAGGCCCACTGAATTTCTTTGCCATGGTTTGATTTTAATAGATCTTTGGTTCCTTGGTTTTTACCTGAATTAAAAGCACAATTTTTTGGTTCTGTAGTGTTTAAAGGCTTTTAATATGTGTAGGATGAATTTTTTTGATTTATTTTTTATGAGAGCAATTCATGTTCATTGTTTTTAAAAAAAGTAAATAAATATTGGTGAAAAAGAAAATAATCAGTAATTCTACCACTCAGAGATTACCACTGCCCACATGTTGGTGAATTACTATTGCACATGTTTTGAAACTTTTTTTTTTTCAGTTTTATTTTTTAAGTAATCTCTATACCCAATGTGGGGCTCAAACTCAGGGTTGTGAGATCAAGAGTTACATGCTCTGCCAACTGAGCCAGCCAGGCGCCCTTGCAACCTTTCACCTAATTGTGTATTGAATGTCTTCCACATCATTAACTAGTCTTGTTTACTGGCAACAGAGAATTCTATCCGTGAGGCCTCTCATTCATTTTAGCGATCCTATTATGACCTTTTCAGTTTTTCCACTATCAAACAGCATCATTGTTAAATCTCCATTCACCAAAATCCAAGATGTGGTTTCCAGCTCTGGGCCTTCCTGCGACCTCTGCCTAAAACCTATAGGTTTTCTTGAAAGTTAGAAATCCCCTACATCCCAAACTAATGCCAAGGATACCCCTTCAAAAGGCTGGGAAGTTAAATTCCTCTCTTGTTCCCCAGTGAGAAGAGGCAAAATTGGGGTCATTTTCATGGCAGCTATTACTGCATGTGAGGTTCTCCAAAGAGGCATTCCTGTCCTTGCACATTTTCCCCTAATCATAGGCAATTTCCTCATTGCAAAAGCAACCTCACCTTTCATGGGGGTGTCAAAATGCATCATCCAAATAGATGGTCCTTAAGACAAGGGAAAAGTTTACACACGTGTGCTCTGTGCAATGCTCTAGTGCTTTTAGACAATGTCTCACCTTCTATTCTGGGCAGACGTGCCTGGGAAGGGCATTTTCCTGTTTAAGCGGAATTTGGACTCATTTGAAGGATATGTATGTGACTTCATTTGTAGTTGAAGATGGGTTTAATCCTGGAGTGGGGATTTCAAAGGGGTTTGGATGTATGAGATGAGCTGCTAGAAGGGCACAGGGGGTCTTGTGGGAAATTGGGTTTGCTTCCCAGACCTAGTTAAGAGCTAGGCTAGTCCTGGTCAAAAGTGTCAAGTAGGTGAGGGTTATCTTATGGGCGGTGCCTTGCCTTTTCACTGCCCCCAAGCACTAAGAGCATTGTGGACCTCCTGGGGAACTTCTGGTTCCCACAAAGCCAGCTGCTCAGGCTGTCTTTTAGGGAAGTCCCTCATTTCAGACTAGCAGAGGCCCAAACCTTGTCCTAGAGGAGGAGAATGATTTTCTTTCTCCTGGCAGACAGGCGTCTGTAGGGACACAAAAGTTACTATAAGTATAAAACACTTTCCTGTGAGTTGAAGCTGATGCTTGGGGTGTTTAGGATAAGGAGTATGTAGAGGGGTCACCAGTAGAGTGGCCAGTGAAATACAGGACACCCGGTTTAATTTAAATTTCAGATAAACAGCAAAGAATTTTTTTTTGGTGTAAGTGTGTACCCTGAGTACACTCTCTTATATTTATGATCTCCCCCATCTTTTGAGTTGTTTTTCTCCCACCTAATTTGAAAGACTTTTTTTTTGTCTTGAGCAATCTTTCCAAATCATTGAAATGAGATTCAGAGAAATAGTAACTCTCTCATCACACTTTTTTCTTTGCAGTATGTAATGGTTAATTAGAGCACACAGTGTAACAAGTAGGCAAGCTTGGGGACAAGGACTTTTTTTTTTTTATGTTTATTTTTGAGAGAGGGGGAGAAAGAGCGAGAGCAAGAGCAGTGAGGTGTGGAGAGAGGGAAACAGAGAATCCCAAGCTGACAGCACAGAGGGCGATGCAGGGCTGGAACTCACAAACTGTGAGCTCATGACCCGAGCTGAAATCAAGAGTTGGTTGCTTACCCAAATGAGCCCCCCCAGGCGCCCCCCCAAGCACACCTTACTTGTGAAGAGCACAGACTTACTCGCAAGAACAGTCTATGGGAGAGAGGCCAGCTAGGCCAGATGTTCAGCTTGCTGCAGGCAGGATGTTTTTCAGAATGATCGGTGGTCAGCTGGTGAATTTGTTAACTGGAGGCTAGGAACGAGTAGACTGTGGTGCCAGGCACACAGTATGTGTTCGGGGAACGTTACCGTTGTTGTTGTAGTAGCTGTTCTGTTGTCAGAGGCTTAGTTTGTTTATAGTTTATGATTTTATGAATAACAATGTGGTAAATATCCCTGTAGTTTAAATCTTTGCAAAAATCCTCAGCTGTTTCCTTTGGATGATTCTGAAAATTTTGTAGATGAGAAAAATGAGATCTAGGGCAGCAGGGCTGTGTTGACGGTGGCTTGTGAGGAGGTGTTGTTACATTTTCAGGAATTTTGTAATGTGGTTGTTCAACACAACCATTTAAAAAGTTATATAAGCATAGCTGAATTATAATGAAATGAATTATTCATTAAATAAGTAACAAAGACATAGGTCATACATACTCAAAATGTGTTACTTCCTACTTATTTTACTGTGTTTTTCTATAATTGAAGCTCTTGGGGTTATTTGTGTCTATTGGATGTGTAGGGTGGAAATACTAGAAAATGATGGGCTACTACATGTCTCTTTCCAGCTCTGTTCAAAGTGGTATCAGTACAGATGTCCGTGACCAGGTAATGGCATGTTACCTGGAAATCAGCCACGGCGGGAGTATTTATACCATGGAAATCAGCAAGTGGTACAAATCAAGGCCTTTTTTTTTTTAAAACTGTTGTTAAATGTTTACGCCACAGTATTTATACCACTGCAGAGAAGTAAAATAGCTAAGTAGTTATTTTCCTGGAAAAGGAATCCATCTCTCCTGACTCTGTCAGAGATTTTTGGACCATGTTTTGGAAAACTGGTCTTGTTTTTTTTAATCCTTACCTTATTGGCATCATCTATTAAATCTCTAAACAGTCTCCATTCAAAAGCATGAATGTATATACAGACTACTGAGAAAGTCATAGAACTTCATTCAACAAACATTTATTAAGCACCTGCTGTGTGCTAAAGACAAAGAAGACAAAGACAAATAAGACAGAGAGCATTCTAAAATAGTGATGCCCCAGACTGTGGGTTACAGAGTTCATAAGACCTTAAGTCATTGCCTTATATTAAAGTAAATAAAATAAAGCAAGTAATACATACATTTATAATAGAATATAGATGATTTTTGTTATTAACATATTACGTAAAATATACACATGGTAACATAAGTTAAATATATATACACACACAGTTGCTTTATTATCACGTGGTGGTCTTCACTTAAAGTGTAAATAGAGTCCTATAGTGGAGAGAGTTCAGGGAGGCAAAAAGTTCAGTAACTGAGAGAGAGCATGAGCTCTGAAGTTAGTCTGGCTTGGGTTTAAATCCTGACTTGATCCGCTGCTAGTTCCATGACCTAGGGCAAATTATTTAACTGCTCAAGCTTTGGTTTCCTTATTGTATAAAAATAGCTATCCCCTCATAAGGTTCATTTGAGGAGTAAACAATAATCTAAAGTGCTGTATGACTGGTATGGAGTCAGCACTCAGAAAGTATCATCTTCACAAACTTTGAAGAAATAAGTCTTAAAAGAGAAGGATATTAATTCTTCTGGATTGCACACAATTCATGTATTCCTGATGTTTGAATTTCTGCTAAGTGAATCCTGGTTTACCCTGGGCAGAATTACCTCTAGTCTTAGAGTGGGGGCTATATAAGAGCTCTTTGCAGATGCGCAAGGTGCCCCTGAACCTCTGTGCTTGTCCTTGTCCTCCTGCGAACATCTCATCCGCTACTTACCTCCCCCTCTCCCCTTACTGTGTCTCCCTTCCAACCTCAGCAGAGTCCACCGAAACTGCTCTTACTTGGGTCACCAAATATTTCCTGGCTGATCTTTTTATGGTGTTTGACACTCTGATGACTGCTTCTATCTTTAGATATGGTGTGGCCAGTTTAACTTTTAACTTCATGTACCCGAAGGTGGAGAAACTGAAGGCAAGGAGGCATGAGGAAAGAAGTGGGGAAGGGTAAAAAATATTTGTTAAAGCTGTGTTTTCACTTTGGTTTCTTTTAAGAATGAATATTATTCAGAGAAATATCAGAGTGGAGTATGGCTGTGTTTTTAGAAAGTGAAGTGCTTCTTGTTAACATTATTAGTAGTGATTCTACAGTCAGAATTATTTAGTTACTCACATGTATACCTTGTGTTTCATCTGCCTTCTTGTAGCTCAGATAGCCCTCTGGGGTAAATTCTTCCTGGAGGAATATGCTTTAAGAAGCATTTTAAGGGCACCTGGATGGCTTAGTTGGTTAAGTGTCTGATTTCGACTCAGGTCACCATCTTGCAGTTTGTGAGTTCGAGTCCTGCATTGGGCTCTATGCTGACAGCTCAGAGCCTGGAGCCTGCTTCAGATTCTGTGTCTTCCTCTCTCTCTCTCTGACACTCTTATGCCCTGTGTCTCTCTCTCAAAAAATGAATAAACATTAAAAAAAAAAGAGGCACTTTTAGTGAGGGTCTTTTGGTGAATTTTCTCAACTTTTGTTTACCTAAAAATGTCTTTACTCTTATTCTTGAAAGATAGTTTCTCTAAGTACATGATCTTAGGTTGGAAGTTATTTTCTCTCGGCACTTTGAAGATGTTATTCTACTGTGTACTGACTACTGTCATTTTTTTTTTAAACATTTGTTTGTTTTTGAAAGAGAGAGACAGCATGAGCGAGGGTGGGGGAGGGGGAGAGAGGGAGAGCCAGAATCTAAAGTAGGCTCCAGGCTCTGAGCTTTCAGCACAGAGCTGGATGCGGGGCTCGAACTCACAAATCGTGAGATCATGACCTAGGCCGACGTCAGGAGCTTAACCCACTGAGCCACCCAGGTGCCCCTGACTACTGTCATTGTTGTTGAGAAGTCTTCTGTCAGCTTAATTTTCATTCCTCTGAGAATTCTATCTTGGCTTTTTGGCTACTTTTAACATCCTTTCTTTGTCTAGAATTCATCCTGCTTTGAATTCATTGGAATTCCTGAATAAGAGATTGGAATTGGATCAATTTGGGAAAATTCTCAACATTCTCTTTTACCTCCTTCTGGAATATCAATTAGATGTCTGTGAGACCTTTTGTTTACTTACCCTCTCTTTCATATTTCTTGGTTTTCTTTTTGTGTTGTCTTCTGTTTAATTTCTTCACATCTATTTGGTTTCTTTAGTTGTGATTTTTTTTTTAAACCTGTGGTTTAACCCTTTCATTGGATTTTAAACTTAAATGTTAATATTTTAATTCCAAGAAGTTAGAATTGGTTTGTTTTCAGATGTGTTTTTATTTGTGTTTTTGATTCTTTTATTTCTTAAAAACATTAAACATTCTTATTTTATATTTTGTATCTAATAATTTTAATATCTGAAGTCTTTATGAATCAGGTTCTGTTATTGGTTATTTCTTCTGACTTTTACTCTTGGTGGCTTGTTTCCTTTTGTTTTATGTAATTTTTGATTGTGAACTCATTTGCTTAAAATTTTTATTTTATATGAAATTTTCCTTGCCTTTTTTGGGGGGCAATGCAGGTACTATAATTTGTGGCCCTAGATCTCTGTCTGTGGTCAAATTCGTGGTTATAAAATCTCAGGGAAATTTTATTGTTATTTTTGGTATTGTTAGTTTTACCCAGAGCCAGGACTATGCTATGCCAGCCCATTTTCTTTGTTGTATGCCCCTGCAGGGTGGGTTTTCATCTAGTTCAGCTTTTTCTCAGAGCCTAGGCTACTCGAGTCCTGGCTTTCTGCAAGTTGGTCTGGTTCTTCACTATGAAGTACCTGCAGATCCATAGGTGTCCCCAGCATAGGCAGTCACTGAGCTCTGGTCTCTTGCTTCAACCTTGGCCTCAGGGAGGTGAGGTACTCTTATTTTTTGGAACTTTGTTTGCTTATTTAAAGGAGGACTTTCTATATTTTGTTTAGCATTTTAAACTTTTTTTTTTTTTTGGTAGCCATAGTGTTTCAGTTACCTAGGTCGTTACATTGCTGGAAATGGAAAACTGTGTGCTTTTCTTTTGATTGCTGACATTCTGAGTGTGCTTTTATTATATCTTGCAGCTGTTATTTCCTGGCAGCCCAAGCAAAATTAATTTCTGACAGTGTAAACCAGGAGCAAAATAGAATTCATTTGACAGAAACTGACTTTCTAGGAAACTGGACTCTTTTGGGTAGAGCCAGCTGCCATAGTGGCCTCTTGACAGGTATTTACTGAGCATCAAGGACTGCTAAAGAATGGCAGAGCTATCTGACAGACATGGGGGGGCCCATCATGTTGATAAGAAATTCACAAACCAGCGTTATAGATTCCCATGATGCCTGGATAGGAAAGACCAAAAAGCACTCTTAGACTAGTTTCTCATTTGCAGATGAATGGACTGGTACCATAGAGGACATTTCCTTCAGGGTCACTGAGCTGGTTAGCAGTGCCTGGGACTCCCCTCAAAGATATAAATGCAAAAATTCAATATGATTTCTAAAACTTTGCTTGTGAATTCACTCAAATCTCTGTTCACTGAACATTAATTGAATACCTTCTCTATGCCAGGTTGTAGGATGCTTTTTAGATAGTAGGTACTCAGTACATGGTAACGTATACACATATTTACCTATATATAGAACCAGACCCTCAACTACTTATAAGTATCTCTCTTCCCCCTCCCTCTCCCTCCCACCTCAACCCTGAGCTTCATCCTTCCACCTAATATAAGTGAGAGGGTTTAAGGCTGGTGGGAAGGAGAATGACAAAGCAGGAAAAGTTGCTATAGAGCCCACAGGACATGGTTAGGACTGGTGAAGCTCAGAGACTTTATTCTTGGGACTGACCCAGGGGAGGAAAAAAAATCAGTAAGAGCTGGCCACTGGCAGGTATTTGAGTCTTGACACCACTGCATAGTAGCTGTTAGACTAGCTCTGAGCATCAGTTATCTCTTCTGTAGAATGGGAACTACTACCACGGAGTGCTAGGCACTCAAGAGACACTGTCCTTGCCTTTAAGAACGTGTGTGAAAAACTCAGAAAAGAGATTTCTGCAATGTCCTAAGTAACAAGAAAAACTCATCCTCAACCCATTATGAACCCATTAGTTCATGTGACTCAATGAACTAGCTAGGATGGATGTTTCTGCAGCCTGGCTTATACTGGCAAAGAAAGATTCATTTCCTGGGAGAGCCCACCACTTTTCCTCCTCAAGAGGATGAAGCTGCCAAGTTTGTCTTTAGCTTTCATTCCTCCAACAAGGCTACTATCATGTAGATTACCCAGCCACTAGGTGGCCAGAGTTATTCATAAAAGGCTGCACTTAGCAATGAAATCATAAAATTCTTAAAGTTTCTTGTATTTGGGGAATTTGCTTTGCAAAATGGAATCCTGTTTGAGTGTAGAAGCCAATGAAAACAAACAGGAACAACACACCAAACAAACATCTTGACACCCCAGGAAAAAGCCGCAGCTCACTGATGAACGAGTGGATCCAACTGTGCTCCCAAAGACAACTCTACTCATTCAAAAACTGTCAAGAGTAATTGTTCATAACTTCAAAGTTAGGTTTTTAAACCCCCTTCCAGTTCCCACCATGGAAGCAGGATTCCTGGACAGGTCCATTTGAAACAGCGTTTGCATGACCCAAGTAGCTGGGGCTGGATGGGGTGCTGGCTGCTTGGGAGAGGGTGTTTGAGGGGGGGAGGTGTGGACAGCCATGGGCTATGGGAAATAGGAAGGTCTGCAGTGAAGGGTTCTTTTGCAATAAAAACCTTTTAGAAACCGTGCATGGCGGGTGGCATCCCAGATGGACCTCTGCTGGGTCTGAGTTTATGAAATGGTTCTGCCTGATATCTGCTCCACTCTCAGGGTAAGAAGAAAGTTTGCTTATTGAGGAGAGTGAATTGGACACAGATGCTGCAGGCCATGGGCTTGCCCTGGCTTGCCCGTCTTCCTGGCAAGACAAGCAGTTATTAGAGGCTGGTGACGACTCCCTGTGTCTGGGGACGAGCTGTCTGCATTTCTAGGAGACGGCTCCTTCCCAAGGGGAAAGAAAGGTGCCAGGCTGTAGAAGGGTCCAATTATTGGCGGCTCTATTTTGCAGAATGATTGTCTTTGAGTGAAGTATGTGTTGTAGAATCAAACTTGGCATTTTTAATTAACATAAAAGAATCTCAGTTCTTACATGCCTTATATATGTATAAAAAAAGAGGAATTCTTTACACACTTCTCAGGAAATGGCTTCAGAGCTGCTTTGCTGCCTGAGAGTCTTCTTGGACAATGTCCTATGGGAAACTGAATGCTTGATTTCATAAATGGGTTTTAAATTAATTTGTCTTTTGAATAATACTTTTGTTCAACTTTCTTAGGATTTCTGAAAATCTTTGCTATTACTATCAAAGGTAGCCATTTCTGCTAACATGGTTGTATTCCAATCTGAAGGGTTGAATGGGCCATGGCTCTCTTACCAGTGCCAAAGTGTCTGTGACAGAAGAATTTCCCAGGAGCTGTGGATATGTATGGCCCAGCATTATAAGCTCGAAAGCTGGCAGCCACATTCCAGGGTCTTGGAGTCGGTCTGTGTTTGCTGGCTAATGGTTCAGAGGACCGTTCTGACCTTGATCTTTGAGTAAACCAGTGAGTTAATGCCACTAGCTCCGTGACTACAACAACAAGCAACTCTGGATTTTGGAATCCCACCAGACTTCTAATCCTAGCTCTGCTATGTACAAACTGTGTGATCTTGTACAATCTAGCCAACTGCTCGGAGCCTTGTGAAATGGGGAAATAACTCCTTCCTCACAGGGCTGTGGGGAAGACAATAAAATGAGATAATGTGTGGCAAGTGCCAAATTCAAAACTTGTCAAATGGACACTCAATGACTAACTACTTCTACCCTTCAGAGTCCACCCCACTTTGAAAAAAGGGTCATAATCAGAAAGGTTTCAGGTTCTTTTTTTTTTTTTTCCTTTTTGCTTTAGGCGCAGAGAACAATTTGATCCTCTTAAAGTAGATGACTCCCAAATTTGTAGTCTGGCCTTGGGATCTCTTCTAGGTTGTAGGCTTGTGTGGAATATTCGCAAGTGATGGTTCTGTTGTGTTAAACTTAAAGAATGTGAACATAAAACTCATCTCTGCTTCTGCCACCCCAGCCCCCATGAACCCCAGCCAGCAAACCTGGTTTTCCTTTCTTCTTTTTTTCTGTTAAGGACAACACCATTGTTCAAGATGCATAGACTTGAACTTAGATTTGGTTGTCTTCGTCTTTCATCTTCCTCCCGTCAGATTCCAAACCCAGCTAAAGCTTCCTTCCTTCTTCCTTTCTCCCTTCCATTCTCCACCCTCCCTTCTTTTCTTCAGGACCTTCTCATTACCAGAGGTCAGATGTGATAGAAAGTGTCCATGGAGGCTGTTCAGGTCTTCTCACCCCTTTTTACCCCATCCCATCATTTCCCATCAGAGTTTCTCTGACTCTGGCATTGGCCTCTCCCATCTATCTGTCATTGTCCAACGCCTTCCCCCAATTCAGTTGCTTCCTCAGCTTCCTGTGTGCCATTTTCCCGCTCATGATCTTCCAAAGGCTCCATGTGGTCTCCAATAAAGAGTCCTTAGTTTAGTCTGTCCACTTTTCCCTTCTGACCCAATCTCTCATTTTCTCTGCTCTAGCCATATATGTGCACTAACTGAAATTGTCATTCTCTTTCCCAGCCAAGCTCTTCCATCTACTCACCTCATCTTCTAGTTCCCACCTAATCTAGGAGGCCTTCTGGACTCTTTCTTTGTCAGTTGATTGGAATTACGATCCTTCCTGACATTCAGATACTTGCTTCAGTGTGATTTCTTCATTCCTTTGTTGGAGTTACTGTCCCAGAGTCAAAAAAGACATGATTGGTGAAATGCCCTCAGCAACCACTATGTAACCCTGGGAGATAATGCAGTTTAGTAGTTTAGAGTTTGCTTCTCTGGTGTCAGATGGATCTAGGTCCAAATCCCCTCTCTAACACTTACTAATTGCATGACTGAGCAAGTTTTTCATCTCCCTCACCTCTGTTCCCTCACCTGTAAAGCTGAATAGTAATAGTGCCTAATGCACATGGTTGTTGTATCTAAGGGGATAATATATGGCAAAACACTTAGCATAGTTGCTGGCACCTAGTAAGTGGTTTCATCAATGATTACTAATATCTGTTTATTCTTGTGTTAGCTGCCTGTGGCTGGTTTATCCGTAATGAAGGCAGATTTTGACACCAAATTTCTTCTTCTAGGACCATGTAACCTCTAAGATGCTCAAAATGGACATCGGAGAAAGGGAAGCTATAGTTTACCAAGTCTTAAGATTTTTTTAAAATTTTTTAAAATATTTATTAATTTTTTGTAACGTTTATTTATTTTTGAGACAGAGACAGAGCATGAATAGGGGAGGGTCAGAGAGAGAGAGAGCGAGACACAGAATCTGAAACAGGCTCCAGGCTCTGAGCTGTCAGCACAGAGCCCAGTGCGGGGCTCAGACTCACGGGCCGCAAGATCATGATCTGAGCCAAAGTCAGATGCTTAACCAACTGAGCCACCCAGGTGCCCCAATGTTTATTTATTTTTGAGAGAGACAAAGACAGAATGCGAGTGGGTTAGGGGCAGAGAGAGAGGGAGATTCAGAATCCAAAGCAGGCTCCAGGCTCTGAGCTGTCAGCACAGAGCCTGACGTGGGGCTTGAACTCACAAGCTGTGAGATCATGACCTGAGCCGAATTCGGATGTTCAACCGACTGAGCCACCCAGGCACCCCGCAAGTCTTAAGATCTTCAAGGGCATAGATAATGTTATGTTCATCTTTGCGTCTCCAGCCCTAGAATGGGAATGTATTAAGCATTCGAAAATACATGATTAAGCCAACTAAATGTTGAGTTGCAAAAACTCATGGCAAACACCTGGGTCAATTTTCATTTCTGTTTGTCTATTTCTTATAGTTGTCAAAGTAAACTTCCAGGATGCTGGTATTCACTCACTCTCTGTGTGTATATATATGTGTGTGTTTGTGTACACTCAGACACATTTAAATTTTCATTGTTCTCCTAGTATAGCTTCACTGGATTTAGTGTGTGTTCCTCTCCCTCTTTTCCTACTCTAGGCTTTTTGGGTTTGGGTTTGTCCCTGGGTCTGACCATAGGTTTGTCCCTGGATTATAACCAAGGAGAGCCTTCCTAGAAGGAAAGCCTTCCTAGAAGGAAAGCTACCTGCATCTGACCTACTTGAGTTTGGCCCAGGAGTGAAATCTTCAGGAATCCAGCTTTCCTGATGATCTGGAAGAGGTCATGAAAGAGAGACCCACCAGGTCTGTGGATTACTGATGAACTTTGCCATTTTCTTGAAAATCTGTATTTTTTTTCTGGGCCATTACACTGGACTTGTCACAATGTGGTTCGTGCTCTATATAAGTTCCTGATGTACATTCAGAGTGCTTGCCTTCTTGGTTCTCCTTAGGTTCTGGGGACTTTAAATTTAGAAATTGAATGTGTGAATTTTAATTCAGTTCAACACATTCATTGAGTGTTTATTAGGTGTCAAGCACCATGTTGGGCACTTTTTCTGGAAAGATTGAGATACTTAGCATTTGAGTAGTTGCTAGGGTGATAAGTGAATGGCAGGTTGGGTTGTTCTTCTCCCTTCATCTCTTTCTACCCTTTCTCTTCTCACCCTTTCTAGGAAAAGGAGGCTCTGTGAGGAGGACAGTGCATCAGTGTTGTGGCCACTATTACCAAGTAAGCATTTGTCTCTATTGTAAAGGTTTACTGTGGACAGCATGAAAGATCTGGTGCCCTCTAGGAGTCTGGAGGACCGCAAGGATCTGCTTTACCCCTCCAAATGGAACCAAGGCCCAGAGGGAGGACCAGATTGGTAGAAAAGGCCCAGTTATTCATGAGGGTGGAGGGAAGAAAGAGACTAGAGAAGAAACGAGGGAATCCAGGGAAGGACCTTATAGTCACTATCTATGAGGGCTGCTTTCCTCCAGGGTTTGGGAAGCCCCAGAGCTGGAGAAGCATTCATAGTCCTCATGGCCGGTGCACTGTGGCCACAGTGGGATAGGATAAACTCCTACTGCCTGACTGCAGACAACATTTCACTAAGGTCTGATCATGTCATTTCTTCTGAGCCTTTGATTCCCCAAAACTATCACTTTACTCCAGCTGTGGGCTAGCATCACTCTGGTTCTGTGGCTTTGGCTGAGCTGACATGGGTGGGGCCCGTGAAGCTCTTTGAACTTCCACGTCTGGAATTTGGGTCTGCAGGTTGTCTGCTGACCCGGGCAGAGGGTTCCTAAAATGCCACCCCTCACCCTTCCTAGCCCTGCTGTCTGCCTCCTTCCCCAAGAGTGGGTGAAGGGATTGCCATGGGCCCGTAGCTTCTCCTGGCCCCATCTAGGGAGATCAGAACCGTCTTTCCTGGGGCTTTTTGGTGGAGAAGACGCCTTCTTTGGTTGTGAGATCTGCAGCTAGACTGCCCTGGGCCCTTCTTCAGACTCTGCCAGCTCTTGGCTTTGTGGTTTGAAAGCTTTGGCTTAGGGAGGAATAGATGTCTCAGGACTGAACTTGGGAATAGAACAGACAAGGGGCCTCTACCCAGTTAGGGATGGAAGAGGAAAAGAAAGCAGCAAATAGAACTGAGACAATAACTGGAACTTGAATATATTAAATAACAAAAATGAGAAGGGGATAGGGGTCGTTCACTGTTTCCTACAAACCTTAATCCTTTCATACTAAGGATGAGGAGAACTACAGGGGTATGCATCTTCTGCCTCACCGCCATGGTGCCAAGTGGTTTGGAAGGAAGGAAGCTGATAGGGCTGTTAGGAAGTCAAGGTCACCAGACCATGGACATTGGAGGGTGTGGATCAGAGAGGAAAAACACATATTATCACTCATGGAAGGTGAGTGGATAAGAAGGCTTTTCCCAGGAAAGCACAAATGAAAAATCTAGTTCTTACACTAGGATTCATGCCCCTGAATTTACCAACAGGTCTGAAGCTCATTAACAAACCCATGCCGTTAACTTTCATGTCTGTTAAAGAGAGACTAGAGCATGCCAGACGAGAGCTCACCTCTGAGTTAGACTGTGCATGTTTAAATTCTGACTCTGCCGCTGGCTGGTTGTGCAACTTGGAGGAAGTGATTTTCCCTCTCTAAACCTTTTATGTATGTATGTATGTATGTATGTATGTATGTATATATGTATGTATTTCTGAAATGGATAGAGTAATACCCGCATATTATTGCTATTGAGAGAATTAATGGATTAGACTCTATAAACTGCTTGGATGGACAATGCCCAATAAATGGTGGATATTATTACATTCAGAACACTGAAGTTTTAATATTGTCACGAGCTTGTTGGCAAGCATAGCTGACTTAGTCGTTATATATTAATATTTCCTGATCATACTGGGCCATCTGGCTCTGGCTCTGGAGCAGAATAGCCATCCTGGGTGCATCCTGGGTGTGCATGGGTAGGTAAGGTAGTAGGCAGATACAGTGAGGTAGGGCTTTCTTTGTCTCCTGCCAGGGACATCAGCACAGACCTGGGCCTCTAGGAAGACCTCAGAATTACAGATGTGTGGTATTTCTTTTTTTTTTTTTTTTTTTTTATTTTTTTGAATGTTTATTTTTGAGGGGAGAGGGTGGGGGGGGGGAGAGAGAGAGAGAGAGAGAACGAGTGGGGGAGGGGCAGAGAGGGAGAAACAGAATCCAAAGCAGGCTCCAGGCTCTAGGCTCCAAGCTGTTGGTACAGAGCCTGACGCAGGGCTCGAACTCATGAACCATGAGATCATGACCTGAGGTGAAGTCAGATGCTCAACTGACTGAGCCACCCAGTTGCCCCAGCATGTGGCTATTTCTACATGGAATATGAGGCTGGGGTAGAGATCACCATCTTCGGAAGCCTTCTGTATGCTCTGGGCAAAAGGGTCTCTTATCACAGAATGTTACAGAAACTCCTCTTCTTTCATGGACCATTTAGGAATACTGAACTGAAGGCCCAGTCTCATCTTATTTATTGGGACCTGGAGGGCACACTTGAACTTGGCTCGCAGTTTAGGTTTGGACACATGAAGTTCTGCCTGATAGCCTGGGAAGGGATTCCCCAAAGGGGGTCAGGCTTGAGAGAGGACTGTGAAATCCCTGGTGGGAAGGTCACGTGGAATTAGGAAGTTTGGAGGGGACAGATTACGCAGCAGGGCTAAGAAGAATCCAGGTACACGTTGGCTGCATTCCCATGACCACTCCCCTCCCAAACCCCTCACCAAAGGGTGCTCTGGAAAAGGGCTTGGTGCTAAAGCAAGAGCTGTCACTGGGAACCCAACACCTCTGCTGCAGGAACCCCAGGTAACAGGAGAAGATCCTGTTAGGTGGTCCACAGGAGCCCAGTGGCGGCCTGGTTAGCATTCTGGGGGAGTCAGGGTAATAGTAACCGAAGCAATCACAGGGCAGTGAGGCGCAGCAAGAAGCTGCTGGGCTGTGCTTTCTATAGATAGGCTGACCTAATATGAGTGTCTGCCTCTCCGTAAAGGGCATAACAGTAGTACCTACCGCCAGAGTGTGGAGAGCCTAGAACAGTGCCTGGCACATAATAGGAGCTCAGTAAGTGTTAGCCAATATTGCCGGAGAGAGTTTCCCAGATGGAACTCCTGGAGGGAGTAGTTGGGAATGAAATCAAGGGAAAAGCCTGGGAAGTTTGGAGTATGTCTGTAACTGTTAAAACAAGGGGCGTCTGAGTACCGTGCACACAGGGTCTACTTCCTGCCAGCTCTCTCTCCAGCTCTTTGGTCCCTGTGGCCTCTGATCCTGGGGCTGGGCCCAGAGAAGACACTGGCTTGTGTACAGCTCATGGTTGATTCGTATGCATTGAACTGATGGCTCTGCTCTGGGCTTATTGAAACAGCCTAATCTGGGCCAACGAGGACAGTATTTCTAAAAAGCCCTGACTATTCCCTGTGCTTTGCATTTGGCACAGGGGTATATGGTAGGAAAACCTCGCTTGGTTTCCTCACTGTGTTCTGTCAGTGGGGAGATTACTGTCTGCACTCCTCTATTGCTGCAGCTTGTCTCCCCCACTTGCCGACATCCCTGTGCTGCTGAGATCCTACTCATTTTTCAAGGCCCTGCTCATGTTGGGATAAATCATTTCTTGTTCCCAGATGCTTTGTTTACACATTACCATTGGTCATTATCCCATTTGTTCTGCAATAATTCATGCACCTCTGCTTCCCATACTGTATTCTCAGTTCTTTGAGAGAGCATGCACACGCATACATGTCTCTTATTTGTCGTTTTATCCTCCATGGGGTTATGTAATTTAAGCAATATCATCACCCCCATTTGAAGATGAGGAAACTGAGGCTTAGAGAAAGTAAGTGCCCTGCTCAAGGCCACCCAGCTGGTAGGTGAAGGAGCCAAGGTCCAGGCCACCCAGGGACCCAGCCTTACCCACTGCACCCTGCCTACTTTCATGGGAGGAACCTAACTATTACAGGTATCGAATTTGCTCAGCTTCTCCGACCTTGTTCTGAAGATGATCTACAATATGTATTCCTGACATCCGGGGGTGATAGAGTATTTCCCCTTTTGACAAAACTGTGTCCAAATGATTGCCAAGATTAACATCTTCTTGAATTGTTTAAAAAAAAAAAAAAAAAAACGCTGCCAGGAGTTTGAAAAGAAGGTGTCATACAGTGGCAATGCCACTTCTCCTTTAGCACAGACAGGCCTCTCTGGGACCGCTGGATACATGAGTGCTCCCTCAAATTCTCAGCCCTCCAGTTCAGATGCTTTTGAGTCAGGCTGCTTATACTCAGCATTTGGAAGGTGTCTCCCCTACCTCCCCCCCAGCTAACATCCCAGTTCTGCTAGCTGAGTAACTTCTCCCGGAGCATTAACACATAGGGTCTGTTTGTGTCTTAGGAGAATGTTCTAGTAACTCCTTTTCCCTTTTCTGCTAAAGTCATTGAATTAAATCATCCTCTCAATGAAACTTTAAAAATCCATTAATGAAAATGTTAGTATGTTAACAGAGTACTGTGATATCCATCTAGATTTAAATATTTATTGGGCAAACAGGAGAAATGGTTAAATCCCCTTATGAAAATCAATCAAAACTGCCCCCAAAGCCTGGTCTTATAAATAGTGTCACATACCAGCCACAGTCACCCTCTCATCTGCTTTTCTGGCGCTAAATTCAGTCAGCTGAGACCAAGCTACCATGTAAGGAACAGATTAAACTAACATCCATCAAGGTGAAAGATAATTATTGCTTGTGTCAGACAACACCTGCTTTTGTAGCATTCCTCAACTTCGTTAAACTGGAGACAGGCTAAACTTTCCACCGAATTTTCCATTTGACAGTTGCTCCAGGCAGTGTGTCTGCAGAACACCCTTGCTATGTTTACATTTTTGAGGCAGATTAAAAATGTCATCTGTGAAATATAACCCAAAAATCTCAAACTGTAATATATTAACATATATAAATATAGGGGCTGAATGGGAGTCAGACTAAAGGGGAAGGCAAACCTGTAGCTGCTTCTGGAGCAGAAATCTTTCATCGTACATCTTTTATGACATTAAACGTGCAGATTGTCCACAAGATACTCTTCATACTTCAAATCGTGGTGGTGTTGATCACTCTTCACTTTATGGTTTTAGGATTATTAATCATTTCTCAACAGCTTGTGGTATTTTCTTAGCAGTGGAGAGCCAGAAAGTCAGGTGCCACTTGGAATATGTGAGCTCTGGGTTTCCTTTCCATCATCCCATTTCCCTGGTTATGTTGACATTTGTACCTGAGAAAGGAATCTCTGACCTGGGGCAAAAATCTGAAATGAAGGTTTTTTTAATTGAAAAGTGGCCCTGGCATGGCTACTGCAGAAGTGCTAGTGTCATTGCCAAGGACACTGCTTGGGTTGTTCTGTGATGGAAAACTGGAGAACAAAAAGCAGAGGAAGGACCCTGGTATCCTTCCAGGTGTTTAAACTGGGACACGTTTTCATATGCATCCAAGAGGTGACAGAAAAAGCACTTTGTTGGTTCCTTTCTCTGGGGGAGGGTTATGGACCTGCAGCATTTCTAGGTGTTAATCTTACTCTTAACATCTCTGTTGACTTCAGTTACTATTTCTTTTGACGTACTATAATTCCGAGCTTGAGCCCCATTGAAAAAGGAGACTCAAGGCTTCCCTCTGATAACAGAGTTAGACGTTAAAAGGCATTTAAAATATTTCATTCTTGGGATTACTGTAATGTATATTTTTAAGACTTCCTGTCGTCATCCCCAACTACTCTCCATGTGCACTGAGGTTCCCAGCTCTCTGATGGTTCCTGAACCTGGTCCTTCCTCTGCCTCACCCCCCAGACACCCCTTTGCTTTCATTCAGACCTGTGTATTGCCTCGGGGAACTGTTGTGGTAACTTTCCCTCCTTCTTTCCAGTCTCCCCCATCTCAGACTGACTTCTGTGCACCAACATGTGTCCTAAACACGAGTTAGAAGTGTCCTAAACACTCCCCTGCTAAGAATGTCTAATCCCTTGATGTTAGGTAGCTCCCTTTCTCATCCCTTGTTGTGGCCTTCAAGGCCTTCGTAATCTGGCCTCAACCTTCTAAAAGCAGCTGTATCAGTTAGGATGCTTTTGGCTGCAAATAACAGAAATGTGACTCAAATAACGGGAAGATGCCATCTCAAAACCCACAAAGTACACCTTGTAGGGTGACCAGAGGTTGTTGGTTTCAAGGAATCCGTGCTACCAGTCAAGGGCCAGGTTCTTTTCAACTCCCTGCTCTGTTCTTCCTTGTGTGTTGACTTCATCCTCAAGCTGGGTAGCAGATGGCTGGAGGGGTTCCAGGAGTCATAGCCAGACCTAACAATGTGTCTGGATGAAGGTATCCAAGATGAAGAGACGAGGAACATGCCTCAGGGCCCCCCTTCCCAGGAGACTCCCCTTCATCTCTCACTGGCCGGAACTGGGCTTATACCCACTCCCCAATCAGCCACCAGTGTGGGGCTGGCATCACTATCAGGGCATCTGGGCCCCTTTTATTCCTGAGTAGGGAGTGGTGCTAGCTTCCCCTGAGGCACACGCTTCAGGAAGTAGAAGGAGGGATCTGAGCAAAAGTGCCATTTTATAGAGAAAGAATTAGGGAGAAACTGATGCTGGATGGGCAACAAACTGTGTCCACTACCAGGTTTTCTGGCATATGGAAGAATTTACAGTATCCTCAGCCCACCATATTCTGCCACACCTATCATGGCTCTTGTATTTGTTCTCAAAAATGTCTTGCCTCCCCACTTCTTTCTGGAAAACTCTTTTGCATCCTTTATGACTGCATTCGTTTCTTGATGTTGTTATTACAAATTACCCCAGGGTCCGTGGCTAAAAACAAACCAAATTTATTTACAGTTCTTATAGTTTTGGAGGTAAGAAATCTGAAATGGGTCTCATGTTGCTAAAATAAAGGTATTCCTTCAAGAGGCTGCCCACATTCCTTGGCTCATGGCCACATCATTCTGACCTCTGCCTCTGTCTTCACATTTCTCTTTTGGATCCTCCTATGTTTCTCTTAAAGGATTCTTGTGATTACATTGGACCACCCAGATAATCCAAGACAACGTCCTATCTCAAGATCCTTAACCAAATCATGTCTGCGAAGTCCCTTTTGCCATGTAAGGAAACATAGGCATGGGCTCTGGGTACAGGACATGGACATCTTGGAGGGGGTGTTATTTATTTATTTATTTTTTGTCTACCACAGTGACCTAGCAGAAATGTCATCTTCTCTGTACTGTCTTCCCTGACTCCATTCCAAATAGGTCACTGTGGCAGAAACAGAAAGAAGAGATTGAAAGGAGGCAGGGCATTTGCCAACCTTGGGGCACTGGTCTCAGTGCCACCTCCCCTGGCTGTCTAGCAGAGGCTGGTTGGTGATGCTCTGTGGCCACCATGTCTCTTGGATCTCCTCTCTGGGCATGGCCTCTACCCTCTCTTTCTTTGTTTTTTGACCTGACATTGAACTTCCTTCAGGTCTGAGTCAAAGAGACTTTGTACCCAACCCATTGTGGTTTGTGGAGGCGTTCACAAAAGGAAGCGAAGAGGAAATTCTACCCACAGATAGGACAAAGTATTGGCCCTATCTGCCCTCAGGTTACAATGATTTTCCTCTTCTGACCATGTGCTGTTCTGTCCAGGCCTGCGTTCTTGTCAATGGACACAAGTGGTTTAGGGCACACCAAAATGTCTGTTTCTCTATTTATTTATTGTGTATACTGGTGATCAGCTGTGAGGCATTGCTGTGAGGCATACAGTTCTCCAGAAATCCTGAGACATGGAAGATCTCTGTCATATGGTTTGTTCACAAGTGTTTCCAGGAAAAGTCAGAATGGAGGAGAGAATGGGGCAGGGAGGAGAGGAAGCCAGCCAAAGGTGTTTTATCAAGCAAAATCCCACAGAGGGTATTTTGGATCAACCCCTCAGGGGAGCTCTGAGACGTGTAGGTCATTCCTGGATTGCCCTGATGAGGGCTGTTATCATTGGTTAAGAGATGCCTCCAGGGACACATAAATTCCCAGGTACTTGTGGCTCTCCACAGTACCCAGGGAAAGCAATTCTGATAGCTTGAGGGGAGCCCTTCATCAAAAGAGGCACAGGTGCTGTTGGGAATGGAGACATACTGGGAGCCAGTATGCCTGGAGAGGGTGCTGGGATCCAAACACTTCTGGGCAGAGCACTGACATCTTCTGCTACACCAGGCAAAACCCTGTGTTCAGGCATTTCCTCTTCCCCCTGCACCCCAGCCTGCCACTATTAGCCCCATTCCTGGTCAGGGATACTGTGATATCCCTGGCCCCTGGAAAAAGCTGATCCTCAGGCCATGCTGTGCTTCTCAAGTTGTCTCGGCTGTAGACTCTTAAAGGAAGAAACCCATGTCCTTTTAAAACCCTGAAGTTTCTTGTGGTATGTTTTTCAGTCATCTCAGGAAAGCCTATTTCTACCAGAAATGACACCTGAGGATGATGGATGAATCTGTCTTTGAGGGAGGCCAGGCTCCACCCTCTGTCTGCTGCTATGAGCTGGCAGTTGGGCCAGCCTCCCCAGCACCCAGAGAGTGGAAGAGGCCATTTTGTCCCTGCCTGGTCACCTTATCTTCCTTGAGATTCTCTCCGCCCTTCCCCATCCATGGAGCTTGGCCCCATGCTTGATCAGGCTCACTTGCTCTGTACTTCCTTACCACTTAGTAGAGGCCAGTTCTGCATTGAAGGCAGTTTGGCCCAAAGCTCCTAACTCTTATTCCCTGAGGTTCTGTAGTCATTAGGTGCCATAATCACTTCCTTGATTATTGACAAATGATGCTGTCCACTCAAGTAACCCAAATGAAGGACTTTCCAAAAACACATCATTGTTTTTTAAAATGTAGTAGTGGGGTGCCTGGGTGGCTCAGTTAAGCGTTTGACTCTAGGTTTTGGCTCAGGTCATGATCTCACGGTTTGTGATTTCAAGCCCCACGTTGGGCTCTGTGCTGACAGTGCACAGCCTGCTTGGGATTCTCTCTCTCACTCTCTCTGCCCCTCCTATGTGCTTTCTCTCTCAAAATAAATAAATAAACTTAAAAAATAATGTTGTTCCATCACTCTTTTTTATTTATTAACAAAAATCTTTCATGTTTATTTATTTATTAATATGAAATTTATTGTCAAATTGGTTTCCATACAACACCCGGTGCTCATCCCAACAGGTGCCCTCCTCAGTGCCCATCACCCACCCTCTCCTCCCTCCCACCCCCCCATCAACCCTCAGTTTATTCTCAGTTTTTAAGAGTCTCTTATGGTTTGGCTCTCACCCTCTCTAACTTTTTTATTCCTTCCCCTCCCCCATGGTCTTCTGTTAAGTTTCTCAGGATCCACATAAGAGTGAAAACATATGGTATCTGTCTTTCTCTGTATGACTTATTTCACTTAGCATAACACTCTCCAGCTCCATCCATGTTGCTACAAAAGGCCATATTTCATTCTTTCTCATTGCCAAGTAGTATTCCATTGTGTATATAAACCACAATTTCTTTATCCATTCATCAGTTGATGGACATTTAGGCTCTTTCTATAATTTGGCTATTGTTGAAAATGCTGCTATAAACATTGGGGTACAAGTGCCCCTATGCATCAGCACTTCTGTATCCCTTGGGTAAATTCCTAGCAGTGCTATTGCTGGATCATAGGGTGGATCTATTTTTAATTTTTTGAGGAACCTCCACACTGTTTTCCAGAGTGGCTGTACCAATTTGCATTCCCACCAGCAGTGCAAGAGGGTTCCCGTTTCTCCACATCCTCTCCAGCATCTATAGTCTCCTGATTTGTTCGTTTTAGCCACCCTGACTGGCATGAGGTGGTATCTCAGTGTGGTTTTGATTTATATTTTCCTGATGAGGAGTGATGTTGAGCATCTTTTCATGTGCCTGTTGGCCATCTGGATGTCTTCTTTAGAGAAGTGTCTATTCATGTTTTCTGCCCATTTCTTCACTGGATTATTTGTTTTTCGGGTATGGAGTTTGGTGAGTTCTTTATAGATTTTGGATACTAGCCCTTTGTCCATATGTCATTTGCAAATATCTTTTCCCGTTCCGTTGGTTGCCTAATTTTAGTTTTGTTGATTGTTTCCTTTGCAGTGCAGAAGCTTTTTAGCTTCATGAGGTCCCCATAGTTCATTTTTGCTTTTAATTCCCTTGCCTTTGGGGATGTGTCAAGTAAGAAATTGCTGCGGCTGAGGTCAGAGAGGTTTTTCCTGCTTTCTCCTCTAGGGTCTTGATGGTTTCCTGTCTCACATTCAGGTCCTTTATCCATTTTGAGTTTATTTTTGTGAATGGTGTAAGAAAGTGGTCTAGTTTCATTCTTCTGCATGTTGCTGTCCAGTTCTCCCAGCACCATTTGTTAAAGAGACTTTTTTCCAGTGGATATTCTTCCTGCTTTGTCAAAGATTAATTGGCCATACTTTTGTGGGTCCAGTTCTGGAGTCCCAACTCTATTCCATTTGTCTATGTGTCTGTTTTTGTGCCAGTACTGTGCTGTCTTGATGATTAGAGCTTTGTAGTAGAGGCTAAAGTCTGGGATTGTGATGCCTCCCGCTTTGGTCTTCTTCTTCAATATTACTTTGGCTATTTGGGGTCTTTTGTAGTTCCATACAGATTTTAGGATTGCTTGTTCTAGCTTCAAGAAGAATGCTGGTGCAATTTTGATTGGGATTGCATTGAATGTGTAGCATCCAAGAATCATAAAATACCTAGGAATAAACCTAACCAAAGATGTAAAAGATCTGTATGCTGAAAACTATAGAAAGCTTGTGAAGGAAATTGAAGAAGATACAAAGAAATGGAAAAACATTCCATGCTCATGGATTGGAAGAATAAATATTGTTAAAATGTCAATACTGCCCAAAGCTATCTACACATTTATTGTTTATTTATTTTTGAAGGAGAGAGAGGCAGAGTGTGAGTGGGAGAGGGGCAGAGAGAGAGGGAGACACAGAATCCAAAGCAGGCTCCAAGCTCTGAGCTGTCAGCACAGAGCCTGACGCTGGGCTGGAACTCACAAACCATGAGATCATGACCTGAGCTGAAGTCGGACGCTTAACCGACTGAACCACCCAGGCACCCCATTCCATCACTCTTTAAAAATAAAATAAAATAAAATAAAACAAAATGCAGTAGCTACTTTAGTGTACTTAAACTGATGTATAAGTAATAATAATAACAATTATTATTAAAACAATGACTAATATTTAAGTACTGTGCCATACACTTTACACACATTTCATTTCATTCTTTACCCCTCAACACTCCTACAAGGTAGGAATTATCATTATTACCATTTCGCTGGTGAGGAAATTGAAGCTCAGAGATGTTAAGTAATGCTACAGAGTTTGCAGAGCTGAGACATGAGTCCAGATCTGAGTTCATAAAGCCCATGGTCTGAATTATCACTGTGTATTGCCCCTTACCTCATAATGAAGGAGTCTCCTCTTCAGAGTTGAGGGCATTTAATAGGAATAGGAATAAATGGGTCTGGCAAATGAGAATGTTTCTTCAGAACTTTGGATTCCAATGGTATTTAGTCATCCCATTTATTAGATTCCTTACCCAAGAATTAAGTAGAAAATAGGTTCCTTTCCCCAAATCCCTTTCAGATGTGTTGGCCACCAAAGCAGCCTCCATTACCCAAATGAGTCACTATGCAAACTAGTTTTATTTCAACCGTGCTTTTCTGGAAGAGGGGCTTAGACCCTCCACATCAGCTCTTTTTGAGAGCCTTCCTGGAAGCCCCACCTAGTAACTGATGCTTTTGTCTCTTTGGCCAGACTGTGTCAAATGACTACCCACCCATAGCTGCAAGGCAGACTTTTCTTTTCTTTCCTTTTTTTTAAGTTTGACCTCCCCAATGAAATCAGCATTTTATTAGGAAGAAGGGGATAATGGATACTGCATAAACAACTAACAGTGTTTGTTATACCTTACTCCCATTTTCATTTCCTTTTCCGGTTCAGAGTTCATGGCCCATTATTTCAAACAATCTTGGGTCAGTATTCTAAACTCCCTAGTATTTACCCTTTTAACACATTTGGATGTCCCAAAGACATCTAGATTCAGTGTGTCCTCAACAAAATTTATCTTCTTCTCAAATATATTCCCATTCATGTGAGTGAATGGTACTACTGTCAACCCAGTTATTCAAACCAGAAATATAGCCATCATCCCTGTTTATTTTTTAGCTCTCATATCCCATCAGTCACCATGCCTGTGATTTTAGTTTCCATTTCTCTGATACCTTTCTTTCCATCTTTTCCTTCCTCCACCCAGCAGCATATGAAAAGCATAACATATCATGAAGAAGTAAGGTTTATGTCAGGGTTACAAGGATGGTTCAATTTTAGAAAATCTATCAGTGTAATTCACTATATTAACAAACTAAAAAATATCATAAGATCATAGATTGAGAGAAACATTTAATAAAATTGACACTTTTTCCTATAGTTAAAAACAAACAAAATAAAAGACTTGGAAATTAATTTAGTAAAGAGATACATGATTCATACACTGAACACTGCAAAACACTGCTGAAAGAAATTAGAGAAGACAACTAATTGGAAAGACACCCTGTGTTCATGGATTGGAAGGCTTAATATCGTGAAGAGGGCAGTACTACCCAAAGAGGTCTAGAGATTCAATGCAATCACTGTCAAAATTCCAATATCCTTTTTTTTTTTTTCCAGAAATGGGAAAGTTCTTCAAAAATTCATGTGAAATTGCACAGTACTTAGTATAGTCAGAAGAATTTTGGAAAAGAACATCATTGGAGGACTTACACTTTCCAATTTCAAAATTTACTTCCTAATTTCAAAGCTATTGTGATAAAAACACTATGGTCCTGCCATAAGGAAAATATAGATGAATGGAATAGAATTGAGAGTCCAGAAATAAATCCAACACCTGTGATCAATTTATTGTTGACAGTGTTGCCAAGACCATTCAATGCAGCAAAAATAGTCTCATCAACAAATGGTGCCAGGACAACTGGATATCCAGAAGCAAAAGAAGAAAGTTGCTTCTTACCTCACACCATAAAAACAAACAAACAAACAAAAAACCCACACCCAAAAAGCAAAAAACTTAAAATGGATAAAAGACCTAAATGTAAGAGCTAAGACCATAAAACTCTTAGAAGAAAACTTAAGTGTGAATCTCCATGACCTTGGATTTGGCAATGGGTTTCTTAGATATGATAACAAAAGCACAAGTGACAACAAAAACGATATATTGGACTTTATAACAGTTAACAACTTTAAAACATCAAAGGACATGATCAAAAAAGTGAAAAGACAACCCAAAAAATGGGAGAAAATATTTTTAAATCATACATTTGACAAGGATGTAGTACCCAGGATATACAAGTAATATTGGCAACTGAATAACAAAAAGGCAAGCAACTCAACTGAAAAATGGACAAATGATTGAATAGACATTTCTCCAAAGAAGTTATACACATGACCAAAAAGCATATGAAGTGATCCTCAACATTATTCATCATTAGGAAAATGCAAATCAAAACCACAATGAGATACTATTTTATATCCACTAGGATAGTTACAATAATAACTACAACAACAACAAAAAAAGGAAAAGAGCAAGTGTTGGCAAGGTTGTAGAGAAATCAGAACTCTTGTACATTGCTGACGGGAATGTAAGATGGAAACCAGTTTGGTAGTTCCTCAGTAAATTCAACATTGAATTAGCATATGACCCAATAATTTCATTCCTGGGTAAATACCCCAAAGAACTGAAAACAGGTATTCAAACAAAAACTTGTATGTAAATGTTTGTAGCAACACTATTCACATAGCTAAAAAATGGAAGCAACCCAAATGTCCATCAACTGGTAAATGAAGAGACAAAATGTGAATAAACAAAATATTACTTGAATAAAGAAGTACTGGTAGGGGCGCCTGGGTGGCTCAGTCAGTTAAGCGTCCAACTTCAGCTCTGGTCATGATCTCACAGTCCATGAGTTCGAGCCCTGCGTCGGGCTTTGTGCTGACAGCTCAGAGCCTGGAGCCTGCTTCAGATTCTGTGTCTCCCTCTCTTTCTGCCCCTCCCCTGCTCAAGCTCTGTCTCTCTCTGTCTCAAAAATAAATAAAATCATTTAAAAAAATTAAAAAAAAGAAGTACTGGTATATGCTACCCCATGTATGAACGTTAACATTATGTACAAAAAGCTATGTATTGTATGATTCCGTTTACAAAATATCTAGAATCTGCAAAGCTACAGACACATAAAGCAGATTAATGATTGTCAGGGGAAGGGAGGAATGGGGAGCAACTGTTTAATGGGCATAGATTTCTTTTGGGTGATGAAAATGTTCTGGAACTAGATAGTGGTGATGGTTGTAGAACACTGCAAATGTACTTAATTATCACCAAGGAAAATTTTATGTGTAATTTACCATTACAAAAAGGGAAAAAGGCAAAAATGCCCAAAAGCAGCACAGAAACATAAAACTTTTAGCAAAATAGGGATAGCAACTAACTCCCTCAATATGATAAAGGGTATCTGCTAGAAACCTATACTAATAATACTAAATGATAAAATGTTAGAAATCTTTGCACTACAGTTCGGAATAAGCAAGGATGCACATATCAGCCCTACTACTAGCACTGGGCTAGAAATCCTAGACAATGAAATATGACAAGAAATAAAAAGAAAGTTCTTTTGGATCTTTAAAACTGAAGTGTGAAGGCTTTTAGTGTCCTTTGTGTGAAGGTGATTATTAAAGTCTTCAACATAGGTGGATCTCAAAAGAGATATTGAAGTATTGAAGTGAACGAATAATAGGTCAAGCCTAATTTTGAGAAACTCTCATGTATCTGTAAGGGATGGGGTGGAGAATGGAGAATAAGAATTGGGAAGGGACGGAGAAAAATAATTAGCACAACATATTTCCTTGGAAACCAAGGTTTGCAGTGTGAGCAGGATTTCAGGAAAGTTATAAATTCTATGGTCAGGATATAAATTTTATGGAGAAGCTGAAGAGAACAAAACTTGAAAAGGCCTGTGTGTGTGTGTGTGTGTGTGTGTGTGTGTGTGTGTGTCTCCAATAGAGGCTGTTGGTGACCTTTGAGAAAATTGCCTCAGTAGAGGGAGTAGAAATTGGCTTCAACGAGAGGGAAGGAGAAACAGCGCTGTAGACCACTCCTTTGAAAGTCAGGGTGGTGACTGATAAATAGTAGTGGTGCCTGATGTGGCTTGTGGGGGCTTTGGTCTTCCCATCAGCTCTATAAACCTTCACAAAAGTATTCCAAATAAACAATTTAAACAAAAATAGGGCTCCTGAGAAAAGCTCCCAGCTCACCCTTCTACCTATTGTCACCAATTCACTCATCTAGAGAAATCTCAGAGCCATTTCTGTTGAGAAATCATTTTAATTTAGTTGTTTAAGCACCTGTCCTTTCCATCTTCATCAGGACACACTCCAAGCCTAGTTCTGGCTCCAAATTATTCTCTGTGCTTGGTGATAAACTCCCAACTGCATAGCTGGGGAAACTATAGGGGTAGTAAAGCCTGAGTGAAAGTCAGTTGGAGGCAAGACACAACTTTAAAAATTTCTAATTTTCATCTTTCTGATGATTTGATCAAAACTATCTTCCAGGTGCATATTTTCTTTTTTTGGCAACAAATACATTCTTATAAATTGATTAATTTATTTTTCAAATTGGTCCAATCTAGTTGATTTTCATGTGCTACATCAACAACCACCTCAGGTGGCTTACTGAATTCTGATCTTTGTGGCAATGCTGTGTTCTGATTTGTGGAATTAATTTGTGATTTTTTTTGGTCTAAATAGTAGTTGTGATGTACAATCTCAAAAGATCAGGTTGTGATTATCACTTATTTAGTAAAGAACTATTGTATCTCATTTTATAATTTACATAATAAGTTTTGGTTCTGTTTATTCTGAATATATATCTGGTACAGAATTCTGTTATGGATTCCGTAGATGAAATAGTCCCAATTTCATTTCTCCTCAAGAAATGCTTAAAGATACATGCATGTTTACCTTGTTGACTTTATACAAGAATATTCTTGTGGGATTTCACTCCTTACCCCATTCATCCACAGATTCATACTCATCCAGTTGTGCTCATGTCATCTACCTCAGTAATGGTTTCCCTGACTTCCCCAGACTGAATTGACCTTTCTCCTCTTTGTGTATTAACTTTTCTGTAAATTGTATTACGCTTCTTGATAGATGTGTTTGTGATGATGGCATTGGTGTTATTGCCTTCACTGGGCTAGGAACATCTTGAGAACAGACACACTGGCTATCTCATCTTTATGGCTCCAATGCCTAGCTCTTTGCCCAGAATGTGGTTACTCATGAAGTATTTACTGAATTGGATTTCACTGAACCACTGTTATGGGGATATATGCAAAAAAGCCATGGGAGCTCTGAGAAAAAATTGGCTAGGCTTAGAATTCTATAGGTGTGGGGAAAGGGTTTTCTTGGCAGAAGAAGCAATGAGTACAGATGCATGGAGATATAAAAGGTCATGCTTACTTGGAGAAATATGGGAAATTCAGTATGATGGGAATGTAGAGATGAGGCTGGAAAAGTTGGTTTGATCCTGATGATCTGTCCCCTGAGATATGTGGACTTTGGTAACAGAGGTCCAACAGAAGTTTTTAAGGAAGAGAATAACATAATGAAATTTGTTTGGTTTTTAATTTTTTAACATTTTTTTTGTTTATTTTTGAGAGAGAGAGAGAGAGAGAGAGCACAAATGGGGGAGGAACAGAGAGAGGGGGAGAGAGAATCCCAAGCAGTCTTCGTGCTATTAGTGCAGAGCCTGACACAGGCTTTATCCCACAGACCGTGAGATCATGACCTGAGCTGAAATCAAGAGTCGGACTATTAACTGACCAAGCCACCCAGATGCCCTTAGTTTTATTTTTTAAAAAGCTAACACTGGAACCCCAATGTAAACTGTAGAATTTGAATGATAATGATGTGTCAATATTGGTTCATCAGTTGTGAATGTGCCACTCTGTTGGGGAATGTTGATAGTGTAGGAGGCTATGCATGTGTAGAGGAAGGGAGTATATAGAAGAATCTCTGTACCTTCCTTTTTAATTTTGCTGTGAACCTAAAATTGCTCTAAAGAATAAAATTTGTTTAAGAAAGAAAAGGTAACTCTAGTAGTACTGGGTTTCTAATGGGTGGCCTTTGTGAGACCATTTCCTTTGTGTGTTCCAGAAGTGGGAGGGGCTAAATTTTTCACTGGGCTTGATGATTGTCAATTATCACAGTCCTACAAATCCCACTGGGCCTAGGCCTGGTCTTCTGACCAGAAACCAGAAGTGCAAAGGAAGACCTTAGCAGAATATCAGAAGTTGGAGCCTAGAAAAATAAATCTCATGTTTTTCAGTGGGAGGTATTAAACTGGACAAGCCAAGGGCCAGAAGGACAAGATTGTATCCAGAAGCCACTTGGCCAAGAGACAACAGAGAGTTGGAAGGGATGAGAACAAAGGCAAGAGTATCAGTGAAGTTGGGAGGTTCTGCAAGTGGCCAGAAGCAGTTAGTTTCTTTTAGGATTATAGATGTGGGTGTTTAATGAATCTTTGTTGGTTCTAAGGGAATTCTTGAAAAAGCAGTGTGGTATGGGCTTTAGAACTATTTGTATCTTCATTTTTAACTCTTTTTCCACCATGTCCCTGGTGTGTTCTTTGGTTGGGTTTCTTAATCTCTCCAGACCTCAATTCCTAATCTGTAAAATGAAAATAAAAAATGCCTCACATAGAGTTGCAGGATTATTGTGAGAATTAGAAATAGTATATGTACAAACATGTAGAAAAGTGCCTAGAAATCATAAAGGAATTGCTATTTTTCTTAGCCTGCATTAAAAATTTTTCATTTTTTGGGGTGGCTGGGTGGCTCAGTCGGTTAAGCGTCTGACTTCGGCTCAGGTCATGATCTCACAGCTCGTGAGTTCGAGCCCCATGTTGGGCTCTGTGCTGACAGCTCAGAGCCTGGAGCCTGCTTCGGATTCTGTGTCTCCTTCTCTCTCTACCCCTCCTCCGCTCATGCTCTGTCTCTCTCTGTCTCAAAAATAAATAAACATTAAAAAAATAATAAAAAATTTTTTTTTCATTTTTTCAAGGGAAGATGTATTGAAGTCTCTTGTCTTCAGAGGACTGGCATGTTGTTCACTTAGGAAAAGCTATTTCTTTGCCAGTCTGAATTCCCTAGAGTGGGTGGGTCATGGTTCTCACACTACATCTTGTCTGTAGAAGATTCTGCTGGTGGTTCTGCTCCCCACTTGGGCTGCCCTGAGTGAGGAAGCCTGTGCATGGTGTGGCTGTGGGAGGCCTGGTCTTTGGTTTTGTGAGTGCCCAGTGTCTGCTGAGGCTGCTCCTGTTTGTGGCTTGGCCTCTCTGCTTCCCACTCCGCCTATGAGGAGCCATGCTGTCTGTTCTAGGAGCCAAGCCTGTCTGCTACTGCTGGTTCCTGGGAATCAGCCACTTCCCTCTTCTGGGGAAGCACATCATCACAGCATGGATGACCGCCACTGGGAAACTCACCCCTGCCTGAAATAAGACAATTTCAAAGCAGCAACATAGGAAAGCAGATTATGAGCTGAATGTACTCTGGTGTGTCTACTGAATGTGTCTTCCCATCTCAGCCATGGTGTATAACCATAGGTAGGGAGAGAGAGTAAGAGGACCTCAGATCACCATGAAGTCCCCCAAAGAGCCATCTTATGGCCAGAACTCTTGACGTGGAGCAAACTGCTGGTAAAATTCAGTTTAATTGATAGTTGGGTGAAAAATCAAACAACGGTAGGGAACAAAAATTTCCCGCAGGTAGGAAATGTCTTTGAGTCTCTCCAGGCAGAAGATAAGATTCTGAGAACATGAGTTAGCAAAATTAAGGGAATAAACATTGACAGTCAACTTGATTAGCATAATAAAGGAACAGAAAGAGAGAAAAGAAGGATGAAGAAGAGAGGGGTTGGCAACTGCAAAGCAATAGTGAGAAGCAGTAAAGCAGGGTGGCAGGAGACTTTTTAAGAATAACAATGTCTAGTTGCATTTCAAGTTTGGGTCATAGTATTTGGTCTGTCGTGGTGAATGGTCCATGTGCACTTGAAGAGAATGTGTTTTCTGCAGTTGTTCAGTGCTCCATAAATGCTAATTAGACCAGTTGTTTAATAATGTTGAAATCTATATACTTTCTGACATTTTGTCTTCCTGTGCTATCAATCACAGAGAGGAGTGTTACACTCTCTAACCATAATTATTTATGGTTATTTATCTATTTCTGCCTTTAATTCTGTCAGTTTTTGCTTTATGTGTTTTGAAGCCCCATTATTAGGTATAAACAGTTAGGATGGTTATATTCTCTTTAATCATTGTGAAATGTCTCTCTTTTATCTCTGGTAATTCTCTTTGTCTTGAAGTATGCTTTATCTGATGTCAACATGGTCAGTTTTTGTATCTTTTTCATCCCTCTTCTTTCACCATGTCTGTGCCTATATATTTAGTGTGTGTCTCTTGTAAACAGCATAAAGTTGGGTCTGACAATCTCCGACTCTTAATTGGAGTAGTTAGTCCATTTATAGTTAATGTAATTATTGATATGATTGTGTTCAAATCTGTAATCTTGCTATTTGTTTTCTATTTGTTCTCTCTGGTTTTTTGTTTGTTTGTTTGTTTCTTGGTTTCTAATTTTCTGCCTTCTTTCAGGTTAACCAAAAAAAATTTTTAATATTCCATTCTGTTTCTTATATTGAATTTTTAGCCGGTATTGTTTTATTCTGTTAATGGTTGTTCCAGGGACTATAATATGCATCTTTATCTTAATCACAATCTTCCTTAATATTTTATGACTTTGCATATAAGAAACTTGCAACACAACTTGATTTCATTTACCTCCTCCCATCCTTGTGCAATTATTTTCTTCTACTTTTCTTTTACATAAGTTGTAAACTATACACTAAATCCTTGTTACTTTTACTTTAGTCGATTGTTAAGGTACTTAAGAAAAGGAATAAAAGTAGTATTTTCTCTTTACCCATATAATTACCATTTCCAGTGCTTTTCATTCTGTCATATAGATCAATATTTACATTTTGTATCATTTCCCATCTCAAAGAATTCCTTTAGCGTTTCGTTTTTTTTAAATTTTTAAATGTTTATTTAGTTTTGAGAGAGAGAGACAGACAGACAGACAGAGAGAGACAAGCATGAGCAGCGGAGAGGCAGAGAAAGAGGGAGACACAGAATCCGAAGCAGGCTCCAGGCTCTGAGCTGTCAGCACAGAGCCTGATGTGGGGCTCAAACCCATGAACTGTGAGATCATGACCTGAGCTGAAGTCAGATGCTCAACTGACTGAGACACCCAGGTGCCCCATCATTTTGGTTATAGTGCAGTTTTGCTGGTGATGAGTTCTCTTAGTTTTCCTTTACCTGAAAATGTCTTGATGTTACTATAATTTTTTTTAATATTTTTAAATGTTTATTTTTGAGAGAGAAACAGAGAGACAGAGAGATGGAGCATGAGTGGGGGAGGGGCAGAGAGAGAGGGAGACACAGAACCCAAAGCAGGCTCCAGGCTCTGAGCTGTCAACATAGAGCTCGACACCGGGCTCAAACTCATGAGCTGCCAGATCATGACCTGAGCCAAAGTTGGACGCTTAACCAACTGAGCCATGTAGGCACCCAGATGTTACTATAATTTTTAAGGGGTAGTTTCTCTAGAGATAGAATTTTAGATTGACAGGTGTTTTTTTTTTTCCCTGTCCAACATCTTAAAATTATATTTCACTGTTTTCTGAAAAGACTGTTTCCTATGAGCAATCTACTGCCATTTGTATGGATGTCCTCGTATATGAAATACATTTTTTTTCTCTGACTTCTTTTCAGATATTATCATTATCTTTGGTTGTCAGGAGTTTTACTTTGATGTGCCTAGGTGTGGCTTTCCTTAACTTTATTCTGCCTGGGGCTTCCTTAGTGTCTTCGATCCTTGATCAAATAAGGAAGAATTTTGGCCAATGTTTCTTCAAGTATTTTTTCTACCTAGTTCTCTTTTCTCACTTTTTGGGGTTTCAATTACATATTAGGCCAGTTGATACTTTCCCAGGGGTGATTAAGGCTCTATTTTTTTCCAATCTTTTTTCTCTGTTACTCAGTTTGTGTAATTTCTATTAACCTGTCAGCAAGTTCATAAATTCTTTTTTCTATATTGCCAAATTTGCTTTTAATGTTCAATGAATTTTTTAAGTATTGTATTTTTCAGTTCTAGGGATTCCTTTTGATTCTTTAAAAAATTTTTTTTAAACGTTTATTTATTTTTGAGACAGAGAGGGACAGAGCATGAATGGGGGAGGGTCAGAGAGAGGGGGAGACACAGAATCCGAAGCAGGCTCCAGGCTCCAGGCTCCGAGCTGTCAGCACAGAGCTCGATGCGGGGCTTGAACTCACAGATTGCGAGATCACTACCCGAGCTGAAGTCGGATGCTCAACTGATCGAGCCACCTAGGCGCCCCATCTTTTTGATTCTTTTTAAAGTTTCCATATCTTTCCTGAAATTCTCCATTTCTTCACCTATTATATTCACCTTTTCCAATAAATTCCATTTTATTTGTCGGTTTTATTTATTTTTATTATCTGTTCCTACTTATCAGGGTTATTTTAAAATTGTCTGGTAATTCTAACATTTGGTCACCTCTATTGACTGCTTTTCTTTCTTTTCATGTCTTAATCACATTTTCCTGCTTTTTTCACATATCTAGTAATTTTTGTTTGACGAAATACAAAAAGTACAAAATACATCACAGATATTCTGGGTCTGTTTTTGTCTTATAAAGAGTATTTTGTTTAATTGTAAGTGTTGTTATTTATTTTTGAGAGAGAGAACATGAGCGGGGGAGGGGTCAGAGAGAAGGCGAGGCAGAGGATGTGAAGCGGGCTCTGTGCTAACAGCAGAGAACTTGATGTGAGATCATGACCCGAGCTGAAGTTGGATGCTTAACCGACTGAGCCACCCAGGCACCCCTGTCTTATAAAGAGTATTGAGTTTGATTCTAGCAAGCAAATCACCATGATCCTGTGAGGGCTTGGTTTATGCTTTGTTAGAGTGGATTTATTTGGATTTTGCCCTTAGTTTTAGAGCATAGCCTTTAGTATTGAGATGTGATTCTTGCCCTAAGGTGTGGCCCTTTGGGGCTTCAATGGAAAGCTCAGAGTGTTTACCAACTCCCTGTAACTTGCTGGGACATGAAATCCAAATTCTGGATCCCCCACCCGGATCCAGTTTTTTAGTCCTCCAGTTTTACCTTCCACTGGACTCCTGTAGTCTTTCCCATGCATGCATAGCTCAGGGGGTGGTCAAAGATTTGAGGATAATTTGTATGGAAAATTTGAGCTGCACCCCCTTCCCCTAGACTCACAGTTCCCTTCAATTTGCAGCTGCTATGAGAGCTCTGACTCTTCAGCCTCACAAAACTGACACTTTATATTTGAGCTCCATCTATCCTGTACCAGGCAGACTGAGGAGTGCCCTCAAGTGAAAATCTATATAAAAGTAGATTTCATCCATTTCAGTTCCTATCTTTTATTAGAGTCTATTCCTTCCTGTTGCTACTGGCTTTGGGTTTGCTCTCTAGTGCCTTTGAACTGTTACTGTTTTTGTTTTGTCCAGGGTTTATAATTATTGATAAGAGGAATAGTCCAATATAAACTAATCCATCCTTACCGGAAGCCAGAACTTCCTGAGTGATTCTTGAAAAATTTAAATTGGAGGGGTGCCTGGGTAGCTCAGTCGGTTAAGCATCCGACTTTGGCTCAGGTCATGATCTTGCAGTTCGTGAGTTCAAGCCCCGCATTGGGCTCTGTGCTGACAGCTCAAAGCCTGGAGCCTGCTTCGGATTGTGTCTCCCTCTCTCTCTCTACCCCTTGCCTGCTCACACTCTGTCTCTTTCTCTCTCTTCTCTCAAAAATAAACATTAAAAAAAATTAAATTGGATTTCCTGTGATGGCTTCCTATTTTGGTTTGAGTTCTCTCAAAAGCAGATTGTTAGATAAGGATTTTTAGTGTAAATTGTTTTTGTGGGACATGATCCCAGGAAAGGCCTGTAAGGGAGCGGAGATGTGAGACATAGATGCCAACAAAAGATGTGTTATTAAATAAGGAGCTACAACTTAAGCTCCAGTCCGCTGAGGAACTCTGAAAGACAGTGAGGTCATGTCTCAGTTATCCCAGCCAAGGTACATGATAGGGTGTTTATCCACCAACTCCCTGGATCTATCCAGCATTGGTGGTGACACTTATCCATCAGGGCCCCACCAGAGAGAAGGTTCCTGGGGCATTGATCCCCAGAACTTTTGGCATGCCCTGCATACAGTCCTTAGGCAGATAATCACAGTAAACCACTTTTGTGTTTAGATGTGAATGCTGAGAAGATATGAATGGGACACCCACATGTCTACTACTCTATCCTACTGAGAAAAAAATAAAAACTTCCTATCCCATCTTAAAAAGCACTGCCTACCATTCCTGCTTCATTCCTCACCATTCTTCCTCTCATCCACTGGGACTCAAGCACAGGACTTTGTTTTTTTCTTGAACACACAAGCTAATTTTTTTTCTTTAAGGCCTGTGTACTTGCTGTTTCTCTGCCTTGAATACTCTTTGCCCATTGGCTCCTGTTTTACATTTAGTATTACCTTCTCAGGGATATCTTCCCTGAGCACCCTGTAAAAATAAAATAGTCTCCAACTCACTTCTATCACATCACCCTATCTTAATTCTATGTATATCACTTATACTGACTTTTTTTGGTTATTTATATGTTGTTATTGGTTATTTATACATATATTTTGTCTATTATCTTCTTTCCCCACTAGTATAAAAGCCGTGTAAGAGCAAGAACCTTGTTTATCTTACTGCAGCTGTACACTCCCGAGCTTACAATAAGAACTCATGAATATTTGTTGAATGGATGCATCAATGGATGAATGAACATACTAAAGTTTGCAAATAAAATAAATTGCAAATAAAAAATTTAAGGTGAGGCAACCCAAGTGTCCATCAACTGGCAAATGAATGAACAAAGTGTGGTATACACATAGAAGGGAATGTTATTGAGCCTTAAAAAGCAAGGACGTTCTGACACATGCTACAGCATGGATGAACCTTGATGACATATGACTAATAAAAATAAGCCAGTCACAAGATGACAAAGACGGTATGATTCTACTTATATGAGGTACTGAGAGTAGTCAAGTTTATAACAACAGAAAGTAGAATGAGAGATAAGAATGGAGAGTTAGTGTTTGATGGATACAGAGTTTCCACTGGCGAAGAGGAAGAGTTCTAGAGATGGATGGCAGTGATGTGAATGTACAACAATGTGAATGTACTCAATGGCACAGAACTTTACACTTAAAATGATAAATTTTATGTATATTTAATCACAATAGAGAATTAAAACATTTTTAAATTACTCCTCAGTCTCTACAGAAAGATTAAGCCTGGACTTGAAATCTGACTCAGTTGTTACTAACTGTACTATCTTGAGCAAGTCATAGTATGAAATTTCTATGAACCAGTCTCTTCGTTTATAAAATGGGAACAATGATAGTACTTACCCTATAGGTTTGTTATAACAGTGCAGTGGTCCTAGGACTTAGAAATCATCTTATGAATTATTAAAACTTTAAAATAATTTTGAAGTCTTTTATAATATTGATATTATTTTCTGTCAAATAATATATTAAAAACAGAGCACACAAAAATAAAACTTTCATTCACTTTGATCATCACTTCATATAAGGAAAAGCACTTTAATGCCAAAAGAAATCTAGAAAGAGAACAATCTCAAAGTAAAGGACATTTTTTAAAAATTTGTAAGTTTCCAATATCAATAATTATAGATGAGGTAATTCAGATCAGCCCTCCTGCTGAGGATAACTAGGAAAGCTAAACAAAATATATTTTAAAAAATCATTTGGAGACATAAAAAAGACAGGGAGTGAACAACTACTGGTCGAAGATCCAAGAGAAGAAGGAAATCCAGAAAGGTGATCCTGGCTCTTAAAGTGTTTGTGGAATCTGGACATGGTCGTTGAGAGCACTTCTAACAATCTGAAAGGACTAAGGGAACAAAGTTTGGAATTCAACTATAAAAATGGTTGGCTGCTCCCTCTCACCACTGCCCCTTTGGGTTGAAATCTTCAAGGTTTCACATTAGGAGAAAAAGTGAACTTTGGGCTTTTTCAGCCTAGCTTTGAATGATTGATATTAGTACTTAAAACTGGATTAAGGGAAGTAGGGATTGCTAGTGTCCCTATTAACTTGTAACAAGTAAATATAAATCCTCTTTAGAGGAAGATAATACCCTAGGTCTCAAAATAATTCTACAGATAATTTTCCAGACACAACATGTAGCACATAGTAAAAAATAGCCGAGCACACATGGAGATAAGAAAAAACATGAATGATACCAAGAGAAACAACAGATAAAAGAACAGATTTAGATGGGCCCTAGATATTAGAATTCTCAAACACAGACTATAACGTAACTATGTTTAATATTCAAAGTAATAAAGGACAAGATTGAAAATTTTGACAGAGATCTGGAAACTATAATAAAGGACATAATAAATTTTGAAAAGAATCAAATAGAAACTCTAGAACTGAAAATATAACACAAATTAAGAATACAGTTGATAGGCTCTATAGAAGATTGGACACAGTTTAAGAGACAATTTATCAAATGGAAAATAGGTCTGTGAAAAAGATCCAGAATGAAACATAAAAAGAAAAAAAATAAAGAAAATACGTAAGAGAGGGTAAGAGACGTAAAGGGTCCAGAAGAAGATCTAACATACATGTTTTTGGAATCCCAGAAGTAGAGAGGAGAGGAAGTGGGGCAGAAATGATATTTGAAGAGATGAAGTCTAAAAATTTTCCTAAACTGATAAAATCATCAGACCACAGATTCAAACCCAAACAGGTTAAATATAAGGAAACATACACCTGGATACATCAGTAACTACTGGAAACCAAAGACAAGATCTTTTTTTATACATATATAATTTTTTTAAAGTTTATTTATTGATTTTGAGAGAGTCAGAAAGCGCAAGCAGGGGAGGGGCAGAGAGAGAGAAGGAGGGAGGGAGAGAGAGAGAGAAAGAGGGAGAGAGAATCCCAAGTAGGCTCTACGAGGGCAGCATGCAAAGCCCGATGTGGGGCTCGAACTCACGAACCATTAGATCATGACCTGAACCAAAGTCAGACACTTAACCTAATGAGCCACCCAGGTACCTTGGCAAGATAAATCTTAAATGCAGCCAGAGAAAGAATATAGATTACTTAAAGGAGCAACAATTAGACTGACATCTAACTTCTCAAAAGAAGAAATGACTTTTCAGTAAAACAATGGAAGTCAGAAAACAATGAAATTATATCTTTGATGTGCTGAAAGAACTGCCAACTTACTATTCTAAGCCTCAAAACATATCCTTTATGAAGGACAAAGGGTAAGAAAATAAATCATCAGCACACTACAAAAAAGGAAATATAAAATGATGTTCTTTAAGCAGAGAAAAAAATAATCTCAAGTGGAAGCTCAGAGGTGCAGGAAGACATTAACAGCAACAAAAAGGCAAGGGGCGCCTGGGTGCCTCAGTCAATTAAGTATCCACCTTTGGCTCAGGTCATCATTGTATGGTTTGTGGGTTTGAGCCCTGCATCGGGCTGTCTGCTCAGCATGGAGCCTGCTTCAGATACTCTGTCTGCCCTCCCCCTGCCCCTCCCCTGTTCGTGCTCTCTCTCTCTCTCTCAAAAGTGAATAAACATTTTAAAAAGGCAAATGTTTGGTAAATCTAAATGAATATTGACTGTATAAAATCATCATAATATCTAGTGTAGTTTGAAATACAGTTGACCCTTGGGGCACCCAGGTGTCTCAGTTAAGTGTCTGACTCGTGATGTTTTGTTTTGTTTTGTTTTGTTTTGTTTTGTTTTGTTTTGAGAGAGAGGGTGCAAGTGAGCCAGGGGCAGAGAGAGAGAGAAGCAGGGCTCATGTTTACCCAAAGTGGGGCTCATGTTCACCCAATGCGGGGCTCATGCTCACCCAAAGTGGAGCATGTGCTCACCCCAAAGTAGGGCTCAAACTCACGAACCATGAAATCATGACCTGAGCTGAAGTCAGATGCTTAACGACTGAGCTACCCAGGTACCCCCTGACTCTTGATTTTGGCTCAGGTCATGATCTTGAGGTTCATGAGATCAAGCCCTGCATTGGCTTGGGATTCTATCTCTCTCTCTGTCCTTCCCCTACTCTCTCTGTCCTTCCCCTACTCTCTCTCTCTCTCTCTCTCTCTCTGTCTCAAAATAAATAAATAAACTTAAAAAAATACAGTTGACCCTTGAACAATGCAGGAGTAGGGTCACTGATCTGCCCCCCTCCAGACAGAATTGAAAATTTGCACATAACTTTTGACTCCCCCAAAACTTAACTGCTAATAGCCTATTGTTGACTGGAAGCCTTTCTGATATGTAAACTGTTGGTTAACACATATTTTCTACGCTATATGTATTAGACACTATGTTCTTGCAATAATACCTAACTTTCTTAATTTTTTTGTTTTTTCTAGGCTATGTGGTTTGTGAATTATTTCAAATTGTTGCAAATCTCCAAAAAATTTTTCCAATATATTTATTGAAAAAAATCCATATGTAAGTGGATTAGTGCATTTCAAACCCGTGTTTAAGGGTCAGCTGAATTTGATAAAGTTAAAATACATAATCATGGCATCACGTGGTGTAGGAGTAGTTAATAGGAAAGAAATAAAATATCAAATAATGCTAGTACTTGATAATGAATGTATAATCTTTAGGGTAGCCCCTAAAAAATAGTCTGAGTGTATATATTTACAAGCAAAATGGTGGGACTGGTAGAATAATAGAATATTGGAGTGATTCAAAAGAAGACATGAAAGGAGGCAAAAGGAACACAGAATGGGCTGGACAGCTAAGAAAGCAAATTATAAAATGGTAGATGTCTTTTAATGTTTATTTATTTTTGAGAGAGAGAAAGAGAGAGCACACATGAGTGGCGCAGGGGGCAGAGAGAGAGGGAGACAGAGGATCTGAAGCAGGCTCTGTGCTGACAGCACAGCCAGATGTGGGGCTTGAACTCACAAACTGTGAGATCATGACCTGAGTTGAAGTTGGATGCTTAACCCACTGAGCCATTCAGGCGCCCCATAAAAGGGTAGATTTAAACCCATACAAGTCAGTAATCACATTAAATATTAATACATGAAGTATTCAATTAAAAGATAAAATTGTCAAGTTAAAAAGCAAAGTCTATATATTGTTCACCAGAGGCATATGTAAAACAGAAGAGATAAAGCCTGTTGGACCCCATTTGGCTGGGGTGTGGAGTGGGGCTGCCAATGTTCTTATTTTCAAAGGAGGAATAATAAAAATCCAATCATAGGTAATTTTGTTAGGTGTGTACTGAAGGACTAGACTAAGCATTTTATGCAGCTTATCTCAATGGTCAGTGTCCAGCAGGCTTTCTTTGTTGGCTTTCTCAGGAGCAGCCACACCAAAGGGTGGTGGGCACAGAGTGGTAACAGGAGTTAGCACCACACTGCAGGAGAGCTTTCTGGGCACATTTGCTCCCCAATCCAGGAGATGATGTTTCAGTTTTAAAATAAAACCTCTGCAGGAATCAATCTGATATTTAGCCAAACAAAACAAACTTTCTTTCCCCACCCTTAGCCTGCCAATGCTTCCTTTCAAACCCAATCCAAATTTGGGATGTGGAAGCTTGGAAACCTGAATGACATCACATTGACTTTGCAGTCAAGGAAGGAGAATAAGCTTTAGAGTCAGGAATTTTATCTTAACTCTGCTCTTGCCAGCTGTGTGACCTTGCAAGTCAGTGAGGCCACCTGAACTCAGTTCTTCAGGAAAGTGTTGGGGGGGGGGGGTCATCCTACCTGCCTCATAGGTTGTGATAGGGTTCAGTGAGTCACTATGAATGAAAGCTTCTCCGTCTTCTACATAGAACTTTCCCTTTGCACTTGTTGCATGTGCATAATCCAGCACCTAAAGCGTCAAATCTGAGGTCACTTTGTCCAACATTTTTATCTTGCAGATGAGAAATCTGAGGACACAGAGAGATCAGATACTAGCTGTGTGGTCTTGGGAAAATTGCTTAATCTCTCTGGTACTGGTTTCCTCATTTATAAAATAAGAATGATAATAGCAGCCTCCTTGCATTTTTTGACAATTGAATGAAAAAAAAAACTAGGTAAAGGATCTGGCACTTAGTAGCCATTTGATGCCATTATAGTGGCTATTCTTTTTTTTGGGTAATGATTTTTAAATGAATATTATTATAATTTTGTGTAGCACTTGAGAAGTCATTCGCTCTGAGGTAGTAAGAACTGGCAGGCTACAGCCACTCAGTTACAAAACCCAGAGTTGGTGGGTTATCCTGGGGAGACCTTCCTCATGGGGTCAGGTAGAGTTCAGTGAACTCGCAAAGAAGCGTGATTTTAGACGCTCCAAGGTACATCCACTCCTCTCCACTCCCTCTGCCTGTTATTAAACTGGTAGTTTTTACAACATCAATAAAGAACTTTCCTACCCAATTACCCCAGACAATAGGCTGAAAAGCAGTTTCGACTATGAAAACTTCGTGTTGGGTTCATTTAGATTGTTTTGCTGTGTCAAATCCTCACTTGAGTTCAAAAGTTCAGCTGAACCATGAACTTTGTAATTTCACAGCAGGCAGCTCTACAAATATAGTGGAAAGTGAAAAAACATACAATATTTAAGGTGGGCTTGTCGTATTGTATATAATCTGGTTAGGAACGGGTGTACGGGAAACAGCCCTTAATTTACAGCACACAGTCACACATCAAAAAGAAAGGGAAGCGAAATCAAACCAAACTGTTCCTTGAATTACCTGACCTCCGAGGCTTCCAAGGGAACATTTGTGACTAATCATTAGTGGACAAACTAAGGCCGGCTAATCTTCTTAATAAATTGTGAAGTCTTGTATACCTCTTGGTTTTAGTGGTGGCTTTTCTGCCTGTCTGGAACCAGCAGCATATCAAAACAAAAGGGTCATGACTTCATGTATTTGTTAAAGTTAGAATCCGTGTTCTCATGGAACTCAGGCTTGATTTGACCTGGTTACACAAGTGTAGGGCGAAGCGAGAGTTTCATGAGAAATGAGAGTAATGCTGTATTTTCACTTGTCTATTAATAAACACACACACACACACACACACACACACAAATGAAGTTCAAGAACCCCTCGTTTTGTAAACCTTGTGTTTGTGCAGCTTTACCTTCAGGGGTAAAGCAAACAAGATAACAAACTCCCTTGGGTTAGGGTGTCTTTCAGCTTGTCCCCGGCACGTCCTCAACACCATGGCACACGACATGATGCCACATCAACATTTTCTTCATTTGTTACAAGGAAATGTGTTTCCCATTGGTTTTTACGGTGCAGCGCGTATTCGTGAAGGGGCAGCTTGAGACAGATGGCTTGGGGCGAGGGAGTTGGTCTGAGCAAGGTGAGTTTTTATACGGCAGTTGTTTATTCCCCTTTATTTACCAAGAGGTTGGTCTATGGGTCATGAGAGCAAAGCTATGCTCGGTCATTTGTGGAAGCAGAGAGGAAGAGAAGGGGTGAGAAGGTCAAGTCCTGTGACAGATGGCTCCTCGTGAGCTAAATGGGACTGGCTTTTTGAAAGCAGTTTCCCTCTTTTCTGACTTTTATCTCAGAGTTGCCAGGATTTTAGCCATAGCCAGCTCAGAACACTTTTTAGAAAATTCCCCCAGTGGAGACAGTCAGATGATATCCTATTGTCCTTACCAGTGTGCTTTTCCATACAAGAAGGTCTAGTCCAGTTCAGTCAAGAATCGGTGAAACTTTCTGTTTTATTTTCCTGACATAAATCATCACAATAAACTCAGTGCCTCCCACTGAGCAGCACAACAATAAAGGCGGAGAGGGTAGAGTGAAGACTGCATTTGGTTGACCTAGTTAAAGGCGGTCTGTCTTCCTGGGGTGTAAGGCTGGAAGGGGAAGCGGGGATCACCGCCTTTGTGGCTGGGTGAACGGGGCTGCTCAGATTTGACAGCCTGGCTTCTGGTTGACCTGCCCTTCATAGTGGGGCTGTGTGTCTCCTGAGAAGGCCAGTACAGGAGAGAGTTGGTGGCATTCTTTTAAGAACTTGTACGATGGTGAATAATGACCGGAGTTTTCATTCATTCAGAAAGCATCCACAGAAAATACATGTCAGGGGGAATGATTGACATCTGTCAGGCAGAGATTGGGTGGGGAGAGGAAGAGACTTCTGTGGGGAGACACTAGGGGGTGAAGGCAGGGGTCTGGTCTGGTCTGTGCCCCTTGGTTGTGTCTGCAGAACAGTGGGATAGGGGTATAGGCTCTCAAGGGACAAAAGTGTGCATGGCAGTGACCCCAGAATAAAAGAAAGATGTGTGGGAAAGCAGGAAAGAAAGAAAACTTCTAGGGGGCAGCCTGAGATGATCTGCACGGGCTTCAGAACGGCTGAATTGAGGGTGTTTGCCTGGCAGGGGTGGAGGTGGTGGGCAGCATTTCACATGCAGGAAGAGTCCAACTTTCTCTCACTGTGGATCTCTCCTCTGTCCCTGTGACTAACCTGCCTGTATGGATTTTACTCTGCATTAGTTTTTAGGACCAAGCCCCCAAAGCTGTCCAGAGGTCACCATAACTGGCAGCCACTGGTCCTCTTCTTTGCATCAGTATCTTTATTATCTGTAATCCTTAAACAGTCTGGCTAGGTATGTGCCAGGATCTGTAGCTTGCGATTGAGGAGATAGAGACCCAGAGGTTAAATGGCTTAACTGGGTGCACCCAGCTACAAGGTGGCAGAGATGGTCTGGGAGCCAGCTCCCCTAATTTCTGGCCTCAAGGGGAAGGGGTTTTCACTTGAGTCCTTGGGTGGTGAGGATAGAAATGGCAGCCTTTGAGAACAGCCATGGGCTACCAGGAAGACAGTTTGGGTCTGCACTTTCATGCTCTGGGATGGATTGGAGAAGATGAGGTGACATCCTTAGCCAGGTGGGTCCCAGCCTCCCTCCTGAAGCCACAAGCCAGGTTTTGAACCTGGATTCCTGTCCAACAGGACTTTGCAAAGAAGAATAAAGTTCTTTTTGGGTCGTTTGCAAAAGCTGTCAGTGATGAGAAAAGCAAAAGTGAAAAACAAGCTCAATTTGCTACACACTTCTCAACCTCTTTTCCTTCCATTCTCAGGGCCTTGAACCTGCTTGGGGGGTGCTTAAGGCAGCGGCCTCCCCTAGCTGTGTCTGGATCGTGCAAGCCATCCTTTACACCAGAGCTGATTGGCCGTGAGGGCTGCCAAGCTCTGAACCTGGCTGAAAAAAATCAGCCGGGCTGTTTGGGAGGGTTTGACTTTGGGAATCTCAGCAACCAAGTGTAGGGAAATTGAAGCTGAAAAGGCAGAATCAGGAGGTGTTGAAAGGGGAAGCCATTCCAGATAACGGGAACAGCATGATCAGATCACAAAAGTGACAGGCCATCTCCACCATGTTCAGTGGACTACCTTCCCCAGAGTGGAAGGTCCGTGGAAGGGGATGGGGAAGAGGGCGTGGCCCATGCTGGAGGGCTCGGGGAGACCCCCAGATGCCAAGCTAAGGACTTTGGTCTATAGATTATAGATAGGAAGCTTTGAAAATCAAGTATGGGAGAGAGAGGCAGGAAGGATATTTTCAGAATATCAACCTGTGGCAGTGCGTACTCTGGCAGTGAATGGATTGAAGGATATGAATCTGGCAACTAATTAATGTAAGACAATAATCAAATGTCATAATCACAGTTTGGGCTGCCTCTTAAGCTAAGACAAAGATGATCATTATAGAAATAACTTGTGTCCCTGCTGTCTCCTCTGTTCTCAACTGATTGCTGGTTTCTATTTATTCACCACGTATTATTTCCTACTTCTATTCTGTGTGCTTGCCCCTCTGCTCAGCACCAACCGCCTTCTGCTTCATATAGTTATTTATGTGTTTGTCTCCACCACTGCAGCACCTCCCTGAGGAATCCAAATGTTCAATTTGAGTCTGTTTCCTAGAGCATGCCTGGACTAAGATGACTGGAGCCAAGGAGATCTCTATCAAAGAAATAGCAACCCTGCCTCCTAGTTCCTGAACTTGGCTTCCAGGGTGGAATCTATTATTAAATAAATAAGGTATTAACCAAATCAAACAACTTTTAATGACCCAGAAAAAATACTTCAATTCACAGAAAAAAGTCAAGAGAAGAGCAGACATCTCAGCAACACGGCTTGCAACGGAGTTCAAGAATGCTGGTAGTGATGTGCTTTCACAGTTAATTTTGCAAGACTTCCATGCAGTTTCCTGGAGAAGGTGGACTCCTACCCTCCGGAATTGTGTTTTACATGTGCTCATGGATGAGCAAGAGAACTAGAGGTCATCATTCCTTCCTTCCTTCAGTATGTATAATTGAGCCTCACTGTGTCAGGGTGGGGGGAAGCAGATGTGCTAAGTAACCCAGTGTGAATAGGGGTCCTGCAAAGGCTGGTTCAAAGGAGCATGTAGGAGAGAACCATCATTTCTGCTGTTGGGGGAGTGTAGGGGTCCCGGAAGTCTTCCTAGAGGAGATCAATTTTGGACTAGACCTTTGAAGATGACAGGCCATCTCCACCATGTTCAGTGGACTACCTTCCCCAGAGTGGAAGGTCTGTGGAAGGGGATGGGGAGGAGGGCATGGCCCATGCTGGAGGGCTCGGGGAGACCCCCAGATGGAATGGAGTGAAGGGAAGAACATTTTAGGCAGGGGACACTGCAGAGGGGCTCAGGGTTTTTTAGCAGGGCTGCTGTTGGCATTTTGGCCAGGACTGTCATAAGACACGGCCGACTCCTCAGTAGGCTGCACATGGTTTATGTCCCTTCCCCACCTAGCACTCCATAGTGACAACCAGAACCTTTCAAACATTTCCAGAGGTTCCAAGGTGAGAGGGGACCTGGGGGGAGGGGTGGCGGTCAGTGCCACCCTGCATGAGAACCACTGGAGAGAGTTCTTGAGGCTTGCATGGGAGGGGGTCACTGTTGTCCAGGCCTCTGGAGAATGTTGGACCTCTTCCTTAGAGTGTGGAGAACTAGTGCAAATTCTGGACAAGGACAAGACCTAGTCAGAGGGATCTGGGTTTATAAGGGTCCCTCTGACCTCATGGTAAGGGGTAGATTGGAAGAGGCAGAGTCTGAAAAGTACAAAGTAGATCCCTCCCTCCCTCTGTTCTTCCTTCCTTCCAATTTTTTTTTTACCAACACACAATTAGTAAGTTAATTGTTCCCTGCTTTTCTTGGGCCATTTGCTTAGGAATTTCAACGAGTGGAGGATCTTTCCCATGAACTGCCATACTCTCTGGAAAACCGCTTTTCTGAAGTGGTTGTAAATGATCTCAGCTGCCACACCCAGGTCTTGTGCTTTGTTTAATCCTTACGTTATGAGGTAGGAATTACTGCACCTATTATATGGAAGGGGAAACTGAGGTTCAGAGGTCTGAATCAAAATTCTGGACTTTGAAGCACTCTACTATAGTGACTGGGGGGTTTGGGTTAGCATTTCACTATTCACATTTTTTTCCTAATCAGCAGTGTGGTACCTAAGGAAACATCTCTGAGAGATGGGGACTGGTTCTTTTGCCTTGCTTTTCTTTCTTCCATCAGCTTTTTAGGATGATGAGAACTGTCCCTGTAAGCCTCAGTATGGGCCACCAGGCTGTAGTTAGAGATTTTGCCTGATGTAAGAGGCTCCAGGCCTCCAGTTCCCCTTTGGGGAAAAATTACTTTACTGAAAATCATTCACTGCCCCCAACATGTTTAGCCAAGATGTTCTCATTTTCTCGGAGCCAGAATAAACTGGCAGGGTGCTAGAGTCAATGCCGGCTGGGACCCACGTGTGCTTCCGCTGGCCGGGGAGTGATAGACGAGGCAGCAGCATCCTTCGGCTCAGACTTTCTCCCGGCCTGATTTATTGCTCCCGTCTCTTGCTCTGGCTTTTTGCTAAGATTTCCTTCCAAAATCTTCACTGCGGATCCAGGATTGTCCATGTGCGTTTTTGCTTTGCCACTGTTGGCGGAGAGATTTGGGTGAGTGCCCTGGCGCCACCCACTCCTGCCTTATCTGCAGGAGTCATCTTTAATCTGTCAAAACCCCGGGTCCGTTCACATGCTGTCAAGGGTGGCTCCCATCCAAAGCCACTTCCACCCCTTCTGCTGCTCCCGCCACATGGTGGCTGAGCAACCAGCTTCAGGGGCTCGAGGCCACAGCCCAGACTCTTTGAATCCTCACCCAAGGTCTCCTAGTATGCTGTCTGGTCCGTTGCATCAGAGATCTCTTTGTGAAATAATGCAATAATGTTTTCTCAAGAGAACCAGAGTAGCCATTTATTTTGGCTCCACCATATTGATTCAAGGAAATCTCTTCCCTCTTCTTTAAATTGTTCCTGGAGTCAACAGGGTTTTTGTGCTCAACCATTTGCCCAGGGCAAAACCCCTTCCATCCACCCCCTCTGGGTTATATTTGCCAAAGTGGGAAAACACTCAAGCAAAATATCTTCCCCAGAATTAGTGAAAGACTCCTTTTAAGATAGTTAATAAAAATCAGGCATCTCTTTGGTGTAATTTTTCATTTCAGAAGCCAAAGAATAGCCTGGCTTTTAAGACCTGCAAGCAGCACAGGGCCTTTGCTGGGCGGGTTGGCGTCTCTTTCCAGACGCCTGGAGCCCTGGAGTCCCCACTTTGAGAAGGGCTTGTCTGTGTGTATGTCTGCCTCTCCCTCTCTCACATAGTTTACATTTTCCTGTCATTGCAATGTCACTCCAGCTGCACTGTTCGAGACTAGTATTTTTATTTTTGACCTTGGAAATTTTTTTACTCCTAGTGCCTCGACACAGTAAAGCTGGACTATGAGTCTTCATGACAAAAATTTCTCTTGTGTTTCCCCAAATTGCAAGCCATCTAAGACTGGTCTCAGGATCTTCTTGTGTCAGCTGCCGCCACTCAGTCCCTTTCCTTTGGGGTGGTAGTGAGGGCGGGTATGTGTGGTTTGTAAGAATTCACAAGATCTTTTATCTTTTCTGATAAACACCATCCCACACCCATCGATACTCTCAGGTCTCACGGTTATTTTGGCCCCTTGACTAAACTCACAGGAGTCTTGGTCAGGGTTTCAACTCTGAAACCTCAAACCGTTTAATAGCTTTGATATGGTCAAAATGGTTGAATTGGTCATGTGTGTATGTCTCAATATGGCCATATCTCAAGCTTTTCTATCTTTCTGAGAATTCTCTAGACTTTTGCACACTTCCTCCAGCATCTGCTCCATTGGGCTTAAAGTCCTTGGGATAATTTTGGCAATTTGTTAGCCACCTAAAGTGTCAGATTCTTCATCTGTAAGATAGGAGCGATATGGACCTTGCAGTGTTGTGAGGATTAGAGGCAGGGTACGCGTGTTGCTGAGCACGGTGCCAGGAACACAGCAGGGCATTGGGTAAATGACTGTGACAAGAGGATGTTGGTGATATTGACAGGTGAGATGAACACAGCTTGATTCTTCTTCTCCCCAATATATTCTGATCTCTGTGGATCTGGTAACCTCAGATTCCCAAAATTGGAAACAAGGGTGAAGATCCACTATATATGGAGCTTCTAGTATGTGCCACGGTGTTGGCTTAGGTGCCTTCATGTCCTCTTTCGTTAGTCCTCATCTCAGGGCTCTGAAGTGGCGCTAATAGTCCCATTTTATAGATGAGCACACGGAGTCTGAAGAGGCTGTTAATATATCAGTCAAGGCCCTTGGTGACAAGCAACAGATTGATTTTAGCAGAAAAGGAATTTATTGAAAAGGTATCAAGGAGCTCACAGAATCACTGGGAAGGTTAGAGGAGAGGCTTAGAAAACAGGGTGGGAACAGGCTTAGAACAAATGCTCTAAGGTGTGCAGCCAAGTCCTCACTACAGAACTGTTCCCCTCTACCACCAGCCCTGGACCCTGGGAGCTGCCGTCACCACTGCAGCCATTTGGAAACCGGTTGTTGCTGCCACTGTCACTACTGCAGAAAAGAATTCTTTATCTTGCTTCATGAGTCAACAGCTCCCAATTCTGAGTCTGGGGTGGACATCTGCTTACCCCAGCTTGGATCAGAGGCCCCTATCCAACTGCAAGAGAGGCTGGGAAAGTAAGGATCTGGCTTTCAGGTGAAGAAAATGCATGTTCCGAAGCTCATTTGGTGTGGAAGTTTTCAAGCATAGAAAGGGAATCAGAAGTTAGGGCAGCCCAAAAGTCATTAAATACCTGGATTCATCACCCTACCTGAACACACCCAAACACTGTTACTGTGTGACCTTCCATGGGGAGTATCTTTGCCGTCTCCAAGCATCAGACCTCAAGCCCTTTCCCTTGACAGATTTTTATTTGGTTCTGTATAATTATTGGTGCTTATAATAAAATACATGTTAATAATGCTCCCTGCCAAACCCTCGTTGGTACCTAAATGAGTGAAAGGGGCTGGAGGCTGAGGATCCCTGAGTGCACAGTCTTTGATTCATGGGTGGAAAGCATTCCTGAGGTGGTCTAACTCACCTTTTCACCTGTAGTGGAGAAAAGTCCATGTGGGCTGCCATCAGCTGTCACAGACAGATTGTGTCACTCAAAAGCCTTACCCTGCCCCAGAGTCTCATCTCATAGAACACTGGGAGGGAAGGAAGCAAACTTCCTCCAAAAATAAAATCATACTACCAGATAAAGCAAAAATTGGTACAACCTTCTTGGAGGGCAGTGTAACAATATGCAAGCATAGGAGCCTCAAAAATGTTTGTGTCTGATTCACAAATTACTTTTTTTAGAAATTAGGCCTGGGGAAATGTAGACAGAAATGTGGAGAAAGTTTATGTTCCAGACTATTTATTTATAAGAGGGTAATTTATGCTAGAAAAATATTGGTCCTGATTTAAAAAAAAATACACATCATACCCACACATATTCATATGAAAAGTCCAATAAGAAATATACCAAAGTGTCAATTTTATAATTGTGAGATTATCTCTTGGGTGAAGGAATTGTAGTTGATTTTTAAATGTTATTTTAAAAATATTTTCTTGGGACTTCCAGAACTTTCTACAATAGATATGTACTTCTTTTATAATTAGAAAAATAGTATGTATTACATTTTAAAAATTCCATCAGATAATACCATCTTCAAAGAAACCCCAACAAAAAAAAAGAGTTAAACCAGTTTTCAGGGGAGAAGCATGGTTCCATCCATCCCTAGGGGCCATCTGGGTAGAGGGCGAATTAAAATCTAAAAGTTTAAAGTCAATCAGTTTGTCTTCGTGGGCCCTAGATGGGGAAAACTTCAGTCATTTTCCTTGCCTGGCACTCTTGTGGTCAGAGGATGAAATCCAATCATGGGGTCAGTTGGGTTTATACATTCCATGGCAAACCAATTTGGCCATTTCTCTGCATTTCCCAAAAGTTCTCTGACTTCCTAGACAGGAATTGTGAGCACAGGGAGACCTTTATGCTGGTTCCTGCAGCACATCTGGTTAGCAGCATGTGCCAGATGGGCCCCCTTTCATCTGGGGAGAGGGGCAGTAGGGAGCAAACGGGCCTCTGTAGGTCCAAGGAACTTCCCCAGTGGAGGCTCCGGTTTTTGGTGAAGTATTTCAAGTTAGGATATAAGTGTATCATGTTGGAGTCACAATGTTTTTTAACTTTAGGGTAATATGCTTTTTATTAGAGTCTGCCCACCTGACTTTTGGGTTCATTGCTCAGCCCATAGATGTTTTAGACAAACTATTGGTTGGTTTCTGACACCATGATGCATTATATGAGTATTCACTGAACATCTACTATGTGCCTTGCACTGGGGAGACAGCAATGAACAAGATAGACGTGGTCCCTGGACTCAGGAATCTCACTTCCACCAGTAAGAAGGCACATTGCCCTGGTGTGTCTTCCCACATTTGGGGGCAGACTGCTGACTTTTTCCACTCACTAACCCGTCTGTTGTTTGGTCTGCACCTAGCCTCTGATCCTACCAGTGTCTCCATCACATTAGACATGCTGGGTTGGAAGTAAAACTAGAAAATGTTAAAGTCTCCAAGTCCAAGAATAGTGATAAAAAAGTACTGCTGGAAGAAGGTGAATGACTGAGTTCATCTAGCAGTTGAGAAGAAACAAAAAAAAAAGGATGAGATAGTTGAGTGGCCAATACCAAGCAGGGGAGGGGAGCAAAAGGAGAGAAGGGCCCAGATGTAAGCGTCGCTGCAGTTGATGAATCTGCAGCATGGGAGTTGCTCAGTCTCTTCCCAGGAGCTTCTCCAAGCTGTGCCTTTGCCCTCTATGTTGTCTCAAACACTGTCTTTCGTTCTCCGTTCCTTGCCAAAACTCTGGAAGCCAGACCCATTCCTTCTCCCCTTTCCCTGGTCACCAAACCCCTCCTTCCTCCTGCCCTTAGACCTGAATATTCCTACTGAGGCACTTCCCATACTGCCAGCCCAGATGGGCCTTATCAACCCTCATATCTCATGGCAGGAAATTTCTCTTTATCCAGAAACCAACCAACCAGATGCCTAGTCACAGAAATGCTCACAGTTCTCTACAAGACTAAACACTATTTTCAAGGACTTGGAAATTTCTCAAGAGCTTAAAATGCCTTTTCATTTATTAAAGATGGAGGGAATGGTGCTTTGAAAAGTTGTTGGCTTCTATATTTTGTGCCATTCTTCAATTAAAAAGAACTAATTTTATATGCTTTAGCTATAAGACTTCTCAGAGTGTAGGCAGGAAACAGAATTGACCCCACATGGTTCAAATTAAGGGACTTTGGGGAAATGATCACTTAATAGAGGGGTAATCAGGGTTGAGGGAACCTCCAAGGGAAATTGGGGCATCTAGAGACTAACAACAGTGGGGATCCAGCACCACTTCTGGACCTGAAGGGGCAAGAAAAGGAGCCAGTGTTACTGGAGAGCATGTGAAGCTGGTGCCTTAGAAGGAGCTGATGAAACCACAGCCTCGGCGGGATGCAGCCTCCACCAGAGTCAGATGCTGAAGCAGAATAGGAGCAGAAACAAATAGGCTGACCTTTCTCCTCCCACCTGCTGATCTCCATTAGCCAAACCCCACTGGCCAAGGGCGAGGTCAAAAAAGACAGATGATGTAGTCCCTAAGGGGATCAGCATCCAAGGACACAGAACAGGGCAGAAAAGGATAGAAAATGGATTGGGTCAGGGCAGGAATGAGTAGAATTTGGAAAATAACCAGGACAGATATTCTCTCTCCTACCCAGAATGTGGAATTACTCCGAGCATTGTTTTCCATCAACTCTTACTAAATGTCATTTTATTGGTCAAACCTCCCAAGAGTTGTGGCTTGGGTTTTTTTTTCCTCCCACAAAAGCTTTCTGAAAGTCATGGCTGGTTATCCTTGTAACATTATCATTTTCATTTATTTAAAAATATTTATTGGGTATTTACCATGCACTAGGCACTATTGGAAAAAGTACCATTTGCCACCCCCCCCATTCCCTTTCATAGGGATCATTTCGCCTTCATTTTTTAATAAAATACCAAATAATCCTTTCCATTTGGACCAGTATTTTTATAACCACATCTGCTTTACTTTTTTGGTGAATTTCAATTTTGTTTGACTTGACTTGACTGTCCTGGACAACTGAATCCCAAAGCCTCTCTGAATCTAACAAAGTTTACAGGTTTTTTTCTGGGCTAGAACTCAAGTTATTTGTGTGTGTGTGTGTGTGTGTCCGCGTGCGCGCGCACACGTGCGCTCGTGCATGTTTGCAGGAGCAGTACTTTTAGTTCTGTGAACTTTCAAAATAAAACTTTGTATTAATGAATGTAGATAATACTTTAACAAGAAAACAGTCCTTTTGAAGAATCTGTCCATATCAGTGGCACTCAAATTTTTTACTGCAGCCCACAGTAAAAAAAAATACATCTTATATGTGAACCCAGTTTCATGAAACAATACTCACTGCTACCTTGTTTGATGTATTTTCTATTCTATTCTATTCTATTCTATTCTATTCTATTCTATTCTGTTCTGTTCTGTTCTGTTCCGTTCCGTTCCGTTCCGTTCCGTTCCGTTCCGTTCCATTCCATTCCATCCTATCCTATCCTATCCTATCCTATCCTATCCTATCCTATCCTATCCTATCCTATCCTATCTTATCCTATTTCTTTAAAAAATACTGATAGTAACCCCCTAAATTGATTTTATACTGTATTAATGGGTTGTACTCTACAGTTTGGAAAGTTTTGGTCTACATAACATGTTAATACTGTTTTTAAAATAGACCCAGCACCAGAATCTATATTTAAAAGGTGGTTAAGATGACCTAAATGTTTATTTTTTAGCCATCATCAAATGTATCAGCCTCACCATTTTTCTTTCTTTTAAGAAAGCCAAACTGATCTGACCAGCAGCTCTCCTCTTGTTCTCCCTCTAATCCCAGTCTGGTGGAGGGTCCCGCATTTACTGCTGGTTTGGCTTGTGGCTGGAACTGATTGGCAACAGGCGTGGGCAGCTGTGGCTTACCAAACCCTCTTTGTAAACACCACCAGTGTTTTTTGTTTGTTTATTTTAACCTGAAGAAATCTATGTTAGCCTTGCAGTTGCTGGGGGCAGGTTCATTGCAAAGACAGTACAGGGGGTCCTGGGTAGACACCTGTATCATTGTGGGGGGGCTGGAAGAATTTAGATGGGAGTGAAGTCCTCTCCCACCACCAAGACTGGGAAGGGACTAGGTGGATGAAAATCACTGCTGCTATTCATTGGGCACTTACCATGTGCTGAGGGCATTCTATACATTACCTCACTTAACTCTTATGGCAATCCAGTGAGTAGATATTAATATCTTCAGAGGGAAGTGTTAGGAGGAAACAGAAGTTCAGAGCAGTTTTATAACTTCCCAAAGCTCCCATAGGTTGTGCAGCCAAACTTAGACACCAGTTTTATCCTTTGCCCATGAGACTATAATACTACCTCTTTTGTCTCTAATCTGGAAAGAGGAGCAGGTAGAAAAACTTCCTTTTGCTACTGGGGCATTGGGTGTGGGGTTTGGGAGATGGAGGCTCTCTTCTAGTTTCTGGGGTTGCATTGGGGAAGATGCCATCCCTGCGTCTGGATTTCTCAGTTAAAATTTAGAATTCCTGGTGTAACGCAAATAATTGGAAACTAGACGGCAACTAATATTACCATTCAACTTGATAACAATATCAATGCATTTCTGAGAGCCATTTAAACTGCGCTTGTCATTCATAATATGGTCTCTATGGGGAAGAAGCATGTCAAGTACAAATAACACATTTTTGAAATACATTTAATTTATGAACTGGTGAATGCATGCATTAATGTATGCAAATTATGATTCCATATCTGGTTGCTAGTCCTACCCCCATGATAATTCAGTCCACATCTCCATAGCTACAGGAAGAGAATCAGAAACCTTGGAAATAAAGAGACATCATAGGCTTCTACTACAAAAAAAAGTTAGAGCGGATACAAAAAAGATACAAGACTTTCTAGGAAAGATTGGTGTTGAGAGTTTTAGAAAGAAAGAAGTTAGCAGAGATTTGATACTCTGAGAACCAAGGAAGAATCAGCATGTGCATTAAAGATGTAACTTTTGGGACACCTGGGTGGCTCAGTTGGTTAAGTGACCAATTTTGGCTCAGATCATGATCTCGTCGTTCAAGAGTTCAAGCCCTGGGTCGGGCTCTGTGCAGACAGCTCAGAGCCTGGAGCCTGCTTCAGATTCTTTGTCTCTGTCTCTCTCTGCCCCTCCTCTACTCATGCTCTGTCTCTTTCTCTCTCAAAGATAAATAAACATTAAAAATATTTTTAAAAAGATGTAACTTTTAACAATCTTATAGGCTGCATAATGCTAACATCCTATAAGCTGGATAGTGTATTAACATGTTTTGTGAAGACCTTCTTCGAAACTTGGCTTAAAAGAGCCAAAGCAACAGGTTGATAGTCCAGATCAGAGACTAAATACAACTTTTTTGTACTTAGAATTTTTAATTTTCTTTTCTTTTTTTTTTAATGTTTATTTATTTTGAGAGAGAGAGCACATGCGTGTGTGAGCAGGGCAGGAGCAGAAAGAGAGGGAAAGAGAGAGCATCTCAAGCAGGCTCTGCACTAACAGTTAGTGCAGAGCCGGATGTGGGGCTTGATCTCACAAACCATGAGATCGTGACCTGAATCGAAATCAAGAGTCTAACACTTAACTGACTGATCCACCCAGGTGCTCTGACTTTTCCATTTTCTTTATGTAATATCATTATGGTTATGTTTGATAACTGAATCAACCAGAGATTTTTAGGTCTAATGGATATTTGTCTATCCTATATAAACATTAGTGAAGTATCTCCCTGGGTTTTAGCTTTCCAGAGCTTCAATTGTCCATGAAATGACTGTTTTGCTCATTACATTAGTCAAAAAGAAAGCAAGGTGAATCAATTAATGGTTATAACTTGAGATAGGGCTTGGGGAGAGCTCCTTTGAGATATGTTGCCCCAAATTAAACATGGATAATAAAATTACAAAAGAAAGAAAGAAGACAAGAAAAAAATCATATACAATTGTGAAATGCTTATGTTACTTAAGTAATACAAGTTCAAGGTTGTGGACCCAGAGAAGCAAATGCTTGTAGTGCCTAGGAAGTAATATGCATCCTCCAAAACCCAAGGCTTTGGAAACTTCTTTTATGTTGCTATTCAGAGAGACGTCCAAAGGATTTGTAATCAGAACAGTTGAGGCATTGGTTCTGTGCAGGTGCTGCCTCTGGAAATCATTCATGACGTTCTACTTGTTTTTTAGCTGTGAAAACAAAGATGTTTCCATTAGATTTGACCCATTGAAGAGAAAGAGATTCTCAGCTTCCTATATAGCCTCCTTCCAGTGTCCAGACATTCTGTCTTGGGGAGTAGACCATCATGGAAGGCTCTTTCTGGAAGCTGCTGCTTGGAAGCCAGGGACCAAAAGACCCAATATTTATGTTCTCACCAAAGTTAATATTAAGGATTACGTACCAATTCCCTAGGCAAGCCACACTATCTTAAATGTGGGCTCTGGATTCTCTAAATAAGTTCCATTTTCTTCCCTGTCTGCCTTGGTGTATGTGTAAGGAAAGGGACAGAAAACCAGATTTGGGGCCAACGTGCAGAAATGCTATGTAGATACAAACGTAGGGGCGATTAGAAGAGCCGGCTCTCATTAAATGGGATTTGCTCTCTTCCAACTGGACATGCACAGGAGTTGGTTTTTAAAAAAGTATTAACTTATTTTTTTTTCCCTTCAAGCTTAGCCAGAGACCTCATGGAGGTCTAACTCCAAGCCAAGCTTGATCTGTTTTAATTCAACCACTGTTGATTTATGGCTTAGCAAAAAATGTCTGAGAATTTTTTTAAGCTAAAAAAAATTTTTTTTTACCCTAACTTGACTCTCTCACATCTCAAATACAGCTGAAGGGATATTTCTCAGACTTTCAAAAGACAAAGCCATCTTTGGAATGGAAGGGAGCTCTGAAAGCTTCAAATCCCAGTGAGAAATCCTTGATAGTTTATATACAAGTAAAAACAAATATATTGGAAGGCTATCTGACACTTGAAATATGTTCATTTGATTCTCCTTGAATAGAGATCAGAGTAGAATCAACCCAAGGTCAAAAGGGAGTTGGGGGGTACGGCAAGGGCATTCTGAGTTTGCCCCAGAAGGAGGGACACAAAAGTCCTCTCTCTTCTTTCTTTTATTCCCCACCACCTTCTCCTTACCAACCCCCATTCCAAAAACAAAACAAAACAAAACAAAAATACCCCCAAACAAAAAAGTCCCTCTCATCGTCCAGTCAAAAAACAATCTGTGGTGAGTTTTCATCTCTTTCTACCTGGCTCTGGAATGTATGTTTTTATGCAATACAAGCAGGAATTGGACTAATAAGCAATTACCAACCATAAGAAGAAAACCAATACCATGTCCATCATCTCTTCTAGCACTAACATTCTCTGCCTTCAGCAGCATTCAGCTGGGTTGTGTGATATAACTGTTCATTGGCTGTGTTTGTTTCTTTTATTTTTTCCTGTGTGAGCATCCAGGAAGATTGTAAGCTTGGTGAGGGCAGGAACTGATCATATCTTTTGTCTCATTTCCCACAGCTGTGGCCTCCAAGCTTCCACACATCAGCACATTGACTGTCGGAGGGGGTCCCGGACCTCAAAAGAGTGTGCAGAAAGAACAAACAAAGGTAAAGGTGTTTTTCTTCCTGACGCTGAGGAAGAACCAAGAGTATAATTCCTGATAATTGCATTGTGCTCTTCTTCCTGAGGGATCTTTGTGAAGAAGAAGGGGCATTCTCTGCCATCATGTATTTGTGCGGTGTGTGTTTCTCTTCTAAGTGCATCTTTTCGTGCTTATACAGCAGCTCTGCTCAAAAATATTAATACGTGTCTGATACTTAGACTGCCTTGGCCTAGACCTGGAATAACTGATTTTACTTCTACTGCTTTAAATTTCTTTCATGGTTTTAGTTTTCTAATTTCATGATGACAATTAACTCTTTAGAGACTAAGGCCATATCCGTGTTGTGCATTTGCTTTCTTGCCTTGGATGTCCTCTTGCTTGCATATCAGGTAATGGATTAGTGGGCAAGACAGACACCTGGCCCTGAAAACACAAGGAATAATGGAGCAGATTTGTATTTAGCCACACAAAACAGTTTGGTGTATATATCTTTTGCCTAAACATGATACCAGTGTTTAAAAGTGAATTTATAAGAACAAAATAGCTGACATTTATTAAATATTTGCATTATTTTGTGCACCGGGGTAAAGCACTTCTTATTTCATTTAACCCTTACAACAATTCTAGGGGTCATTACTATTTACAGTTAGGTGCTATTGCTGCTGAAAATACCACCAATATTCCGTAGGACTCATTTAGTCCTTGCATCGGTTTATGTTGTCTTTTGAGTATTTATCCTGTACTACGTGAAGATTTTGTAGCATTTATTAAGTATCACGTCTGTGTTTGTTATATTAGTTGCTATAAGAAAAAGGTCCCCAGGACCAGTTGCTTAAAGAGCAAAAACATTTAACTCTCTCTCTCTCATGTAAAAGGCCAGGAGGCATACCACATGGTTGTTCATAGACCTTTGCTCCTTCTGTATTTTTCTCCACCATGTCTTAGGTATGGCCTAGTGTTAAGGCATTAGGCTAGAAGTGGCATATATTATTGCTACTTACTTTGGAGAAAACTTAGTCACATGGTCACACCTAAGTTCGAAGGAGAGTAGAGAATGTAGCTGCTGGCACCCAGGTGTCCAGCTATAGTTCCATCACTACGAAAGAAGGGGTGAATGGAATTCAGTGAGTAGCTCACTATGCCCATTATAGTCCTCAGTAAATGGAGAGGCACCTGGGTGGCTCAGTCAATTAAGGATCTGACTCTTGATCTTAGCTCAGGTCTTGATCTCAAGGTTGTGAGTTCGAGCTCTGTGTTGGGCTCTGCACTGGGTGTGGAACTTACTTAAAAAAAAAAAAAGACTGAAGTTATAATCTTCAGTAAATAGACTGTAAACAGTTGGAGAGCTAGGCCTATGTGGTATTCACATTTGTCTCTATCACAAGGTTAGTATATGTGCTGCCGAAGTGAGCACTCTATCACAAGGTTAAACACCTGCCACAGAAATAGCAAACACTTGACTCACATGCCTGTACTCACTGCTCTGATATTTATGGCAGACATCACTAATCAACCCTGGCACTCTTTCCTGCTGGACCTGAATGAGACCTTAGAACCCTGTGTAACATAATGCCCTTGGAAGCTGCAAGCAATAAGTGGGAATTGGCACAGGATTTGAATCCTGGTAGCCTTCCCTGATTATAGGTATTTAAATATTCAGTAAAGGGAAGAAGGAACTATAGTCTTTCCCCCTTTATTTCCATGGGAACAGATACTTGGTTGTTGCAGTGATTTTAAAATATGTCTGTAAATTCTTTGACATGCCTTTCTTCAAAAGGCAGAGTTTAATTCCTCTCCCCTTGAATGTGGGCCATTGGTAACTCACTTCTAACAAATAGAATGTAGCAGAAGTAATGCTATGTGTCTTCTGAGACTGTCAAAAAAAAGATATAGCTTCTACCTGGTACTCTCTTACTTTTGAAATTCTCATGTTGGGGAAAGCCAGCTCCCATGTCACAAGGACGCTCAAGCAGTGCTATGGAGAAGTCCATGTAGAGAGGAACAAAGATCTCTAACAAATAGCCACCATCAACTTGCCAATCATGTGAGTAAGCTACCTGGGAATTGGATCCTCCAGCCCCAGCCAAGTCTTCAGACAGTGCAGTCCCAGCCAGTATGTGACTGTAACCTCATGAGAGATTCCAAGCCAGAACTGCCCCACTGAGCCACTCCCAAATTTCCAACCAATATAAGCCATAAGAGATGATAAGTGGTTGTTGCTGTTTCAAACTATGAATTTTTAGGGTGATTTATTATGCAACAAGTAATTTAGACTAAAGATGAATGAAAGAAAGAAAGAAAGAAAGAAAGAAAGAAAGAAAGAAAGAAAGAAGGAAAGAAGGAAAGAATTGCCTTCTCAGAATGAGAACTTGTGGAATGTCAGGAAAAATTAGATCGTGATAGGGACAAAGGAAGGAGTTGATGGAGGACCCAGTTCCTGGTGGTTGATGGAAGCCAAGGCAGGAAGAGCACTACCATCTACCTCTAAGTTGGAAGGCAGGGGGCATTTAGTCATCCAACAAGAGTAAGAGTTCATCTTCAAGGAGACCTGGACATGGATAGGTGCCCAAAGACAAAGAACCATTTAAATGGTATCTACAGTGTCCAAGGGTGCTGAGAGGGGGAACAAAGTGATAAAGATTTTATAATTTTTTGGTTGTTGGACTGTTGTTTCAGTGACAGCAGCTCCTGGCTTGGGCTAAGCCAGGAAGGAGCTCATCTCTATTAGGTTATACAACGCTTACTTGATGTTTAAGGAAGAATCAATAGGTTCACAACAAATAGAAGCTAATAGTTACTTTGTGGTTTTCCCAGCCAGATTGATCGTAAGAGCTGCCATAGCTCAAAATTTCTCATTTCCATCCATAAGGAGACTTGAAGACACCTTCCTAATCATAATCCTACCCACATTCTCACATGGCCTGGTTACAGTCACCCTTAGGGTGCTTCCAAGGTATCTGGTTCCCCTGGTGCTCTTCTAAGAGCCTATCCATCCACATAATGCTGATGCAAAAATGTTTCCGTCCTCTCCCTTCTGCATGGTTTTGTTTTCCGGTCTAATTATGCTTTATACTCCACTTGCATCAATGGGGATAAACCCAGTTTAGCACCCACTCTGTGCCCTCCCTCGTACTCTAGTGCGGGAGTTCCTCTGCACATGAGATTGTATTACATTTGATTGTGTGTGCATTCATGCTCTTTTGGAAGCAAGTAAAGAAATACACTTGAACTTTTAAAAGCAAAGAGAGGTAATTTATTAATGAGATTCAAGAATATCTTGCTAAATTTAAGAGCAGGAATACATCATGGCATGGCGGAGTTGGGAAGTGGGAAATGGGCATAGGGAGTTCTTGCTGTGCTTTTGTCTGGACCTCTGTGACATTCACATTGTGCACCAGCTCTCTCTATATTTGGTCTGCGGGGCAGATGCAAAGTTACCCACTGTGTCAGAATTCACATACAACAGCTCTAGACAGAGACTCTCTTTCCATCCTAATTCTGAGTTCTTAGGGTAAGGACTTTGATGGCTCCTGGGGGGCCATCAGAGTGGGTAGATGGGAGGCAGTTAAAAGAGTCACTTCAGTTCCTCATGCCCACAGACTCCCCAGTGTGCCTGCTTCACCAGCGCCGGATAGGACCAGGTATGTATAACATGGGCAGGTGACACAGATTGGATCCTTGCTCTGTTTCTGGTATATATTTGTCAGGACTTGTTTGGTTGGAAGTGACAGAAATCCAACTCCAACTCACTTTTGAAAAAATGATTCCTCATTATCTCCTATAAGCACATCACAGCAAGTCAGGATGGAGTTATCTCTGGCACGATCAAATCCAGGGACCGAATTGTAATGAAAATGCTCAGAGCTTCAATTATCTAGGACTTAATATGCTGCTGACTCTCTGCTAGATGCTTTACTTACACCGGTGGTTCTCAAACTTCATTGGTCAAGAGAATCACCTGCAGGGCCTTTCAGAACACTGATTGCAAGGCCAACCCCTGGAGTTCTGATTCAGTGGGCCTGGGTTAAGGACTGAGAATTTGCATTTCTAACAAGTTGCCAGGTGATGCTGATGCTGCTGATCTGGGGACCACACTTTGAGGACCATTGACTTAATTCATTTAAGATGTACAGAAGCTCTGTATGTTATCATATTCTTGATTGTTTAGATGAGGCAACTGATGCTCAGGAGGTCACAAAGATAGTGTCGGCCCTATGTATGATCTGAACCCAAGACTATTTGAACTAAAGTTCTTGCAGTGACCACCGAACATACTGCTTTCTTCTGAGGTTCCCCCCCAACTTCAGATTCCTGTTTCTAGTTTACAAACAATAGAACCTACACCTCCAAGACCAAACCAAAGCTCTCCAGAAAATCCCAAGAAAATCCTGAGCACGTGCGGCTTCTGCCTGTGGTGGAGGAATGGGCGCTGAACCCAGAGCAGCCGTAGGAGAGAGGCCTGGCGGCCTGCAGAGCTGCCTGGCTTGAGCGGGGCTTCCAAAGGGATTGTGGCCTCATTACGGCACCCCCTGCCCCCTCCCGGTAACTGACTTGAACTTTTCTTTCCCTTCTACAGTTTATTTGGCATTCTCTGGGTCCTTAATCCACAGTCATTTGGGTGGCAAAAAAAAAAAAAAAAAAAGGTGGAAATGAGCTTTCTGCAATGTTGATTTTTCTTTCAAATTCATGGCGATGTGGTGTCCCCAGGAATGGTTATTTTCTTCCCTTTCTGCCTAGCGTGAATTCTCAAGTAAGTAGCAAATGATTTCAAATGCATGCCGACTACAGTGGACAGCTGCCAGGAGAGAAGTGAAAATAAACTGGTGACAGGAAGTGTCACAGTTCACGGAAAGGGCAGCGAGGATATAGTGGAGCAAGCCCATGACACTTCTGGTCCACATGCTGAAAGACTTACCCGAACGGGCTGGGCAGCCACAAATCTCCTAGTAATTCATTAAGTAAGGAGAAACGCTCCCAGAAACATTTCTCTCCTCTCCTAACACCCTTTGTCTTTTAATTTCCAAACTCTGGGTTCATTCCTAAGTCAAGCAAGCCTGGGTGAGTCTCTCTAAACAACTCCTTCATTCGTGATGGAACACTGCAGCCGACTAATGCTTTGACTCTTAAGTGTTTTAACAGGCTGAGGAGGTTTCCAAGCTTTAGGACCACAAGACGGATATATGATCAGTATGAACTACAAAACAGCATCAAAAATAGCACGAAGGATGGGGGAAACAAAAGCGAATCATGTGGAACTTCGCCCAGGAAAGGGATTACAAAGTTAGAAGGAAAGTTACTCAACGAAGGAAAGTTACTCAAAGAAGGAAAGGGCTCAAAAATTGTATTAGAAGTTAGTCACAAGATAAAGTAAGATGACAGAGTTGAGGTCAAACATATCAATCCTATCAATCAATGTGAATGGGCTTAACTTGCTTATATAAAAGAAAGATTTTCAGTTTTGCAAACACAGCAAAATCCAACATTCTGCTGTACACAAGAGATACACCTAAAACAAGAAGTCCTGAGGTTAAAAATAAGAGGATAGGCAGAAATATTAAATACAAATTAAAACCTAAAAGTAGAGTTGCAATCTTGGTGTCTGACAAGATGAAATTCAAATCACAGAGCACTACGGAGACAAAGAAGGAGACTATAAGGTGCTAAAGGCAGCAATTCACAATGAAGATATATCAGTTGTTACTGTTTATGCAACTAACAATTGGAGATGCGGGGATGCAGGGGAAATAGAAACCCAGTAATACTAGGTGAGTTGAATACATCTCTCTCATCCCAGAAAGATCAAGTAAATGATAAAGATATAGAAGATTGAAATTCATAACCAATAAGGTAGCTCTTATAGATCTGTGTGGAAGTCTGAACCTCCGTAGTAGTGAAAACACCCTCTTCTCAAGTGACCGTACCTTAGGCCACAAAGAAAACCTAAATACCAAAGAACAGAAAGAATACTCTTTGATTACAATATAGTTGAAGCTAATAATTATTAACAAATAGAAAAACTAAGACAATTTCATCTGAAAATTAAAAAAACAAAAATCATGCTAATAAATAGCTGTTGGTCAGAGGTAGAAGTACCACATGCAATTGTAGAATTCCTTGAAAATAATAATGAAAATACATTCAGCGAAAGCAGCTAATAGGGGAAAAGTTTAGCATTTACCTCTATAAGCACAAATAAAAATAAATGAATCCAGCACCCCACTCAAAATGATAGAAAAGAACAATGAAGTAAGCCAAAAGGATATAGAGGAAAGGAATCAATAAAGATAAAAACAGAAATCAGTAAGTTAGAAAGTAGAAAAAGAGTAGAACTAATAAATAAACCCAGGCTGAAACAATCAATACAATATACAAACGTTCAGCTAAACTAATTTAAAAAATAAATGGTAGAAAGCATAGACACATTAAATTAGAAATGGTAGCAGTGGGTAAGTGGGGAAAACCATCGAAGCAGAGGAAATCTGAAAAATGCAAGAGTCTGTTTTTTTTTTCAAGTCTATTCAAAAGTACTTGAAAACCTAGATGAAATGGATAATTTTCTAGAAAAATACAACTTATATAAAGTAATCTCAGTAGAGACAGGGTCTTAACACACCAATTACCAAAGAAGAAATACAAAACATAAAGAGTTTCCCTACAAAAAAGCCCCAGGCCCAAATGGTTTCACAGGGAAACTCTACCAAACGTTTAAGAATCAAATAATATGAATTCTACTTAGGAGCAAAGAAAAAGAAGAAAAACTTCAGATAAATTAAGCATTTGTGAGATTAATAACTGTAATGACTGAAACAATGTAAAATCTGTTCATTTCCATGAATCGATACTATAGATACCAACTGGTAATGATACTGAAACAAACAATAGCAACAGCATTTGCTTGTCACCTTTGGAAGATACTAGACTAGCAATCTTTATTTTGAAAGATAGCCATTAAAGGGAAAGAATCAAGCATTTATCTTTCTTTTCCTATGTAGACTGTGTATTGTGATGAAAGTAAGTTTCTTTTTACAAAAACATTCCAGCTGAAAAATACAAAGTACTGATAAGTTTAGAATATCACTGTTTTGTAACCTCTAACAAAATTCGTGGATCTGGGCTATGCTCATTAAAGGCTGCTCGCTTCTCAAAAGGTCAGATCAAGAGACATTACATGTTTTCCAGTGGAAGTCCACTGCATCATCCATAATACATTCTTGGCACAAAATCAAACCCGGAAATGACCAAGACTCTAGCACTACTAATTTACAAGGAACACATGGTCCAGAGGAACATGTGAAGTAATACCGCAGGGATACAATCAGCAAAACCCAAACTACAGAGACTCTACGGGACAAATGACTCAGTTTCCTAAACAAACAAATTGCAAGGGGAAGAAGAGATGGCGAGGGAATCTATAGATGAAAAGAAATTGAAGAAACATTAACCAATCCAACATGTGGATGCAATTTGGATCCTGATTCAAACAAACTGTGTAAAATTTATGTGACAACTGGGGGAAATTTGGCCACTGACTGGTAATATGATGATATTAAATATTTATTGTTAGTTTTTTAAGGTGTGATATTGGTATTAGAACTTTAAAAAAGGACAGAGAGTTCATGTGTTTCAGAGATGCATTCTGAAATGTTTAAAGATGAAATTATATCACATGCTATTTGCTCTAAGAGATTGAAGGTGGAAGGGGAGAAAATTAAATGAGGCTGTAACTAAAATAATATTGGCCAGGAGGTGGTATTTAAGAAAATTTGGTGAATGGATGTGGAGGCTCACTATACTATTCTTTATACTTTTGTGTATGTTTGAAATTTCCCAAAGAAAAGGGGGTTTTGTTGTTTTTAATTAGTTACCATTCTGGATGATTGTTATATTTCCCTTACATGTTTCTGTCTTTCACAATGATAGTGATTTACTTTAAGTAATGGGAAGAATGCTTTTTGGCAAGGAATAAAACTAAAAATTTAGTCACTGCCTAATTTCTTAGTAGCTCACTGTGCAAAGTTTGATAATACCCAATATTTATTGAGTATTTATTATGTGGCAGGTATAGTCCCAAGTGTGTATGTGGATTCACTTATTTATTCTTAAATACATTCTTATTTTCCTCTTAGAGATGAGGAAGTAGGAGCCCAGAGACTTTAAGTAACTTACTCAAGATAATACTGCTGGGAGACACCTGGCTGGCTCAGAAGAGCATGTGAGTCTTGATCTCTGGGTCGTGGGTTTGAGCCCCGTGTTGGGTGTAGAGATTACTAAAAAACAAAAACAAACAAACAAAAAACACATAAACTTAAAAAAAAAAGATAATACAGCTGGTAAGAGACAGAGCTAGGATTTGAACTCAGGCTGTCTGGCTCCAGATCTTACTTTGGAAACCATGGTTTTATCCTTGCCTCCTGACTTCATTAATTGCTTAGTAAAATGTTGGCAGCCCCAACCTCCTCCTCCTCCCGTAGGAACTTCCCATGTGTGTTCTGTGGACTATTACACTGTCACTAAGAATCTGGCTCTTGTTCGTGGCATTGTGGCTGACCTTGAGCACCAAGTCACTTCCTTCTCTGAGCTTCAAGTTTATCACCTGTAAAATGAGTGGGCTGGACTATTTGATGCTGACTCTTGCTGTGTAGCAGCTGTGTAGCCTTGGAGAAGTTACATAACCTGAACTGGATTCTCCATTGCTGAAAAAGGGGATCATTATTCCTGCCTTAGAGGGTGGTTGAGAGGAAGCTGAGAGGCCATGTGTGAAAAGTGTGGGTCCCAGCCTGTCACAATAATAATGATAGTAATGATGGCCATTATACTCTTCCTAACAAGAAGAAAGGCTCATTTGCCGAGGGAGTTCGCACTGGGCCTTGTGAGGGCATGCTGGTGACTCTTTCTGTTGAGGGGATTCCACACTAGCACAGGCAGAGAATAAAGATGGATGCAGGTCCTTGAGCTGAAAGGACAAATTCTGCAAGTGGCATTTATTAAACCCCTAACATTCTCTAGATGTGTTACAAATATTCCCACATTCAGGTATGGCTTAGCCTAGCAGGGTGGATATTAACAATATCCCCATGGCTAGTGAGTGAATGGTAGTTACTGAAAACCATGCTTTTTCTCCTTTATCATCTTGCTCTGCTGATTTTTAATTAGGTTTCTTATGTGTGCATAGGGTCTTACTATTGCATTTAACATGAAGATGCCTGAGTCATAAAATAGGGCTTTTTTTTTCAAGTACAAAATGAATCAATGCTCAATATAGCAAATACAAAAAAAATCCACAGAAGTAGAAAGAAAAGACAATCCGCTGGCAAAGCTACTACCTAACATTTAGAGATAATAATGATTAGCATTTTCTTCTAGTCATTTTTTTCTTTTTTCTTTTCTTTTCTTTTATTTAAAAAAAATTTTTTTTAACGTTTATTTATTTTTGAGACAGAGAGACGGAGCATGAACAGGGGAGGGTCAGAGAGAGGGAGACACAGAATCTGAAACAGGCTCCAGGCTCTGAGCTGTCAGCACAGAGCCCGACGCGGGGCTTGAACTCACGGACCGTGAGATCATGACCTAGGCCGAAGTCGGCGGCTTAACCGACTGAGCCACCCAGGTGCCCCTCATTTTTTTCTTTGTAGGTTTTTCTTATATAACTGAGATTAGGTAGATAGGTTTTTAAAACCTGAAATCATTGAAATAATAAAATAAGATTACCTCAGATTGTGAGGACCTCAGATTAGAGAGTATCAAGGTTGGTTCATCTCAAGGAGTCTCAGTTGTAGGTGATTTTGCCCCAGGGGACATTTGACAGTGTCTGGTGCTATGGTCTGAATATTTCTTCCCTCTACCTCATGCCCCAATTTATACCTTGAAATCCCAATGCTCAATGTGATAGTGTTAAAGGTGGGACATGCATAGGTCATGAGGGTGGAGCTCTCATGAATGGTATTAGTGCTCTTATAAGAGAGGCCCCAGAGAGCTTGCTAGTGCCTTCTGCCAGATGAGGACACAGCAAGGATGTGTCCCCTTTCAACAGGAAGAGGCCCATCACTGGAATAGGACCATGCAGGTGCCTTGATCTTGGACTTCCCAGCCTCCAGAACTCTGAGAAATCCATTTCTGTATTTTATAAGGTACCTGCCTAGTCTGGTATTTCGTTATAGCAGCCTGAACAGACTGAGACATGTGGAGACATTTTTGGTTGTCACAAATTGGGGAGTGGGGCTAATGGCATTTAGTGGGTAGAGGCCAGGAGAGCTATTGAACATCCTGTGGTGCATGGAACAGCCCTGCAACAAAGAATTGTCCTGCCCAAGTGTCAGTGGTGCTGAGCTTGAGAAACCTGGTCTATCTGATACCTCCAAATTCAGTGGCTCTGTCTGTTAGAAACAGGCAGCTCATTCTGCTCATCTCCACAGCAACAACCCAAGTGCGGAGGATCCAGCCTGATCAAGTGCTAAGGGGAGGCTGGTAGCTTTGGCTGCATCTCTGAGTGAGTCAGGATCCTTGTCCCTGAGGTCGGCCTTCAGCACATCCCTCTCAGTGATGCTTTTCCAGCCAGGCAGCCAAGCAGCCAGGCAGCACTTCCAACCACCTCCGTGGTTCCTTCATCAGGGGTCTCTAGTGAGCCCAGAGGCCTGGGAGGGAAACTGGGAGTGCCACTCCTGCTAGTCACAAGAGCCTGGGATGTGACGGGACAGAGGTCAGAGACACAGTGGAAGTCAGGAGGACGTAAAGAGCCAGCCAGAGGGGGGTCCTGAATCTATCGACATAACTGCCAGCGCTATCTTTTACCCCCCTCCACCTCTCTCTGAAGGAGTTGGGTCGGGAACAGGTGAACAGGGAATAGGAGGTCAGGAGGAGATTCCGCCCCCACATGTTAGTGTGCTGGGGCCACCATAACAAAGTACCACCAGTGGAGTGGCTTAAACAACACAGTTTATTGTCTCGCTTTCTGGAGGCTGGAGGTATGCAGTCAAGGTGTCAGCAGGCTGTGCTCCTGCTGAAGGTGCTAAGGGAAGATCTGGTCCAGGCCTCTCTCCTGGCTTCTGGCAGTAGGACACTCCAGTCTTCACATGGTACTCTCTCTGGGTGCAGCTGTCTCTGCATTTCCCCCTTTTTGAAGGTCACCAATCGTGCTGGATTAAAGACCCGCTCTACCCAGTGTGGCCTCAAGTACTTATATCTGCAAAGGCTCTGTTTCCCAATAAGGTCACATTCTGAGGTACTGGGGTTAGGAATGCAATGTTTGAATTGGGGCAGGGACACAATTCAACCCATAACAGACCCCATGTTTGGAAAGTGGTTTTGGTGTCTCCAGAGAAGCAGGAGGATGTTAATCATGCTGAGTGCCTGTGGATGCTCACAGATCCTCATTGGCAATGGAGTCCTTCCTGTGTAGATGTCTATCCCCTGGAGGGTTCCCTGCCCTGTTCTTCTCTTGGGAGAGTTAGGGATGAGGGGGCCGCTCAGAAGCTCAGCTTAACAATGATGAGAGCACGTGTCAGGCCCACCCATGATGGCGGTCGGGGAGGAATTTAGCCCATGGCCAGGAATCCATGTGACCGAAACCAAATGGAGAAAGGAACAAAAAGGAAGAAAGGAGGTTGAAGATTGGGGTGGGCATGAGATGTGGACAAAAATGGGCAGTTTTTCCCTGGAGCATTCTGCAATAAGTGTCCTGTGGGCTGGAGCAGACATTTTTGCACACATAGAGGTCAAATAGATTGGTATTTCCCAAAGTGGATCCTGTGGAATATTGGTTCTATAGGATATTAAATAGATAGTATGTGATGAAAGGGTTACATGGCAAAATAAGTTTGGGGAGCAATATTAATCTGAATTTTATTTCCAAAAGAAAGATTTTAGAAAACCTGATTTACTAATATGAACTATACATTGTTCAGAAGAGTAAATAGTAATCAGCATTCATCAACTTGATTGGGCCAGAGAGACTTTTTTCTCAGGAAAATCTTGCAGGACACATTTTGAAAAATGTTGAACTCAGTGATAGATGACCCCATTGTGAACAAACCCACAGACTTGATGGTTGCAATAGATAACAGTCTTGGAAAATTCCTAATTTACATTATAACCATTCTATATTCTTCCTTTCTTAGATCTTTCCTCTGTGCTAGTATATTATATTTCCTTGGTTTATAAAACATTTCTTTTTTTTTTTTTTTAATTTTTTAAAACATTTATTTTTGAGAGACAGAGAGACAGAGAGACAGAGTATGAGCAGGGGAGGGGCAGAGAGAGAGGGAGATACCAGAATTCGAAGCAGGCTCCAGGCTCCAAGCTGTCAGCAAAGAGCCTGATGCGGGGCTCGAACTCACAAACCATGAGATCATGACCTGAGCCGAAGTCGGACACTTAACCGACTGAGCCACCCAGGTGCCCCTATAAAACATTTCTTGATGCTGGTACCATTTCTCAGGACTGACTGATAAAATTCTCAACAGTTGTTAGCCAAATCATTGTACACGATGCTACCATCTTTTGACAGATATCCCATGTCTTCCAACCCTGTTTTGTCCCACAGGGGGTCCTTTACAAAGTGTTTGTGGGGCCGCAAGCATTCTGCTTAAACCAGTGTGGAGTAGAAAGCAATCATCTTAATCCTTGGAAAGTCTGCTGGCTGCCTGCATGAGGCAGAGCATGCTGAACAGACTTAGGGCCTGAGGTTTGTTTTCTCTTTACATTCAACCTAAAGTAAGTCATTCACTTGGATTCCCCATAAAACAAACCTGGAGACAGGTAGTTTCTTTGGGAGGTGACCCCAGGAAGCCCAAATGAAGAAGTGGGGAAAGCGAGACAGAGCAATGAGAAAAGCTGATAATGGGGACGTTAATGAGAGGGTTCTTGTGGCTAACGAGACTCAGTCCCAGTGGGGAACCTCTGGGAAACCATATGGAGCAATTTCAGAATTGTGCCACCAAAGGATGGTGTGCCTGGAGCATTTGCTGACCTACTCACCCGTCGGTTTTGAAGTTTGGACCCTGAAATGTGCTGAAGAGTGTCCTCCCAAATTCATGTGCTTCCCAGAACCTCAGAGTGTGATCCTATTTGGAAATAAGGTTGCAGATGTCATCAGTTAAGATGAGGTCATATGCAGTAGGGTGGGCCCTTAATCTGACTGGCATTCTTAGAAGAAGAGGAGAGTCACAAAGACATCCAGAGGGATGATGGCCATGTGAGGACAGAGGCAGGGATAGGGCTTTGCTGCTGGAAACCAAGGAGCCTCCAGGATTGCTGGCAACCACCAGAATCCAGGAAGAGGCAAGAAAAGATCCTCCCCTTTTATTTGTAAAATGGGCATGACATCATCCTTCAGAGAGATGGTGTGAGTCTGAGTTTACTTTTACAAAGCATCCAGCATGGTGGGGGGCACGTGACACCATTCAATAAACATCACTGATTATTATTAGCTATTATTAGTAGAAAGAGTGCAGACTTTGGAGTCAGTCAGACTTGAATTTGAACTTCAGCTTTATAGCGGCATGACCTTGGGCAAGTTGTTTAACTTAGTTGACTTCCAGGTTTTCCACAAAGATATAACACCACGTGTGAAGGCCCTGCTGGTTTTCAGTTTTCTCCACAGCTCTAGGACGCATCGAAGATCATCCTAGAAGCGTCTTTCAAGGCTTCTCCTCACTCAGGGCTGTGAGGTTCCAGGTGGTATCTCTGAAATCCAGACACTCTCCCTGAAACCATGGTAGAATGCAGAGCCAGAAGTGGATATGTCCTCTTGACCTTGCTTTTTGATGCTAATGCTTTACCTGCTTTCCACCCCCAGCCCCCACCATCCTGTGCTAATAAAACCCAAATCTCTGCTGTGACACGTAGAGTCTGGGCTGCAGCCCTGGGTGGCTGCCCGGCGGGCATTCCTTTGAGTGAGGAAAGGAAGCTCAGACGCCTGCCCGTGCCTTCACGTCTGAGCTGGAAACATGGCCTCCGCCTGCGGAAACGTTGGCGACCGTTCCCTGGAAAGGAGCTGGAGACTGTTTCCGTGGGCGAGGTGGGTCAGCCCCTACTCTAGCTTCTTGGCGCACAGACAGTGAGGCGGTGGGGCAGGTGTTGATGGAATGACGTTGGCTTGGGCTCCTTTTCGCTCCCCATCACTCTCAGCTCAGTGTGTCCAGTGCTCCTGGTGGGGTGGGGGGAGGGAGGGTGAACAGAGGGCAGGATACCCCCCCACACTGGACCCACTCCCGCCCTCCTCGTTCCAGCCCCCACTGCCCAGCTGTCTGGTGTGGTAGCCACCGGCCTGATGCTGCTAGGTTACACTTGAAATGAGGCTAGTGCCACCGAAGACTGAAACCTTACATTTCATTTAGCTTTAATTAAAAAACAGATGCTTGATTCAGGTATTGGAAACATTTATAAAATATGTTTGGAACAGCTTAGGTATGTGGAGCCTACCTTTTACTTTTACAACTGTACGTTTTTATGAAATCTAAAAACAGATTAAGTATTTCCAATGAAAATTTAGCATCTGAATGGAGATGTGCTGTGAGTGGAAAATACAAACCAGATTTTGGAGATTTAGTATGAGAAAAGAGCGTAAAATAGATCAATATAATTATGTACATATTGATTACTAAATAGATGCTAATCATTTGTATGTTTTCAATTAAATACAAAATATGTTATGAAAATATTTGTACCTACTTTTTGGACTTTTTTAATGTGGTGACTAGGAAATTTTAAAATATGTATACAGCTTGCATGATATTTCTGTTGGACAGTGCTGCTTTAGATGCATGGGGGCATAAAACATTAAATCTGGAAGGGGCCTCAGGCATGGTCTGGAGCATTCCCTCATTTTCAAGGTGAGGAATCTGATGCTCCAGGAGTTTAAGTGGCCTTCCCAAGAACTGGAACCCAGATTTCTTTTCTCCTGGCCAAGAGTACACAGGAGCTGGGACATTACGAATAAGGTAGGTTGTATAAAATGAGATAATGGATTGAAAGTACATGGTTATAATAACATGATGACAATATCAGTAAGGTGTTTCAAATGTGAAATGCTATTTGTTACTATTTTTGCCCTGCTCTGAGAAGCTTAATGGAACCAGGATGTGTCCCTTGAGATTACTCAGAGAGGCAGATTTTTTTTTCTCCCCCTCCCCCCCCCTTCCCCCCCCCCCCCCCCCCGGACATCTACCTCATTCTAGAACCTGGATACCTAGGACTCTGTCCAGGAGCTAGATGCCTGCTCTTGTGAGGAATGTTCTCATCTTCACAGGGTGCTATAGGATGCAGGCTTAGGGCAGAGAGGCTGTGCTATTACTTCAGGCTGAGTATCTCCTCTCCTTCCTTCTTTGTCTCTCTCCCTTTCTTCTTTTCCAACTACCTGCCCCTCACCCGACTCCCAACACACATACTCTTTAGGAGGCAAAGACAACTTTATTGGAAGGTAGGAATCCCTGTCACAAAATCTAGCCCTGATCCCCATCTGACATCGTGGTGCTAGAGACAGGAATATGGTCCCTTCCAGCCAGTCTAGCCCCAGCCACTGCCTTTGGGTGTGAATCTGGCCAAAGTAGAGACCATCAGTGTGATTCTGGTTGGGAAGAGAGGGTGGCTGTGAACATGGTTACAGAGAGGGGTGGTTGTCTAGTTTGAGGGTCATTGCATGTTTGACTTTGTACATTGCGTTGTGTGCATGGCCATATCCCTGGGGATGTGGTGTGTGTTTGAGAGTGGGACCTGAATGTGATGTGGTCGTGGCAGGTCGGGACGGTCCATCCCAGTGCCTGAGTGAGTGAGGAGAGGAGAGGAACTGGTGAAGGAGTCCTTGCAGACCTATGGGGAATTTGGGGGTTGAGACTATAGAGTGAGGTCTACTGTCTGCCTAAGTGGATGTGGCTTCAGTTGTGGATGTGGCTGTGTGTCTGTGTGCCTGAAAGTTGTGTGGGCCCCAAGGATATAAGGTTCTGTGGCCTTTTTATATCAGAACTCAGAGTGTTTTCTATTGGCACCAGAGCATTGCAAACAATTGCTGCAGGGTCACTATTATCTAATCTCTTCCCCCCTCCTCTCTCCCCTCCTCCCTCCTCCCTTTCCCCTTTCTTCCTTCCCTTTCTCTCCCTCCCTCCCTCCTTCGCTTCTTTTCTTGTCTGTACTTCATTTCAAGCTTACAGAGCTCTTGCTTTGGGCCGAGTACTATGTTGGGATTATTTGTCACTTGTTTTTTCTCCCCATAAACTAACCCATCAAAGTGCTATGGTGACTGACCTCCTCTTCAGCAACTTCATTATGAAAGCCTCTTCGTGGCAAGGATTAGGTCTTGCTTGGCTCTTTGTCCCCCTCAGTAAGCCATTGTTGGTGATGATATGTTGTAGCGCATCCTCTTCAGGAACAAAGGGAATGTAGGAAAGGATTAGAGGGGTGCTGTGGATGAGTGGCTTGTTTTGGTGGAGACAAGGCAGGCAGAGAATTTGAGCCTGATGACCTGTGTCTCTCCTATTTGTTCTCCTGCAGACCCATCACAGGCCCTGGAGATGCCAAGCCAGGTCTACAGTGTCTCATAGTGATCAATGCCATGTGTAGCCAAGGTTTGGGGGCATAATTTGGTTGTCTTTGTCACCAGCCTTTCCCTCTGGCACAGGCCTGGGCAGCCTGGCTGCCCGCAGGCTCTCACATGGGTCTCAGGATCTACCTGCAGGGCCTGGCTCCAGAGAAAATCACAGGACCTGGCAGAGGCCCCTTCCTCCCTTAGGGCCAGCAGCCATGGGATCATTTCTTCTCCCACAGGCTGGGCTGTGGTTTAGCCCATTTTCACCCTGGCACTGGCTCCCTGGAAGGGGCTTCCAGGTGCACATGGGTCTTAGAACTTAGTGGTGACTGCCATATGACACACTGAACCCTGGCTGTCCCCATCCTTCCAGGTTGGGCCCATCTGGGCTCAATGTCTGTACCCGGGACCTCATTGGCACAGCTGCTGCAGTGCTCACAAATGGGTTTGAAAAGCAAGGAATTGCTGTTTAAAAAAAAAAAAATTCTTTTGCAAACCTAGAGCCCAGTCCACAATTGCTTCACCTTTTTGCTCAACTCTATTTTCATACAGCAAATTGGAGAGAGATAAAAGAATGCCATGGAATTTGAAATGTCCAAGAGACACAGGGCACCTTGGAGGATCCTGGGAAATCCACCATGGCACCCTACCCCTAGTGTGAATTCCTTTGTGAACTGTTTCTGAACTTCTCTGGGCCTCAGGTTTTCAAATCTGTTGAATGAGAACATCTTCTTAATCACTGTATAGAGCTGTTCTTTAGGAGAAATGGCCTAGGCAATGTGAAAGCAGTTTGCAAAAGAACAAAAGGGAGGAAAGAGACAGATGGTTATTTGGCACTTACTGTATACCAGGAATTTCATAGACTACATCTCAGTCTGAGCTGGGTTCTAGAGACTAGTGGGCTCCCTGATTCCCACTAAACTCCTCCATGTCCTATCTTTCGTCCTCCCCGGGCTTGAGCTCCGGGATTCCCAAGGGGGTACTCTAACCATCCAGTAAGCACTTGAGCTAAAGTATTAATAGTGTGTAGACAACTCCTAGGGATCAGGAGTCATGGGCTCCAGTTCTAGCTCTGTTACTCCCTGTGTGATTTGGGCAGGCCACCCGAACCCTCTGGGCTTTCTGATCACAAGCATGTCCCTGACTCTGCATGGCCTCCAGATACCTCCAAGGGTTCCTAAAGCCTTAGTATGAAACCAGGTGCCTTAACTTGACGTTCATCAGGTCTCTATTCTGGCTTCAGTTTACCTTTTCCATCATGAAATTCCTCTTCCTCTGTGCCTCACTCTCCTTGTGTTTCCAAAGCCCTGCACTTTCCCCCCTGCACACCCTCTCATCACCCTCTGTGAATGGAATACACCTAGGATGCTCAGCGCAGTGCCTGCCACAGAACCAAGTGTTCTGAAAGCCAGCTTAGATCATTTCCACCTACCTGGAGTGCTCACTGCTTCATCCACATGGCATCACTCATGCAGTGCCCAAGCCCCAAATATTAAACCAGACTCTAACAACCAAACAAATCTAGACTCCGGGACACTGTACAAGATAATTGGCTTGGATTCTTCCAAAATGTCAGTGGCAGGACAGACGAGAAAGAGAAAGGTGGGGAAGATGGTTCTAGATTTATGGAAATGCTCTAGGCTCTACTAGACTAGACTGACCACCAAATGGAACCTGTGATCCTTGAGTGGTTTTTGGATTAAAAAAAAATTGATATATTGGGGCGCCTGGGTGGCTCAGTCGGTTAAGCGGCCGACTTCAGCTCAGGTCATGATTTCACGGTCCGTGAGTTCGAGCCCCACATCAGGCTCTGTGCTGACAGCTCAGAGCCTGGAGCCTGTTTCAGATTCTGTGTCTCCTTCTCTCTGACCCTCCCCCGTTCATGCTCTGTCTCTATCTGTCTCAAAAATAAATAAACGTTAAAAAAATTAAAAAAAATTTGATATAAAGAATATTATTGGGACAATTAGAAAAATTTGATTACGGTCTATGTAGTAGTCTGCTAGTACTGCCGTAATGCAGTACCACAGACTGGTGGCTTAACAACAGACATTTTATTGTCCACAGTTCCGGAAGCTGGAAGTCCAGGATTGAGGCATCTGTAGATTTGGTTTTTTCTTCTCCTTGGCTTGCAGATGGCTTCCTTGGCACTGCATCCTCATGTGTCCTTTCCTCTGTATGTACACATCTGTGTCCTAATGTCTTCTTCTTATAAGAATACAGTCATATTGAACTAAGGCCCATGCGTGTGACTTTGTTTTACCTTATTTACCTCTGTTAAGTTTGGCCCTATCTCCACATAACAGTAACGTGTGAGGTACGGGGGTGGGAGGCTAGATAGACCAGAAATGTGGATGGGGAGTTGAGGAAGGGTCTAGATCCCAGACAGTGCCTTAAAGTTAATGAGCCTGAGGCCATCCTTGCTGTCCTGTCTGCTTTCCCTCCGTTTCCCCTTTGGGTCTTCCCTCTTTCCCTCCTTCTCTCTCTCTCTTCCCTCCTACCCCACTTGCTTTCCCTCCGTTTGTTGCTGTGGATTCTTGGGTGCCCCTGCCTCCCTCCCAGGCCTGCCTGGGCTGTCACTGGGTATCAGACTCCCCAGGAATTGCAGGATCTTAGGGGAGGAGCGGGTCAGGCAGGGGCAGCTGGGCGAGGAGACTTGGGCGGGCGTACCGCCAAGGGACATCTCACGGCCAGTCCGAACCTTTCATTTTCTGGGAAGGAAATCTCTTCAAAGGGCTCCTAATTCCTTGCCTGCAAAAGTCAGAAAGTCTCTTCCCCAGGGTGCTTAAGCATTCCCTCCAGGCACAGACGGAAATCCTTTGCCCTGTGATGCTTCTGACCAGGGGGCGGCTCAAGGACACCCAGATGGGCTAGGAAGCCAGGCTGTCCCTGGAGGCCCAGGATGGCAGTAGACTCAGGCTGACCAGGTGCACTTGGGTCCTTGGAGCCTGGGGAGGCAGAACAATCCAGGTCTTAGCATTGCCCTTTCATTTCACAGCTATGGCCTTAGGCAAGCTGTAGCCCCTCTCCCAGGCCTCAGTTTACTCGTTTCTGAAATGAAGCAGTTGGATCAGGAACTGAAGCTGGCAGTGATGCTGGTGGGGTGGAGGGGCTGTCACCCTTTGAAAGAATGCTAAATGGTGTGTGTGTGTGTGTGTGTGTGTGTGTGTGTGTGTGTGTGTACTTTTGCCGTATGACCTTTCTCACCTGGAGGACAGAGCTGCCATATACCATCTGGCAGCCAGTGCACTGCTGGGGTCAAATTCAGATCATCCTCACAGGCCAAACTACCAGCCCTGGTGCATCTCTATATTTGCCTGGTGAAAAGGGTGGGGTGTTTGTTTGTTTATTTGTTTGTTTGTTTCTTAAGTGAACAAAGGCTCTGTCTGGGTCTTCAGTTTCCTTAGGAGTCACCATTAAGTCGCTGCTTATGACTTGATGGCCCCAATCCTTCCAAGGCTAGAGGGTGAAACTCTCTGAGCCCAGCTGAAGGTGGTGATAGACTCTCCAGCTGGAAGGAACTGCAGAAATACTTCAGGGCCCTCTATTCCATGGCAAATCTAGTCATTCCTTCCAGCTGCCCTCATACTTGCCTGCATGGCAGCATCAGCTTCTCAGGGTGTCCCCCACTTCACCCCTGCTGCCCTCTCACAGCAGCCAGCGGATGCTTTGAAACTCACAAGTCAGCCCACATCACATAGCTCCCTCTTAAACCCACTTAAGGTTCTCTAAATCCTCTTTCCTCATGGCATTTTGGATAAAACTCAAATTGCTTTCTTCTCATCACTCAAACCTCAGCTCGGAAGTGACCTCCTCAGAGAGGCCTTCCCTGACCATCGCATCTAATAAGCACCCCACACCCTGCCCTCCATCATTTTTTATCTCAAGAATTTGCATTATGTATTTGCCTGCTCCCTGGTTTCTTGTCTGTCTCCCCAACTAGACTGTAATCCATATGAGGGCAGAGCCTGTGTGAGTCTGGCTGATAGCTTAACTCCTGTGACCAGTAGGGATGTGGGAGGTAATTGATCAACTTCCATGATTGGAGGACATGGTAACTAACCAGCTTGTGCCTTTCCCTGCCCTGGCAGTTTTAGCAATGAGCAAACTGGAGCCCAGGATATGAAGAGTGGGATGTGGAATGAACTGTTCAAGTTTACCCCACACTGTCAACCTGGACTGGAACCCCTCTACTGCTTCTCAGCCCCAGAGCTGTCCTGCCAGGGAAATTTCAGGCTCACAAGGATATTCCCACCACCTCAAGGAGACATGATCTGATGTCACATTCCAAGGCCCTGACTTCCCTATGAACTTGAACCTTTTAGAAAAAAGAGGTAAGAGAATAAAACCACTGGATGTCAACATCTAACTTCCTGCCAAATGCCACACGGAATTCAGGTCTGATCTACTTACTCTAACAAATTTAAGAAGATTTTAAAGTCACTAAAAGCTTTTCAAATTAGCTTTTATCAAAATATACTTGAACACAGTTTAAAAAGTCAAATAATGCTAACAAGCTTATAACTTAAAAAAAAAACCCAACTGTTAGTCTTGTTTAATGCTGAGCCAAGTGGTGTACTATTATGACATTTATTTTTTTGTATAAATTTTTTAGTTTCCTGAGGCTAATTACTGCTCATTTCTTTTCATTGTTTAGATTTCTTTGAACCTTTGGCTCAGTCTCCCCATATCCTCCAGTGCACCAGCAGTGTGTCTCAGAACAGTTTTTCCCATTAGTAAACCTGTCAGCTCATCTCTCAGCTTCATATTTTTCCAGAAATGGTGCTTCTGGAAGCTTCCTTCCTCTTATTCTTCTTTAAGACTTGTGGCTCTCCAGACCTCTGAGAAAGCTCAGAAGATAGTGATAGTCACATCTCCCTCCATCTTGGGTCTTTGGTTCATACCATGTCCAGTCACCTTTCCCTTATTCATCTTCATGAAAGAACAATGCCAGCATTTCGCTCTGTATCAAAGAACAAGTGTAGGGTGGAGGGAGGGGGTGTAATACTCTAATTTGGCTGGTTCCTATCAGTGCTTTGATTTATTGCTGTGATTGGATGGACTATGTTGGGCAGAATCGTGTGAGATTTTGGCTGGTTGTTACTAAAGTAAATTTTATAGTGTCTCTTGAATTTACTCAAGCCCTTGAGCTTTATGGTAATGCAGAAGATTAATTAGGAGGAAACAGAATTGTCCAAGCATCCCCCAAATCTTGTTCCATTCAGAGCCAGATTTGTAAGTGGTCAGTGTCATGATCTGAAGGGAGTCCAAGGAGCTGCTGTCCCTGAATGTCAATTCTGCTTGGAAAAGCCTGTCTGAGTCTCCACCATTATTGCCCTAGCCTCTACTTCCTAAGGATCTGTTGTTGAAACTCACGTTTCTCTTGGAGGGATCACATTTTAAATCACATCTGGCTTTTTACTTTAGGGAGAATATGTATTAACTGCTTTCCAAAGAGCAGGTAGAGCAGAGGAGCAGTGGGGGGAACTCTTCCACAGCCCACAAAGTCCACAGTGGTCCCTCCATTAGCAGGCTGGCCAGTGGAGAGCAGTGCCAAGGAGGGTGGGGGAAGTACATCTGCAGGAAGGGCAGACCCTCAGCTCCTCTTTGTCTTTATCCCTCGCTGGGATTTCTCACTCTCAAGTCAGATGTGGAATTTTCTGGCGTGTGTGTGTGTGTGTTTACCATGACCTCCTAAAGTAGACATCAGAAAGGATGGACTCAGCTCTTCTCCTTCTTCCCTGCCCATGGCATGGCCCATGAAAGTCAAGATTCCTAGTTTGAGCAGAGTCATACCCGGAAAACTAGGGAGGAGGTCTTACAAGGACGCCAGCACCCCCCTGTGGCATCCTGATAACACAGGCATCTGCCACCGCCCATAGCTGCAGCTTGAGTCTGGCCAACACTGGACCAGAGGCTTAGCCCATGTTCACAACTGTGGAGCTCTAGAGCTGGCTGGGGTTCTCCCAACTGTCGAATTAGCCCAGACAGGAGGGCCCGTCCTCCAACTCAAACTCACCCCCTTTGTAAAGAGGAGAATTCAGGGAAGGTCCATTCAAGACCAGTGCAGCTTGGGCTTTGCAGGACACTACACGGCCTTGGTTCGATGTCAGTGCCATCCTGTTCGTCTTTGTTTTCCCCTCTCTCCCTGTGGCTTTCTCTCCTTCTCTCTCCGTTAGACTCTTCCTTGTCTACTTTGTTTCTCTGTGTCCCATGTTCTTGGTTCATAGCTTTCCTTTCTCAAGTCAAGATGCATTAGAGCAATGAGACAAACCTGGATGCTAAAAGGTCTGAGCTGGGGAACTTTACTTGGCATCAGCTCTGCAAATGTGTGTGTTTTCATTTTCTGATCATTTCATGTCATGTGGAGGTGGAAGGGTCCTGGTCGATTTTCCTATGAGGATGTGGATCCTGTTGACCCCTCTGCTTCCAACCCCCTCTGTGACAGAAAGCATGAGTTTGCTTTGAATTAGCAACATGGGTCTTTCCCTCCAGATTCTGTCTGTGACTATAACCTTGAGCTTTTCTCAATATTTATTAAAAGCTTAGTTGAACTTAACTGTAAATCAAAGTGACAATATAACCATGCAGAGGAAAACAAAGAACCCATCCAAGGAACTTGTGAACACAGTGCTCTTACTGAACACCCTTGGTGGGATGTAGGCCAAGGATTACTGAACTGAAAAAAAATCTTCCCCTGAACTTAGGCAGCTTGCGGTCAGAAGAGATTGTGATGAAGTAATTCCTAAGCTATTTTGAGTATATGGTAGTAAATGAGTGAGTAGATTGGTATTTTGGGAGCTAGGATTTTACTGTGGGGGAAAGGAGATATGGCCATGGAATGAAGGAAGGAGAGGAAGAACTTTTGGTATTAGGTTGGAATCAGAAGTAACTGTACAAACACATACTTTAAAAATGGATATGTGTTTCCTATTTCTGTCCACTCCAAAGGCCTAGAAGTAATGATGCCCCAGTGGTAATGAGTTCAAAGGGTACCAGAACTCCTTGGAGAAATGGCTGATTCCAGATCTAGAGAAGAGAAAATGCAAGGTTGGTCTGGAATGTCTTGTCATTCCAGAAAGTACTCCAAGTAAGGAAGTGTGCAAAACATTGAGGAGATGTCAAAAAGACATAGGAGCCACCTTGAAGAAGCTCAAATTGGTAAAGTTTGGGTCAATTGGAGCATCAAAAAGAATAGTGAAAGTCATAAATAATAACACAAAATAAAAGATCAAGGAGCCCATTGAGATATTCAAATAATAATAATAATGATAATGATAATGAAAGTGTAGAGAAAGATGGGAAAGCTCTTCTTCATAGAAAAACGTCACCAAAGAAATGTAAAGGGAATAACAAAATTAGTAAATCATGATTTTCCAATCACCATTCAATAACTGGAGCAAGTAAATGTTGATCAGTGGGTGCTCAGCCACTGGATAAAACCATTAGGATATAGGATGTTCACACAGTCTCAAAATATCACCCTATAAATGTCCACTTATTATAGGAAAACAAAAGTACTTTTGTGTCAAATGATCAAACTTATCATCGAAAATGAGATAAGTGATCAAATATGTCTTCTGCCATAAGGATACAAGGTCACCTCTGTAGTATTTTTGCCAAACGTTTAACTTGAACCTAATCATGAAGAAACAATCAACTTTGGGAAGAAACCCAAATTTGAGGGCCATTCTGCAAAATGACTTTCTGGTATGCTTTAAAAAATACCACTATCGTGGGAGACAGACAGAAAAAAGCTGTCATGGCAACTAAAAGCAATGTGTGATCATAGATCGGATCATTAATATTTTTGGAAACGTTAGAAAGGAGGGCATTTATGGGATAATTTGGGAGCTATGAATATGGACCCTATATTAGATAATAGTACTTATTGATATGAAATTTCCTGTGATGGTTATATTGTGTTTATGGAGCACAGTGTCCATGTTCTTTGGAAACAAATACAGAAGTACTTAGCTATGAAGTATTGTGATGCCTGCCACTTATTCCCAAGTGATTTTGAAGGGCAAAAACGTATTTATATGAAGAAAATGGAGGAAGAGAGGAACAATCGGGCACAAATATGATAAAATGTGAACTGAATTTTCTAGATAAAGAGTATAGAGATGTGTGTTGCATTGTTTTCTTCATCTTTTCTATAGACCTGAGAATTTTCAGAGTAAGAAGTTTGCAGGGAAAGCAAGCTTAGGGCTATAAAAAAGTACATGGAGTGCTGCTCAGTGCAGTCCACTTTGTCCAGCTGAGCTCACGTTTGGGGCTTGGTCAGCATTGTTGCCTCTGACAGGCACATTTTCTGGGAATGGAAAAAGGAAAAAGATTTGAACCTTCCAGGAGATCAGTTCCCTACTGCCAGGTGCCTCTGGTGGACGCATCTCACCTGCCTGGGACCGGTGGGGAGAGGAGCCTCACACTGGATGACTGAGCCCAAGCTTCTGCCTTGGAATGGCTACTTCTGATGAAATCTAAAATGTCTGACACCTCTACAGCGAGTCCCCGTAGATCAGCTCTCTATCAGTCAGAGTACTGCATTCCCACAGGAATAGTCCAGAATTCTAAGCTGAGATTCATAGCGGTATGTCCTAAACCCAGCTGCTCCTCACAATCACCTGAGGACTTGTTAAGTCGCAGATTTCATATTTGTAGGAAAAATCCATATTTTTACGGAAATCTGTATTTTTAGGAAAATGTCCAAGTGCCTCTAATCTGGAAATGGGGATTGAAACCTCAGGATAGGTTTCTCCACCTGAAAAAGGAGAATTAAGCAAAGACACACTTTAGAAACTTTTCCTTGATCCATCCATTAGTCATCCAATGGTAAAACTCTCTTCTGTCTGATTTAAAGTCTGCAATCTAAGTAAAACTCCCTGCATTGGAGTGGGTTAAATAATTGACACATAGCTTGGGTCTTGAAGTTGGAAAGGTACTTTCATATGTCGCAGACGCTGAGTGTTTGGATCAGGAATGTGGTCTGGGTGACTTCCAGGCATAGCCTGCCTGTGCCAGGCTGGCAGGTTCTCAGCAGGACCCAGCCCCTGTCTCCCCTGGCTTCTAAGAGCTCTATCTCTGCCATGTGGGAAGGAAACCGTCTAGGTCTAGAAATACAGCAAAGGACTGAATATATCTGTGAAAGTGAGCAGTCTGGAATCAGGGACGATTAGCACTCAAAAGAAATGAGAGATTGTCCTGTTTCTTCTCTGACCACTTTAGAGGTGGGAGAGCTGAGGCCCAAGATCTGTTCCATGGCTGGTAAGTGTCAGAAATGGGTCTCTAACCATGACTCAGAGTCTCTCCAACTTATCTCTGTTTGGTCCAAACAACCCCCATTTTTAGGCATATATGAAGATAATAAAAGTCAAGTATTGGGTGAAATGGAAAATACTAAAAGGGCTAACTCAGAAAATATAGGCCAATTTCTCTATGGACAAAATATGCCTAATAAGTTGTGGAATTTTTTCCCCCTTATTTCTTCCTCGGAGCTTTTCCCACAAATTAACACTTTTAGTGTCTGTTTGTCCTTAAAAGACAGCAGTGTTTAGAACCTTGTGATGATGGGGATGATTTCTTTTGCTCTCAGGTTTTGCCTGATTTGAGTGAAGTAAAAATTTGAAAAGAAAGAGACTCATCTGGAAAATCCTTTACAATTATTAGCTTATAACTCAATTTAAAAATGGATATTTTAAATTCATTAATCAATAAATTATTTGTGTGCTAGGTACTTGGAATAGAGATATAGCAGTTGACAAACATACTAAAAATCTAAAAGCCCTTCCCTCGGGCGCCTGGGTGGCGCAGTCGGTTAAGCGTCCGACTTCAGCCAGGTCACGATCTCGTGGTCCGTGAGTTTGAGCCCCGAGTCAGGCTCTGGGCTGATGGCTCGGAGCCTGGAGCCTGTTTCCGATTCTGTGTCTCCCTCTCTCTCTGCCCCTCCCCCGTTCATGCTCTGTCTCTCTCTGTCCCCCCCCCAAAAAAAAAAAACGTTGAAAAAAAAAATAAAAGCCCTTCCCTCTTGGAAATTGTAATTTAGTGGATAGTAGAGGTAAATCCAATAGTCAATTTGTAGTGATTGTCTAAATAAATATAACTTTAAATGTTAACCTTCAAACTCAGTCATGTTATATGAAAACAGTGTATGTATAATACATTTTCTTGTTCTTAAACAAGACTGTGAAATTATAAGATACTAGATAAAATTATTGTGTATATTTGCATGTCTGTGTTGCTTTTTAAAAACTACAACAAATGGAAAAAAATGGACCTGTCCACATTTTAAGTGTCCTAGCAATTTAACTTCTCTTAATGGGCTTCCAGGTTTTAAATGGATTAGCAGTGTTTGCTTTGGGCCAAACTGGTGGGGCAGTAGACACTGGTCCTTAGAATTTGGGGAATTCTACTCAGAATCCTTTTGGTTTCTAAGAACAGAGACCCATTTGAATATGTTCCAGAAAAGGGGACTTCGTTATGAGAATCCAAAAGGAAAACACAACAAAATATGTATTAAAGAGCTCAACACAACCACATTTCACTAGGACTAGGATGGGAAACCCCAGAGCCATTAGGAATAGGGGCTTGTCTCTGCAAGGGTTCTATCTGTCTGTCTGTCTCTCTTCTCATTGTCTCGTGGCTTCTTGGCTTTTCTCAGCACATGTCTACTCTCCCTTCTCTCTTTGGCTTTCCTATGTGGTTTCAATTTCTTCTTTCCCCCAAGTCTCACCTTGCACATAACCATAATGGCTACCACTGTGTCCATTCTCCTGGCTTTTCAATGGTAGTGCCACCACCGCAGCCACCTGACAATTTCCCTTGGAGGCTCTTAGTTTAAATTCTCAAAAGAGAACCTCATTTTCTTGAGCCAGGCCATACAAGGTATAGGTTGCTGACTGGTTTATGCATAGTCCCCTCATTGGGTCAGATGTCATTCCTGGTCCCATTAGTCATTGCCAAATTCATATGGTATAGACGTGACCATTGAGGGCCATCTTGGAGCCCGTCGAGGGCTGCTGTGAACAGGACTCCTGAAATGACTAATATGTCTGGAAGACTATGGCCCAAGGCCATTTTTGCTGGCTAAAGGGGCAGGGGAGTGTCTGGAACCAGAGGGAGCACATGACTTTTCTTAAAATTGAAGGTGTTTATGCTCGAGATGAAGCTGAATTCTATCTAGGCAAGAGATGTGCTTGTGTATAGGAAGCAAAGAACAACATGTGACTCCTGGTGGAAAACCAAACAAAACCAGAGTAATCCGGGGAGACGTAACTCGTGGAAACAGTGGCATAGTTCATGCCAAATTCCAAAGTAGCCTTCTTGCTAAAGCCATTGGCCACAGAATCCATGTGATGCTGTACCCCTCAAGGATTTAAACTTACCGAAAAGTAAATAAATACAAGTGTAGATTTGTTTTCTTGTATTTTTGTTATAAAGAAAGAAAGGAAAAAGGAAAGGAAAGGAAGAAAGAAAAAGAGAAAGAAAGAAAGAAAGAAAGAAAGAAAGAAAGAAAGAAAGAAATAGAAAGAAAGAAATAAAGAAAGAAAGAGAAAAGAAAAAAGAAAAGGAAGAGAAGGGAGGGAAGGAGGAAGGAAAGAAGGAAAGACAGAAGGAAGGGAGGGAGGAAATTACCATTGAGAACAGCAGCACTTGTAAATAAGGCAGATTCATCCAGAAGGCAGTGTTTGGGAACAGGTACTCTGAAACTGTTTTATTATTGTGGTAGTATTTCTTCTCAGATCAGAACCCTTGAGGACACCCTTGACTGTTCCTGAACCCCATGAGTGTTGTGACCTGGTCAAAGTGAGAGATGGAGTTTCAAGAAGCCAGAACTGAATCCAGGAACCCACTTTTTTTTTTAACCCTTAGGTGTCTGTGAACACAAGGGAAAGCAAAACTAGGAGGGGAGAGCTCCCTCATTTGGATTCCCTGGCATTCTTGACTACTCTTTTTTTTTTAATTTTTTAAAATGTTTTATTTATTTTTGAGAGAGAAAGAGACACAGAGTGCAAGCGGGGGAAGGGCAGAGAGACAGGGAGACATAGAATCTGAAGCAGGCTCCGGGCTCCGAGCTGACAGCACAGAGCCTGACGCAGGGCTCGAACCCACAAACCGTGAGATCATGACCTGAGCCGAGGTCGATGCTTAACCGACTGAGCCATCCAGGTGCCCCTTGAATCTGTATCTAACCCCAGATATCTGGGTCAGAGTGGTCTGGTAAGCTTGGGTCAGAGTGAACCCTCAGTGGTGATTAAAAGGAAAAGTGCTCTATATGGGTAATTTTCAGGCCAAACATCATGATGGAACATCAGTCAAGGAAGGAATGTTGGCACATTTCTGGTTAGAATGGGATCAAGATTGGGATCCACCAAGAACAGTCAGTGAAATTTGGTTTCATCCTTCTAGAGAAGATGGCTGGGACCATAGAAGATTTAAGAGGCCAAAATTAAGCCTAGAGTATTCTTGTCAGAGAGAGGTTAGCTAAGAATTACGTCCTGGAAGCCCAAGTGGGTTTATAGGAGGTGGGACCCTTAGTATTCCAGGAAAACTAGGAAGGCCAATTGAATGGCTGCTGTGCTTTTGATCAGGTGGAGTCATATACAACAGAGTTTGTAAGGCAAGTAATTGACGAGACCAATGTTGACCATGAAGGTGGGTGAACAAGGCACTAAGTGTGTGGACTTTGGGATCAGACAGAAACTTCTGGAACTGCATGATTTGGGTAAGCCTCAGTTTCCTCATCTGTAACATGCAGATAACATCTAGTTTGCAGAGTTGTTGGTGGGGGGGGGGGCTAATATCATGTTATCTGTAAAGTAGAAATGTTCACTATTATTATATAATCCTTACCATCAGAATATTTGTCCATGATCATTGATAAAACACATTACCATGCAATATCTCATTTGGCTTTTGCCATTTGAAATTGCATTTTCTCACCACAGCAATGAGCAGGAATTAGGAAAGAAGGAAAATGCTTTCAATACTTCCTTTGAAGTTACTTCTTTTTGGAATTCACTTTCATCCAGAGTCAAAGCTTCTGTGCTAGAGTTGAGGGCTAAAACCCCTGGGGAAGACAAGACTTCACTAAAAGTTCACACTAGAGTTCTAGATCTCTGATATAAATTTTTTTTTCTTATGAGAAATGTTTTTGGTGGGAAGTACAGGGACAGTGAGGAGGAAGACATAAGCTTAAAGGAAACAAAGTGAATAAAAATAAGTCAAGGGAACCACAGACCAGTTCCCCACTTTGTCTTAAGGCCAGCTTGGCCTGTTTCTTAGAAAGTGCTTGGTTAATTCTAAGACCTCTTTCAGAAATTTATAATGTGAAGTAGTTCTGAGAAGTCCTGTGGCCAAGAAAATGCCCTCATTGCCCTTAAACCAGCAGTCCCAAATTCATTGCCCACAGAGCTTCTTTCCAGACAAAGATCCTATCAGCCTCCTAAGGAACTAGGGAATTCTGTTCCATATCTAATCAAGGAAGGGTACATGCAATCCTAACTTTTGTTTTCTCACCTTGAATTATCTAGGTACCTTAGGGAAGACTGGATTAAACAAATAAGATAATTATCTTCAAATGTATGGAGGGTTGGCACTTCAGACAGTGGGATTTAGATTTGCTCTGCACAGCTCCGAAGAACAGAGCAGGGGCCAGGGGCTAGATTCCAGGTCAGCAGACTTGACTTCTTAATGAGAGAGAATGTTTTAAAAATTATTTTTTTTAAGTTTTTATTTTTAAGTAATCTCCACACCAAACATGGGCTCAAATTCACAGCCCTGAGGTCAAGAGTTGCATATTCTACCGACTGAGCCAGCCCCCCAAAATTGCCTTATTTTTTGAAAAAACATATAAACACATGGTACAAAATTTTAAAGTGTTAATGCCAAATAAGGATATGGGTCAATAGAAATGTTTACACATCACTGGTGATATAACCTGTTTGGAAGAAGTCACCGTTTCTATACTCCATGACCTAACCATCCACCTCGTAGAATTTACCCCAGAGAATTTCCCAGAGAAATTATTGCACATGTGCACCAGGAGATGTAAACAAGAATGTTCTGGGAAAGATAGAGAGCTTCAAACTGGAAATGACCAAATGTCCACCAACAGGAGAATGGATCAACAAATTATATAGTATTTTCATACAATGGAGTAGTGTATAGTGATGGAAGTGAAAAACCGACAGATACATGAAACAACATACAATGGAAAAATTTCCATACAATGGAAAAATCATAGAAACTTAATATTGACATGTAAAAAGTAAGTCGTAGAAGACTACATATAGCATGATTTTATAAACCCCAAATCAAGTCAGATGAAACAATATATTGCTTAAACCTGTATCTATATGATAAAACTATTTTTAAAAGATAATAAGAGACAACATTGTTCATAATAGCCAAAAGATGGAAACAATCCAACTGTCTTTCAGCTGGTAAGTGGCTAAATAAAATGTGGTATATCCATACAATAGAATATGATTTGGTAATAAAAAGAAGCAAAGTACTGTTACATGCAGAAACACAGACAAGTTTTGAAAGCATGCTGAGTAAAGGAAGCCAGTCCCAGTGATTCCATTTATATGAAATTAATAAATAAATCCATAGAGACAGAAAGTAAATGTCTGGTTGCCTAAGGGCTGAGGTGGGAGGTTCTTAGAGGGAATGGGGAGTGACTGCTAATGGGCATAGAGCTTTCCTGGGGGTAATGAAAATGTTCTAAAACTGTGGTTTGTGTTTGTTGGTTGCACAATTCTACAGATATAACAAACACCATCAAATGTCCACTTTACATGGGTGAATCATATGGTGTGTGAATTATATCTCAATAAAGTTGTTTAAAAAAGTAGCAAGAGGGGCGCCTGGGTGGCACAGTCGGTTAAGCGTCCGACTTCAGCCAGGTCACGATCTCGCGGTCCGTGAGTTCGAGCCCCGCGTCAGGCTCTGGGCTGATGGCTCGGAGCCTGGAGCCTGTTTCCGATTCTGTGTCTCCCTCTGTCTCTGCCCCTCCCCCGTTCATGCTCTGTCTCTCTCTGTCCCAAAAATAAATAAATTAAAAAAAAAAAAAAAAAAAACGTTGAAAAAAGTAGCAAGAGATGGACACCCTGGGTGGCTTGGTCGGTTAAGTGTCTGACTCTTGATTTTGGCTCAGGTCATGATCTCACAGTTGTGAGATAGAGCCCCCTGTCCGGCTCTGTGCTGGGTATGGAGCCTGCTTAAGATTCTCTGTCTCCCTCTCTCTCTCCACCCCTCCCCTGCACATGTGCGCTTGCTCTTGTGTGCTCTCTCTCTCTCAAAAAAAAAAAAAAAAAAGGCAAGAGAATAATGGACACAAAACTCAAGAAGGTGATACATGTGAGGGAAGAGGAGGGGTACACAAGAATAGGGTAGAGGAAGAGCCCACAGGTAGCCTTTATGGCACTGAACATGTTCCAGCAGTGAGGTACTCTCTCTGGGGGGATTTATCCACATTTTATTTTTAAAAATTGTACCACATAACTTGCATCTATGTTGCACGTATTCTTTTGTAGATGTCAAACAATCCATAATAAAATTTTAATACAAAATGTACAAAAACACATATAGTAAAGGTAGGTCTCACTCCCTTTGCTAGTTTGGAGGCGGCCACTGCTGTCTGTTTCTTCTGTGCCCTTCTGGAAAATATGTGCATTTATTAATGTGACACGTGTGTACGTATCCAGAAGAGACCCCACACTCTTCACACTGCTCACACATTGTTTCAGAGAAAAACTTGTAGAACTTTCCAAAGCTGCACACAGAGTGGCCTTTGTTGTGTTACTGGCAGAGAGGTGTTCAGTCCTATTGGGGAAACATGCATGTACTGAAGCCAGATTGCCCCTGGTTAGCCTTGCAGCCTGCTCCTTTGCTGCAGTCAAGCCTATGAAACAAAAAGGCCACCTCATCTGGAATGGCATCCCACCATCATCTTATATCCCCTACCTCCCCATTATTTTCCTTCCTAGCACAGCCTGGCACAATATGTATCCGTTTGTTTGGCTGTTTATCATTCATCTCCTCCCATTAGAAACCAAGCTCTGTGACAGCAGGGACTTTGTTCCAGTGTCCTGTAGGGTATATTGCAGTAGGCACACAATGAATATTTATTGAATGGTTGAATAAATAAAAGAACGAATGAATGAATGTCTGGTCTGAAATTCCAGCTTCACCACGTACTAGCTGTGAAATCTTAGGCAAGTTATTACATTTCTTTTTGCTTTAGGTTTTTCATTAGCACGATGGCATAAAATTATAAGAAAAAGAGGATTAAATAAATTGATGCATTCAAAGCACTTAGAGCAGGGCCTGGCACATAGTAACATTCAGCAGGGATGTACCATAATTTATATAACTGGTCTCCTATTTAGGGTGTTTCCAAATAGAGCCGGATTGCAGAACTTTGTTATAACGCCATTTTGCGAACGGGCAAGTCTAGTGGTTGGATACATTTCTACAAGTGGAATTTTTGGGTCCAAGGGTACATTCATGTTTGATGTTGAGAGATAGTGCCAACTTGAAGAGATCAGTAGTGATGAGCAGAACTGGCCGCAGTGGAAGATGCTGTTTCCTGACACTAGTCATGCTTATTCAGTCACTAGGCTTGTGTCTGGCTCTCAGGGACGCGGTGGCAGCTCTTCTTTCTGCAGGTGGGAGGCTGGGCTGTGTGACCTGCAAGGTCCCTGCAGATTCAGAGCCGAGCAGTACATCCCATACTATTGCTGGCTAAGTGCCAGACATTTGCAACGTGAAAATGCAAACTTCAAAAAGTTCCATTTTATGTCTTAATTTTAAATGAAGAGCCATTTTTAAAAATTCACATGATAAGGGGGCGCCTGGGTGGCGCAGTCGGTTAAGCGTCCGACTTCAGCCAGGTCACGATCTCGCGGTCCGTGAGTTCGAGCCCCGCGTCAGGCTCTGGGCTGATGGCTCAGAGCCTGGAGCCTGTTTCCGATTCTGTGTCTCCCTCTCTCTCTGCCCCTCCCCCGTTCATGCTCTGTCTCTCTCTGTCCCAAAAATATAAAAAAAAAAAAAAAAAAAAAAAAAAACGTTGAAAAAAATTCACATGATAGTGTTTTGGGGGGGATGGGTGGGAAGGGAAGGTTTGCTTTATGTTTTTGAAACTTTTTGAAGGTATCTGGTGTAAAAATTTAAAAAATGTTCGGTGTACCTTTTTAAAAAATGTGTGCTCAATTATTTGAACTCACTCTACACAAATTAAATTTTTCTATAATGATTAGGGTGTGGGGGGTGGGTCAAGAAATATTGTATATCTTATTTTTTTTAACTTTATTGGCTTCTTTTTTTCCCTTGTTGAGTCTAGTCAATAATCCACATTCTACAGCCACTCAAATGTCAAAATGTTTCAAAAACATAAAAAAAAATCAAGAAATGAATAGAAGCGTCCTTGTTCTTTAAATTATTTCTGTGTTACCCTGAACTGTAAGTGAACCCTCCTTGCTTATAAAAGAAGCAGCTGTTCATGCAATTGAAACCATGGTTCATTACCAGCTGACCTCGGATTCAGGAGTAAAACTTCCTCTATTTTACTACGACTATTCAGACAGGGACTGGAGATAAACAATAATCAAAATCAGGATGGAACTTGACTGGGAAACCCTCTATGTTCTTTGGCAGAATTATAGCGGCTCTCAGATTGCCAGGAGTGAGGCAATGTGAAATGACCCTCAAACATTCCCTTCTGAAATGCAGTGGGTCCAGGCTGCCAGCTCCGAGCAGACAAAGGCTGATTGTAACAACTTCTTAAGCATATACTTATAGAAACATTAATTATCACCAACCCTATTTTAAACATTTATAGAAAGTCGAGATGAAAGGGCCCTTTTATATCCATTTTTATATTCCCCCTTGCGAGAAAGTATGATTACAGAGTGGTTTTTTTTTTTTCTCCTTGGAATTCTTATTTCTAGGTCTTATTCTTAAAATATTAAGTTTGACTTGAGGCTTACCTGCTCATCAAGTTAGATATGAGAAGATAGGAGGGAAAAGAAGTGGGTGAGTGGGTGTGATGATGGAGGGGACATGCTGTAGGGTGGGAGGTGTGGGCGTCATACACATGGAAATGACCCATTTTGGAAAGGTGGAATGCCTGCTCTAGACTGAGGTGGTGAGGCCAAAAACAGTGGTTCTCAAACATTAGAGCTCATCAGAGCTGGGGTAGGGCTGCTTTAGCAATGAGCATTATGGGGTCCCACCCCCAGAGAATTTGATTCAGTAATCTGAGTAGATTGTTACCCAACACTCCTGCCGATTCGGATGGAAGTGGCTTGTGACCACACTTTGAGAGGAAACTGGCTTGAAGGTTAATTGTTCCCAACCTGCCCCTCAAGAGACCTTCAGTCATGTCTCTATTCAGTCTACATTTATATGCTCCCTTTCTGGAACACAACCCTACTGTTTCCCTCCCACATCTTCTCCATGGCATACTGCATCATATGCTGAAGAGTTGGCTCTAAAAATGATCTGCATCAGGCCATGTGCAAAGGTATTCTTGGCTGAGGCCATCCATGAAGAATGCTTTGACCTCTTGAAGTCAATTGTAATTCTTTATAATCAGGAAAAAAAGAGGAGAGAGAAAGGGAGATTTCAGGCCAAACTGTTCACTGACAGGGAGTTGATAGATGTTGTTGGCATGTAGAAGGCTGAAGTGAGTATGGTGGGGGTAATGGACAGACCCTGGACCTGCCTGACTCAGCTGGCAGTTCACTGGGCACAGTGGAGATCTAGGAACCTATATAAAGAGCCAAGCTCTTTGTTTGAAGAAATCAGGAAGCTGCACAAATTCCACTGAGCGTACAGAATGAGACTTGACTCTGCTCTGGTTTCCCAGTGCCCTCTCTCTTCCCTCCACCCTGTTTCTGTGCTCCCATCACCAGGTTTAGAGAACACACGACTGTCAGAACTTCACGTTCTCATCCTCTGCTCTGTGCACGTGAACACCAATAACTGGAAATCCCCAAAAAGGTGTCAAGATCCCAGGTATTGGCCATCTATTGGGTCCAGTCTCTCTTCTGTCTAGTTCCAGTGTCTGAAAAGAGCCACTAGACCAAGGCCAGCACAGAATTGCTCTTTTCCCTCTTTCTGCCTCCAGCTTCCTGCTGATGATGTGGGTGTTCCATCAGATAGGAATCTGTCATGTTCACTCTAAAACAAAGTTCTTTCCTGAGATTGCCAAAGTCAAGGGGTTCCAATCTAGGATTGAGAGAGGGGACTGTTATAAGTTAGGTACGTACTAAGTGGTAGGTGCTTTGTGTCTGTACTGCATTGACTCCTAACAGTAACCCTGTAGGTAAGCAACATTATCTTGGTAACAAGTGGGGAACCAGAGGCTCGGGATTCTGTGGCTTGCCCCAGAGTATACACAAAGGACTAGAATGTGTGAGGTAGGGAGAAGACTTTATGCTTTCTGTTTCCTGTTGCTTTGATGACTCTGAATCATTTACTGTAGCTGTATTTTATGCCCATTTGGGAAGCAGTATAGTAAAGAGGTTAAGAATTGGGCTCTAGAGACAGGCTGCATAGGGTTCTGCCTCTCATTAGCTGTGTTCTATTTGTCTGTGTTCTTAGGATAATAAGAATAATGATGATACTACTTACCTCTTAAGAGTTTCTGACCCTCTAAGAGAGAGAAATCCTAATACCTACTTTGCTCACCTAATAGGTCCGAAGAATGATGTCTTTGGACAGATAATTTGTAGACAGTATTTCTCTGTCCTTGTCTGTGTATCCAATATTTATTATGAGCCTGTGAGGCTAATCAATTATTATTACCATGTCTAAGGTTCTGTGGGGGTACACATTTTTAATCCATGTCCGAAGGTATTTATTGTGCAAGAATAATAAGAGTACTAACTACCACTTACTTAATATTTACTCTGTACCAGGCATTTTATGTTTATTATCTCATTGAATTGGCACAACAGTTGTAATGAAGTGACTATTCTCAGCCATTTCATATTTCATAAACCTCAGGGAGGCTAAGTAGCTTGCTCTCCATCTAAGACTTAACAGCTGTGAGTCAGTGCCAAAGCTGAGGATCACATCCAGACTCTAATTCCAAAGCCATTGCTCTTGATTGCTAGTGAAGAAGGGGAGTATAGTGGGTGAAAGATCATCCACTAATCGAAGGTGGATGTGGAGCCATTGCTTCAGCCAGAATGGTCAAAGATGACTTTGTGGAGGGGCAGGATGCAGGAAGGTTCTACAGGCTGAGGGGAGCATTTCATGGTGGGTAGAGGGATCAGTGAGGGAAGTCACAGATGCCATGGCCTCCCCTGATCTTCCCCACAGCTCCACGAAGGAGGAGAGACAGGGATGCTCATTTCCATTTTGAAATGAAGGAAGCTGAAAGAGGTTATGTGACTTGCTCATAGTCACCCACTTACTAAGTGATGGAAATAGGTCCTCAGGCTGCTGGACTCCTTCCATTTTACAAGCAGCAGGGAAGCATGGAAGTTTTGTGCATAGAGTGTGGGAGATGGGGTATGGACCCTCTTGTACCATAAAATGTATAATTTTCAGGGCACCTAGGTGGCTCAGTCCATTAAGCATCTGACTCTTAATTTTGGCTCAAGTCATGATCTCACCATTGTGAGATTGAGCTCTGTGTTAGGCTCCATTCTGAGTATGGAGCCTGCTTAAGATTATCTCTCTCTCTTTCTCTCTCTCTCTCTCTCTGTCCCTCTCCCTTTCCCACTCTTGCTCTCTCTCTCTCTCTCTCTCAACTAAAAAAATATTGTAGCTTTCATTATTTGTTTAAAAATTTTTTTTAATGTTTATTTATTTTTGAGACAGAGAGAGACAGAGCATGAACGGGGGAGGGCCAGAGAGAGAGGGAGACACAGAATGTGAAGCAGGCTCCAGGCTCTGAGCTGTCAGCACAGAGCCCGACGCGGGGCTCGAACTCACGGACCGTGAGATCATGACCTGAGCTGAAGTCGGACGCTTAACCGACTGAGCCACCCAGGCGCCCCTTCATTATTTGTTTAAAAGCAGCATTCTTGGGGTGCCTGGGTGGCTCAGTTGATTAAGCTTCTTTTTTTTTTTTAGATTAATTTATTTTTAAATTTACATCCAAGTTAGTTAGCATATAGTACAATGGTGATTTCAGGAGTGGATTCCTTAATGCCCCTTAACCATTTAGCCCATCCCCCCCACAACCCCTCCAGAAACCCTCTGTTTATTTTCTATATTTGTCTTTTATGTTTTGTTCCCCCCATTTTTATATTATTTTTGCTTCCCGTCCCTTATGTTCATCTGTTTTGTATCTTAAATTCTTCATATGAATGAAATCATATGATATTTGTCTTTCTCTGACTAATTTCACTTAGCACAATACCCTCTAGTTCCATCCACGTAGTTGCAAATGGCAAGATTTCATTCTTTTTTATTGCTGAGTAATACTCCATTATATATATACACCCCACATCTTCTTTATCAATTCATCCATCGATGGACATTTGGGCTCTTTCCATACTTTGGCTATTGTTGATAGTGCTGCTATAAACATTGGGGTGCATGTGTCCCTTCGAAACAGCATACCTGTATCCCTTGGATAAATACCTAGTAGTGTCGTAGGGTAGTTCTATTTTTAATTTTTTGAGGAACCTCCATACTGTTTTCCAGAGCGTTTGCACCAGTTTGCATTCCCACCAGCAGTGCAAAAGAGATCCTCTTTCTCCGCATCCTCACCAACATCTGTTGTTGCCTGAGTTGTTAATGTTAGCCATTCTGCTATCTCATTGTGGTTTTGATTTGTATTTCCCTGATGATGAGTAACGTTGAGCATTTTTTCATGTGTGGGCTGTCCATATGGATGTCTTCTTTGGAGAAGTGTCTATTCATATCTTTTACCCATTTCTTCACTGGATTATTTGTTTTTGGGGTGTTGAGTTTGATAATTTCTTTATAGATTTTGTATACTAACCCTTTGTCTGATATGTCATTTGCAAATATCTTCTCCCATTCCATTGGTTGCCTTTTAGTTTTGTTGATTGTTTCCTTTGCTATGCAGAAGCTTTTTATTTTGATGACATCCCAGTAGTTCATTTTTGCTTTTGTTTCTCTTGCCTCTGGAGACCTGTCTAGTAAGAAGCTGCTGCAGCAGAGGTCAAAGAGGTTTTGCCTGCTTTCTCCTCTAGGATTTTGCTGGCATCCTGTCTTACATTTAGGTCTTTCATCCATTTTGAGTTTATTTTTGGTATAAGAAAGTGGTCCAGGTTCATTTTTCTGCATGTCGCTGTCCAGCTTTCCTAGCATCATTTGCTGAAGAGACTGTCTTTATTCCATTGGATATTCCTTCCTGCTTTGTCAAAGATTAGTTGGCCATACATATGTGGGTCCATTTCTGGGTTGTCTGTTCTGTTACACTGATGTCTGTTTTTGTGCCAGCTCCACACTGTCTTGATGATTACAGCTTTGTAATACAGCTTGAAGTCTGGGATTGTGATGCCTCCAGCTTTGGTTTTCTTTTTCAAGATTGCTTTGGCTATTTGGGGTCTTTTCTGGTTCCATACAAATTTTAGGATTGTTGTTTCTAGCTCTGTGATGAATTCTGGTGCTATTTTGATAGGGATTGCCGGTTAAGCTTCTGACTCTTTATTTTGACTCAGATCATGATCCCAGGGTGCTGAGATCGAGCCCATGTTGGGCTCTGTGCTGGGTATGGAGCCTACTTAGGATTCTGTCTCTCCCTCCGCCTCTGCCCCTCTTCCGCTCACATGTGTGCATATGTACAGGCCATCACGTGCACGCGCACTCTCTCTCTCAAAAAAAAAAAAAAAAGAGCAGTATTCTTAACCTTTTTTTGTGCCATGGGCTTCTTTGGCAGTCTGGTGAAGTCTGTGGATTGCATTGCCAGCAATTTAAAAAATATTATGGTAAATACACATAACATAAAATTTCCTTCCTTCCCATTTTTAAGGTTACATGTACCCTTAAAGGGTACATGTAAGGGTGAATGTACCATTCACATTGTTGTGCTGCCATCCACAGAACTGTTTTTATCTTACAAAACTGAAACTCTGTACTCAATGAACGCTAATTCCCCAATCCTTTTCCAGCCCCTGGCACACACCATTCTACTTTCTGTCTCTATGAATATGACTACTCTAGGTACCTCCCAGAAGTAGAAACATATAGTATTTGTCCTTTTGTGACTGTTTTTTTCACTCGGCATAGTGTTGTCAGGGTTCATCCATGTTGTAGCATGTGTCACAATTTCCTTCCTTTCCCTTTATATATATATATGTATATAATATATATATATATACATATATATACACACACACACACACATATGTATAGACATATATATATGTATATGTGTATATGTATATGTATATATGTATACACACACACATCACATTTTGTTTATTCATCTGTCAGTGGACACTTGGGTTACCTCTACCTTTTGGCTGTTGAAAATGTGCCAAATAATGTTTTAAAATGCATAAAATTATGTGTGTGTGTGTCTGTGTGTGTGTTAGATATAACATGATCACAAAGGAAAACAATTACATTGATATACAGTTACCGATATATATATTAGAAACAAGTTGTGACATAGAAATACATCAGGTCCTTTACTAATACAGTAAATAAGATCTAGGAGCAGGCCTGATAACTGCCTTAATTTTGAAACAGCTGTGAGTGTAAATGATATTTTGATACATGTGCTGTAACAAGAATATGCTATGAAAACATCCGTGATTTCAGTAACAGAGTCCCAGGTTCTACCAACAGTCCTGTAGTTTGTTGCTTGCATTGATGATTGAAGGAAATGCTAAATTTCAGTCAGAGATTTGTGAAAAGGAAGGTGTCATTACTTCCTGTACAAGCTCGAGACCCCCTGGAGTTCTCTTTGCAGGTCCTGGAAAGCTGCAGTAGCCTGGGGCCACACTGAGGTCACTGCCTGGAGTTGGGAGAAAAGTTCTTCTGCCATCCAGGCCTGAAGCAAGAGCTCCAACTTCTAACTTCATAGTTTGGGGTGATCTTGTCCTGGCTTGGCCCACCTGTGTGAACTTGGGCAGTTGTTTAGCCTCTCCGAGCCTCAGTTTCCCCTCTTGTGATTAGATACCAACATGCAGTCCTCAGAAATGGAGGCTTGCTATGAGTCCTGGGGCTCCTTTAAAAAGGCGGACAAAACCAGGCGAGCATCTTGGCCCAGGTTTATCTAAATCTCAAAATCCCCTCCTCCATCCATAATGGATGGCAGGCTTTTTACATCCATGTTTTCCAGAACCTCATTTTCTTCCTGTTGGCCAGGGTAAACAACACAACTAGGCCAGACCCTGACTTGTCCTACCATCGTAGCCTTTTGGGAGCCGAGATTGGCATCTGTTTTCACAGACCCTGAGTTGTCTAAAACTTTTACATACCAAGGGGTGGTCTGGGATCCTGTCAGGGGTCATAAAAGACCATAGCCAGCAAAGATAGGGGATCAGCAGGGTTATTCTTGAACAATTAGCTAGAAAAAGGAAGCCACAAAGGGAAGTTTATATGCAGGTGTCCAGGCATTCCAGCAATGTGCCCTAAGATAACAAAATCCCTGGCCACGGATGATGGATGGGAATTCACTGAATTTGTTGCTTGCCACATTGGCTTGGCCTGTTTGGTTTTCATACTGAACAACTCATACTATGATACTTTTCCACAGTGTATGAAATGGGATAAGGTTAGCTAGCTCACAAGATTGTGGACTGATTGAGACTGTTTATGAAAGCTGCTGTCGATGCCGAGCTGGGCTGGACGGATCTCTGGGAGGGGATAGGGTGGCCATGTACCCCAAGGCCTGCTTGCATGAATTGATGTGCACAGCAGTTTGGTTCTTGGTTGAGAGAGGAGGGTGCAGAGTTTGCTGTCATTGCTTTTTCCCCTCAGGAGTGCCTGGGGAAGGAGGAAGAATGGAGGAAATGATCACTGTTTCTGTCCCCCTGTCACAGATACAGCCCTCTGCAAGGGAGACTTTTGGAGACTGTGCCCAAGCACCGTTGGCTCTGTTGGCTCAGAGCCCAAGAGACAAAATGTCACACTGAGCAGGAAGAGGGCTAGTTGCCCCCACACCTCTTCCATTCTGCCCAGACTGAAGGGCAGTCCTGCAGATCCAAGGGGACCAGCGACAGAGTCCCTGCAGTGGGCAGTGGTGTGGTAGGGGACAGGGCGTGGTGCTTTGCAGAGGCAGAGGACCACAAGCAGACTCACTGCTGTGTATTTGGAGACCAGACTCCCTTGGGAATCCTGGAAAATGAGTGTTGGGGGAGAGAATATGTGTTAAATAAGGTCTAATTTGATGAGTAGATGGGGCTGGGAGCTAGTAAGAGTCTATTGACTCAACATAACCTTGTTTGCACCACTTCTGCTTGGAGCTTTGGACATACTAAGTAAAGCCTCAGCCTCATTAAAAAAGAGAGAGAGAGAAATTCCTCTTCTTTTTCTGAGTCTGGGAAACAATAAAGTATTTTTACTAGTAATGCTACAGTCATTAAGGTATTGCTCTTCCATCAACTGTGTAGAAAGGTTTACAGGGTCAACTAGCTGCTTGTCAAAGAGCTGAGATTCAGTCAGGTTTCTCTGGTCCCAAAGCTCATATTCTAAGAGAGCTTTTCCCTAGGTTTATCTTTGATAAGAAGAAAACATCACTAATAAATTAACAGAACTACCATATGCTCCAGCAATTCTACTCCTAGCAAAATGAATCAAAGGCCGATGATCAAACATGTGTACACAAATGTTCATAGCATCACTGCTCACAATAGCCAAAACATGGAAATAACCCAAATATCCACAAACTGATGAATGGGTAAGCAAAATGTGGTATATACATACGATGGACTATTATTCAGTCATAAAAAGGAATGAAGTGCTGTTACATGGTGGAACACGGATGAACCTTGAAAACATGATGCTAAATTAAGGAAGCCAGTCACAAAGGACCACACATTATGCTTCCAAAGATGTGCTATGTCTACAATAGGCAAATCCAAAGAGACAAAAAACAGATTATTGGCATAATACCCTCTAAGTTGTTGCAAATGGCACAATCTCCTTCTTTTTGAGGTTGTGTGATACTCCACTGTGTGTATATACCACATATTCCTTATCCATTTGCCTATAGATAACTCTTAGGTTGTTTCCATATCTTTCTTGGCTATTGTAAATAATGCTGCAGTAAACATAGGGGTGCATGTATCTTTTTGAGTGAGTGTTTTCATATTCTTTGGGTAAATACCCAGTAGTGGAATTATTGGATCATATGCAAACAAAAACAGAATCAAACCTATAAATACAGAGAACAAACTGATGGTTGCCAGAGGGGAGGAGGGTGGGAGGATGGGCAAAATGAGTGAAGAGGAGTGGGAGGTCCAGGCTTCCAGTTATGGACTGAATAAATCATGGGGAAATAAGGCATGGCATAACGAATATAGTTAACGGTATTGTAATAGCATATGGTGAAAGAGGGTGGCTATACCTGTGAGCACAGCATAATGCATGGATTTGTAGAATCACTAATGTTGTGCACCGGAAGCTAATGTAACAGTGTGTGTTAACTGTACTCAAATTTAAAAATTAAAAAAAAAAAAAAGCAGATTTGTTGTTGCCAGTGGCAGGGAGGTGGGGAATGGGAAGTGTTGCTAATGGGTACAGGGTTTCTTTTGGGGATGGTGAAAATATTCTGGAATTAGCAGCGATAGTTGCACAACATCGTGAATGTACTAAGTACCACAAATTGCACTCTTTAAAATGGTTGAAGTAGTGAATTTGCAAGGAGCAAATGTTTAAATAGAAAATATTAGGCACAGCAACTTATTTCCTCACTGTTTGGTACAATGATATCTCACCCATCTTGGGACTCCTTAGGCAACCTCACCCCAGCAGAGCACACCTGGGAATCAGGAAGAAAACATGGTTCCAAGAGCGTCCTTCAGTGGCTGCGAGAGGAAGAGCTGGGGGGCGAGGCTGTGAGCTAAGTGTGTATATTAGTGTATGCCTGGGTCATCGTGATTCTCAGGGTTATCAAGACAAGGGTAATTGCACTCTGGGTCTCTGGAACACCCGTTCAGGCCTCTTGATGTGTTTTCTGCCTTGTTACATAGCAAATCATGTGTTCTTTGATTCATTCCTGAGAACTCTGAAGATTTTAAAGGAGTTTCAGGAACAGACTCAATTTCATGATGTAAACTCATGCTCTCCAGTGTGTCTGCTTAAGACAGAACTTGAACCTGGGAGCAAGGGCTGAAAGACAAGGATCAACCTAACAGCCACAACATCACCCATAAGATGCCGGCCCTCAGGTTTTTCAACCGTGGGGCAGGGTGGTCTCAACACAGGGCTATTATGAAAGTCAAATATGATAATGTGTGAAAAGTGTTTTATGAATGAAGAGTTTCTATACAAATGTAAGCCCCTAATTGTGTTGGCAGCAAGAATTCCCTGTGCTAGCTCAATGCTGATGATAACAACCGACATGAGCTACACATGTACACCAGGCACATGCCAGCACGTCACACAATGTCCACGTACATTTAGGAGGTCAGTTATATCTTAGTCCCAATTAACCAGTGAAGAAGCTGAAGGAGAAAGATGGTAAATAACTACCCAAATCTAAGGTCACAGACCAGTAAATGATGGTCACAGACCAGTAAGATGTGACCCCAGGAGGCTGGCTTAGTCCGCAGCACTGCCTCTGGTGCACGGTACGTCTCATTCTTCGTGTAATGGCAAGGAAAAAGTCAAGTGAGACTGAGGGATGTAATCAACACTTTCTAAGTGAGTGTCTTTGGATGAAATGACACAATCACTGGAGCCAGGTCGGAGCTGGTCCCTAGCATCTCTTTACAAACTCCACATCCAATAGCATCCATTTGTAGCTTAAAATCAACCACAGTGGGCGTGTTTATACCAGGGACATCAGCAGATGCTTCTAATCAGGGCTTTCTTCTCTTTTCCCCCTCCTCCCCCTCCCCCTCCCCCTTCCCCTCCTCCTTTGAGAGCCTGTTAAACACTTACCGACATAATGCTGGCTGCAATGATTTCCATTAGCGGGTAGAATTAATAATAATATCTGATAATGGTAATAAAAGCACTTTCCCTTTATTTGCCAACTTGCAAGTGCAAAAGGACTCCTGTTGGTGAGTGTCAGTTTCTGAAGAATCAGAGGAGAATGGTAACCAAAAGAAACTTGAGGGCAGCCCCTGGATTTGTGCTTTTCCTGGGCTGCTACTGCAATCTTTGAACCAGACACAGAGCACGTAAGTTGTATTGTCTCATCCTTCGAACAAGATAGGTAGTATGTGCTATTATTATTGTCTGAGTTTAAGTGAGAGGAAACAGAACCTTGGATAAGTTAAGTAACTTGCCTGAGCTAGAAAGAGGCAGAGCCAGGACTGGAGTCCAGATAGCATAAATCCAGAACTCACCTTTTCAACCCCCAGGCTTTATGACTTCAATATCTTTGTTTTCATCCTTTCCTTTCCCTTAAGTACTACTGTCGAGGATCTTCTTAGATATCCTGGCAAAAACTGAAGGCAGTCAGAAAAGCCACCAAAGACAAACCGTGTCAGTGATTTGCTCACAGATTTAAAAAGCCCATTTATTTTCAGGCTTGTCCTAAGATGTCAGGGACCCCCTACTTAACAGGTGCTGAGAGAGGAGCTGGCCCGGAGAGGGAGAATAAAACAGGATCAAGGACTCTTGAATAATACCTTCATCACATATATTTTGAGCACCTCTATGTGTCAGGCATAGTTCTTGCAGGGTGCTGAGGATAAAGCAAAACCCAAACAGTCAAGTCTTTGCACTAAATGGAGCTTATCCCCTACAACAATAACTAACATTTACTGAGTGCTTGCTGTATCCCAGCACTCTGCTAAGCATTTATAGGCACTATTTCACCTAATCCTTGAAGCAAGATACTGGGCTAAGAGCATGACAAGTTGGTAGCCTTGGCAAGTTACTTGAGTACGCTATGGTCATTTCCCAGGTGCATAAAATGGAGATAGCATTATAACTACCTCACCGGTTGAGAATTAAATGAAAGGATAATATGTGTAAAAGTGCTTAGCATAGTTTTTGGTACATAATCAACCATTTATGAAAGCTTTCATTGTTAATAAATTTATAAGATAAATACCATGATTAAAAAATTTTTATTAATTCAATTTATTTAAACTTAAAAAAAGCAAAACAGTTCTCCCATTCCTCCACACCTCCCCCCCCAGCCCCCACCTCTGGCAACTACTAATCTGTTCTCTAGATCTGTGAGCTTGGTTTTTTTTTTTAAGTTTATTTATTTATTTTGAGAGATGGGGGGAGGGACAGAGAGAGAGAGAGAGGGAGAGAGAGAGAATCCCACGCAGTCTCTGCACTATCAGCACAGAGCCTCATGTGGGGCTCAAACCCACAAACCATGAGATCATGACCTGAACCGAAGTCAGACGCTTAACTGAGCCACCCAGATACCCCTGAGCTTGTTTTTTTTTAATTTAATTAAATTTTTTTAAGATTCCACATAGAAGTGAGATCATATAGTATTAGCCTTTCTTTGTCTTATTTCACTCAGCATAATATCCTCAAGGTCATCCATGTTGTTGCAGATGTTAAGATTTCATTCTTTTTCTGTGGCTAATATTTCAGCATATATATATTGGAATCCATTCATCCATCACTGAATACTTATGTTGTTAACATATCTTGACTATTATAAATACTGCTGCAGTGAACATGGGGGTGCAGATATCTTTTTGAGTTAGTATTTTCATTTTCTTCAGATAAATACTCAGAAGTGGAATTGCTGGATTATATGATTGTTCTATTTTTAATGTCCTCCGCACTGTTTTCCATAGTGGCTGCACCAGTTTACATTCCCACCAACAGTACATGAGAGTTCCCTTTTCTCCACATCCTCATCAACACTTGTTACTTCTAGTCTTTTTGATAATATCCATTCTAACAGGTGTGAGGTGGTATCTCATTGTGGTTTTGATTTGTATTTCCCTGGTGATTAGTGGTGTTGAGCATCTTTTCATGTACCTGTTGGCCATCTGTATGTCTTCTTTGGAAAAATGTCTACTCAAACCCTAAGCCCATTTCTTAATCAGATTTTTTTTGCAATTGAGTTGTATGAATTCTTTATATTTTTTTTGGATGTTAGTCCCTTATCAGATATATGATTTACAAATGTTTCTCCCCATGAAGTAGATTGCCTTTTCATTTTGTTGATGGTTTCCTTTGCTGTGCAGAAGCTTTTTAGTTTGATTGATGTAGTCCAACTTGTTTATTTTTGCTTTTGTAGCTTAGAAACTATGATTAATGCCATTTCACAGATGTGGAAACTAAGGCTCAAGTCTAACAATTAACACTGAACACATAGGGATGCCTGGGTGGCTCAGTCAGTTAAGCATCAGACTTTGGCTCAGGTCATGATCTTGTGTTTCATGAGTTTGAGCCCTGTGTTGGGCTCTGTGCTGACAGCTTGGAGCCTGGAGCCTGCTTCAGATTCTGTGTCTCCGTCTCTCTCTGCCCCTCCCCAACTCATGTTCTCTCTTTCTCTCTCTTTATCTCTCTCTCTCTAAAAAAATAAACATTAAAAAAAGTCTTAAAAAATATTTAAGGGGCACCTGGGTGGCTCACTTGGTTAAGCGGCCGACTTCGGCTCAGGTCATGATCTCACGGTCTGTGAGTTTGAGCCCCGCATCAGGCTCTGTGCTGACAGCTCAGAGCCTGGAGCCTGTTTCAGATTCTGTGTCTCCCTCTCTCTGACCCTCCCCCCGTTCATGCTCTGTCTCTCTCTGTCTCAAAAATAAATAAACATTAAAAAAAATTTAAAAAAATATATTAAAAAAAACACAAAACTCTGAACACATAACCACACTGTCCTTGGAGTATCAGAATGAGAAGCACGGAGGGACCAGTTGTAACAGGTGGGGTGCCTCCTGCTGAGTTGGAAGAGAAAAGAGGGCAAAGAGGAAGTCATAGGCGGAGAGAAGTCTTACGCAGATTTACAGGATGTTTGGGCACTGACTGATCCCAGAAAGGTCAGTCTCTCTAAGTTCTGGATCATCTTCTTTAGGAAACCTTTCTTCACAGCCCCCACTCTCCCTGCCCTTCCACCTCCCATCCCCACTGTCTCCTGCCAGCCTGGACTGGGTTGCCCCTTACCTCAGATTCCACATTCCCACAGCTTTGTGAGGTTATCCCTTTCATGGCATACACACACTATACTATGATTGTCTGTTTGGGTGTCTGTGTACCTTTTGAGGCCAGGAATTTGATCATCTTTCTAGTCCTAGCACCCAGCACTCCTGGTTAGAGCTCAGTAGATGTCAGTTAATCTGGACATAAGACTTCATTTATGATCAGGAAGAGAGTAAAAATCTGATCCTGCACCTCAAGGAGAAGTTTACAGGCGTACACACTTATTTGCAAAATGGAGTGGAGCATCATGGCCTTTCCCTACTACTATCTAAAGGGTGTTAGTAGGAAGCTCATGTTGCTGCGCCATACAAAGAAAATCGTTACAGAGTTTAGGCCACTTAAAGGGACCTTTGAATAAGGTGTCCTGAAAACATCACAGAGCCCCAACGGGCTGCCTGTTGCCTGGATGTATCATGATTTTTCTAATCATCGCAGAGCCCTTACATGGTTTCCATTTTGACTCTTCCCAACAATGCCACAGAGCTCATTTCTGAATCTATAGCCTTGTACTCCTGTGAAGTGCATTCCTAAAGGGGACTTGCAGGGTCAAAAGCATTCTCTTAAAGGCTCCATTTTAAAAACTCAAATATTAGAAAGTACTGATGTGAAACCTTGGCTCATGACAGTTACCTCAGAGGCAAATACCTCAAGTACCTTTTCCATGGACATGCTATTTATCTGTTCTGACTCAACATCAGAGTTCACAACTCTTGCAACCCAGTTTTCTCTGAGATTGACATTGCAGTAAGCAGTAGGAATGCCCAGGAGAACATGTCAACAGAAAAGAAAGACAGAGTCAAGGGCAGCAAGAAAAATAACATTGAGAAACCTGAAAGAGCAAAGGTGACTTGGGGCTGAAAGGAGGGAATGGTAAAACCAAAGAAAGGGAGAAAATAAAGCTAGTTTCTATCTGAAATAAGGATCTCATAGAAGTTTTCCTCTGAAAAACTCACAATGCTAGTAAATAGCAAGATTCTGGTGCGAAAAGCAAGGTTTTGAAATGGGACGAGATCCTCAGGACCCATCCCCATTTTTTGTAGATGAAGGAACAAGGGGCACAGGGGCTCACTGTCCTGCTCAAGGACACATAGGCAGTTAATGGAGACGCGAGGACTGGCAGTATTTTGAACACTTGTTCTCAGTCATGCTGCGTCATGGCCTTTATTTTTCCTTCCATTTCTCTCCACTTATCCCTTTATAATTACTCTACTTAGGCAATATGGATTATTCATTCAGAGCTGGAACTTCATTTTCTCATTTCACTGAGTTTAAATAGAGATGACAGGGCCTATTCTTAATGTTTAACAATCAAAACCAATTATGAGTCTTTCTTTCCCTCACGCAAAAAACACACCGTCCTTTTCAGAATGTAGTGTTTTCATTCTATGGCATAAATAGGCCGATGAGAACAATAATATGGCAATAAAACCTCCAGGGAAGACATATGCTGAATGTAATCAAGTAAGCCCAGTTATTCAGGGTTGGGGAAATCATGCTATGGATACAAAATAAAGAATAAAAATAGCTCAAAGGACATTGAACTCATGGGTATGAGTCAGGGCACACTTACGTGTTTTTAGTCCAGTGATATGATCAGCTCCAGCAAACTCAATTTCTTTAAGTCTTTGGAGGTCCAGATAGCAAGTGCCTATAGACTTTCTTCGTATTGAACCCAGATTTCCAAAAATTCACAAACTATGCCTGGCTAGACCAGTAAATCTTCCCACTTTTCCCTTGTAGTAGAGAAAAATGGAGTCAAGAGCCACCATAAGCATTAGTTCAGTACATTACCCAACCATCTACCCATCCATCCTTTCATCCATCTGTTGAGTTCCCACCATGTAGTTCAATTGGCGAGTTTAGAGACAGCTTCCTGATTGGAAATATTGGCCAAGTCTTGGCTTCTGTCTTTACAATTTATTTATTCCTTATTTATAGAGAGGGACAGCCAGTTCTCTGAGGTTTTCATCCATCTGTGAAATTAAATGGATATAATTGCTCTCCTCTTGTCATCCTAAGTTGTAGAGCCAGAGGAATAAAGCAAGAATAATTGAATATAGAAGGGAATCCCATTCTTCTTGTGCTGCATCTTTAAATAGCCATTTTTTTTTAAATCCAAGGAAGAGTATTTGCCAGTGAGCCCTTCCGTGAAACAGAAAGAATTCCAGTGGAGTGGATTGCCCAGGAAGACAGTCCTCGTTTAGGAAAGAAATACTCTTGGACGTCTATTTCTCATGTATTAATGATCCTGGCTTAATTCAGTGCTGGAGGCATTTGATACCAGTGCCATTGGGAAACTACATCCTCAGGTGTCTAGGGGGCTCTGGCCATGGCCCTGCCTTTGAAGCTTCCTTGGCAAAATTGCCTGTGTTTCAGATTCCAGAGACTAAGGAACCCAAACAGACTGTTTACCTGAGATCCTGGAATAAGTTTATAGAATGTGACTCTCTGAAATTGAAAGAGGAAGAAATGACACAAAATGGATAAGATAAGCTATGTCTTCGGCTGGAAGATCTGTGAGGACAGGGGCTCTATTGATGGTATTCATTGCTTGATCTCTAGAGTCTACCAATATGTTGTTTAGTGCTGACCACCGATTTGTTTAGTTAATAAATATCACCATTTCAGTCTTTCCAGGAAATACTGTAGCAGCTAGACTACTCAACCATGGCAGGCACATCAGACTTGGAGTCAGAAATCCCAAGTCTGATTTCTGGCATTTCTCCTTACAAGCTGTGAGCATCAATTTTCACATCTTTAAAATGGGTCAATAGCATCTGGCTTACAGAGCTAGTGGGAGGATTAAATGGTATAGCATATTCAAGAAACCTGAGCACAGTGCCTGGCACAATGATGTATGCTTCATAAATGTGGGGTGTGTGAAATAAAATTAGAGGACTGCACTAATCTTAGCAAGAGGCTCCAGTGACTCTGAAAAGGAATCACCAATTTAAAATGTAACCAATGTGGGGCATCTGGGTGGGTCAGTCAGTTCAGCTTGAGTGTCTGACTCTTGATTTTGGCTCAGGTCATGATCCCAGGGTCATGGGATTGAGCTTTGTGTCAGACTTCACACTGAGCATGGAGCCTGCTTAAGATTCTCTCCCTCTCTTCCTCCTCCCTTCTCCCCCACTTGCAGGCTCTAAGAAAAAAAAAATGTAACCAATGAAAGAGAAGCTAAAACTTCCAGCCTGTCCTAAGGAAGCATTATAATGACAGACTAATTTGGTAAGGATACAAAGAATATTTTAACAAGAGAATCAATGGATAAAGGTTTGCTAGTATTCGTGTGGCAATTTTCAGTGCTAACTTTTATTTTCATGTGAGTAAAACAGCTTTCCTGAGTTAACAGGAATGGTTCATTAAGATTTTATTTCAAAGTTCTTATTAAGAAAAATTTTCCAAAACCTAGAAAGAAGACAAAGAAGTTATTACATGCTCTTGTTTCAATGTCAGAGAGAGAACTGTCTGGTAAACTAACCTCAGAATCATCTGATGCTCCAAGGATTTATCATTTCATTTGACTTACTGTTTATTAGCTGTTAGAAACTAAATGTTTGTGTCTCTCCAAAATTCATATGTTGAAGCCCTAAACCCCATGTAGCTGTCTTTTGAGATGGGATCTCTAAGAAGTGATTAAGGTTATAACGAGAGTGAGGCCCCGATTTGACAGGATTAGTGTCCTCATAAGAAGAGACACCAAAGAATTCTTTCCCCACTGCCCCATGTGCATGCATCAAGGAAGGTCATGTGAGGACATAGCAAGTAGATGGCCTTCTATAAGCCAGAGGAGAGCCCTCACCAGATGGCCAGAATCGGCCAGAACCTTGATCATGGACTTCAAGCCTCTAGAACTGTGAGAAAATAAATTTCTGTTCTTTAAGCCACCCAGCATGGGGTATTTTGTTATGTCAGCCTGAGCTGATGAAGACAACTACTGTTCAAAGTCCAGACTCTCTAACTTTGAGTATCAACTTGTAAAAGATTGAGAAGTTGTTTTTTTCAGTACGGATGTGAATGACTTCTGTTTGTAGAAAGAAGAGACCCCCAAAGGTTACAGTTTTTATTGACTTGTAAGACATTATCCATTTTTATGTAATGTAATCTGAGCCTCAATTTTCCTGCTCTGTAAAATGCCACTAAATAGCTTCTCCTTCGTAATGTTGCTATAGGACTAAATGTAAGCACATAGTACTTCTATGGCACTGCCTAACATGTAGTAAACTCTCACTTAAATTACCCTCACTACGATTATTTAGATCAGAGGTCCACAGCCATTTTGTTGTGTTTGTACACTGTTTAAAAATATTAGTGGCCACCAGTAAAAGTCAGGATGTTTCACATATTTCAGATTTTGACTCCTCTTGAAAATTCAATCGGTCAAACAACGCAAGGCTTAAATACCCACATGGAAACCAATGGCTCAGGTGGGTGGCATCTTCCCTTTGGGATGGGCAAGTATTTTCCCACTTGCCATAGGCCACACCCAACTCTTTTGTTCCTTTACATTACCTGCCTAGCCCTTGAGGTTTCAGTTTCTGGTTTAGAGCATCATCCCCCTTATACCCCAGTTAAAATAAGCTACACAGTTTCTAGAGGCTCCAGAATCTGGGCTCCTACTCTGTAGAACTCCAGTGGTGCTTCAAGGGAGCTCGTAAGGGGCTCATAGTTCAGACTGATGGTATGGGAGGTTTTCACCGGGCATCGCCCCCTTCTCTTCTCCTGCAGGAAGGGCATGGTGTGCTTGGGCTGAGTGCTAGGGTAGACATCTTCCTGAGGGTCTCTGAGATTGTCATATCCTGTCCGGACATTCTCCACGACTTAACAGCTTATAGCACTGTGGTGGAGCACTGGACTAGCTGGTGATAATAGTTAATCAACTTAAATATAGAGCTCCCACCTTTTCCAGCCTCTTGGGGTGGGCCATCTTGTAGAGTCCTCCAAAGCGTCTGAAGTAGGTCTCATATATCCACAATCTGAAATTTCAGAGCACCCAAAACCAAAATTCTTCTTACTACAATTTCATGTTAGCAGGTTAGCGAAGTCTGACCTGAGCCAACATGAAACAATATATAGTCTTCATTTCCCCCATTTAATGTAAACTCCCTCACATTTTGCTGCAGAAATACTGGAAATTGGTATTTACATAGAATTTTCTAAGCTTAGAAAACCTGGCTCCAAGGTTCTGGATAAAGTATTGAGAACATATATCATAACCATTTTACAGATGAGGAAACTGAATCTTTAAGAAAAGCTTTTTAAAAATCCAAATAAGTGCTTTACTGTAATGACCACCCATCAGGCAGCCTTTCCTGGATAACGTTGGGCAAGCCACCTCTCTGGACCTCAGTGACTCTATTTATAAAATGTAGGGTAGCATTACTAGCTAATAGTGTGCCATGCACTTAAAATGTTTCAGGTCGTTTCATTCTCTCTAAACCATCCTATAGCATAGGCAGTGCTGTTGTTGCTATCCCTATTTTGTTGATGAAGACACTGAAGTTCAAAGAACTTAAACAATTTGCCCAAGGTCAGCAGCCAGTCACTGGAGAGCTTGCATTGTGAACCAGGTCTGTCTGGCTTTGGCGTCACACACCCTCTCATGGGGCTTGAGGGTCCTTGCGGCTCTAAAAGGAGTCCCTCTCTATTGCATCCCTATTAGATTGCTTCACTGAAAAAAGTGTCTGGCCTGTTACCTCTGCGTCTGTACATTCCAGCAGTCATCAGCTTGACAGAGAGGCTGGGAAATCTTTGAAAATGCTATTTACTATTCCCTACCTCTCACACCCCAGGGGAGCGTTCCAGCCATTAAAAAATGTCCACTTTCAAACTATTGCAGGCATTTTCTAAAACCTCATTTTCCGGGGCTCTGTGAGTGGTCTGTCTCTCCTTCTTCCTGCTGTAAAGGTTTCTACAAGTAGGTGCAACATTTCTCCAGGGGCTTTTAGCCCTAACAGGTCTGACCCAACAGACGTGGTTCCTCCGCTCCTGTTAATGAGGTCTGTCCCTCCTCCTTCCTTCCACCTCGCCTGGTGATTGCTCTTCCTCTCACTTGGGACAAAGAGAAATCACAAGAGCTTCTGGGTTGGCCACGTGTGGGAATCCAGGTTTCACAGAAAGAGAGTGGAGTGCCATGCTGGAGGAGCTGTTGCCTTCCAGCCAGTTCAAGTGACCAAGGAAGATGTGGCTCATTCCCATAAAGTCATGTTTTTCCACCCAACTGCTGGAAGGAAATATCTCTTGACAAGAAATGCAGTGGTTTGGGAGGTCAGCTGCCTATAATCCACCAATGAAGAGATACTATCGGGAAAAGAGCACCAGGGTCTGCTATTTCTCTCCCTATTCTGTACCCTTCTGACTTTGGGCAAGACATTTGAACTCACTGAAACTGTTTTATCCCCATTTGTCTGGGAAATGGGGATAAAACACCAGATCTGCCTATCTCAAAGGACTGCAGGGAGAATCACAGTAGTCACGGATGCGACAACCTTTGCAAACTTCACATACAATTATAAGGTAAGCCTGAGGACAGTGGGTGAGTTATAGCCAAGGATGAATTAGGAAGAAAGGTCACAGGAAGTCAGCTCTACAAAGAGATGAGATCAAGAGTTCAGTAGACTGAACTCCAACAGACGTTGACAGGTGATCCTGGGCTTACACAAGTATTTCTAACACATATCCCTTTTTCCTGCATCCAGATGGTTGTGAATTACTGTTTAAGAATGACTGAAGAGGGGCACCTGGGTGGCTCAGTCAGTTGAGTGTCTGACTCTCAATTTTAGCTCAGGTCATGATCCCAGGGTCATGGGATCAAGCCACCTGTCGGGCTCTGCATTGAGTGTGGAGTCTGCTTAAGACTCTCTCTCTCTCTCTGCCCCCACTTGTGCTTTATCTCTCTCTCTTCTAAAAAAAAATGAGTGATTGGAGAATTTTGTTTCTGTGTATCATTTAAAGCATTTTTATCCCCTAATATTGTGGCTAACACAAGAAATGCAAGAAGAGTAAAAATCAAGATAAACAACAGATAACAAAAACAAACTTGCACCTACCTTCAAGAGTGAAATTATCAGAGACAAATTATAAAACAAGTTTATTCATTATATAAATCATAAACTTGAATGTATTTTTAGGGAATCATAAACTCTAAAAAAATCGGGGTGCCAGGGTGGCTCAGTTGATTAAGCATCTGACTCTTGATTTCAGCCTAAGTCATGATCTCACTGTTTGTGAGATTGAGCCCTGCATCGGGCTGTGTGCTAACAGTGCAGAGACTGCTTGAAACTCTCTCTCCCCCCGCCCTCTGCCCCTCCCCTGCTCACAATCTCTCTGTCTAAGCAAATACACATTTAGAAAAAAAAAATCTAGCAGATATGAAAAAGAACCAAATAGAACTTCCAGAAATAGAACATTCAGGAACTGAAGCTAAACACAATATACTTTCATAGATGGGTTGGGGACTAGTCTAGCTGGGAGAAGGTGAGAGGCAATGTCTGTCATGGAAAGGGACATTAGGCTTGGTGTAATTGGAGCTGTATGTAGGTGGTAGGGGAAGGGAAATAGAAAAGAGCTCTGGAAAGTGGAATTCCTTAGTGCTTCGGGGATCTCAAAGGTGTTGACTTCTTTGATAACAAGGGTAGCATCAGCATCAGACCAGATTCTTAGGCAGCAGAAGCCAGATCTTCTCTGGGAAAAATGGAAAAGTGGTGGCTGAAGGAGGCATCACAGCTCTCACTAAGTCATTCAGAAGTAGGGCACTGTCCGTACATCATAAATTACAACTATGATGTGGAATAAGAACGACTAATTAGCAAACTCAAGAATTATTCTTGAAAATCCACTCTAATTAAATGAAGGCCAGTTGTGTTTTCCAATTGCGTAGTCTTAAAATTGAAGCCAGGAATCCAGGTTCATGAAATCCAAAGGTGAGACTTCGTATCAAAATGAAAGTTCTTATGAAATAAATGGAAACATACATCCAAGTCTGGAATCCTAAAACTTGGCACTTGGAAGAAACCACAGAATGATCGTAGGGCAATCCCTTCGTTTACAAAAGAGGAAACCAGACCAAGAAAGAGAAAGTATGGCAGACAGCTCACACAGGCAGCCTCCTAACCTCCACTCTGAGACTGAAGCAATACAACCCACCAAAGAAAGCCGTTCCCCCTTGGCTCAGCTTTCCAAAAGAAAAAATATATATATGGTGGATGGGGCTGTGAATGCCGGCCCATGTGGTGAATGATTGGCAAAAATCAAAATATAGAGAAAATGAGGGCTGGTTTGAGTCAAGAGAAAGGAGCCTGCCGGGAAAGGCTTGGAGATGAGCTTTGAAGCAGGACCTAGGCACGGACACTTCATATGGAAGGAAAGCGTGCCGCAGGCAGGGGAAATGGTACAAGCAAAGGCCAGGAGGTGGGGTGCATGTAGACTGGCTTAGTTGATTCATTTATTCAACAGACATTTACTGAGAGCCGATCCTGTGTCGGGCACAGATAAACAGAACATGGTCTTTGGTTCACGGAGCTTATAGTCTAGTGGTCTGGGGAGGGGAGGAACGAGATTGTTGAAGAGTGTGTGATACATTTCCTGGGGAGAAAGAAGAAACCGGCAAAAGGGTTGGTAGAATAAGGGCAAGCCCCCCCTCCTGCAGGAAGTGGGCGACACCAGCACTGTTGGATCAGGGACGGATGGACCCCTGAGGCCCTGCACTTGTATCCCAGTGCCAGTCTGATGCAGGTTTGTGCCAAGGACTGTGGATAATGTTTGCTGCGTTTGCTGCAGCAGCCCATCCTGCGAAAGCTCACTTACTGGTTGCCATCAGCACCGGCACCGCAGGAACCCCCAGCCCCACAGAGCCCTGGCCTGCACGAAGCAGGCAAAGTGGGGACAGTGGGTATTTCAGGGTGCTGGTACTGTGGGTGCTTCTGTTTTCTTCCTTATACTTTGGCATACTTTCCAAGTTAAAAAAAAATTTTTTTTTAAGTTTACTTATTTTTGAGAGAGAGAGGGGCAGAGTGTGAACAGGGGAGGAGATGGAGAGAGAGGGAGATACAGATCCCAAGCAGGCTCCAGGCTCTGAGCTGTCAGCACAGAGCCCAACACGGGGCTCGAACTCATGAACTGGGAGACCATGACCTGAGCTAAAGTCAGACGCTTAACCGACTTAGCCACCCAGGCTCCCAGACTTTCCAGGTTTTCTGCTTCAAATATGTGCCACCTTTTGGAATCAGAAAAAACAATGAACATGCCTTCTTGTGAGGTATTTATGTAAACAACTGATATTAACCATAGTTATCAAATGCACTGATATGGAAAGATATCTACAATATATTACTGAGTGGAGAAAAAGAGCAAAGCCACAGGACAATACATAGAACGTGATCTCATTAGTGTAAAACTTTCTACAGATGTATTTGATCATACATACATACAATGTTCTGGAAAAACCTGCATTAAACTCAGTGGGGAGAGGGGGAGTTTTACATTCTCCTGTAATGTTTGAATAAACATGTGTTACTCTTGCCATTTTTAAACCAAAGAATGCAGAGATATTCGGTATCATTTATTCAGCTTCTCATCTTTGAGTACTGTCCTAACACATTCCTCTGCTCTCCTGGTGGCTTCCGCTCTCTGGGAAACAGGGGACAAGACCCTTCAAGTCACTCAAGTCTGTGCCCATCCTACTCAGATGACTCTTCAGATAGCACCGATCTTGGGCCCCTTGGATCTTCGGGCACACAGGTGTGTATCTCCTCTCGGTGTGGAGCAGGAGACCTGCAGGTGGTTATTTTTTCTGGGCTCTTGAGTGGCTCTGCCCAGCTTTCCCAGTCTAGAGAAGTGCTGGTGACAGGGCGTGCCGGTGGGTGCCCCTCTGGTTAGTTCTGCCTCATGCCGGGAGGGGGGAGGGGTGACTAGGGAGGTGCCCCCAACCTTCACCCTTGGCACCACACCACCCTCCACTCTTCTGGGCCCCACAGCTTGGGGGGCCCACACTGGCTTTCTCCTTCTCTTCCCCTCCCCCACACCCTCCCTACTGCCCCCTCCTCTGCCCAGCCCAGGAAGGAGGTGGAAATAATTAACACCTAAGTGGAAACTCTTTCACAAGGGTTTGTGAGCCCCTCCACGAATTTGCATTTTAAACCTTCTGTCCCTAATTGTGGAATGCAAGCCTTTGTCTCCTCTGACACGAAGGGCTGACAATGGGAATCAGGTGAAGAGGGCCCCCTCCCCACCCCAAACATCTACCTCTGAGCGCAGTGCAGATTAAACCCATGCTGGAGGAGTGTCACCCCTGACAGTTGGTTTCTGGAAGTGAGCTACGTAGCTGTCTGTGACCTGGGGTCCAGCTGTCTCCACACTAAAACGGGCCCAGCCTGGCACTCTTGCCCTCAAGACACTGTCCTGTGTGCAGTGGGGGTTAGGGGCCTGGAGATAGGCCTACACCTGGTAGCAGGGGCAGAGGACCCCTGAGAGGGGGTGCGCAGCTTGAGTGGGAACCTTCCAATTAATTTCTTGAAGGAGTAGAACAGTCACCAAAAAATTCGAAAGGTTCAGAAGTAAAAAGCAAATGTTCCTCCTACCCCTTGTTCCCAAATTACCCCCCACCCCCGACCTCGTGAAGCTGCGTGCACGTGTGTGTGCGTGCATGTGTACACACTTAGGTTTAATGATAATCTATGGAACACACATGTTCATGCTTTTTTTCAGGTCCTTCTCTGGCCTACTTACTTGCTATGAGACCTGTAACGTCATTCATTTCCTTGTGCTCAATCTCATCTGTAAAATGGGGGGCACTAAAAATACCTCACGAGAATGTTGTGAGGATTACCTGAGTTAATTCACGTGAAGTCCTGAGGCCAGTGCCCAGCACACAGCCATTACATGTGAGCCCATTTCGATTATGAAGCATTGAAAATGAAGGATTTTAGCCTGTGATCAACCAAAATACAGAATCTTTGTGCTTTTTTTAAATAAAAACTTTTAAGTGTTCTTTTTTTATTATTTTTGAAAGAGAGAGAGAGAGAAAATCCCAAGCAGGCTTTGCGCTGTCAGCATGGCGCCCAACGTGGGGCTTGAACTGAGATCATGACAGGAGCCAAAAATCAAGAGTCAGATGCTTAACCACCTGAGCCACCCATGTGTCCCAAGAACCTTTGTGTTTTAAGGTATGTAAGAGGTATGGGTGTGGGTGGGAGAGAGAGAAGGACAGAGGATACTGATTTAATGTTATAAAGAAAAATGATGATTGATTCTGAGACCCCCTGGAAAATGAGAAATTGACCTTAAGAAAACACACCAGAATGGTAACAGTGAAGCTCCTGTTATCGTGTGTCTGCCCCACGCCTGGTGCCTGTTAGGCCCTTGACATACCTTATTTAAGGTGACAATAAAACTTTTTTGGTGGGCGTTGTTACTTATAGTTGAGGAACCTGGGGCTCTGGTTAATTTGTAACAGGAGAACACTCTAAGTGACATAAACTCAGTCCATTTAGCTTCCTGTTTATGCTGAGCTTCCTGTTTATCTGTTTGTCTGAAGATCAAGGCTAGAAGTTTCATAGGATTCCACACTGTCACTCCTTGGTTCTCCTGTTGCTCTTACAACGTGGCTGATGCTTAAAGCAAACAGAAACAAATAACTAGGGGAGTTACTGACCCTGAGCCGCATCAGTACCTCATTTGTTAATATTCCACAGTATGTGATTTTAGGCAATCACTGAGCTGATTCTTTGAATCTGTCCCTGAGGCATCACCTCTGTGCTACCCTCCACTTTGTGTGCCTTTAACCAGCCTTTCTGCCATCAGCCGGTTTACTATGGCAGACTAGCCACAGTCTGAGAAATCAGCAGGTGGCCAGCCTTGATGGGACTGTGCATAAAGCCAGAACTGACAAGGGACAGTCGCTCCTCTGGGGAAAGAGTGACCCCTGTTAAGAGCCAATTTTTTTTGCTTCTGTTGTGGATTCTTTGCATTCTAGGTAGCTGGAGTTGCAGGAAACTTAAACCCACAGTGAGTGTTAACCATCGATTCCACCTTTCTGGTTATTATGGGAGCCTAGAGCAGTGAGAGAGGCATTAGCCGGAGGTGGTGTGAATATTCCACGACCTTAAAATGGTGTGGGTTTTGTCCCTTTCCTCGAGTGCAGGAGGGCAGCACGGACACCTGCCCTGGAAACTGGCCTGTACCTGTGGGAGGGCTGGCAGTGGCTGTGGGGACTGGCAGGTAGGGGGTTTGTCCCCTGGTGTTGTCCTGGCTTTGTGGGCTATGCCTGAGACTCCCCAGTGGAGAGCGGGCTCAGGGGGAGCAAACATAGCAATGGCAATCTGAAGCAAATACACAACTAAAAATTCCACCGGTGGATTTTCTGATGAAAATAAACCAGAGGAGAGATTGTTTAATGGACCAGAGTGGCGCCATTGTAAGTTCTGCCAAGTCACCTGGATCTTTTGTTCTGTGAACTGCGTGTTCGCCTCCTTTTCCTGTTCTGTTGAGTCACACTTGCAGATCTTGCCGATTGGGGTGCGCTCTTTGTAAAACAGGAAACCGACCATTTATCGGTCGTAGGTTGCAAACCTTTTTTTCCCATTCTTATTTATCTTATTTTGTTTCTGGCACTAATTTTTGCCCTACAGAAATTGTACATTTTTATGTAGTCAAAGGTATCGATTGTTCCTGTTTCTGGGTTTCACGGTCTGCTTAGAAAGTTCTTCTCCACTCTTAGATTATACCTTTTCCATGCCTTCTTTGAGACATCCTGTGGTTTCCTTTTTACAGTTTAAATCTCGCATCCAACTAAAATTTATTTTGGTGTTAAGGATTGAGGTAGGGGGTCTCACTTCATGACTTTGTCCAACTGATTAGCCATGACCCCAAATCACCGGCAGAGGAACTCTCTTTCCTCACTAAATTGGAGTGACACTTTTATCATAAACTAAATTTCCACGTGTGTTTCAGTCTATTTATGGTCCCCTACTGTAACGCTATTTTTTTCTGCACTATAAACTGTTTTTAATTGTTGTATCATGACGTGTTTTATTTTTTTATTTAGTTTTAAAACTTTATTTATTTTGAGAGAGGAGTGGGGACAGGGGCAGAGGGAGAGTGAGAATCCTAAGCAGGCTCTGCACTGTCAGCACAGAGCCCGATGCGGGGCTCAAACTCACAAACCGTGAGATCACGACCTGAGCCGAGGTCGGAGGCTTAACCGACTGAGCCACCCAGGGGCCCCTCGTGATGTATTTTAATAACTAATAGGTCTAGTGCTACTTCATTCTTCTTTGGCCTTTCCAAACCAAATATTTCCCATGTTTATTTTTCCAGATAAATCCTGATCTCATTTTATCACCCCCGTCCCAATCCTCTTGGTATTTTAAGTCAAAATGCATTGAGCGTGTACATTAATTGAGGGAGAATGACATCCAGAAGAAGGGCATGTCTTCTCGTTTACTCCGGTTTTCTTTTATGAATCTCGCTAAAACTTTAAAGTTTTCTTCCTGTGGGTTCTACAGACGCTTGGTTAAATTCATCCCCCTGGATTGTATCTTTTCCAGTCACCATAGCGAATGAATTATGTGCTTTTCCTATTTTCTACCTGGCTGTGTAACCTCAGGCGAGCCCCTCCCCCTCTCCAGGCCTCAGTTTCCTTGTGTCTCTCAGATCCCTTTGTCTGAAGCTCGTTGAGTTAGTGAAGTGTTCCTTCACCATGCCTAAGATGCTAGTATTTTCGGGGGCAGCTCTGCCTCTCATTGCATTTTCATGAGAAAGACCCAGGGTCAGCTCAGTTTCTCTGGTCCCAGCTGTGCAAACAAATACCTGGGTCAACCCTAATTGGAGCCCCTGTGAGTCCCCTGCCCCCTCCAGTGATCCACCAAGACTCAACTGTGCCCTGACTCCACTCTTCCTGGAGCCCAGGGACCCCAGCAGGGGGGGCAGGAGCTGTATTCCACACCCAGCCGCCCTTTATGGGGCATCTACCAGGTGCCAGGCACAGCGCTAGCCTCTGGACCAGGCCGCTGGCTGTTTATCTGATCACTGTGGACAACCACTGTGGATAATTCACACCTCCCAGTGCAGTTTGCAGTTTGCATTTCGGGCTTGATTCGGAGTTTTTTTGGCCTCCGTGTTCCCTGAGCGGATGAACTAGTCAAGACCTTTTCTCCAGGGTGCCAGAAGACACAGCCAGGGAGTGTGATGGACGTGCTCGGCATATTTGGTGGTACCCAAGAGAGAGGAAGCTCAGAGAGGGCCCTTCTTAGGGAGAGAACGTCAGGGCTGGCCAGGCTGGGGAAAACCTCCCACCAGGGGCAGAATGTCTTCCACAGTTTCCTGCTGCAGTGCACCCCACTGTGCTGATGACTGGGTGACAGGCTCACACTCCTGGCTAATTCCAGGAGGGACACATTGACGCCACTTAGCCTCATTGTTTCTTTAATTGAAAGTCAGCAGATAAGCACAGGTTTCTTTTCCATGCTAAAGAGGCTTGAACTAGAAGAACCGAGCCAGTGGCATAAGAAAACAGATGCTAGCTTTAGCCTGGCTTTGAGGGAGGAGGGCTTTGTGCCTCTGTGTTCTGGCATCATAATATATTTGAGTTAATTTGACTGGTAGGGGTTCTTAGTTAGCCAAACACTTTAATAGGATTGAAGGAGGCTACTTTCAAGCCTTTGCATGGATAAGAATGGACTAACTAAGCCCTCTTTTCTTTAAGGAAATAGCCCCCACACTTTTGCAGGCCAAAATAATTAAGTAATTAGCAAAGGCATTTGTCAAAATGCCCAGTGGGGCTGACGAAAATGACAGCTTTGAGAAGGATGAAGACCTTGAAAATAGCATTTTCTCTAAGCTCTGGGCTGGGGTCAGGCCCGGAGCCTGTGAGGAAAAAACGCCTGCCTGGGACTCCAGGGTCCCAGCTCAACCTTTGGGGTTCAAGTTCACTTCCCTGTGGCAAAAACCAAGGTCCTATTTCTAAAGAGGCTTTCTTGAAAGGCCTTTGGAACATCAAAGGGCTCTAACACCAGAAAGTAAGTGAAAAATAAGGGAGTCATTTTCCTTTTCAAAGGATTGAAACCGTTAAACAGCCAAGTCGGTGGTGGAAAAAGCATTCGTGGTTTACTGAAGTTAAAAGACTGGGGAAGTAGCTTGAGGTTATAAGGCAGCCATCACTGTCAACAGTGAACCGTGCCTACTGTGAACTGTGCCCTACTGTGTGCAAGGCAGATTCCTGGGTTTTCTTAGGGCCAGAAGGGTCTCCACCCTTAAGTGGCTTGCAGTGTTTTCTGTTGTGGGGTGGAATAAGGATTGGTAAGTGAAGAGAAATTCTCCCAACATAAGAGAAAAGCAACACTGTAGCAACAACCAATTAGGGGCCCTTCAACATGTCAGGCACATGGTGTCTCATTCAGGGCCCGCAACAACCCTACGAAGTTGGCGTTCGTTCTTCTCCTTTAGTAGATGGGAAACTGAGGCTCAGGGCGGTCAGGAAGCTTAGAGCCGAAAGGCAATGTGAAGGAGAAAGTTGAGAGCAGTGGAGTCATGAGGAGCTGGATTGATAGCAAATTCTACTTCTCCAGGTCCAAAGGAATAAGCACTGAGAAAAGATCATTAGATTTAGAAGCTGCAGTTGACGGCGTCTGAAGGGTGGTGTTTTAGGGGAGGGAAATGGGCTGTCAGACATGATGAGAACAGGGTGTGAAGAGTGGGTCTTCCAAAAGTGACCAAGCAGAGAAACATCACCATCTGTCCAGCTGGGGAGATTTCCCAAGCTGGGGGTTGTGGGGGAACATGCTCAAAGAGAGGGAAAGTTTGAAGATGCCAGAAGGGAAAGAAATATTTGAGAAAGACCAGTCCTTTCTGGAGGAGGTGGCCCAGAGAGTGAATGCAGCTCAGAGAGGAGGTCACCTTGCTGTGGGGGCAACACTGAAGGAGAGATCTTGTTAAGTTGTGATGTGCCAGGTTGGAAAGGAGGGAGTCAATTCAGAGGTGCAGGGAGGAGGGCTGAGAGGGCTGAGATGCAGGGAAGTGGCTTGGAGGGATTCTGTCCAGGAGGAGGTCAAGTGAGGCCAGGAGCCGGTGGGATGTGTGAGGGTGCTGATGGGGTGGTGGTTGTGACTGGAGACAGGGGCCCGGAGCTCAAGAATTTGGAGGCAGAGTATCCACAGGTATATGTGGTGTCCAGGCTCAGGCTGGGGATGCCCAGGGTGGGGGTGCAGGATCTTAGGAGGCCAAAGGTCAGGGGCACAGTTCATGAGCACGGAGTGAATGATGGCAGGCAAGGGTGCGTCAGCTACCTCGTTTCCCAGAAACAAAGCCAAGGAACCTGGAAGACGATGGTGGCAAGGACTCGGTGAGGGCTGTGTAAGTGGGAACGGGGGGCGGTGGGGCTGCGTAATGATCCACAGGACACAGTAAACCTTCGCCTCTTTTCTTTCCAGGCAGTGAGAAATATTGGGGCCTTGAGGGTTGGGCCAACCTGGCTTCTAATCCTGGTACTCGACTTACTAGTTGTATGGCTTTGGAAAAGTCACCTGGTCTATCTGTGAGTCTTAACTCTCATCTGCAGAGTGGGCGTGCTGCCCTCACTGGTGGGGTGTGTGTGAGGATTAAACAAGGCAATGACTGTAAGAATCTGGAGCAGCACGTGGGGCATAGTCGGTACTCAGTAAATGGCAGCTGTCAGAAATGTTTCAGCCAGAAGAGACCTCAGGTCGTCCGTCCAACAGATGGAAAAGGAGGCCCAGAAAGATTAGGGAGGATGATGGAATTCCTATGAGGTCACACAGTGAGGGAGTGGGTGCCGGCTGGCAAAGATTCTGGAATCTTCAGGGTCCCCAGGCAGGTGCCGGCTCTGGAACAGAGGGAGGGGTGGGTGTGAGTGTTGGGGGGTAGGGACAGATCATAGCTGTTTCCAGGGTTACGACGAGTGCTCAGAGGGACATAAAACTTGCCTTCTAAGTGTGTGTGACACTGTATCACATCTGTAACTGAAGGGGCCTTGTCTGCGTGCTCTTGATCAAAACCCTAGACACTGGCCTCCCTCTTTGGTCTGTTTACCTCTGGTCTCCAAGCTTGGACCCATCGTGGCGGCCGTTGCTCTGGCTGGAGATTGATTCGTGGTTGCCAGAACTTACTTCTGCATGCCTAGTGTCTGCTACAAGTGAGTGCTCTAGAAATACTTACGGAATCAATGAATGAATAACCTCTTCTTTGTTTTTGGTGGCAACACATTTCTCTGTTCACCTCTATGGTTAGCTGGCTGTGTCGGGGTGAAGTATCTAAGTTTAGGAGTTTCACAAAGAAGGGTTGAAAACCCACCTTTATCACTTAATACTGGTGACTTTCTCCAAACTGCTTAACTTCTCAGAGCCTCAAATCTATAAATGAGGATAATAATACTTGTTTTGCCTTCTTTGATAATTCAGTGATACGTGGCTGGAATGTTCTTAGCATCATGGCTATGTGGCACCTTCAGTAATGATGGCTATTTTTAATTGTCACCGTAGTGCTGGGTATGGCAGCACACACAAATTTACCTTTTCTTCATTTTTTTAAATGTTTATTTATTTTTAGGAGAGCATGAGCGGGGAAGGGGCAGAGAGAGAGAGGGAGACACAGAATCCAAAGCAGGCTCCAGGCTCCAAGCTGTCAGCACAGAGCCCAACGTGGGGCTCGAACTCATGGACCGTGAGATCATGACCTGAGCTGAAGTTGGATGCTCCACTGACTGAGGCACCCAGGTGTCCCTAAATTTTTATTTTTTTGAAGCTGAGAGCCTCTCTTGTCCTACATTCTAGAAAGTGCCATGAAACACTGACTACATAGCCATCCCTGTTTCCCAGCCCTGCGTAATTCCCACTGGGTTTGAGGCTGCAGTGAAAGAGGAGCCAAGCAAACCATCCCCTGATTACAACCCAGAGGTGCCTTCAACCTCAGGTGGGTTTGCCCCGGCCGGCCGGCCGGGTAAAGTCTTACTGCAAACAGGCACGGTGTTTTGGGGTGCTCACCACCAGCAGAAGAAACTCTCTACGTGGAAATTAATTTGCAGCTGACAAAAGGCAAATTGCTGGCATTTTTTTGCTTGGAGCCTGGAATGTAACCTTGTACAACTGCCCCAGACATTCCTGGTGACAGGTTCCATTAGCCTGGCCCAGATTTCTAGTTTAAAGAAGGGGGGCAAAAAAGAACATAAGTAATTTTACAGGGGGCAAAACCCCCAATTGCTATTTAATTCTACCAACTTCTAGTACTTTGAATTCCTTCTTACCCTTTTCAGCATATACAAAGCAGAGTCAACAGGGACTGCTATCACGTGTATTTTTTTTCTGTGCTTGACTTTCAGTGGGTTATTACCTCACTCCACAGGCTGGTAATTTTTAGTTTGATGGGAGACATCTTCCAGTGATCTACCACTGATTTGTGTGTGACTGGCCCTAAGGTCATGAGAGCAGGGCCTTCTCTGCCATATTCTTTGCACAGTGCCTGGGATGTCTTCGGGTCTCTACATATTTGTTGAAGGAATGAACCAATAAATGAATGAATGGGCAGTTTCCAAGTTTTTCCCAAAGCCAGAGCGTCCTTGTCTGTCTAGTCAGACTTCTATAGCATTCCAGAAGGAAGGGCATCCTTTAGTTTGCGGTGCTGGTCACCTTCCACTTAAAATATGTCCCAGAGATGCCTGTCTGGGGCGGGGTTAAGTGGAATGCAGGCCGAATGGAATGCCTTCTGGGCCAAGAGAGAACGTGAGGCCGCTGCTGCCATCTTGTGGACAGTATTTGAAATACAGAAGAAGTGACCCAAGCGGACCTTTGCACCCTTCCACTTCTCCCAAAGAAATCTTGGCTGATCCTCTGATGGAATATTCTCCTTTCCAATGCTTTAGGCCACATTTCCAGATGCATGCTTAATCTTTTTATATTCCTCTGTTGAACTCATCATAATAATTATAATAATAACAGCTCACATTTATTGAACTCCAGGCACTGTGCTAAGTGCTTTATTATCAAAAAACTTTCTTAATTCCTGTGCCATGATTACCATCTCTATGGCAGAGAAAGGAAATTGAGACTCAGAATGGCTGCACGACTTGTACTTGGCTAGTATGGGGGACAAGGGAACCAGGACTTGACCCCAGCCAGTCTGATTCTGGAGAGTGTATCTGTATGTGTAGTCACATCATGTTTTAACGGTTTGTTTATGTGTTTGCTTCCCCAACAAGACGCTGAGCACCATGAGACTTGGTCAGAGCTACTGGGCATGGAGATTCTATGTGTCTCTGTGCACCAACTAGGCACCAAGACTGTGCTAGACTAGGAGAATATAAAGATCTGTTAAACAGGGGGAAGACATTCCTTGTGTATATGTGCCAGGGGGTTGCAAAGCCACAGGAAAGACATGGAGTATAATTTGTAATAAAGATTGATGAAGGTGATGAGTGGGGGTGGGGGAAGGAGCAATTTAACTAGTTATTTACAACTTTATTTTTATATGACTGCCCCCCTTCCCCAGCACCGCTCAGGTAAACCATAATCATTATTAAATCCACCCGTACATGTGTTTTTTTGCTCTTTATCCTGGAGCACTTGACACAGAGCCCGTGTGAGAAGCAGTTCACTGGCAGCTGGGGGTTGGAGAGAGGACAGTGGTAGCCTCTCTCTTTGAGGTTCTCTGGGATGGAAGAGACCCACAGAGAGTATCACATGCTCCATAGAGCCTATATTTTGAGTTAGATTACCCCAAATAAGTCCTCCGTGTTTGATGAAAATGTATAGGCAGTTTGCATTTGATGTAATACTAGACAAAGCCCCAAAATCCGATTAAAATAAAGATGGTGAAATGGAATGCACAAGTTAGAATAAATGTGTAAATTAAAGCAAGACTTTCACCAAGCTTCAAACTTGCAGGTAAAACCCCAGGCTTTAAGTCCATTCCCCTGTGTGTTAAGGTATTTGGGGTAAAAATTCACAACATACCCATGTATCGTTTCTTTACACAGAAGCAGTGGCACATGGGGCGGTTGAACTCAGTACAGCTGTCCTTTCTACTTTATTCAAGGACTCACTAAGGAGCATTCGTCATGGGCCAGGCGCAAGGCATGGTGTTTCAGGAACACAGAACTAGGAAGACGGGGCCCTGCTCCTGTTGGCTGGCAGATTTCTCAGCTCTAAGTACTGTGAAGTAACACCTGCAGGGGCTAAAGACATACATGGGGAGACAGGAGATGCAGAGATGAAAGGAGAGTGTGAGAAAGAACTAGAAAGGAGAGGAGAGAAGAGGATGTGCAAAGAGAAGTGAGAGACTCTAGACAAGGTGACGGAGATAACCCCCAGAGACCTCGGAGGCCCCCCCTGAAATGTCCATCCTGGGGGCTTGGAATCAGCTCAAACAAGCAAGTGCCCTCTTTGGGCCCTTCTAAAGTGCCTGGCAGCAACCATCTTCCCACAGGTACTGCAAAGATATCCTACCAGCTTCCTTGTGTCCCCAGCACTGGTGTCTTTGTTCTGAGGTCAAAACTATTGGGAAGGAAGTATTATCGCCATTTTAGTACTTTTATGCCATCACAGGCTCTGAATGTGCCAGCCTTCCTGGGCAGCAGGGGCTGGGTGTGCAACCAGGTCTGGAGTGATAAGGTGGGCACTTTGGTGGCATCCATGAGTAAGAGAAAATGTCTGAGACAAGTGAGACTGTGGGAGACTGACAGAGCACATGGCCGTGGCATTGGCCTGGACCCATTCCTGTGCTGAGAAGACATGGCCTCCGTCTGGCATAAGGGACTCCTGGATGCCATCCGTCTGCATGTGGGGCTCACGGAGACGGCACATCCCCAGTCCACGAGGCCAGCCCTTCTCAGAGAGCATCATCACCCAGCTGGTGATGAAACATCTGGAGGCTGGGAAAAATATATGGGAAAGCATTTAAAAGCTGTACTCTTCTTGATAGTTACATATGGCAGCCGTAATGACATAGTCCTTCAAAGGACTGTGCTTTCCTATCATGCTCTGGCTTTTATTAAAAGCTGTTACAGGGGTGCCTGGGTGGCTCAGTCAATTAAGCATCTGACTTCGGCTCAGGTCATGATCTCACGGTTTGTGAGTTCAAGTCCCCCATCAGGCTGTCAGTATAGAACTGACTTTGGATCCTTTGTCTCCCTCTCTCTCTGCCCCTCTTCAGCTTGCGCACTTTCTCTGTCTCTCTCAAAATAAACTAACTAAGTAAAATTCTAAAAAAAAAAAAAGCTGTTACATAGATATTTCTATAATTTACAGATAAGAACAACAACACCAGCTAACATTTACTGGACTTAGCAAATGTTAGGAACTGTACTAAGATCCTGCTGAGACATTTCTATCATCTTTTGGTTTAAGAAATAACTTTCCTTTTTCTGAGGACCTGATAGATTTTTACTGAGTAGGTAAAAGCAACCATATGATATTTTTCTCTTCACCTCAGCTTCCTGGACATTCTGAGTCACTTTTTAAACATAAATAAGAACAACCATATTGACTCTTAGGATTGACGTATTTTTTTCTTCTCTTATCCATGTTTCAACCTAGTGAAAATTCTGTCTTCCTTTAGGGATTTAACTTAAAGAGCTATTCTTAAGTTAAATTTAAGAGAAATTCATTCATTCATTCATCCATTCATTTCTTCCTTCAGTGATGGCTGCTCTGTGTCATATGCTAGGTTGGGTGAACAGGACAAACGCTAACTTGCCTTTGTAATGATAACAGCTTAATAGACCTGGAGGCCCCGAAAGTCAGGCAAAGATCTTGGTGCATAGGTATTTAAAGCAGCATTTCTTAAAGTAGCAAAGAATTGGAAACAACACATGTCCATTGATAGGGGATTCGTTCAATTATAGTAGATGCACGTGATGGAATTTTACATGGCTGTTATGCATTAGTTTTTTTCCATGCTGTGCAAAAGTGTTTAAGAAATACCATTTTAAAAAGGGGGAGAAAGCAAACTATAAAATTAGAGACTTGTGAAGGCAAGGGCAGGGAAGTTCTGGGTGTGGGAACCTAATTTTATAGCTTAAAAAAAGACCAGAAGGAAGTATTATAAAATATTAACAGTAGTAAATTTTCATTTTCATGTTTTGTGTGTGTGTGTTTTTCAGAAGCTTCTGTAATAAATATGAATTAATTTAAAATCATAAAGGCAATAAGGAAAAAAAGAGAGAGTGACTAGGGGGCGTGTTTGGGCCTTCTAGGCTGCAGGTGTAAGGGGAGAATCGCCGCTCAGATTTCCCCTGTCTGTAGCCTCCCTCACAGTGTCTCCCTCCAGGGCTGACATGAGCTCGCATCCAGGGTCCTCACTAACTCGCTGCGAGCCAGTGGGAGCCGGAGTGGACACTCACCGAGGGCACACGTGTGACGAGGAAGGTCAACTGGTTTTACTCTGAAAGCCCTTGTCTCAGTCCCTGAGACAAATGTGGTGTAGGATTGACAGATGTAATGGGATGAACATTACAGTAAAAATGTGGCCCTGTGGGGAGAAAGACAGTCATGAAATGGTTTCATTCAGTCCTTAAGGTTTTGGTCCCCCAGTTAGGTTTTGTTACTATTTCATCTGACCTACGCACTTCAGTGGGATATCAAGAAATGGAATCCACAGATAGAGTGGCTCTGGAGTCAGATCGTCCAGGTCTCAGTCCTGACTCCACCACTGCATTGCTTAGTGATCTTGGGCCAGTTCCTTAACCTCTCTGAACCTTACTCTTATGTAAAAGGGGAACAATGTATCATCTGCCCAATCCAGTCGTTGCCGAGATTAAACAGGAGAATCCGCACACAGTAGACAGGTGCTGTGGCTTGTCTGTGGCTCTCCCCGTCCTGCCCATCCCCACTCAGTTCCATTCCCCGCCCTTGCCCTGTGCTCCTCTCCATGCGAGGGGCCAAACGAGGCAAACTCTGTTTGTCAAGTTACAGCTGGCCCGTGGGAGGCCTTGCCGGGAGACTGAGGACAGGAGGCAGGAAGAGATGAGGCACTTCCCCCTGTCCTGCTCTGCTTTGGGCAACGTGGCTGGCCGTGCCCGCATCACCCCTGAGGTCCCTGTCCCCCCAGGGCAGCCCACCGCCTCCTCCGCCCCTCACTTCCTGGCAGAGGTACATCTCCTGAACTCCCTATGTGCACTCTGTTTCCTTTCTGGACTCCGCCACTCTTCTGACCTTCGCTCTACCTGCGGTTTTGAATGACCACGATAAACAACTTTTACAAGACTTACTGTGTGTTTGTTCACAGATCAACTCTGCAAAAAGCCGTTCCTCATATTTAACCTCAGGGGACAATCATTTTGGGAGAAGAAGCAACTTTTAAATTTTCTGAAAAATCACATATTGGCTCCAAAAGAATATGTCTATACGAAGTATGTAACATAAAGAATAATGATTCAAAAGGGGCGCCTGGGTGGCTCAATCGGTTAAGCATCTGACTTCAGCTCAGGTCATGATCTCATTGTGCGTGAGTTTGAACCCCGTGTCTGGCTCTGTGCTGACAGCTCAGAGCCTGGAGCCTGCTTCAGATTCTGTGTCTCCCTCCCTCTCTGTCTCTCTCTCTCTGTCTCAAAAAACAGAAAAAAAAGAAAAAAAAGAATAATGCTTCAATGGACAGACATCCGTGTATCCGCTGCCCAGTTCAAAGAAACATTTACCATTATCTTTGGACCCCTCAGTGAACCCCTCCCTGGTTTGGTCTCCTCCTCCCCTCCCCAAAGATCTCCATCTCCCCAGGCCGTCAACCCTTTGCATTGTCTTAGCAGATCTACCGTGTGGCTACCGGAGAAACATGTTTTTAAATTGTATATAAAAGAAAGAATGTTGCAGGTATTCTTCTCTGACTTGTTCTTCTACTCAACATTGTTACTAAGCATTTCGTGTGCGGCTGTGATTCATTCCCAATCCATTCACTCGGGGCTTTGCAGCATTCTGCTACAGAACTACACCTCACTGTATTAGGCAACTACTATTAATGGACATGGGGGTCTCTCCAGGGTCCTGCTATTTCAAATATTCGTCCGTCTGTCTGCAGGTGCCTGAGCATCGACATTTCTCTAGGATACAAACTGAGGCATGGAGTCTCTGGGTCACGGAGCAGGGAATGCCACTGTTAGCAGATAATGCCACATTGTCTTCTACAGTGGTTTTGCCAATTTATACTCCCACCAGCTGTGTCAAAATGTACGTTGTTCAATCCCTCATGAATCTTTGATGTCAGACTTTCGAATTTTTGCCCATCTGGGGAGTGGGAAAGGACACCTCATTGTGGCTTTACCTTGTATTTTCCTTCTTACTAACGACAGTAAGCTTCTTTCCATATTGGCTGTTCACATGTTCTTTTCCGAGAGGAGTGTGTTTGAAAAAGCAGCTAACTGTACTTTCCTGGAACCTTGGTGTTGTGGCTGACTTGGGCAGCTGGGGAGAGTGAGGAGGGTCCAGGAGGGAGGGAGGCCCTGAGTGGACAGGGCAGGGGCATGGCTGTGTTGGGGGATACAGGCTGAGAGAGCTACCCAGCCTGGGGACTTCCAGTTGATTCTTTTTTTTTCTTCCCACTGTGAACTATTGACAATTACAATTTGTTAAGAAAAGCTCAAAACATTTTCTTAATATTAATTTTGCTAATTTTTAAATGCGGACACCCAGAAGTGGACTTGCTATATCATATGGTAATTCTCTCTAATTTGATGGAGGGAACGGTCCTAGTCTCTTAGCGGTTTTACCTGTTTTCTGTACTTCGGATATGCAGTTAGAACTCAGAAGGAAATCAGCATCGTTTGGGATAGCGGCAACTCACATCCTTTCTCCAGCTACATTTTTCAAAAGCAGAACATGGATGAAGCACTTGGGCCCATATCTCTTTGGCTCTTCTTGTCCTGTGGTAATGACCATGATCGGTGATCCTTGCGATACTAACTAAAATACATTGCATGCTTACTTTGTTCCTAACACTCTTCTAAACACTTCTGCGTATATTTGTAATAATTTTATCTTCGTAATCGCTCTACAAGGATTATTGTCCCAATTTTCCAGGTGAGGAAACCAAGCCACAGAGAAGTGGAACTGTAAACAGTGCCAGGACAGACAGGCTCATTTCATTCACCATTGACTTTCACAAACAAGGGAAAGGAGGCCGACGAGGACATGTCCAAAGTCACAGCGTTGTGCCGTGACCGACCGGGTGAGCTCACAGGCTTCCAGACGTCTGCAACCCCTTGGCCCCATGTTCTCGAAGACAGGATTCCACCCGTTCATTTTGTTTATCCTGTCGACCCAAGTGAAGCCTCTTCTGAGAGGCTGCCGTGCCGCATCAGGATCCAGCTGGATATTCCCGGTCCTCTCCCTGATCATTACCGGGGCAGGACTGAGCTGAAATATGACGGGGAGAGGATTACGGGTTTGGCTCTCAGATTTTGTGAAAACACACGGAAGTAGCACATTAATATTAGTCAAGGGCTGAATGGGCCTTTTTAAGGAGTCGAGATAAACTCTGGCAAAATCAGGTTGCCCTGAGAAGTATTCAATTTACCGTGGAGTCGCCCAAAAAAATTATAATTTTTCTTTCCTGTTAAGTTTATTTAGATAGTAAAAATCTGGAGTCTGTATCTCCTACGAAGCTGAACCCCTGAAGTTATGAGTTTGACCATACATATGGCAGGCCTGTGTTTTTCATTACATTCCCTTACTCGTCAGGTCTCACAGTTAGTCTGTGCTACACGTTTCTCTTGTGTTTTTCTTGAACTTCATGAACTCTGGCATTTCATTTCGGGGATGTATATCCAAGGGAAAAGCAGCCTTCCTTTGATCTTCCTTGGGACACCATTATGTTTAACCTAAGAAAGATTAGGGAGTTGCCATTCAACGCTAAACAAACACAAAACTCGGCTGCAAAGATGGGGGGTGCTTAATCTATTTACAACATCGACTCCATTATGAACTAATTCCATAGCAAGCAGACTCTGAAAAGCATTCTTTGGAACGGGATTTTCATCTGTTTGAGGAGCCTACGTGCATGTGGTCCCGAGTCCTGAACGTATTGGCCGCACAAAGAAATCTATTTAGCATGAAATATTTAAACTGTAGAGGGTTTTTAAACTTTGAAATCATTGTCAGTGCTGGTTCCCCATATGGCTGTCAGGTTGTACTTTCTCTGAACTGAACAGCAGTTTCTGGAAAGCACCCTTGCCTTCTCCTTGTATTTGTAATAACATCTGCTCAACAGTGGTGAAACAAGTCAGCTCCAGTCTTTGGACAAACAATCCTCTGAGCTGGGGTGAACTCAGAGGGGCAGAGAACTGCCACTTGGCCACAGCAGCTGGAAAACCAGACTGCTCAGCTCCCCTCCATTCCCTTGCCAAAATGGGCTCCAGAATTCAGCCCACCTTTTAAATAGCTCTTTAAAGTAACATGCAGGTCTAATTGTGATATATATATATATATATATATATATATATATATATATATATATATATATATATATATATATGTATTTTTCCCCCATCACCCTACAATGAGAAAGGAGGAACAAAACCAAAATCAAGTGTTAGCCTGTCAGGATTTTCAGTTCCCTGTCAACCCCAAGACATTGATGGAGATTTATTTTCCTAATGAAGGTTCCAACGGTAATGGTGGCACTTGCTAGAATCAGTTAGGACTAAGTGGTATTTAATTCACAGCGAAGCGACAATCTGACTGGACCGTGATTAGTTCCAGCTTTTAGCTATCATTTATAGGTCACCAGGCGGCTAACAACCTCAAATGAGGGACCATTATCTTTTGACAAGATGAAGCATTTTCGGGGGGGGGGGGGATGGGAGGAGGGGGCAGGGTGTTACCCAGAAAGCCAGCTTAATACTCTCTCTGGGAATTATTTCATTCCTAATGGAGCTTCACAGCCACTTACTCAAAGGAACCACGCTAGTGCATTCCGGTTGCTCAAGGCAAAGGAGGAAAAGACTTTCCTTATAGCCGTTCACCTATCCACTCAGCAACTACAGGCAAACCTTGTCTTACTGAATGTCACTTGATTGCCCTTCACAAGGTATTGCATTTTGCACAAATTGAAGGTTTGTTGCAGTCCCGTATCGAACATGTCTATTGGCACCGTTTTTCCAGCCGCCTCTGCTCACTTTGTGTCTCTGCACCACATTTTGCTAATTTAAAACAATTTCACTTTTATTATTCTATTTTTGATGGTGATCTGTGATCAGCGCTCTTTGATGTCACTATGATAACTGTTTTGGGGGCGCCATGAACTGCGCCCATGTGGGACAGCAAACTTAATCAGTAAACGTGTGTGTTCTGACTACTCTACCGACTGGCTGTTCCCCCATCTCTCGCCCTCTCTCAGGCTTCCCTGTTCCCTGAGACACAACAATAATTTCAATTCCCTGAAGTTAGGCCAACTAATACCCCTATAGTTGCCTCCAAGTGAAAGGAAGAATGGCATGTCTCTCCTTTTAAATCAGCAGCAGAAATGGTGACGCACAGTGTGGAAGACCTGTTAAAAGCTGAGAGGGGCCAGAGGCTGGAGCCAGCTAGCCAAGTTGCAAATGCAAAGGAAAAGTTCTTGAAATTAAAAGTGCTACTCCAGTGAACACAAGAAGGATAAGAAAGCAGAACAGCCTCATTGCTGATACGGAGAAAGGCTTGGCGGTCTGGATAGAAGATCCAACCAGCCACAACATTCCCTTAAGCTAAAGCCTAATCTGGAGCAAGGCCCTAACTTTCTTCAGTAAAGGCTGAGGGAGGTGAGGAAGCTGCAGAAGAAACATTTGAGGCCGGGTTGGCTCATGGCGTTTAAGCGAAGAAGCCGTCTCCGTAACATCAAAGTGAAGCAGTGAGTGCTGATGTAGAAGCTGCAGCAGGTTATCCTGAAGATCTAGCTAAGGTAATTCGTGAAGGGGGCCATGCTAAATGACAGATTTGTCCATATACCGGAAACAGTCTTCTATTGGAAGAAGACACCACTTAGGACTTTCCTAGTTACAGAGGTCAGTGCCTGGCTTCAAAGCTTCAAAGGAGAAGCTGACCCTCTTGTTAGGGGCTAACGCGGCTGGTGACTTTCAGTTGAAGCCACTGCGCATTTACTATACCCAAACTCGTAGAGCTCTTAAGAATTACGCTGAATTTACCTGTGCTCTATAAATGGAACAACAAAGATGTTCGGTCAAGAACATCTGTTCACAACAGGGTTTACTGAATGGTTTATGTCTACTGTGGAGACCTCCTGCTCAGGAAAAAGATCCCTTCAAAAATATCACTGCTCACTGACAGTACCCCTGATCACCCAACAGCTCTGATGGAGATGCATGAGACTAATGCTGTTTTCATAGCTGCTAACGCTACATCTATTCCGCAGCCCATAAATCCAGGAGTCATTTCTGACTCTCCATTCTTATTATTTAGGTAATACATTTGTAAGGCTGTGGCTGCCACTGATAGTGATTTCTCTGATGGATCTGGGCAAAATAAATTGAAAAATTTCCAGAAAGAATTCACCATTCTAGATGCCATTAAGAATACTTGTGATTCATGGGGAGAGGTCAAGATTGCAACATTCACAGGCGTTTGGAAGAAGTTGACTCCAGCACCCAGGGATGACTTTGAGGGGCTCAGGACTGGTGTGGAGGAAGTAACTGCCGACGTGGCGGAAAGAGCGAGAGAACCGGAATCTGAAGTGGAGCCTGAAGCTGGGACTGAATGGCTGCGATCTCATGATGAGACTGTCTTGGATGAGAAGTTGCTTTTTAGGAATGAGCAAAGAGAGCGATTTCTTGAGGTGGTATCTACCGGTGAAGATGCTGTGAAGATTGTTTACATGACGACAAAAGATTTAGACTGTTGCATAAACTTGGTGATAAGGCAAAGGCAGAATGTGAGAGGACTGACTTCAGTTTTGACAGAAGTTCTGCTGTGGGTAAAAGGCTATCAAACGCATCGCATGCTACAGAGAAATCGTTCATGAAAGGAAGAGCACATCAATGCAGCAAACTTCGTTGTTGTCTTAATTTAAGAAAGTGCCACAGCCACCCAGCCTTCAGCAACCACCACCCTGATCAGTCAGTGGCCACCAACATAGAGGCAAGAGCCTCCACCAGCAAGAAGATTAGGATTCTGAAAGGTCAGGTGACGGTTAGGATTTTTTTACCAAAGTTTAAAAAAAAAAAATTTTTTTTTAACGTTTATTTATTTTTGAGACAGAGAGAGACAGAGCATGAACAGGGGAGGGTCAGAGAGAGGGAGACACAGAATCTGAAACAGGCTCCACGCTCTGAGCTGTCAGCACAGAGCCCGACGCGGGGCTCGAACTCACGGGCCGCGAGACCATGACCTGAGCTGAAGTCGGCCGCTTAACTGACTGAGCCACCCAGGCACCCCACCAAAGTTTTTTTTTTTTAATTAAGGTATGTACATTATTTTTTTAGACATAATGCTACTGCACATTTAATACACTGCAATATGGTGGAAACTTCACTTTTATATGCACTGGGAAACCAACAAAAGTCATTTGACTTGCTTTATTGCTACATTCACCAAACCTGCAATATCTCTGAGGTATGCCTGTATTCCTTGAGTGAGGCACTGTGGGAGAACATATTGCTGGGGTTCCCTGGAAGGAAAGCTAATATTCAACCTGCACATATTGGTATGGTGGTTCTAGGCTTTTACTAGCCATTCTCCATTGTGATGGGGTAAAGCACCTGTTCTGATTGGCTGGTGTCAATGCCATACTGATTGTTAAATGTTCAAAATAACAACCTTGCCTGGAACAGTGGTCTTCTTTGGAGCCTATTTTTTTTCCTCCAAGACAATTCCATTTTAAATACATTTGTATCCTTTACATCATTAGAGTGTCTCCTAAATTAGATGAAAGCTGTTGACCTTCTTTCTGTTCATTATAAGCAAGATGATGTGACATTGTAAGAAAGTAGCAGTTTGGGTGTGGGTACAGTATAACTCCAAAGGGTTAGGAGGCTAGCCCGTGACTGTTCATGACAGCTGTGATGACACCTGTCAACCCCATAACAGGGAGGGCCCATTGGTCGCCAGACGGGAGCAGAAACCACTGGAAGAACGCAGGTGTCCCTGCCATCACCCACACAACACTTCTACAAAACCACCCGAATTGGTGAGAGCTGACTTGTTTTCCTACCTCCCAACCTTGAGACCCCTACTTCCTTCTTTCTCGGCCTTGAGGAGGTAGCAGATAGTCTTAGATCTTGCTTTTCTCCTATTTGGTGAGTCTTAGAAGGAAAACAGTCGGCTTTTATCTGCTTTTGGGACTAGAATATCAGATTTTTACCCATCTGATGTAATACCGAACGTCCATGCATCGAGTGCCTACCAGGCCTCAGATATTGTAAAGGTACTTGACACACAGGATTTCATTTAGCCCTCACCTTAATCCAGTGAGGCAGGCACTATTGTTCCCAGGTTGCAGAGGAGTCTGAGGCATGACCAAGGATACAAATCCAGGCCTGCTGCTTCATGGCACCCTCTGTCCTAAAGGAGCTTACAGTTGGTTGTGAAAACGAGCCACACCTATAGAGCTATAAGGTGACACAAAGTACGGCAATATTTGTCAAAGCTTGATCCCTTAGTTTTAGGTAAAAAAATTGTTATGAACCTCCAATGTTGATTTACTTTTATAAATGACTTAAATATGCCCAAATCTAAATCTCGCGTAAACTCCTTATACTGCTAATATTTTGATGCCTCTCCTTATAGACACACATGTATTTGGGGGCTTGTTTTATATTTGTATTATGATTTTTTTTTGTTTCTCACATATCAGCATTTTCCTATGTCAGTAACAAAATTTTAAAAGTTGATATGTTTTCATTTGTGCACCAATATAGGGATTGCACCATATATTCAACCATTCCCCTATAGTTGGGCATTTAGGTTTCTGATTTGTGCCATTAGAAAGCCCACTGTAATGTGCCATTTTTGTACATGAACCTTTGGCTGTCTTTCTCATTATTTCCTTGGAGTTAATACTCAGGAGTGAAATTACTGGGTCAAAGGGCACAAACATTTTTAAGGCTTTTAAACATATCTCCAGGAAGGTTGTGCTAATATGTTTGCATCTGATATTGAAGGATCACTTTGAGGCCTAGGAGGCGTAAGAAGTAAGTGGCATTTGAACAAGAACTTCAAGGGTGGGCACAGCTCCCACCAGTGCAGGTGGGTGGAGGTGTTTCGGGGGGGAGATACCATCGCCAGACTCAAGGGACAGAATACAAGCCGCCTGGGGGAAGGGTGAACATTCTGATTTAGTTAGTGCTCTGTCAGCCATTTTATGTATTGAGCACACTAGAATGTTAAAATTCTGAGAACATAAAATGCTCAAAATATGAAACAACTCGGCAATAATGTTAAGATAGTCACCACTGTGGTATAATGTTGTCTAAATGTGCAAAAGCATCACCATTATTGTACCATTTCTTGCTCCCCTTGGCTCTGTGTTTCGAATAGAACTATCTGACGATGTCACTGTGGTCTCAAATATTATCAGGACAATGTTCTAGAAGGCACGCTGTGTTTGGTGTTGGCATGGAGCCACACTGGGTCGCTACTGTCATTCATCACCTGACCATTCAGCCCTGTGCTCCCCTTGATAGCCTTCCCACGGTGGTATCATGTTGTGGTTAAGAGAAGTGAAGAAGAAGAGAAACCAGACTGCCTGGGTTCCAATTCCAGCTCTACCATTGATTGTTAGTGTGGCCTTATGCAAAGTACTTAACCTTTGTGCCTCAATTTCTTCCACTGTAAAATGGAGTTGATGTTATCTACCTTTATAGATTATCTGGAGGATTAAATGAGTTAATAAACATAAAGCATGTGAAACAATGCTGTGCACAGAGTGAGGACTTCTTTTTTTAATTAAAAATATTTTTTTTATGTTTTATCTATTTTTGAGAGCAATAGAGACAGAGCATGAGCAAAGGAGGAGCAGAGAGAGAGGGAGACACAGAATCCGAAGCAGTCTCCAGGCTCCGAGCTGTCAGCACAGAGCCCGACGTGGGGCTCGAACTCACGAACCGTGAGATCATGACATGCCAAAGTCGGACACGTAACCGACTAAGCCACCGAGGCGCCCCCAGAGTGAGTACTTCTGATAACTGTTAGCTTTTGTGATTTATTATATTAGCCTCAGTTTGGCCCACTGGCTAGGATTTGGCAACACACATATATAAAAGGTTTACAGCCAAGTGGGATGCTGTGGCCTTCCATCTCCTGAGACCCAGAGGACTGGAAACTGTGTCCTTCCCAACTCAGCCCACAGCTACAATAAACAGCTATGTGTCAAAGGTGAAATGTTTTTATTTGAGTCCATCACAGAGGTTGAATAGAGTCTCATGACATTCATCCGTATAAAATATCGTAACAATGGCTGCAGGCATAAATAAGAATTACTCTAGCTATGCTAAATATTTTATAATGCAGAGTCCTTTTTGTTGATTACAAATAAGCATATGAAGTTAAGGTGCAGAAATTTTTCCACTTTGATTTCAGCAGTTTCTAAAAATTGAATTATAAAATTAAGGACACGTAAAAATGATGCTTTTTTAAATGGAACCAGCCACCTTGAAAAATATCCTGAAAAACATGGTTAAAACTTTTTAATACTTCACAAGATAAGAAAATAAAAATGTTGCTTGTTGGCCTGACTTCCCAGGACCTAGACCCTCCGGGAACTGATGGCCTCGGTGAAGTAATGTGACAAGTCACGGCGATGTTGTCTCAGACACAAAATCACTCTTGGTTTTGGTCCGTAACAGAGACAGGATTCCCTCATTGCTGGATGACTTGAAAAGAAGCCTTTGCTTTCATTATGCATTTGGCCTCACAATCTTCATTGACAAATAGTTCTGAAAAGGAAACAAAAATGTTAAAAAATGTATATATTTTAAGTCAGGGCTTCTCAACATTGGCACTACCAACATTTAGAACTCCGTGATTCTTTATTGCTGGGGACTGTCCTGTGCATCGCAAGATGTGCAGCTTTCCTGGCCTCTGTCTGCCTGATGCCAGGGGCACGCGGGCACCCCTAGGTGTGACAACCAAAATGCCTCCAGACATTGCCAAACATCCTCCTGAGGGCAAAATTGCCCCCAGTTGGGAACCACTTGTTTAAGTCAATAAAATCTAAATCAGTAAAAATAACTGAGGAGTTTTTTTTTAAATGGTCAAGACAGATTGGACTACTTATAACTAGAAAATAGTGTGTGTGCATTAACAAACAGAAAGTATTATACTGGGAAAAAATAGAGACTTAAAATCTCTGCTGTTGGGGTTGTGACTATGCCACCCTACACAAAAACAGCTGTATTATTACTAATATGAATCGAAATAAGGGTCTTTAAATGCCTGGACTATCCCTTCTTCACTTGGCAAAATGGGCTTAAATGCCCCCTCCTTGGTGAAACCATCCTCAGCAATGAGGTCCTATGATAATCTGTTCATATGTCCATAATAGCTTGCCTTTCATAGTAATTGACTTGCTCCTATGTCTGCTTGTCCTCAGGCCATGAACTGCTTATGGGCAGAAATCATGCCTTGGTCATCTCAACATCCCAATTCCCAGCCTATAGTAGATGTTCAATAAATTCCTTGAATGAAAGAATGGAGGTACTACTTCTGGGCACACTGGCAAACCTCCCATTTAGACTCCCATTTATGACTGAGGTGGTTAAGGAAAACTTAAGGGACAGGTTATGTGATGCAGGCCTTAAAGAACAAATAAGAAAGTTTCGATAGACACGATACAGGCAAGCGAATAGCATTGGCAAAGGCATCCTGTCAGGTAAGGGCAATACCTGCTGGGGGTTGGGGGAACTAGCTAGTTTGAGTGAAGTTCAAGATTAGTGTAGACCTACAGTGAGCCCATACTGGGGGGAATCTGTGAATGCTAGGATAAGGAGTTAGCCTACAAGATGGTTTGGACCAAGGAAGTGTGAAGGCAGGAAGATCAGTCAGAAATGCTGGCTATTGTCCTGGTACATACTGCTAAAGGTCTGAGGGGTTTCTCCTAGAATTCTTGAAACCAAAAGTTTTTTCTTCCAACCAGGAAGTTCTGCCTGTAATTATGAAACCCTAAGAATGTCATGCTTATCACAACACGCATTACTGCAAAATTTCCACATGTTGAAGGGCTGCGACACCACAACCACGAAGTAGGTCAGTCTGCTGAAGAGCAACCAAGGCCAGACCCAAGTTAGATGACAGACTGTGATTCACACACAAAACGCCAAGACGAGAGCCCAAGGACTCGCACCGGTAAGGAGTACAGGAGCACGGCCACGAAGAGCAGCAGGATCAGCAGGATCAGCAGGCCGATGATGACCCACTTAAATCGGCGCCACACGATGAACTTCATGGTCTTACACGGGTTGGTGAACCACAGGAAGGAGGTTTCTGGCCGGCTGCATTGCAAAGAAATGGTTTTACCTACCCAGTTCAGGTGGGACAGGAATTTTCCCTCAGAACCTAACACAGTTTAGAGAATAATTAATAACATTTATAAAGTCAAGAAAAGATATTATTCCCCTTAGTTGGCTGAGAAAGATTCTTTAACATTTTATAGCCTCCTAAGATGCTGAAGATACTCTGCACTTTGGTTTTGTGGGAAGGGACAAGGGTTAAAATGAAGCCAGATCACCAGGCTCTTCCATCCCCCACCCCCATTAAGTACAAAATTAAGACAACAGTGAATCCAGTCCATTAAGCGCATTGGAAGGGGGGCTTTTCAGACTGCAGGTGTTTGGGGATCAGACGTTGTGAAGAACAAAGAGGGCCTCTCACTTTGGTGGGTCCAGCTTGGGGTTCATGTTGGGTTCATCCCGTCCCTTCCCGGCTGGCCTCTCGTCTGCCTCCTTCTCATTGAGGATTTCCAACGTCATCTCCACTTTCCCCTTCAGTAAAGCAGAACAGGTTAAACACATGACATCACGTTTCACAAATATTTTCACTTCAACCCAAGGAGTATTCCCTGAGCAATGATTTTTATTCTTGTAAAACAATCCTTAGATTGCCTTAAATTTTCCTCAAGAGATTTCATCGCATTTCCTCTTCCATGTGTTTCTGAACCGACTCCTTGTGGGAAACTGAGAGGAAAAATTGCTTTCCCTCCCCCCAGTCCCTGCTTTTCATTCTCTGTACCCCATCATCTAACTCTCTCATAGCCATCTCCTTGCCTTCTCACACACTACCCTTCGTAACTTTATTTGGACCCAGATTAACCTAAATACTGCTGATACCAATATCTGATACTTCTTGAGCATTAACTGTAGGCTCCCAGAGAGTCTGCATGCTTCCTGCTTAACCATGGTAGCCCCACTGCTTGGAGCAGGGCTGACACTTCATGGGTACTCGATGCACACTAGCTGAATATATGAATGAATGAGTGAACGAATGATGCTGCCTTCGTGTTTATACGGGTTCCTAAGTGATGCACTGGATGCTGTTTAAGCCTTCTACGTGGATGAGCTCATGTAAGGCTCACAGCAACCCTATACAGCAGGTACTGCTATTTCCTTCATGTGCACCCAAGGACACTGAAGCCGAAAGACGTCTAGAAAGTTGCCCACTTTTATGCCCAGGCTCGTAATGGGCTTTCTAGGACCCCAGAATGCCCACTTGGTCACGGCAGCCTAAGAACCCCCAACCCCGGCACTTGGTTAGGGGGTGGAGCCAAATGACTCCTATGCTAATGAGTTGGACAAAATGAGGTGTCTGCCCGCAGCAAGTTGCTACATCTCTCCAAGCCCGTTTTGGGGGCTTTTGTTTTTGTTTTACTTAGTTCAGCAATATTTTTTATTCTTTTGTTTGATAAAGAAAACTTTAAAAAATTTTTAACTGAAGTATAGTTGACCTATAATATTATATCCAAGCCTGTTTTTTAAATCTACAATTTGGAGATAATGTCTAGAATGAAATGAGATTCTGTGTAAATTACTCTGTAGAAAACAGATAAGTGGTTTCCTGGGCCAGGGGTGGAGGGGATAGTAGGCTGCAAAGGGCACAAAGAAACTTCTGGACCAGTGGGAATGTTCTGGATCCTTGATTCTGGTGGTGGCTTCTTAAGTGTCTATATCAGTCAAAACACATGGAATTGTGCACTCTAAATGGGTGTGGTTGATTTTATGTAAATTATACCTCAAAGTTATTTTTAAAAACAAGATTTGAGCATAAAGCAGTCACTTAGCATGTTGTCTGGCTCATCATCAGTGATCTAAAATGTTAGCTGTTATAAGAATGACAGTAATACATGATGAAATAGGTAGTTTTTGGTGACATGGCATGGTAACCCAGACTTCTGCTTCTCTACCACAATCTATCTTGAATTCTCCAAATTGTAAGTTACGGCCTTCTTGTTCAGTGGATGTCAGGGCTCCCTGCTTCTTCCACCTTTTTAAAATTTACTTTTTTTTAAACACGAGTTTGAGTTTGAAGTGCCCTTTCCTGCACTGAATTGTACTGGAACTCTGGATAAATTAGCCTTCTCAGGGAAGGAGGGTCCTAAAGAAATATGGTGCAACCACTTGGGCTCTCAGCTTTCTACCATTCCAATCCCCCCACTTTCCACGCAACCCCAAACATACACTCACGGCATCTACCACCTTCTCTTGTAATCCCAGTACAAACCATTCCTGTAGCTTAAAGCCCCATCAATGTAACACTTCTTTATCTGGAGTAAGTTGATTGATAGAGGGCAAAGCCTGAATGATGAAAGAAATAAATGACCCCGAACTGGGAAATACTCATACAGCCATCACACGGGAGCCATCTTTATCCGCAAAGCATGGCCACCATCCCTTCATGGACTTCTGCTCAAACAGTGAGGCAGTTTTTGCTTTAAGGGGGTTCATGGCTTTGAGGTCTGGAACCATGTCCAAATTGCATTTCTCTGATGATTTTGCTGGAATGATGGTGTGGTGCAAATCAAGTTCCAGGAAACCTAGCCAAGGAAACAATTAAATCCACATAAGCTTCCACGGATCAGCCGTTGTTCACAAGTGAACATGATGTTCTTGTCGGAGGAGAGGCACACAATGATCTTGAGCAGGTGATGGGTGAGTTAGAGAAAGGGATCCTGGTGGACATTTAAAATTCCTTCCAGATAGGATGGAAAGTGGTAGAGAAATGTCTACCCACCACTCTGCATCTCACAGAGGTTGACACGGTTTATTTCTCAAAGACACAAACATAAACTGAGCTCTTCTACAAGCTCAAAATAATTAAACATTTGAAATTTGCTCATAGTGGTCTCAAGCTGCCCTGAACAGAGGCACTGTGAGTGGTCAGGCTCCTTGTGTTGGTTTAGGAGTCATACCTTGCTGACAGGTGAACACTGAAGCTTTACCTTCAACTCAGTGGGGAGTGTAAATTGTTTGGGGGAAGGGCCAGAGAACCCCAGGGAAGGCAAAAGACTGTATTTAAAGAGGGGGAGGAGAAAACAGAGCTGGCCAACCAGGCAGACCCTGGGCCTGGGAAAGTAGAAATCAGAAGAGCATTATGTACTGGGGGTGGGGGTGGGGGGCATGTGTGCCAAGAAAGGGAACACATGTACTGGGGGTGGTGGTGGGGGGATTGTTTAGTAAGTGCCTTTAACCACAGAGGAGGATGGACCTGGGGGAAGGAACAATGGCTGATGACATTAGGGAACCTCAGTAATCTTGGAGAGCAGCATGGAGGAGGGAGCCAGTTCCGAGGTGCTGAGGAGGTAGAGTGGGTAGTTTGGACGTGGAGGGAGGGGTGTGGGATCCCCTTGTGAAGACAGGATTTGTGTCTTCATGGCAAGACAGGAACTGGTGCAAGAGCCTCCTTAGGGGCCCTTGAGAGTAGATGGGGCCTGCAGAAAAGGGTGACGTTCACTGCACGAAATTCTCGGAGGACCTGGGACAGAAGACAGGCAGCCCACACCACCCAGGGGACATGCAGGCAGTGAGTGTGCCCCAACCCTTAATTACCCACAGTATTGGAGATTTGAATAATTGATTCTAAATTTTAATTGATTTCACTAAATCAAAGTAAAATTTCTTAGAGAAAAGTATCCAAATGTAAGTCCTACCCAAATAGTCATCCAGAGAAAACTTGTCATTATCCCATATCTGAATGATCAGCCTGGGTGGGACCCGAAATTCAGTTTGGTCAATACTCCAGAAATGCTCCTAAAATGACAAGATAAACAGAAAAACCAAATGACACCACTGAACTCTGAAACCTTCCCTTTGGGCCCCTCGAGACCCCAGCATCAGGGCATGGGGCTTTTTTCTCTCCTTTGCATCCCACCTCTAACACCCCTTTCCCTTGCCCTCACCCCTCTACCCCATGGTATGGAGGGCGGCTGGTCTCTCCCGGAAGTCTCAAGGCCACCAGCTGGGTGACAAAAAGGTTGCCCCAGGCAATCCCCAAACAGAAGGTTTCCTGCCTGCCATGTTCCTATCAGCGTGACTTCCTGCTGCCATTCCTGGGGTTTGGGGAGTGATTATTTCTGCTTCCCCACCCCGAGACCACTATGGCCAGCTCGGACTAACAGCCAGGCTGTCCGAAGCCAGCCCACAATATCACCCACTGGGGTGTCACATTTGCTCAGTGACCTTCTTCCCACCCCATGTGGGTATCTGAGCACATCATTTCACATGATGGTGAGGAGACTGGGACCCGGCTTTCTCCCTTTTCTCAGTGTAGGTTTAAAATGTCCTGGGGCGCCTGGGTGGCTCAGTCGGTTGGGCGTCCGACTTCGGCTCAGGTCACGATCTTGCGGTCCGTGAGTTCAAGCCCCGCGTCGGGCTCTGGGCTGATGGCTCAGAGCCTGGAGCCTGCTTCCGAGTCTGTGTCTCCCTCTCTCTCTGCCCCTCCCCCGTTCATGCTCTGTCTCCTCTGTCTCAAAGATAAATAAATGTTAAAAAAAAAAAAAAAAAATGTCCTGACATTTTTGGCTTTTGACAATACTGCTGTTTGTTACACGCTGCGGTCAACCAAGACCCCCGGATTCCTCGTTCTAAAGCTGGGTGGAGGGAGGACTGGGTAAGGGTCCTCTAAGTTCTCACCTCTGGTCTCTGCCTCTGCCCAAACAGTATTAGCCAACCACAATAACACCTCCACAGCCTAATCACACCTACGTAATGGGAATCCCCCAGTGATTCATGAATTCGAAGAAAGATGGTTGGATTGTTTCTTGTTTTTCAGATGACATTCCATGAATGTTGCCCTTTGCAGGGCTCAGGGGGCCTGGCTCTGAGGGGCTAGGAAGCTCGTCCTGGCCCCACTGACTGTCCTGTGTGGGGTCAGGCTCCAGGTGACACTCAGGGCGCTGAGGGGTCCAGCAGTAGACGTGGGTAAGTAAGAAAGGCCTGCTTGACCCTAAGTCCCTCCCCTTCTCGCCAGTCTGCCTCACCATCTGGAAGTGTGCAGGATTTGACATCTGGTTGAACCAGGAGGTCTCTAGACAGTGCCCTTTGAAGGCATTTCTCTCACTAGGCACAGAAAAACGCTCCCCACAGTGTCAGCACTGAGCAGGGCCAGCAGAGGGACGGGTCTGGTTATATGGGACAGATGCATTTTGATCAGGTGTGGGGAGAGAAGGTGAGCAGGCAGAACTAGGAAAAGTTTATAGAATGTGGGGGACAGGAATGGGACAGGGGACCCATAAAAGACATCTGTTATTATTGCCTGCCCAGACCTCAGGCCTCCTTTTTGGAGAAAAAAAAAAAAAAGCATCCAGATTTTCCTTGGGGACTGTCCTGCAGTTTGGGAAGAACTAACTCCATTCCTAACCCCAGAACCAGTCAGAGCACTGCATCCCCAGGCCACGTTGGTTGGTTCAGGGATGGGAACGTGACCCCAAACAGGCAGAGGCACTGAGGCCCAATTCCAGAACTCTGGTTGGCGCCAATTGGGGATTAGTTCTTCTCTTTCTGCTGAGGTTTCTGGGAGGGCAGGAGGTGGCTGGGGCTGCTGGCAGCCATCTTGCCTCCACCAGAGAAGGAGGGCCACAGGAGAGGACAGAGAGAGAGGGGTGGAGAAAGTGAGAACAATTTCTAAAGACATCAGTTCAACTTGGGATCCAGGCATTCCTAAGCCAGCCATCCCTGGACGTTTTAGTAATGTGAACCAATAAATCAGTTTTTTTGGTATAAGCCAGTTTGAGTTGAGTTCTGTAACTAGAGTCTTATCAACCACGAGGGCCCTGAACCCTCAGGGAAGTGCTTCTGAGGGAGGTAAAACAGATGCTGAGTTTTAATAAAGAAGGTAAAAGGAAAATTTCACCTACTTAAAATTTTTTTAATGTTTATTTACTTTGAGAGAGAGAGACAGCAGAGAGTAAGCGGGGGAGGGGTAGAGAGGGAGACAGAATCTGAAGCAGGCTCCAGGCTCTGAGCTGTCAGCACAGAGCCTTCCACGGGTCCCAAACCCATGAACTGTGAGATCATGACCTGAGCCGAAGTCGGATGCTTAACTGACTGAGCCTCCCAGGCACCCCTAAATTTCACCTACTTTAATATTTCACCTGTTTGGTTAGCGAGTCAAACAGTTCTGTTTATCGTGGGAAGAAATCAGTCTCCCTGTGATATAAAAACACACTTAGGTGGTTGCCTATATTAATACGAGACCCCCGGATCTACCCTTTACTAGATCTTTCACCCTGCTGCCAACATGTTAGGGAAGGACAGTTGTGTTCCGGATACTTCCTAATTGCACAAATAGCTGTCCTAGCTTTGTGAGCCTGGGCAAGTATCTGCACCTCTGTGGGTCCCAGGTTCCCCATCTGTATCACGAGAGAGCTGGACCCATGACCCCTAAGGGGCTGAGCAGCTCCTACATGCCCTGTATCTGTCCATGACACCCACTTCCCATGTGCCTATTTCAGAACTCACTTTTTTAGCAATGATACAGAGTTGTTCAGCTGGCAGGTAGTCAAACGGGAAAACAAATCTCCAGTTAAAATTCCCTTCACCATCCAAGGACCTGTAATGGACATCTGTTTTCTGTTTGTTTTCTTCACTGCCAGGAATCCAGCTGAAAAGCAGAAGCAAACAGACTTAGCTTCACGGGATTGACAGGTAATCTAGCCACAAAACTCTGCAGTGATTAAGGAAGTGAAGGGCAGAAGAAATTAATGCACTTTTCTTGGGCGGGTTCCAGTTATCTGCGGAGCTGGGGGTGATTTATTAAGGGGAGGCGCTCTGTTGCATCCAACACAGGTTGTAGCCAAATAAAATATAATTCCCCTAAAACCAAAAGCAGGAAACCCTTTAGACTTCAGTTAACAGGGATAAGGTGACATTTTCTGGAAAATATCAACAACTTCTATTTTGGGAACCCTGAGGCTTGCTGGCTATGCTGCTGGTCTTTATAACTATAACTCATCAGTGTCTGTCATCACTGCTGATAGGCTTAATGAATATGAGTTAGTTCAAAATTTTAGCATTTCCTCTTCCATATTTCATTTAAGCAAACAAAACAGGCATGACTCAAGTAATCTTACAGCTTCCTTTTTTTATTATTCTTAAATGCACTATGATCACATTAACAAGACTAGCAAGGGAGACGTAAGCCAAGTTATTTCCATCTGCATATCTACGAAAATTCACTTCCATAAACAATTTAACATCTTAACTTTTGACATTGGAAAAGTTTCCTTTGCCTTGTGCCTGGCATGTAGTAGGTCCAGTGAAGGAATAAATGAATGAATGAATAAATGAATGAATGAACACATGAGGGAGGAAACTATTGTCATATCTGTCGGCTGTTGGGAGGGTGTGTGTTTTAGGAACCATGGGAATGTTGGAGGTTAGCCTGGTAACAGGGTAGAATGCATGGTTCTGCAGGCTGATGGCACCTAGAATCACAGTGGAATCGACTGTGCAGTTTTTAAAAAATACTGATGCCTGGACCCCACAGATAGAGATTCTCAGTAGGAGGCAGGCCTGGCTATGAAATCTGCCACTTCACTTTCTGGGCTTCATCTCCCATCTGTAAAATGTGGTTAACAATCTGTGCTCCCTTCACTTGGTCGACATGGGGACAGAAGGAAAGATCATGGCTTAGAAGGGCCAGAACGGGAAGAGGGATATCCTTAACTGTGTTACGGATCATCTGCTGTGAACCAGTACTAATTAGCATGCCTTGTTTTATTCTTCCCAACAATTGCATAACTATCTCCATTTTTACAGATGAGGAAACTGAGGTTCAGAGAGAATAGATAACTTCCACAAGGTCATACGGCCAGCAACAGACAGAATTAAGTCTTAATTAAGAATTATGAAGCCTTTGTTGGTCTGACTCCAAAGTCCAGGCCTGTCACTCTGCCTCAAAGGACCATGGAGACTAGAAGGTCACGTAAGGTCACGTGCTAACATTAGATCCTATTATTAGTAGTGGTATTACTAATATCATTCAACTACAATAGTTGTAGTTTTTGCTAGTTAATTAACTGACTAGCTAGATGAGTTGAAAGATTCCTCTTTTTCACTTTTAAGGTTTTAAATTAACTTGCTGAACAGAGTCCACACTCTTTGGCTGGGATGTCAATGGCTTCGCTTCCTGGTAACATCCTGAAAGTGCTCCTGTCTTCCTTCCCCAGACCGCTTACCCTCTGAAGCTCTTCCCGCTCTTTTTTTTTTCCTGAATCTTTTCACATTTAGTTTTTTTAAAAAAAATTTTTTAACGTTTATTTATTTTTGAGACAGAGAGAGACAGCATGAACGAGGGAGGGTCAGAGAGAGAGAGAGACACAGAATCTGAAACAGGCTCCAGGCTCGGAGCTGTCAGCACAGAGGCCCACGCGGGGCTTGATCTCACGGACCGTGAGATCATGACCTGAGCCGAAGTTGGACGCTTAACCGACGGAGCCACCCAGGTGCCCCTCACATTTAGTTTTAAATAGGAATCTTTTCACATTTTTTACTTTAAAACAAGTTGAACTACTCCATGTATTTGTGTGCATATGCGTATAACTTTGTGTGTAACACCCACATGTGCACGGTGCTAGGCATGCTATTTACACATAATTCATCTTTTCACATATAGTATTTGGATTTGAATTGCAAATAGGACATGGTACTTTTGGTTGTGCTTTTATTCTTTGATTAGAAGAGTTTTCTCTCAGTCCAACCTGAGTTTGTTTCCGTGATTTGAGAAAACGTAATGCTTATGATAGTCAAATAAATTTGCATATATATAATTAGCTAGGATTAGTTTTCCTTGGGGAATGGTAATAAGTTTCTGAAATGAGAAAGAATAATGAAGAACTTGATGAAACATTCCTTGTTTACAGTGAGCCCAAATGATAGTAATTATGTCTTCAACAAAGTTTTGACTGAGGGCCACTTGGGATCATAAGGGAAACTTTGTTATCACTTTATGAATGCATTAAATTTCAACAAATCTTATCTTTCACATATCAAAGAACCAAGCCTGGTCTATGTGGAATAGTAGTAATACTAGCTAACACTTACACAGTGTGATAGTTCATTTTTTGTGTCAGTGTGACTGGTCACAGGGTGCCCAGACTAAACGTTATTCTGAGTGTGTCTGTGAGGGTGTTTCTGCATGAGGTAGAATCTGAATTGGTGGACTCGGTGAAGTAGATTTCCCTCCCCCGTGTGGGTGGGCCTTGTGCAATCTGTTGAGGGCCTGAAGAGAGCAAAAGGCAGAGGAAGGACTCATCCTAAACTATACCACGGGCTTTGCTGGGTCTCCAGCTTACGGATGGCAGAATCACTTCTTAGCCTCCATTAGCATGTACGCCAATTCCTAATTATAAATCCCTCTCTCTGCCTCCCCCTCCTCCCTCTATACACACACACACTCACTCTCTCTTGCTCTCTACTTGTTCTGTTTCTCTGGAGAACCCTAAGACACCCAGTGTTTACTATCTGCCAGACACTGTCCTAAATGCTTTGAATAACTCAATGTTCTGAATATCCCAGAGCAGTGGGTTCTATCATTATCTGCCTTTTACGATGGGAAACAGTGAGTTTACTAACTTGCCCAGCTGGTAGGAAAAGTACCAGGATTTCAATCCAGGTAGTTTGGCTCCAGAGTCTGGCATTTTAATCATCTATGCCATTCTGTACTCAACATCTTTGATCCAGGGCATAACATGAAACTAACATCAACATGGACTATTTGGAATTGAACGATACGAGTAACAGAATCATGAACAGCTATGACACTTCACATGTTAGACGCAGGCATCCCATAAATGCTGGTAGAATCAATGATTTTTTTGGAAATACGCTAATGTTTCCTCTTTCCCATGGACTTTAGCTGCTGGTAGTAAAATATATACAAAGTGAAATTTAACAAGCCTTACTTGTGTTTCTAGGGCTAGTTACTCAAGGTATCAAAAAGGAATAAAAATGAACTGACTAAAAAGAATGACTAAAGAGCTGACTAAAAGAATGACTAAAAGGAAATAATAAGTCGGCTTAATAAACTTAACCCATTTTCTTAAAAGAGAAATGTAGAACTGTTTTTCAGTTCCTATAGTTTACTAGATTGCTCATAAACAAGATCCACAGAGATTCCTCTTCTCTTTCTGTTCTCTCTCCCTTTGTCCTGCTGGAGTTTCCTGAGCAGATTGCATTAATGGAATAGAAGAACTTCAAATAACCAAGGATCCTAGAATGGACACCTTTCATAATGATGACTCATGAAGGAGAGCATCTGTTTCGTTCCTTGAGTCTGTCAGAGACAAACTAGCATGCTAAACTTACCCTTTGACATAGATGTCACTCATTTCCTCTCCTGTGATGCTTTTTTCATCCAAGAGAACGTCCTTGGTATTCCAGATGATCACACGCAGGTAGTACCTGAAAGGAGCACATTTTGAAGGTGATTTTGCACCCAGACCCCAGTCCGATAGAGCAGGGTCTCATAGTTACTTACTTTTTGGCTTTCCGGGGGGTGATGTTGAAAGGAGGGCCCGGTGGTCCCAAACTCTTGGGGAAAACATCCACCCACATCTGAAGTTTCCCCTAAATCATTTAAAAATGAAAAGAGAAATTAAGTTATATGATGAGCAGTGAAGCCTATAGCTTTCTTTCATGTTTTCTAGGTGAAACTGTTTCTTTGGGCCTGCTAACTATTAGTCCATATGGAAGGCAAAAAGAGTAGAGTAGGAGAGCGAACCAAGATAAATCATCTATCTTCAATGGCATTTAGGGCACCCACTTCCCACTCTCACCAGAAACCTCTGATGACTGCATGCACCCACTCTATCATCGTCTGAGTGTTCCCTGGTTAATGAAGGGGCTTCATATCACTAACACCTCCCCCCCCACCCCACACATGCTCACATACCCTCTTACAATGACTTAAAGTTGAGTCCCTCACTCAGAACTCTATTCATCACATTGCCTACTTGCTATCAATCCCAGTTTTGTAACATCCAAGGGTTTCTCCACTTATCTCCAGATAGAAAATCAAAATAATGTAAAATGGTATTTAATTTGTTAAAGAAGGACTTGCAACGTGGCACGTTCAGAGTAAAGACCCAAACAACGACAAGAACATTACTGTTCCCCAAAGTTGAGGACTCCCTGCTATTGGCTGGCTAGTGCCCACCACGTGGGAGGAGGCTCGCAAGAAGGGGGAGGCTGAAAGCCCAACTGATCCTTGTGGTGCCATCTTGGTGAGGTCCCGAGCAGGTCTTCCCCTGCCACAGACCAGGTCCATCTATCTGACTAGAATGTTCTTCCAGATGGGCTAGGGGTGCCATTAACAAACTATATCAACCCCATGAAGCAACTTAAATTTCACAAACCGATTTCAGATGTTTTCTTGACTCTGCCTTCAGACTGGTCTATAAGAAGTTTACCAAGGAAACTAGATTGGCTTCCTAATACGCTATGATCAAAATGACTTAACTGGAACTCTTAAAAAGGATATATTTTCCTACAATCCTGGATCTCTTCTAACTAACCTCTAGGGTTCAAGGTTCTATAATACATCAAGCATGATGCAGAACATGAGGCATTTGGGTGTCTCCTAAGACCCAGCTATAGTCTGTCCAGTTTGGTAGGTAAAAGGGATTGAGGGAGGGGTGTAGGGGAGATGTGGATTGTAATTTGTAATTACAAATTTGTAATTTCTTAAGACTTTATTTAAGGTGTGGGAGGAGAGAGAAGAGGAGGAATGGGCTCTTTGGGGGAAGGAATAATAAGAAAAGGAAGAAATGAAATTGTAGAACAGAATAAAAGCAAGAAGTGAGTGACAAACTAGTAAGCCCAGGGCACCTGAGGCCACTGTTTATAGATAAGCTCATCCACAGTTGTGTGGGGTCAACATGATTTGCATCCATTAGATTAATATTTCTTAAAGTGTGATTTCCTGGCCACCTGCATTAGAACCCCTCCAGGTACTTGTTAAAACTCAGATTCCAGCCACCCCAGACCTACTGAATCCAAATCTCTCAGGCACATCCCAGGAGGCTTCCCTGTAACAAGCTTCCACCCGGATCATTCTGTCATTTGCCATGTCTCTCCTGGTTTCTCTGGAAACTGTTCCCCAGCTGCTGGAAACTAATTCTCCCCCATCATTATGCATGTGGTCCTGTGATGAGCCATCTTGTGCACTGAGCCCAGCTTCCTCCCTGGCAATTTGGTCTCAGAGAGTACTGCCTCACCCAAGTAGGGCCAAGTACAGTGCTTCCCCAGACCCCACCTGCTTGGCTGCAGCTGAGTAGTCCAGTGGTGGAGAGTTGGGCCAAGTTGGGGCAACCAATCCTTTCCACATTTGGAAGTAGATTGGGGCTACATTCTAACATGAAAACCTTAGAAACTCTTTACAATATTCCGATTCATAGGAAGGGGATCACAGGAAGTGCACAGAACAACAGAAACTCAGAGAGAGAAACAGGTAAGAGACAGGGAGAGATCCTGAGCTGTAGTCACCCTCCTGTCTGGATTTAGTGAGCTACCTGGAAATTCTGACAATTTATTTCCCCTTTGGGATAAAGCTAATCTGAGTTGCCCTTCTATTTCTTGTGTATCTAAAAGTGTCCGAAAGAGATAAAAGAGGCAAATCTGTGTCAGCTGTTGCCACTGCGTTTGGGATGCGGAGGATGGGTCTTCAGACGGAGCGTTCTTTTACCTGGGAAATGTTCGGCTGGAAGGTGCTATGCAAAGTCCTCGTTTCCACGTGCTCAGGGACCAGTCCCTGAGTCCTGAGGATGTGAAGGGCAAGACGCTCGTCGGGGGCCCCCAGGTGCTGGTGCAGAATTTTGTTGGCCTCTGGAATAGAAAGTGGCATTGAAAACAGTTGCCCTGAGGGGCATGTATCCCTTCCAACCAGACTCTGCAAACTGGACAGGCAGGGCCAGTGTGTGAACTTTTGATTTGTGAAGGAGTCATTGATAGTAATAGCTCTTGACCATGGGCCCTACCCCAACCAGTCTCACACCTGACCTGTGGGCTGCCAACACCAAAGGGGCCAGAACATACCAGAATGTGTAAGAGCAGCCTGTATCTACTTTTCTGGCAGAGGCTCACAGCCAGATTCTGTTTCCCAGCCTCCCTTGCAGTTAGGTGTGGACACACAACCTAGTTTGGCTAGAATGTAACACAGGTAGAAGTGACACGTGTGTCACTTCTAGATGGGGCACAATAAAGCCCTCTCGTGAAAGATACTCTATGTGCGGTTGCCTTTTGGATGCAGAAGAAACAGCAACCTTAGGTGCCCGCGTTGAAGAATGGCAGAGCTGCAAAACGCCAAGGGCTTGTTGCCTATCGGAATACCTGTTGTGAATTTCTGAGAAGTAAACTTCTATTGTGTTAAGCCGCCGACATTTGGAAGTTTAATTGTTATAGCAGCTAGCATTACTGTGGCATTTTAAAAACAGCCCTCAAATTCTCTGACACTTCTCCCATGAGAGGTTGGGTCTATGTCCTCTTCCTTTGAGTCCGGGAGACATATCTGACCACTAAAGTGTGGAGAAAGAATGCTGTGCGACTTCTCAGGCTGGGCATACAAGGCCACGTGACATGTGGTTGGTCCACTTGGGATGCTTGCTTTGAGGGAAGCCATCTGCCCTGGAACGAGCATGAGTATCTAGAGATTGCCCTTCTGGAAAGGCCTGAGTAGGTGCTCTGATCATTAGCCCCAGTCAAGAGCCAGCATCAACTGCCAGCCATGTGTGCGAGCCACCTTGGACATCCAGCTCCGTAGAGCCTGGATGCCTGTCGCCTGGCCCCTCCCCCGACATGTGACAGCAGCCAAGCACATGAGGTACTCAGGTGAGAACTGCCCAGTGGGTGAGCCTGTCCTGACCTGCAAAACTGGGAGCAAAACAAAATGGACATTTTTCAGCTGCTAAGTTTTGGGGTGATTTGTTAGGTAACAATAGTAATTGGAATGATCGTTGTGACTGAGACAGTTTTGGGGGGAGTTGTTTGATTATCTGGGGGTACTCTTAACTATGAGGCCACGTTGCTTGCCAGTTAATTCCTTATCCCTTTTGCAGAAGTCCTCTTCAAATGGGAAGACAAAGCATAGTTTCTTGCAATGTCAGGAATAAACAGTGCAGGATCAGGAAGGCACCTTCACTCCCGTGTGTCTTTATTCAGCCTTCTCCGGGTATCCTGTGCACCCTTCAAGGCAAGCTCCACTGCCACCCCCTCTGGGAAGCCCTCCCTCCCTGCAACACCGTGAATAATGCCACAGCTCTTATGCTCTATTAAGCTTATTTCAGGCTTTGTCATGGCGCAGCTAGCTGGCTATGTGTCAGGACTGATTGTATTATAAATTACTGCTGGAGAAAGAGCAAGACCCCAAGCTCAGACGTGAGCCAGATGTGAACTCAGAAGAGTCCTCAAACAAACCCCCTGCATCCCCGAGCCTTCTCAGAGAAGGGCAGGAAGAATGATGGAATAAGCCTGGAAGAGAAATTCTTGCACTACCATCTGAGCACTTTTGAGCTAAATTATGAGCTAATTATGCACTACATAGAAATTAGTTAATTACTAGAACTTTGTGTTCAAAGCTCCAGTGGCTATGACCTAAAAAGGTCAAGTGAAACCTAAGACAGACAAGAAAATGTGTACACTTTGACACTTGACAAGACAGCAAAACCCTGCTATAATGGGGCTTTTGTTAGATAGTCATGTGTGCGGAGTCGCCTGTGGTATAATTAGGGCACTGCTCTGCCCATCCCCCTCCCAAAGCAGACCCAGCAAAGTTGCTATACTTTGTAACCAGCTTGCAGCCTATGGTTTTGCACTTACCAAATTCATCCAAACTATAGTCTCGACCTCCATATCTGATCCTACTTCCATCTTCGGAAAGGATGGGTGGTGGGAAACCTTTGAATCTGGCTACATTTTGAAGCAACTGTGTTGGTCTCAACTGATCTCGCCAGGTATTTACTCCAGAACTGTGAATAACAGTCCACACTCAGAGTTATCACGGGGCAGAGAGGTTCTTCTTGGATTCATACACATATACTCCTATTTATTCTTACAGGCGTCCCCATGTAGTGACGGAGCAGGGAATGGGCTCTACCCTTTGGCTTTTGCCTAGAAATCTATTTCAGAGACCTAAAATCCACAATTAGTTTGGCCCTGGCCAGTTAATCCTTTTTTCCCCCCTCAGTTTTCCTCCTCCATCAAAATGAGGGGTTTGACTGCAATCACTGTAATCGTAATAGGCAAGCTCATAAACCAGAAAACACAAGCTGTATCTCATTAGATACCATAGAAAACACTTAGGGAAAGAGGGACATCACAAAATTGATCGGGGGGTGGGGTGGGCATTGCCCTGGACTTGGGCAATGCTGTGCCCCTATTCTCCCGAAGATAGTCCAGTTATTAAAAACAGTATATATCTGAGTCAGAGTGGTTCAGTGAAGTCAGGCACAGAAGTAGGGACCCAAGGCTTCCCCAGGTATTGATGTTAGATGGGACAAATTGTCTACTTTTATGGCCAGGACAACTTACACGCAGTATTGTTCAGGTATGCCGCAGTGGGACCCAAACCGGGAAAGGAATCGATTTTCCAGATCGATAATTGTTTCTCCCACCTTTTCGTCACGGGTAAAAGTGTCGTAATCGTAGACAGAAATTTTCAGATCTTTTTCTTGAGGTAAGTAGCAGCTGAGCTCATACATTCTAAATAAGCAAATGCAATGTTAGAATCTCCATGATTCTATCCAGACCTCTCAAAAACAAAACAAACAAACAAATAAAAACAAACAAAAAAAAACCCCCAGGGCTCTGGGGCACCTGGGTGGCTCAGTCTGTTAAGCAACCTACTGTTGAGTCTGGCTCAGATCATGATCTCACAGTTCATGGGATCAAGCCCCGTGTCAGGCTCTGTACTGACAGTATGGAGCCTGCTTGGGATTCTCTTCCTGTCTCTCTCTGCCCCTCTCCCACGCGTGCTCACATACGCACGCTCTCTCACTCTCAAAATAAATAAATAAATTAACCCCCCACCCCCAAATCAAGGCTTTCTGCAGAGAGTCCCCAGGCGGTGACTGTGGCTGCTGGAGGAGGACATGGTGACTGGGACAGCCAGGTGGGTGGCAGTGGGTAGGAGCACTTGAGAAGCAGTACGTGTTAGAAGTAAGAATAATGCAATGTTACAGGCTTGCTCAGGGGGAGAGCTCGGGTTTAAATACATATGTCTGAATCCTAACCCTGCTGCTTACTAGCTGTGGGACCCTAGGCCAGTTACTTTACCCCTCTGTGCTCAGTTTTCTCATCTGTAAAACAGCGACAGGAATACCTACCATCCCATGTTGTTATAAGGGTCAGGCAAAGAAATGTTTAGAAAGCACTTGGCATGACTGCATTGCTGAAAACCCAGTAGCTGTGATATTAAAAAAAAGAAAGAAAGGAAGAAAAGAAAACCACTTGTTTTGGAGTTCCTCTGGTCAAACTAAAGGCTTTGAGAAGTCCTGCAGTTATTATCTGTTTTCACCCAGGTGTCTTGGTTTGAGGAAGGAATACTTTTTTTCTTGGAACACCAATTAATAGAAGACACACATTCTGTTGAACATGACCTGGATGTTGCTATGATGTGACGGGAATATACTGAACAATGGCTGAGCACACAGGAAAGGTTGCCCCTTTCTGAATTCCTGTCCCAGAACCCCTGAGGGTCTCCGCTGAGAAGAAAGTCACCCCCTAAGAATCAGCCTAGGGACTAAGAGCCATCCACAGGCCTGCAGAGGCGGCATCTCCTTTGAGAGGGGGCTCCACACACACACACACACACACACCGGGCACAGATTGACTGAGCACAGCCTGACAGCATCGCTTCCTCCCGGGGTGGGGGGTGGGGGGCGGGGGGGCTCCAAGCAAGACTTTTCCTGCCACTTAATTAAGCCTGTGCTTGGCTCCTCAGAGACGCGCGATTCAGACAGGGCCGCCTTTCTCCCGTGAAAGCTGGCTTTCCCCTGCTTCCCTGTCTCCCTCACATGGAGCCCTCCTTCCTGCCCTGCGTGCCTTTTCCTGTCTAGACCTCAGGGCTGGATCAGCGGAAGAAAAGGAAAATGATCATATTGCCGTGCCAGAGGATTATTTCCATTCCCTGGCCCCGGCAGGCAGCTTTGGGGTGTGCGGCAGCGTGTGTGTGTGTGTGTGTGCACGTGCGTGCACAGGTGTGTGCACGCGTGTGCTCAGGAGCCGAGTGAGAGTGCGGTCCTGTGTGCGTGTGTCACAAGGTGTGAGTGTGTGTGAGGGAGAACAGTGCGTGCGAACCTGAGAGACTGTGATGAAGACGGGTGTGTGTGCACACATATGGGCGCACACACGAGAGAGTGCGTAAGGATGCGAACCAACAAACGAGTAGAAAAGAAGAGGATGGGCAACATATTAAAGCCAGAAATTAAAATATAGGCCACACATCAAACAAGAACAAAGTATTCTCCCGTTTGGCAAGGTTCTGGGAAAATAACACTGTTTTCACAAACGTTTTGTACAAAGACCATTTATTCTACAGGTGGTGGCTTTGCCATGAATATGAAGCATTACCAAGGGTGTTGGAAAAAAGCCTGGGGCTTGGTCAGGAATTCCTACCTAAATCTTGGCTCTGTCATGTACTAGCTCTGTCGACAGAGCTCTGGCAACATGCCCCTCCCCTGTAATGTGGGGCTGCTGACCTCTGCCCTGCCCTGCTGATAGGCTGACCATGGAATGAGATGGTGGCAGCCACAGAGAGCCTCACGTGGACACCACACAGATGCTACGGTCAGATGGCCTGGGTTCGAATCCTGACTCCACCTCTTGCCAGCTGGGCACATTAGACTCTTCCTCCCTGTGCCTCAGTTTCTTCTGTTGTCAAATGGGGATGAACAATAGCACCCCAGAGTTGTGAAGTTGAGATGTTTCATATAAATGGCTCCAGAGGGTGCATGCACCCAGGAAAAGTTCAGCAGTTATTAGCTTTTATTAAATGTGGATGCAGCCAGTAGCTGAAAAATCTGGGTGCTATTTAGAGGTGACTTGGATGTGCCCTCCCCTTGAGAAGGACCTCATCTCCTTGAAGAGATAGATGGGTGTAGCAGCCCAGAAACAAGTCTGATGCGGTAACAGTGGAGAAACTAATGCTTTTTTAAGAGTCTTCAGGAACAGAAGATGGAGGGGCATTTGGACCCCATCATTTTGTGCCCCCTCCTCAGTTTTGGTAACAGGCACATTAATACATTCACTGGACCAAAATGGTGGGATTAGAATGTCCCAGAGAACAAGCACAAACTGGATTCGGGGAGTGAGAACCAACACGTGGCTACAGGTGAGTCACTGCCCATCCTTCTGGTCTGCAACCCACAAACGTATTGGACTTCTGGGTCTTGTCCCCTCCCCCTTCCCGGGGCCCTGGCCCCCTTGACCTCCCAGGCTCAGAGCAGATCTAAGAGAAGCCCATCTTATGACTTGGCTTTATTTTCTTCATGGCGCTTTTCACTTGCATTTGTGACCTTACGTGTTTATTGCCTGCTCTGCTGACAGTCCCGGGGCCTAGAACAGAGCTGGGCACATGTCACATCCTTAACTCAAAAGCCATGGAGAAACGAAGGACAGAGAAACGTTTAGAAATGTTCGTTACCTGCCGAAAACCGGGTTGAGGGTGTTGGGGATGTAGTGGTCTCGATCTTCAATTACTTTTTTGCCCAGTGTTATTTTTATATAAGGGTCACACTGTGGGGACAAAACAGATGGCATGCCGTGTCACCGTCAGGTGCAAGTTCAAGGCAGTTTCCAGGGCAGACTCAGGTAGCCTCCACACCCGCTCCCACACTGACGAAAAGGTGGCGTCCGCGCCTCAGTTGAGGTCTGAGCAACACGGCCCTTGGTGCAGCAGACCGCCAGCCGCCTTCGGAGAAGTGGTGAGGGGTGAAGGGGTGGCGGCAGGGAGGAGGCACCGCGCAAATCTCCTCGAGGTCACATTTGTAAAATGAGAAGCATGAACCAGAGGAACCAAAGCCCCTTCAAGCTTTCGGATAAATCCCCATTGGGACAGTCCTCCTGAATACATTGCTTGGATAGAGTATCTTTCCCCTAGTGAGATAACAGACGCCCCAAAAGAAAGAACATGACAATTATTGTGGCTGATGACTGTAATTATCTTGCTACAGAAGAAGGCCCCACACCCAAACTCTTACCAGGCCATTGTTGTCTTGGGGCTGGAGCTCTAAGCCTCGAACAATGTAAATCCTAACCGTGCATTCCTGTGGGACGCTGTCAGGTAATTCCCGAAACTGCCTGGGAGGGGCCGGCACACTGGGGTCATCCGACAGGGAGTAGATTCTAAAGGAGCCCTAAGAGAGAGACACACAGATATCCTCACAAGGCCCCTGGTGACCTGGGCGGAGGACTCCTGCCTTCCTCTGCCACGCATTCTGGAGCAGCCACAGGGGCTGCCTTTCGTGAAGGGAACAATGTCTATTACACTATACACATTTCCAGTAGGGAAGGTAAAATGATGATAAAATAAGTATTTAACTGATTACAGAGAAGAAACGGCAGGGCAGAAACAGGAAGACCAGGCACAAATCGAGACAAGAGCTGGACCGGTATGGTGGCAAAGGAGGTGGTGAGGAGTAAAACCCTGCACATATTTTGAAGATAGGAATCAAAGTGATTATTTTTAATTTATTTTTTATTTTTATTTAAAACAATTTTTTTAACGTTTATTTTTGAGAGAGAGAGAGAGAGAGAGAGCGAGCACGAGTCGGGGAGGGGCAGAGAGAGGAGACAGAATCCGAAGCAGGCTCCAGGCTCTGAGCTGTCAGCACAGAGCCCGACACAGGGCTCAAACTCACGAACTGTGAGATCATGACCTGAGCCAAAGTCGGACACTTAACTGACTGAGCCACCCAGGCACCCCAAAAGTGATTATTTTTTAAACCGAGTAAAGTACTAAGGGTGATTTCCCTTTTCTGGTGTCACCCCTGTAAGCCCCCTCCCACCCCCCAGGCAAACTCCTGTTCATCCCTCAGGTCTCAACTAAAAAGTGTCTCTTCTTCCAGGAAACCTCCCTGATTGCCTCTGGGTTGGATGTGTCTTCTGCGCTCACCCCTGCTGCAGCACTGACCTCTGCATTGTGCTTGTTTACTTATTGTCTACATTCTTCATGAGACTGGGAGCTTCCTGAGGGTGGGGACTGGGTCTTGTTTATCACTCTGTCTCCAAGACCTAACACAGGGCCGGGCATGTCTATGGGGCACCATAAATGTTTTTTGAACGAGTGAGCCATCAGGCCAGCTTGACAGGCCATACATCATATCCTGAAATGAGCTTAATTAAGTACAAGAGAAAGCACTCAAGTTGGATTCCAAACATGTGGGTCTTAGTTCCAGCTACACTCATCCAGCAAAGCAGTGTGAAGTAATAAGCACTTACTACTATGTGTCGGGCATCAGGGACCCCAAAATGAACTCAAGGAACCCAGTCTGGCACAGGGATATTAGATAGGTTTGATTCTTAGGCCTTCTTTGATGGCTTGCTGGGAAGCCACAGTGAGAAGGATGCCGAGAACATGGGTAGGGTAGGTAGGGTATAGTGTTCTGATCGATTAGCAATGTCTACTGTTGGAAAGGGTTGGGAAGTAGCAGCACAGGTGCCTGGGATTTGCGGGCTGTGGTCGGAGGGAGGGGCGGTCACGAAAGCCGATACTCCCAGTGTGAAAGGTGCTTTAATGGTGGCAGGAAGCAGACCTGTGGGAGCCCAGAGCGGGAGTGAGTCACTCTGCCAGAAGCAACCCGGGAACACTTCACAAAGAATGTGACACTTGAGCTGACCTTGAAAAGGATGAGTAGGAGTTTGTCAGACCACAGAGAGGGAAGGCAGAAGAGCCTGTCCCGAGGCTCCCAGTTGTGAGCAGACGAGGTGTGTCTGGGGCCTGGGAGAGGTCCTTGAGCAGCAGCGCACCAGGGCGAGGGAGCAGAGGAGCTCGGGGAAGGCCAGCTCTGCCTTAGGAAGGAGTTGGGACCTGAGCCATCGTGGAAACCCGACATCTTTTAGGAGTCAAGAAACATGATCGTGTTGGGCTGCATGGGGAATGGACTGGAGTAGGGCAGAAAGGTCAGGAAGTTGCCTGGTGGTCCTGCTGGAAGGCGGGGAGGAGGTAGTGGGGGCAGGGAGGAGAAATGAGGTCTTGACGACGCTGAATCTGCAGGACTCAAGTTTGGATGGCACAGGCAGGATGACAGAAATGTACTGAGAACGGCTTTGAGGCTTCTGGCCCCCACCCCATGGCCCGTTTTCTTGTCATCACCTTGTAGCATCCTTCAGATGTCAGAGGACATGTCCCTGCCCCAGAGGCTGGCTGTCCATTATCCTAGGTCTCTAAAGAAATTAAAGGTGGATTTGAAACAGAACAGAAACACACGTTGCTCACCTTAAACTCTCCTACCACAGAAGGATCTTCATTTTCATCGGATTTGCCTCGATACAGCTTGAAAGTATCCGAAAAGTCGGTCAGGCCGCCGAATTCTGTTACATCCTCCAGTTCACAATCATATACCTGAAAACCATCAACAGCTTCTTAATTTCTCATTAAAATGCAGGTGGGGTCTAAACCAAAAAGACTGGCAATACCAAGTGGGCGTGAGGGTGTGGATGCAGCAACGGGAACCCTCACATCGCTGGCAGGAATGTAGAAGGGCACAACCACTTGGGGCAAACATCTGGCAGTTTCTTATTGAGTTAAATACCCAGTGACTCTATGATGCAGAGGCTGCATTCCTAAGTGTTTATTAAGAAAAATGAAAACACGTCCACATGATACGAGAAGGTCTGAAGCAGCTTCATCCTCAGGAGAATGGATACACAAATCGCAGTATATCTGTACAATGAACTGCCACTCAGCAATAAGAAGGGACAGAGTACCGATACACAGGATAGCGTGATGGATCTCAAAACAACTGTGTTGGGCTAAAAAAGCCAGACACACACAAAATACATCTGGTATAAGCCTATTTATATGGAGTGTAAAAACAGGCAAAAGTCTATGGTGATAAACCAGATCAGCTGTCTCCAAGAGTGGTGGGCAATGGTGGATAATTGGCTGGAAGGGGTGCACAGGAGCTCTCTGTGATGATGGAAATGTTCTCTGCCTTGTTTTGGGGGGCGGTTTACACGTAGACGCATACAACTATCACAACCCATTGAATGGATTCCTTTATTGTACGTAAATTATACCTCCATAACAGAAACAGGAGAAGAGGAGGAACAAGAATGAGAATGAGGGAGGAAAGGAGGGAGGAAGGGAGGGTGGTTCGGGGACTGATCTACCTGAGCAGTTTGATCATTTTTCCAAATTAGTGGTTCTTTACATGCTGGTGTTTCTTGAGCTGCACTGAGATGTTATGATAATAAGGTGAAAATATGTGGAGGTTTTCTACTTTGATGGGGAAAATCATTTTAATGGCTAGATATTTCTCATTTAAAATTTTTTTTCCTCCCATGCAATGTTCTGAAAACTTTAGCATTTGCTTCTACTTAAGCACATTAATTATAGCCTGAAACATGGAATGAAGAATTGGAAACTCAAAACATTAAACCAGGAGATCACAGATAGCCAGATCTGCCTAGCTCAACAGTTCACCTTCCTCCTGGACACATGTGTCCATGGTTGTGATGGTATGTTATACCCATGTAACAGAATCAACTTTTCAGCTGGTGAAATGGATGCCTGTTTGGAGGACAGGCATGTTGACATTTCACACTGTTCTGTAAGAGCATGACTTTTAGGGTTCCTTGGGTTGAACTGGATAATTGTTGGCCTAATTAGTGTGGTGCCAACCCATTCCCAACCCTCTGTCAGATGCCCTCAGCCCCAAAGTGGCAGTCACATAACCATAAATCAACAGCTGTCCTCAAGCTCCTGGAATCTTGGCAAAGCCAAAGCCTATTGCAAGAAGACTCTCTAGGAAGCCAGAGGTGCCCCGGGCCCCTCCCCATCACCCCCTTTTGTCTTCTACTTAGCTCTGCCCATGGTCAGTTGCAATGGATGCCATTCCCTCACCCACAGCAGCACAGGCCCAGGTACCTTGAGTTTGGAATAGCCCTTCTGAACATATTGTCCACATTTTTCATGTTCCCCTGTGGAAGCATAAAATTTGCTCCACCAGTCAACGATTTCTTCCTCCTAATGAAAGACATCAAAATGGAAAAACCTTTATGTAGTATTGACGCGGATTTCCAATCAGTGCAGGAAAACCCATATGTAACAGGTAAGAGAAATAGGTACTTCTGAACCTGAAACAGGGGAGATGATAGGATTTTTGTTTACATGTAGATTCAGATTCAGCATTCACGATTCTTCTACCCAGAAGCTACAGGTGAAATGACCATCCTTGGTGGGATCTAATGCCCAGATCTATAATAGATTCTTTTTTAAAAAAATATTTTATTTATTTTAGTTTTAGAGAGAGAGAAAAAGCATGAGTGGTGGAGAGGGGCAGAAGGATAGGGAGAGAGGGAATCTCAGGCAGGCTTCATGCTCAGTGCAGAGCCCCACATGGGGCTAGATCCCACAACCCTGGGATCATGAATGACCCAGCTGAAATCAAGAGTCAGATGCTCAACCTGCTGAGCTACCCAGGTGCCCCTAGATGATTTCTTACTATAGACACAATATATTCATTAGTCTGATTTTACTTTTTTAGCCTGTTGACTTGATATTTATATATACAAATTAATTAGATAAAACTTCCCTTAAGTTTTCCACTATTTCATTTCTTTAGTCCTTATAGCCAGCAATGCATCATAAAACAAAGCTAAGCTGAGAGGTGGAAAAACTGGTTCTAATTCCAGTCCCATCCTTTACGTTATAAGCTGTACTCTCACATTATAAGCCACATCGGCTTGGGCAAGTTATCCAACATCTCTGAGCATCAATTTCTTCATCCACCGAGTGGGTAAGAGCACTACCTGTTTCCATCTACTTCAGAGAGTTGTTTTGGAAATCAAAAAAGATCATTAGGAGAAAGAGCTTTAAAAATGATAAAATGTAAAACACAGTAAGGAGGCATTATGGGTCATTTAGACAAGTGGCTCCCAACCTGTCCTTGGGGTTTCTAATTCAATCAGCCTGGGGGAGTCCTGGGCATTCAGGAATGTTTCCTTAAATTCCACAGGCGATCCCATTGTGCGGTCAGTGTTCAGAACCTCTGGTTTAGACGGGTAGCTCTTGGTTGGGCAGAGGGGATAGCATATCAGAGTCACTTGTACAACAATTTAAAACTGCAGAAGCCTATAGTTTATTAAAGGCTGCTATAAGTTCCACTCAAATTTTTAACAAGAATAGAGCCTCATCAGACCCACCCATTGCTTATTTTAATATACCTGGGAAAGAGTGATCTTGCTGGGGGGGGGGGGGAAACAGTGTCACCTGTAACATAGACTCTTAGTCTGGGTAGGGGGCAGGGAAGGAACACTCAAGAAAAGCTATTTCCTTTCTGTGTACCACAGACATGCAAACACACACACACACACACACACACACACACACACACACACAATACAGAATTATTTCCCCTTTATAGTCAGTAAACTAAGCCTGGATTTTAAAAAGTTTCTTTACGTATCAGCTATAGGCAGAAAATCTAAAATGAATCTTAAATCTAGCAAAGCATGTACAATAGTTACCTTTTCTGTCAGCTGTTTATCACATATATGCACAGGAAGAGGGCAAACCGTGTCAGGTCACACAGATATGGAGACCCCATGAGCATCAGGTTTAAAGAGAAAGAAGAAGGAGAAATTAATTTTCATGCATGCTTTAGATGATCAACATTTTGATGGATTATTTAAAGTATTCAAGATGATCTCATAATTAAACACACCTTCCTGGTTTCTTCTCTGAAAACGTGCACATGAGTTACAAATAGTATTAAAATGGAAGGGTTGGAGGTAGCCACCCACATCCCATGTTCTCAAGGGTTAGATAATCTCATTGTCTGCCAGCACAGTGGTCACAAGACGGGAGGGATGGGGGTGCATGGAAGTGTGGCCACTCATCAGTCTGCCCCCAACCTTTCATTTCACTTAGCTCCTAAAGTATTCCCCAAATTGGCCTTATTCTTATCCCTTCAAAAACTCCTGTCGGGGGAAAATCATGTCTAGCATGGCTGCAGCATCATCATGTAGCTGCCTTTCCTTGCTTTTTCCCCATGCCTCTGTTACAGCACCAAATACAGATGCGTCCATCAACACTGTTCGAAGATGTCAAGTTTCTCACGGTCAAATGCTTCCATCTGAGCTTCTGCATGGAGAATCCACCCCTGATCTCAGGGTGCATCCAAGAGATGAGGGAATGGTGAGCTCGGATGCTGGGCTTGAGTTTTCTTTCCGTGCCTGCTGGTTGTCACCCAAGTTCACCTTCAGGGGCAGTCTGAGGAACTGCTATCTAGACCCCCTTTCTGAAATCCTAACTTCATTTCTCATGTGAGGAGACGGCAGCTCCTCATTATAGGCCCTTCCTGCAGCTGTTGTATGAGGCGGCCCACAGGGCTTCCTCTGTTAAGCGCCCCTTGGTGTTTTCTGATTGGCGTTTATTCAGTACACAGCATTGCCAAGAGAGGCAGAGAGATAGACAGATGTAACAGTTTGTTATATTAGATTCATACCAAAGCAGGATTAAAGGTTAAATCGCAGCCAGATTGAGATTTTGGAGAGAGGGACTTTATGCCAAAAGTACATTCACATTCTGAATGGTTCCTGAATTTTTTAAAAAGATTTTTAAAGTCTGTTTATTCACATCTATTTTTAGCTATCTGAAATAATTTCCAAGAAGAGAATAGTTTATGGTTTAAAAAGCGTGACTCAAAACAAGTGTCTGGTTTTAAAAGTTAGGATTAATATGGGAGAATTTATTCACGCCCATTTACTCAGGAGTTCATGCGGAAAAGGGACGGGAGCATCTCAAGAAGCTTGCTTTATGGTATCTGCATGGCAAGAGTCTCCCCGAGCTTCAAACAATCACATTTGCTTAAAGATCACCTTTCACTCCAAAATCTAGTATTAGAAGGAATCTGAAAGGAGAATTCAAGTCTTTAGACCAAGGTCCCCGTGGTCCCAAGCAGCTTCATGCATTTTCTCATCATACATACATGCACTGTCGTTGGAGAAGCCATTTTGCTGAGTGCTGTTGACATACTGCTTAAACACTGGAATTGGAAGGTAATTGTTGAAATGGCCATGTAGGAATGCCCATGTCATCTGGCTAGCACTTACCAATTTGCCCCAGGCACCACCTTTCTTGTGGTAATGCTGAGCCCATTTAAGAACTCCCAGAGATCCGGGGCACCTGGATGGCTCAGTCGCTTAAGAATCTGACTTTGGCTCAGGTCATGATCTCGTGGTTTGTGAGTTACAAGGCCCATGTCGGGCTCTGTGCTGACAGCTTGAGCCTGGAGCCTGCTTCAGATTCTGTGTCTCCCTCTCTCTCTGCCCCTCCCCTGCTCACACTCTGTCTCTCTCAAAAATAAACATTAAAATTAAAAAAAATAAAAAGGAACCCCAGAGATCTCACAGGGTAACGGTGTGAGTTTCTGTAAGCACAGGACAGTCACCCAAAGCCCTAGCCTCCAGCTCACATCAACAGCAGTTAGTTTTGACTTACTCTCTCAATTTACCCAGATTAGTGGTAACGGACATACATTACACATATATCACATGTACATGTAATGCACGCACATCATGTACATGTAATATAGGACATCAGCAAAGTTGTTATTATTTGCTCTTCCAAAGCTCAACTTCATTCATTTGACTTTGCCGAGATGTGTACTGTCTTCCCTAATGTATGGGTGGAGTCAGTTTTTGAGGGGAGATTCCAACCGGCCTTTCCTAACACAGTGTGCCTCAGCTAGGTGTTAGCAGCACAAGCTGGCTAAAGTCATGTACAGTATAGTAGTCCCCACTTGTCAGCGGGGCATACGTCCCAAGACCTTTAGTGGATGCCTGAAACTGCGGGTGGAATTGAACCTTGTATATATTATGCTTTTTCCTATACACACATACCTATGATAAAGTTTAATGTATAAATCAGGCACAGTGAGAGATCAACAATAACTAATAATTAAATAGAACAATTATAACAATATACTGTAATAAGTTTTGCGGCTATGGTCTCTCTTTCAAAATATCTTATTGTACTGAACTCACCCTTCTGATGATGCGAGATGATAATATGCCTAAGTGATGAGACGGGTGAGGTGAGTGACATAGGGGCTGTGACGCAGTGTCAGGCTACTATTGCCCCTCTGACACTGCGTCAGAAGGAGGACCGTGTGTTTTGGGACAGCAGTCGACCGCGGGGAAAGTGAAACCTCAGATCAGGAGGGAGGGGGGGGCGCTGAACAATGGCAGTTCCGAGTGCTACCGCCTCCAATCCTGTTCCGCTGCAACTCAGATTCTATGATGTAAACTAACCTTTCACAATGTGTTGTTCCAGTAGCCCAGTCATCGGTCAACTACTGTTACGAAATGAGTGACAATATCAGCAAAGATTGGCCTTGATTCTTCTTGATCCCCCATATGTAGGGCTACCGAGGACACAGCAGGCACGAATAAGAATTGTTTGGCCATGGAAAGTAAGAAAACTGGAGACAGGTTACAGAACAGGATCTAAAACTGCCCTTTTCCTGGGCCGTTGTGAAAACGTATTATCAATCAAGGTTCTTAAGTATACAGTACTTAATTTCTCCCTAGGCCACCACTGTTTTGGTGGGAATATGTGAGGTCGTTTGCAGAGCAAATGTGGTGTTTCACAGATTTGATATTGTCATTTATGACTGTGGAGGATTCCCAGGGAGCAGAATCAAATGCACTGCGACACAGAGCTGGCTGTGGAGACCACATTTCATATGGTCCAGTTGTTAGTGAGCTTAATGAAGTGGGAAGGAAGTGAATTTTTTAAAAGGCACTGTTTATGGACATAACATATTAAAGTGCAATCATGTGCATTTTTTGGCCAGTTTGCACATTAAAACATGCTGTGAAAGTCCATCCTAAATGCCAACACAAACAGGGAGATATTTGATGTTTTCTTTTTTCTGGACTGAGACCTTTCTTCCCCCCACCCTCCCTTTCCTTCTTGTAGAATTGGCTGCGATGGTTCTAAAATAGGGTCCTGAGTGAGCATTTCCACCAATTTCTTCACCTCAAAACCACAATGAATATAAAAATCTTAGATAACCCACACATGGGCAAATAGGGTCATTAAAAATCCATGACATTTCTACTTCATGCATGCACCCCTTCTTTGGAATGTTCAGTGCTACAAACCACTTCCTGAAATTTCCCTTTCTAGCAAATGGTATCATTCAGACTGTTCACACCAATGGTTCTCAGACCTGCCTGCACATTAGAAGCGCTTGGAGAGATTTTTTAACATACTGATGTTTACTAGGTCCCTCTTCCTCTTGGAGGGTGGGGCCTGGTCCCGGGTATTATTTTAAGTATCCCGGGTGACCCAGGGTAGAGGACATTAATCTACACAACGTCATTTAATTACTGATGAGTGTGAGATTCAGATTCTTTATTCTACCTCCATAAATTGGCTTGGTTATTATTATTTTAATTGCATTGAATGGCGGTATGCCTGAATTCGCCCAATGCCTAGGCACCTGGAAAATAAAACTGATATTATCCGATGATCAGTTCTGAAACCTACCTTTGAAGCCAGTAATGGTTTGGTGTCTTCTATTTCAATAATGACGTCCCGGCAGGGTGGGGTAGACAGAAGGGAGGCTGCAAGACAAACAATTTCTCACCCAAGATACTTAGGAAAAAAACAGTACTGAACATTCTAGTTGAAGTTCAAGTTCAGCAGCCACAGTGGAAAGTAGACTTTACTCATGGGTAGGACTCACTCACTGAGTGTACAGGACCATCCCCGAATGGAGAAGGTGACCCAGTAACTCATCACTTTTCCCAAAACGTGATGTAGGTTTAGACATTTTCTCTTGTCTTGGACAATTAGCCCAGTACCTGTACACAGGAAGTGCTCAAAAAAGAACGGTTCAATTGTGTCAAGAAAGACCAATGTCTTTAGAGGACATGAGCGGAGAAGGAAATCCACATCGGAAGGAGCTTCACCTTCTTAGAATCTGTTCCCAAGACACAGCAAAGCAAAGCAGGGCAAACAGTTGCACATTTCAGGCCTGAAGCTGCAGGCGGCTCATTCAGCTCCGGTTCCCACGGTGGGAGCACAGGGAAGAGGCGTCACCCTGGTTTTATGCAATTCCCAGAATACGGCTGACCCGGAACAACACGGGTTTGAACTGTGCAGGTCCGCTTATGTGTGGAATTGTTTCAATACACTATGGTACTGTAAATATATTTTATTTTCCTTATGATTGTATTTTTTTAAAATTTTTAATGTTTATTTTTTGAGAGAGAGACAGAACATGAGCGGGGGAAGGGCAGAGAGAGAGAGGGAGACACAGAATGTGAAGCAGGTTCCAGGCTCTGAGCTGTCAGCACAGAGCTCGACACGGGGCTTGAACTCACAAACCGCGAGATCACGACCTGAGCTGAAGTCAGAAGCTTCACCGACTGAGCCACCCAGGCACCCCTTATGATTTTCCTAATGTCTTCTTTTCTCTAGCTTATTTTATTGTAAGAATCCAGTGTATAAAATATACAACATACAAAAAATGTGTTAATGGACTGTTTATGTTATTGGTATTTAAGGCTTCTGGTCAACAGGAGGCTATTAGTAGTTAAGCTTTAGGGGAGTCAAAGTTGTACATGGATTTCTGACTGCATGAAGGTCAGTGCTCCTAACCCCTGCGTTGTTCAAGGATCAACTGTATTTGTGGCTCCGGATTTTGGGATTAGTGCAAGGGCTCAGGGGTAGCCCCTGGGCTCACCAGGTTTGCTTCCACTCAGCCTAGGGCACGGGTGTGGGTGAGGAGTATGTCTACCCTTTATGGAAGACGGCATTGGGCAGTCAGACATTCAATGGGAGGCCAGCACCCAGACAGAACAAACTGCAAAGCCAAAAGAACTTTCTGTTTAACCCACCCGTGTAGGACCAAAAGCAGGGGAGGGAAGACACATTTTAGGTACATACCACGTGCCAGGGAGTGGACTAAGCCTTTTACGTACTTTATCTCATTTAATCCCTCAATAATCCTGTAGAATATGCACCATTATCCCCATTATAAAGATTAAAAAACGAATCGAGGCTAAGAGAATCCAAGTTACTCGCTTCAGGTTAAACAGCCAGTAGGAAGTGGAAGTAGATGACCTAGGGCTGTCTGACCCCAGAGCTTGTGTCTTAACACGCCAGCGCCCAGGGCAGAGTAAATGCTCAATGAAATGGGAAAGGATTAGGGGGACACTGGGGAGACAGGGAGAGTGACATTTACTGAACATCTGCGATACTCCACTTGCTGTGCTGGCTCATTCGATATCCACACAGCACCCCCATCCCTACCAGCAGTCTCTACATTTCCAAAACAGGCTCCCCCCAAAACTTCTGCCAGCTACAACACAGGACGTGACAGCCAGTTGGGTAGGTGTGCGGGAACACAACTGTATGCAAGCTCCTTCTTAGCAGTTCTCTGCTTTACCAGCCTCACGTAAACAAAGCCTCAAGGCAGGAGGAAAGCTATTCTGTATGCTTCTGACACTAGGCCAGCCAATTACATTCCTCAACTCTTACTCTATTTTTGGTTTTAAGAAAGTACCAGATTCTAGTCTTGGGAACATTATGCTTTGCCCACCCCATACTCCTTATGGATTTTCCTTTTCAAAGAGTTCTCTGAAACCTTGACCATATTTCACATTAATTACAGAGTCACTAACCAGGAGACCTCTGCCTGAGCCCCATCCTACCCGCCCCCCCCCCGCCCCCCCCTGCCCCATAGACACCAACAAGTCCACACTCGGAGGCCAGAGAAAGATTGCAGAATTTGTGAATTCACATATTTGGATCAAATAACTTTGTCTCATGAAAGCAGCAGGGGCAATGCTAGGACAATGGTTTCTCTCCACTGAGTAACCCCAAATTAAACAATGCTGCAGTTATAGTAATCCTTGTTGCTATAAAAAATGTTGCTATTTTAGGTACTATCAATTCAACACAAAATGCTTGGCATGGGAAATTTCTGGATAAACTCATGTAGGTTTGTTTTTGCCCACGTGTGATTGTGGATTTTATTTTAGCCTCTTCTCTGAATCAGGGCTATAGGATGCTGAAACAGATGAGTTTCAGATGCTCTGTCAAATCAATACCAAACCTTCTGGAAGATTAACTAGAACTGGTTAGCAGGACAGCTGCTTAAACAGAAGACATCTGTTTCAGTCTTGAGGCACCGAAGATCAGCTGAATGAATGTGTGATAGTTCCCCACGGCATCTAATCTCATGAAGCCAGGGGCCCTGGAACTTTGTTCACTATGCTGACCCACTCCCCAGCCCCTAACACGGACCCTGGCACACAGTAAGCTAAAAACAAGTCATTATTGAATGGGCAATAGCAAAATGCTACTCATTAGCTGTTATTTATTTGGAGCCCTAAGGTCAGCACCATGCCCCACTATCATTTACCTACGAATCATGTGACCTACGGCAGACAAGTCCCCAGCTTTTCCTCTGCGGATAACAATGAAATAGTATCTTTCCAATGACATCGCGATAACGGGATGCGATCATGAGGATGACAGACAGAAAGCAATTAGAAATGAAAATCCTCCCCCACCCCCCTTCACTGCTCAGGAGGGGACCGCTGTATTTCTTGCTCAAAGCATTTATCACACTGACTGCAACTACTCATTTCCTTGTTTGTCTTCTCTGCTTGACTACATGAAAACATTATGAAGCACTTAACATCTCCCGAAGAGACAGCTTATGTTCAGCCAGGGATAGGTTACTTCAGAAGGTAACAGTTTGGGCGCTGGATGCCGCCCCCCCCCCCCAAACAAGGTGGGAATTCAAATCTAACTTTACCACCTACTAACTATAGCACCTTGGGAAAGTTACATAGCCCACTGGAAATCAAATGAGTTCTTCATCTGCATGAATATTTTTTATCTTGAGGAGGTCTGTGAAGATTTAATCAGATCTCACATGAAAAACCCAAAGGGATATTTATAGACGTGAATTTTACCTTTTAGCTGTGGCACAAGATCCTCCTTTCCCGCATAAGGGTCGCAGCGAAAGCGGTCCAGGCGGTCGATGGTGCACTGCCCAACGACAGGCTTCCGCCCAAACTGCCTGTGGTCAATGACCTTGATCACCAAAGGAGGCATGTACAATTCTTCCTTGGGCAAGAACTGGGGATTCACAGAGGTAGGCGTCACTTCTCTGTAGCAGAACTTCCCAGTAAATTCTCCCAAAGGGACCAACCCAGACTTTTTGCCTGATTGGTATAGCCCCGGGGACTCACAGTATGTAGTTCAGGAATATATGTGCTAGGCAAACAGCATAGTGCTTCAGGATGGGAGCTGCGAGCCAGACGGCCTGGGGTCAAATCCTGGCTCTGCTACTAGGAGTCGCTTGGCCTCAGGCAACTTTTCAAAGCCCCGGTTATCTCCTCAGTAATAGGAGGGTTGTTTAATTGATGTATGTGAACTGCTTAGAATAGGGTCTCAGTGCCCAGTCACAGGATGCAGACTCAGCATTTAAAAGAAACTGAGATCAAACTGAATCTCCAAGGGAAATAACTGTGGCTTGGGAATCTTTTAGTCTTGGAAGTTTGGTGTCCAAATGGAATGCTCATTTTTCCTCGACTCCTCCTGTTCTTCCTTGTGGAATTTGGTGGCCTCGATGACATTGCCTGATTAGGGAATCATGGGCTGGTCTTGGGGTCTGCCTGGTATGTGGTTCAGATACATTTCCATCTCTGGCCTTGCAAAGGAATCGAAGTTGGGGTTGACTGAGTGGCTTTTCTCCTGCTGACTGAGACTAGATTCAGACTAGAACGTGGGGGGTGGGGGAGGGGCTGGGGAGCAGGCAAGGGTGGGCGGAGTGGCCTGGGGCGATCACTTCCCGATTGGATTCGGGCTTGCAGCACTCCATCTGCACACTGCAGGGGGGAGGAGGACGGCTTTGCAGCCGGAGGAACCTAAGTCCAAACTCTGGCCGCCTACTTGCCAGCTACGTCCCTGGTGTAAATTACTTATCTTCTGGGTTTCCGCTATAGTGGGTGTTTAAGGAGTGAAAAATGCCTGTCTTGCAGGGTGAGAGCAAAGACAAAAGGCAGGGAGTATGAAGGCAGCCGGCACCCAGGGCTGCTGCTGTCGCCTCTCCACATACCTACTGCCGCACAGAAAGTGTGGCCTGACACTCACTTGCAGGACCTGGATAAGGTGTCCCCCTCTCTAGGTCTCAGTTTCTTCATCTGTAAAAGCCCAGGTTAAATCACGGGACCCTAGAGTTTGAGAATGGTGTGCTAGTGACACCAAATGACTAGGGAGAGAAAAGGAATGTGAAGGTCCTGGGCTTTCTACTCCATCAGAGCCAAGGAAATGCCTTGATTTTATCTCTTTGATATAGTACAGTAGGATAAGGATTTAACTGCTTTAAAAGCGGGAGGACTGGGTGACCTCTTCTTGCTCCTATGGGGTCCTATGATGGAGGACCGTGAACCGGATCTGACACTGTCCCATATTCCTAACCACCCGTGGAGCAAGGTGGGTGCCTTCCAGAAGCACCTGGAGGAGGGGTGCAGTCACGGGCTGTTAGGGCATGGCCCCACTGCCCCAAATGGGCTCCGCACCTGCCCTTCCCCAGCCAGCCAGTGCCTATCTGGAGGCTTCTAGTCCATACACACTTGCAAGGGCAGGACTGAGGGTTAGTATTCTGCCCTCAGGGGACTGACCCAAAGCCTGAACCTGGTAGCTGAACAGATGAAAAGTTTATTCTAGAAATACGTATTCTCATAAATATTTCTGTATCACTGGGGATGTCTAAAGCTTCAAGAAATCATCACTATGGTATGAGAGTCTAAGGGACAAAAGTCACTGGCAAGCTGAATCCAAGGCAGGGTTTTTCTATTTGCTGTCAGAGTTTGGAAATATATAAACTTTGTGTGTGTGTGTATGATTATATATATATATATATATATCCATATTTCAGATAAAACTCAGGTACTCAACACACATGGACTATTACAATCTTGATACTGTACCACTTTCATGAAGAGAACAGAACTTGGGAAGTTGGGTGTCTTCTTAAGGTTTTTGATCACCACTGATTCTACCCTTTCCCCTCCACACTCCACAATGAGGCTGGGGGATGTGATAGAAGCCATCTGGTAGTTCTTCATATTTCTTAAGCCCCAAGCTAGAATCTAAGAAAACAATATAAAGAGATAGAAAGAAAACCCAGTATATTAAAAATAATATTCAAAGGAAACATTCTTCCTTAATAACAGAAATTCTTTAAGGTTGGCTTGTGCAGATTTGCCTAAAATCTCTGAGACTCTTATTCTGGAAAGCCTGTAGGTCATGCAGAGAAAGTGGTTTTGCCCCTTTTCCTCTGCCTGAGCTGCTAAAAAGCAGAGCAGTGAAGAGTGCAGGAATCAAATCCTGGCTGTGAACCCAGGCAAGTTAGTAACCTCTCTATGTCTCATCTGCAAACAGGACTGACAGCATTATCTATCACAGGGTCATTCCGAGGATCAAGTGTAAACTTCTTAACACAGCGTCTGACATGTAAGCATTCAAAAATGATAGCTGTTGTTTAAAGCCATCTGTTTGGTCTCTGGAAACTCTTACCAAGACAGCTTGAGAATGGAAATCTCAAGGTAACATCAAGGAAGAGACCTTGAGAATGGACCAGACACTGTCCATCAAGCTACCTGTTAGCTCCATCAGCCTGTGTCCGCCCTGATTGTCTGGCATGTCAGCATTTCCTGTTACTCCCATGCCTCTCTCCACCTTGAGTCCCCTCTTGAGTCTCCTGCTCTCTGTGCACACGCGCACACACACACACACACACACACACACACACTGCTCTTTGCCTTCCCTCTCCCAGCTCTCCAGTGGACACGGAAAGCTCAGAAATCTCCTGGATCCCAGTAAATGAGAACCCCAAATTCCCTCAGTAAGGCCGGAATTGACCTGTTCTTCTTGTTTCAACAAGCCTTCTATGTCCATGAATATTTCAGATTTTCGGACAAATGCTTTAGGAAGTTGGGCACAGCAAGAGAACAGGTGACAAGATTTCATTTCCCAGGTGAAGGATTCCAGTTCTGTCGCTATGTCATTTGACTTGATCCATAAAACTTAGGGAGCTGCATACCTCAATGGCAGTGAGCTGGACCACAGGTCTGATCCCCTGGGGAACCATGTATAGATTTGGTGCCCTTTGTGAGGGAAGGATGGGAAGGTTGGAGCCATCCTGTAAAACAAACATGGAAATGTCAGTGCCTCTCTTTAGTTCAAGGGAATGGTGTCGTGGGTTATTAACAAGTATTTTAAGCAGTTGCTATGAAAGAATATGTGAGAACTCAGTAAGTACCTTGTGCCTCAGAATCAGTTCTGCGGTTACAAGGACATCCCCACAGGCTTTGTCTCCATTCATTAAGGGGTGCCAGAGAAGTTTGGGTGTGATATCCATTTCTGAGTTTAGCTTTACCAGAGGGGAGCACAAGCTTCGTCCTAAAAATTCATCTTTGCCCTAGAGAAACAAACAATCCTTAAATTCCCCAACAAATATCCCTATAAACTTCCATTATTCCCCAAGCCATCTTAGAAATTCTAAATTACCTACCACTTGGTCATTGTCAAAAAGTTCAATGACAACTTTGGGTGGGTTCTGTAGGACTGTCTGGGGCTCCCCATAGATTTCAATTTCATCAAATATAATCGTTTGGTCCCATGTGGGATTCAGAGTTGAGTGGATGATCTCAGTGGTTTTGCTTCGATGGAGGAAGGAGACGTGAGCATACGGATCTAAAACAGAAGAAGAGAGGGGCGCCTGGTGGCTCAGTTGGCTAAGCGTCTGACTTCTGATTGTGGCTAAGGTCATGATCTCATGATTCATGAGATTGAGCCTTGTGTCGGGCTCCATGCTGGGCTCCGTGCCTGCTTAAGATTCTCTCTCTCCCTCCCCGTTGGCCCCTCTCCTGCTCACATTCTCTCTCTCAAAACAAAAAATAAAAAATAAAAATAAAAATAATAAAAATAAGAACTAAAACAGAAGAAGAGAGTAACAGTGAGGCCGTGGCTAAAGTCCAGCTCCTCAGGACCACTCATTTCAATTGCATGTTCTTCCTCCAGGTGCACTGATCACAGACCCTCACCACCACCTGGGAGATAGGTTGCCGAAGCAATCATGAAAAAGAACAGAGCTGGAGGCATCACACTTGCTGGTTTCAAATTATATTACAAAACTATAGTAATCAAAATGGTATGGTAGTAGCATAGAAACAGACACAGGAATCAACAGAACAGAGAACTCAGAAATAAATGCATGCATATGTGAGCAACTAATTTTCAATATAGGTGCCAAGAATGCACAATGAAGAAAGGATAGTCTCTTTGATAAATGATGCCGGGAAAACTGGATAGCCACATGCAGAAGAATCAAGCTGGAGCCCTGTCTTATACCATACACAGAAGTTACCTCAAAGTAGACTAAATACTTGAATATAGGACCTGAAACCATAAAACTCCTAGAAGAATGTATAAGGGGTAAGCTCCCTGATATTAGTCTTGGCAGTGATTTTTTTTTTCTGGCTTTGACACCCAAAACAAAGGCAACGGAAGCAAAAATAATAAGTGGAACTATATCAAACTAAAAAGCTTCTGCACAGCAAAGGAAACAATAAACTGAATGAAAACCCATGGAATGGGAAAAAAACATTTGTGAACCACATATATGATAAGGAGTTAATATCCAAAATTTGCGAGGAACTCATACAAAAGAGCAAACAGCCCAAATGACCCAATTAAAACATGGGCAAAGGACCTGAATAGACATTTCTCCGAAGAAGACATATAGGTGGCCAACAGGTACAATAAAAGGTGCTCGACATCATTCGTCATCAGGGAAATGTAAATCAAAACCACAATGAGATATTAAGTAACCTCTCTATCCTGTTAGGATGTCTCATTATCAAAAAGACAGGAGATAACAAGCGTTGGCGAAGATGTGGAGAAAAGGGAACCCTTGTGCACTGTTGGTGAAAATGCAGACTGGTGAAGCCACTGTGTAAAGCAGTATGGGAGTTCCCCAAGAAATTAAAAATAGAGTTATCACATGATCCAGCAATCCCACTTCTGCGTATATATTCAAAGCAAATGCAATAATGATCTCAAAGAGACCTCTGCACTCTCATGTTCACCGCAGCGTTATTCACAATAGCTGTGGTATGGAAACCACCTATGTGTCCACTGATGGATGAATGAATGAAGCAAATGTGGTGTGTATGTGTGTACTATCTATATATAATTCAGCCTTTAAAAAGAACGAGATCCTGTCATTTGTAACAACATGGAGGAACCGGGAGGGCATTATGCTAAGTGAAATAAGCCAGACCGAGAGAGACAAATATTACATGGTATCACTTACATGTAGAAGTTCCCCCACACCCCTTCAAAAATCAGATTAATAGAAACCGTGAGTGGAATCGTGCTTGCCAGGGGCTGGGGGGTATGTGTGGGGGGGAGGGGGGTGAAACGGGGAGAGGCTAGTAGAAGGGTACAAATTTCAGTTATAAAGCGGAGAAGGCCTGAGGACCTAATGTGTAACATGAGGACTACAGTTGACAACAGTGTATTGTGTAACTGACACTTGCTAGGCAAGGAGAACTTAAGTGTTCTGTCACACACACAAGTGTAACTATGTGAGGTGACAGATGTGTTAAGGCAATTGTGGGAACCCTTCCATCACGTATTTGTATATCAAATCGTCACTTTGTATACTTTAAGTGTGCAACTTTGTAATTTATACCTCAACAAAGCTGAAAAAAGATAAGGAAAAAAAGAAGCAATCTGTTTCTCCTCCATGCTCGATACCTTCACCAAAACTTTTGCAATTGCCTGGGAGCTGATCTATTTGAGCAATAGCCTAATATCTAACCTGAAAGTGTTGTATCATCGAAAATGCTGCTTCATTTTTAGCATTGCGGTATCACATGAATGGGGCTCTTTGTTTCTGCTCCGATCATATATCTCATGTCTCAAACTGCAAAGAATGTGCTTGAGTTTTAGGCAACTTCAGTCAAGAATTTGGAGAAGATTCTAACTTCAACTTTCAATGACTGAGTGCCCTCTGGTGGTGAATATTCAAAAATGTCTTCAAACCCCATTTGGAGATACGTAGTATAGAGATAGCTTTGAATCTCCTCTCATTTGTCAGAAAAGGAAACCACTCACAAATGTTGGTTACGTTAGTGCTTGGAACACACCTCACAACTGATGTGAGCGTGCCAGAGTGTCAGGCAACTGCTTTAAGAGCTGTTTCCATAGAAGCTCTGCTCCGTTCAAGTCCTGAAGGAGAAATCTGCCCCAAGTAGCCCAGATGGCCCCTGAACTATTCATGATCCCACCAGCTACAGCAAAAACTCCCAGCAACCTTTTCCTCAGCCCTGCCTACAGCCTTCCCCTTAGATCCAGTCCAAAGGACACAAAACCAGCCGGGTCTCACGGCTTTATGGTGCTGCTGGGAATCGGGGGAACAGGCTGCGGAGAGGTCGAAACGGACTCCCAATGACCTCAAGCTTGCTGTTGTAGGCAAACGCGTGAACTTGTGATCTGTCAACTTGAGAGAGCTACAAAAAATATATAAAGGATCTTAACTTCCCAATCAGCCCAAGAGCCCAGGGTATATGTGTATATAGCTGTGTGTATAAGCAGAGAGCAGAAACTGCTTTTCTTCTTGGGGCTTTTTATTACCTGATCAGTTAATGATTATTAGTATTAAAAGACCACATATCTTCTGTGTATCTCCAGCACCCAGCAGGAGTGCTCGACATACTCAGTGATTATTTATTTAATGACTGAGCAGTTTACTTCACACAAATCAAACTGATCTCAATATGGAAAGCCCTTTAGTTGTTCTCTGAGAAATCACTAAAAGCATCCACAAGCTAGCCTGCTATCCAACAACATGTATGATGGAGATTTTTGTGTCTTTACCTGAAAAACTATCCTTGTCTAGAGCCATGAGGTTTCTGGCTTGATAGATATAGCAGCGCAGATGGTAAATGTAGACTCCTGAAAAGAACAGGATAGTTACTTACAAGAAACAGAACACTGGAATATTTGGACATAATACATATTTCAGATGTACTTCTCCACAGTAAAGAACACATAGCCTGCTGATGACACGTGCTCCCAAAGTAGTTCTGTTTCCTATAAAACAAAACCAACTTTAAAAATACTACAGTAAGCTTGGGGCGCCCGGGTGGCTCAGTCGGTTAAGCATCTGCCTTCGGCTCAGGTCATGGTCTCACAGTTTGTGAGTTCAAGCCTCACGTCGGGCTCTGTGCAGACAGGTCAGACCCTGGAACCGGCTTCAGATTCTCTCTCTCACTCTCTCTTTCTCTCTTCCCCTCCTCTGCTCGCACTCTGTCTCTGTCTCTCTCTCTCTTAAAAATACACATTTAAAAAATACTATAATAAGCTCAGTGCAAGTGTTATCACTCAGGAGAACATTACTCCTGTTGTAAAATACCTGGATTTAGGCTACTGCTTGTCATCACAGACCTTTAAAATGAAACTTGGTTTCCAGGACTTATAGAAATAGGGCTTTCTATACTATTTCAGCCCCAGATCTAGGAGACAGTTATCTGCTAAAAGCTGCTTTGATAGCTCAAAATCTTTATACTCTTTATCCTTATTGTGTTAATGTGTATACCCTCCCACCTCCCACACACGTGATCTGAGAGAGAGAGTAGGGCACTGTGATTTCGATGCACAGATCTGGGAGTCAGACTATCTTGTCTATAGTGTTTCCAAGCTGTAAGATTTGGGGCAATTTATTTAATCCTTCTGCATGTCTACAATGAGGACAATAATAACACTTACCTCCTCGGGATGTTACAAGGATTAAATGAATTAATATATGCACAGTGCCTGGCACATGCTAAGCCCTAGATAAGCATTTGCTATTATTATTATTATTATTATTACACAGCAGGTCTGCCTCATCCCAGAATGCCTAAAGATTATCATCGGAACCAACCTTTACTTAACTTTTTGAACCTCTTTTTTTAATTAAAATAATCTTTTGGGGGAGCTTAACAGATAGAATCAGTACAGACTGCGTCAAAGTCAATGATCTGACAACCCTCCACCCCAAGTACAATTTTTAAAACTATATTTTAAAAAATCCTCTCATCAGGGGATGGCAATGGAAGTCACACTTGCATGAAGACATTTTAATCATGTTTGGTGATGAAAAGAGTTTTCTAGAGATAAGTCATAGCAGTGGAAGGCACAAATTCATGTTTAAAACTTACTGTCAAAGTTACAAGAAACAATGGGAGTGTTTGCCCCAAACACGGTGGTGGCACTGTACTTCTGCTTTTCTGTGCTCTTTTCATCTCCTTCCTCAGTAGTGTCTGCACCCTAAAGAGGCAGAAAAGTCCATGAATGGTGCCTCAAGACAAACAAAGAGGCAAGAATTACAAAAATCTGGAATGGTGGCTTTCAAAATAGACTCTTTTCATCCGATCACTCCATTTTTAAAGATGACTGAAGCCCAGCACAGCAAGTGACTTGCCCAAGGTCACTTAGCTGGAAAGCAACAGAGCATGAAGTTGAAGCCAGTCTTTCTGCCTCAAGGTCAGCCTTACCAAACCCAGATGCTGAAAATTTTAAAAAGGAAAGGCATAAAGGATAAATAAGGGGATTAAAAAGGTGGGAGGAAGACAAGAATAAGCAGTGGAAGCACAAAGCAGGGTCAGTGTGCAAAAATATAAAAACAGGCTGTGTTTGGGAATGGCTCCCGACCACCATGTTGTTTTAGATGGACCACTGCCATTTTCTTATTCCTTCCTTCCACCGTTCTGCTTTTTCCCTCCCTCCCTTCATTACTGTGAGTCCATATAAATTATTCTCTAATTCCGTGAGCCATCCTTCTGTTTTCCTCCCCCTCACATCTGTATATTAACACTCTTGATTTGTTGAACATCTGTAGTTTCCAAGGTATAATCCAAGGAACCTGTGCCCGGGAATGTTAACAGATGTCACCTGCGACCAGGGTTTTGGAACAGATGTATTTGGAAAATGCCCGATGAAACAACATTAAACAGGTGTGTCTGCAGTAGAACTTCTTAGAATCTTTCCTATATTAATGGTCTATTCATTTAACAAGAGTTACTGAGCATCTAGGACGTGCAGCTTTCTTCCAAATTATCTGCAGTCCTGCAGTACTGGAGGGATCTCCATGGAGTCCCAGGTGTATCCAACACTCATCTATTTTCTCTACACCAAAATTTTTGAGCTTTGAGTATTTACTACTTACGAGGGCACCTTCAAGTTTAAAGATGGCAGCTGCACCATGTGTTTCTGAAGGAGCCATTTTTCTTCTCCAGCGTCTACGGCGAAAGGTATCCGAACTACGCTGTTTCCAGTGAAATTTCCAGCCAATTAAAGAAGCATATTCCCAGCCCTCCCGGTCCTCATATTCTTCCATGGCCTAGAACAGAAGTAAAACTTTGAATGCTAATGATAATCATAATAATAACAATAATAATATCCCTTAATTGATAAGGCAGATTATGTGGTCAATCAGCAAATACGCACTGAAAATCTACTCTGTTCCGAGCACTATGCTACGAGCCAGTGATACAACAGAGAAAGAAGTAGACACGCTGTCTGTCCTTGCAGAGCTGATGGACTGTGGGAACACTGAGAGATAACCAAGCAATTGCAATGGAATGAGACATTGCAGGAGAGGCACCTTATTCAGACTTGGGGAGGGTTAAGGAAAATGGATTCTTTCTTAACTTGCTTTCTATATTGTCATTTTCATTAGCTCATAAGACATTGCAATTGTGATACGGTTTATAAAACATTATTATCTCCACTTTCTATAGGAAAAAGTGACACCACGGTCCCTAGGATTTAAATGTCTCATCTGAGCTAATAGCCGGCATAACTAAGTGATAGATCAGATATATTACTTCCGTAATAACTAATAACTTATGAGTATAGTACTTTTTATCTTCAAAACGGTTTATACATAAATGCCCTCAGTGTTCAGTGTCATATGCAGTTCAACAAATCTGCGTGTCTACTGTGTGACAGAGATTGTGTTAAGCGCCAACGAGGCAGTGAAGGACAAGACAAGACAGGGTCCGTGCCTTCGTGTGGCTGACCTTTACTGGTGGACATTTTCTGTAAATACCTTAAAAGTATTACTAGATTTAATAAATGCAAACTAATACTGAATCATATTTAGGATCTCAGAAATAAGAGCTCTATGGAGGCTATAGCCATTGTAGAGATTCGTTTTTCAATTTTGAATAAACGTAATTGCAGGTCAAGCACAATCTTGTAATCGCTGCTCTAGTGGTATTCACAGTGGCACTGAAATATTTCAGGTAGCCAAGAGTGAGGAGGTTAGGGAACAGGATCAAAGTCTCAACAATACTTTTTGGTAGGACTGGGCCAAGTTTCTAGTCTTCTTCCCACCCCCTCTTGGTGCTCTCCTGTGGCAGGCAGGAGGGAGACAAGTGCCTCTAGGAACTTCTCACCCCATCAGAATACGGGTAGTTGAATAAGAGGTATTCGTTTATCAGTTTATTCATTCTCCTCCATTACTAGTTGGAGGAACTACTCCAACTACTAGTTGGAGGTACTAGTTGTTAGGAACTAGTTTCTGAGCTGGCAAGAAGGATACAAAGTGGACGGCTTCCATCTTTGTGTCCAAGGAGCTCCCTATCTAATAAAAAGTAACTTCATTGCATTTACTATGAGTCAGGCACTTTGTGGAACAGCCTTGCCTGCGTTCAAACATGGCTGGCTCAGTCATTTTAGACAGGTGGCCTAGAGTCCATTTAACCTCTGTGAGCATTATCTAAAAAATGAGGATAAACGTATATCTCGGGGATTACAGATAATGCGTATTCAGTACCTAGCATTAGAGAAGGCACAAAACACATTCCACTTATTATTATAAGCAGTATTATTCCATTTCACTTACTATTATTCCACGTAAGCCTTATACTACCCTAATTAAAAGCATGGTATTATACCCATTTTGCAGATGAGAAAGGAAGTAAAGCCAGGATTTGAGTCCCTGTGTATCTTATTCCAAGGGCTGAACTATTGCCACTACTTCCTTATGCCACCAAAATAATTTCTATTGCTACCTCTAGAGTGGTTCTCATTATTCAGTCTACTTCTGGGTCACCTGAAAGACATGTTGAAGCACAGACTGCTGGGCCGCACCCCTGATTCTTAAATCAGTAGGTCTGGAGTGAGGCGTTTCTAACAAGCTCGCGGGTAATGTGTTGTTGCTGGTTGGGGTGGGGGGAATATTTTGCAAACCTCTTTGAGCAGGCATTAGGCCCTTGATTGGCAAATGGTTTCTGTAGAAAAAGCAGAGTCACTGGAATTCTGTGTGGGCCCCCCCGCCCCGACTCCCCGGACGTAGCTTCCTCCATGGTAACTCTTACCCTTGCAGTACTTGAAGTGCTTTGTGTTAAATCTTTCTTGCGTTTTCGGACCAGCCTTCGCCGTCTATGAGTATGATACATTTTCTCTGCTGCAACCCAGGATTTGGGCTTATTATCAGGAGGAATGGTAATTCCATACTCCCAGCCTGGAACAGAGTTTGCAAACGGTTATCCCAAAGAGATGCATTTGCCAGATTGCTACATAAACTTCCAGAAAACATCCAGTCAATCTCTCTGCTCCCCCATCAACATTCTCTGTGGTGACAAGGAATGCCACTGCCCCTTCCACTTTGCTGCAGTTCAGCCAAACTGAATACAGCTCTGTCCCCTTGGAGCCCTCTTCAAACTGCTTCCTTTGCACCCACGAGGTTCTCCTTCCCCTTTCTCCCTCCAATCACTCATGGTAATTTAGTGCATCTACGAATAAAGCACAGTGCAAGAGGCAGATGGGGACAGTGCTGAAGGGTGTCGTCTGTGTAGCTGCACAGCCAGGGTTTAAATCCCAGCATCACCACCGCTGGATGTTCACTAAAAAAGTTCCTTGCTGGTTAGTAAACCTGCCTATGGCCTAATTTCCCCAGCAATAACGATAAAGAATACCTTTTTAAAACAGAGTTCATCAAAATAACACATGCAAATAACTAGGACTATGTTTGTGCTCAGTGCTAGCTGTTATTATAAGGCTTGGCATGTGCATCAAGATCAGTAAGAAATTTATTATCTAGTTGAACCCTTCTGTATTATGGTTGTTTTTTTCTTTCATAAGGGAAAAAAATCAGATTTTCTCTTTTGATATTTCCAAATATTATAGTCATTTAACTTTACATTACTATTCATTGAAAAGGATAAACACCATTAACAGAATCTATGTCAATAATCTACATTATTGGATGTCAACCTTACTTAAAAAAAAAAAAAACCACAACAACAATCTGCATTATTGCTGAATAGGTTGACTTTTAAGGCATTTTATAGTCCTTCTTCCTGAGCTACGGGGTCCTGAGTGTGATGTTCCCAGGGAAGCTATGGGTGTGATTAGAAAAGAGAAAGTCCAAATTCCACTTCCCTCCCGAATTCTCACCCTGGATCCCCAGCATCTCAACGTGCAGCCACCTGGCCCCCTGTGATCTTGTATTTTTCACTCTTGCCCCCCACCCACACCTGTCCAACCACTTGCTTGTCCTTCAGATTTTGCATCTGAAGAGTCACAGCTAATATCCAAGACCTGATTGTCACAAACCAACATAAGTAAGACTCCTCCCTACCAAGGACACTTTACTCTGGTTAAGCAGGGCCTTGCTGCAGACAGCCCGGCATGTAATAGATCTAAAATGTTACCTTTCTCATCCACTGCACGATTTATGTCATATACCCATGCGTCATCTTCCCATTCCCAACCTGGAGGGCATGTCAGCTCGCTGGGCGATGCTGCTTTATCACCGTTCTTTAAAACAAAAACGAAAAAATGAAGACAAGCAAGTCATAGGGTCCAATAAGAAGCAAAAGGGAGATGGTACCTCACATTTAACAATGGTATTCACGTGCTAACTTAGAAGCTACACTCAGAAGAATCTTTAATCTCTATGCACAGCTGCTACACGAAATTAGTTTTTTTAGAATACCTTCCATTTCCACTGTTAGGGGGTATGTTGGGTTGAACCATGGGAATTGCTTTGACCATCAAAAATGGTCAAATATCAGCAATTTCCTGTGTTCAACTTAAAATTATGAAATGGTACAACTGTCTTTATGAGGAGCTAGTAGGAAAGAAACCATCAGAGATGGAAAAAGTGTGGAAAAAAACATGTTTTCAAGTACAAGGTAATGTCACTGGAGGTTCTAGATGCTAATCATGTAAGATTAAGCAAGGTTTAGGTTAAATACTCACTTAAGTACTGACTGCATTAAAACCGACAGTTATGAAAAAAAAAGTTCCTAAGAACAGAAGTAAAGGTGGTCCATAAACACATGGAAAATTACCCAGCCTCACTTTAAATTAAGAGTGAGAAAATGGAGATGACATCAGGGTACCACTGATCATGCAGTGACAAGGCTGTGGCAGTGGGGTAGTGAGTGTTTAGGAAAACAGCCCTCTAAGAAGCTGTTGCTGGACATGCAAACTTATACAACCTATTTGAAAGCTGTTTGGCAATACTTATCAAAATTGCATATGTACTGAAATCTGACCAAACCAATCCAGGGATTTTTCCTGGAGATAAATTTTCACAAGTGGGGGCGCCTGGGTGGCTCGGTCGGTTGGGCGTCCGACTTCGGCTCAGGTCACCATCTCGCAGTCCGTGAGTTCAAGCCCCGCGTCGGGCTCTGTGCTGACTGCTCAGAGCCTGGAGCCTGTTTCAGATTCTGTGTCTCCCTCTCTCTCTCTGACCCTCCCCCGTTCATGCTCTGTCTCTCTCTGTCTCAAAAATAAATAAACGTTAAAAAAAAATTAAAAAAAAAATTTTTCACAAGTGAATAAAAATGTACATATAAAAACATTTACTGCTGCATTGCTTAAAAAAACCTAACACTAGAAAAAAAAATGTCTACAAGGAGAGGATCATTTAAATAAATTAGAGAGGGTGCATAGAATAAAACACTCTGCAGGCATTTTTTTAAAAAGTTCATAGTTCTATATGTACTGATATCAAAAGATGTCCACAATACACTGTCATATGGAAAATACAAGTTGTTGAACTGTGCACACAACACAATTCTATTTAGGTGTGTGTGTGTGTGTGTGAGAGAGAGAGAGAGAGAGAGAGGAAGGAAAAAGTTATATAGTTGAGCAAGAACAGAAACATGTTTTCAGTAGTTACCACGGGGTGGGGTGGGGGTGGAATATAAATCTGGGAGAATTACTTTTCATTTCCTTTTATGCTGTTTGAATATTTTAGAGACATACACATTCTATTTGTTGTGCGTTTTAAACGAGTTAAATGATAAATATTTATTTATTGCACAACTCAAATTTTACCTTGTACCAACATCTAAACAGGCCCAGTGACTTCTCCAGAGAAAGTAATTTATAGGTGCACTTGTGTGGCTTAAAGTTAAGGTAAGGCTGTTCAGAACAGGAGACAGAGCAGAAGAGAGGGGGAGGCCGCGCGCCTCATGGTCGGCGGGTTCACGGGTCGTGGTTCCAAAGAGCTAGGGTTGAGGCTCTCTCTGGGGAGCAGCCCGCTCACCGCATCGGTGTAGGTGTCCTCGGCTGCCTTCCACTCCCCCCCGGGGTAGCGACTCTCATTCTGGTACACTTCATCCGTGAACTCCGTGTGACCTGCGTCCGCCTCAGTCAACAAGCTGCGGGTGAGGCTCGGGTTACCAAAGGAGCAATGGAAGCCAACCACCCCAGCTCGGCCCAATGGTCGGGAAACATCTACACCGGTTCCCTCCTCACTCTACCCCTTGGGTTCTCCACTCCAAACTCCTCTTCCTAATAGCTTCTGACATTCCTTTGAAGAAGGGGTCTGCGGGAACAAGGAGACCTAAACTATAGAGCACTCCTCCAGTTAGCAGGCCTGCTCCTTCTCAGTAATTAGGGTGGGGACTGGGAAAACAGTCCTGTGGGCAGCTCCTTATAGAGATCTTATGCTCCATATTTTTGTTTCAGTTCAGGACCGTTCAGCTTTTTTTTTTTTTTTTTTTTTCCCAGCAAAACTCCTGGCTAACAGTTCAAAAGAATAGGATGTTGTCCACCCTCATTCCCCCTATTTTAAAAAATTGAGGGGAGACAGTCTCATGAGGCCAAGTGTGGAAATTTTTACTCATGGCTTGCATGGTCTACGTAACACAAACTGAAGGGAGGAGTTTACATTTTCTGGATAGTTCCTAGGTCGACAGCCAAACCAGGTCATTTAAGACTCCAGACTCCATTTAGGTACTTAAGAAATCCATACTGACTCTCTGCCAGGCCAATTTTCCTCTTGGAGTTGGAACTATTTTGACAACCCATAATGGAAAGTAGGGAGGCTCCAACTTTGACTGGAGTGTTCTGCCAGGTGCCCACTCAAGTGAGGTTTCTTTTTCTTTCACCATGGCCCTACATCTTTTCCCTGCTGCATCCTCCCCTAGAATCAAGCACTGGAAAGAAATCAGAAAGTAAGTAGTCCCAACTCTTTGTATAAATTGAGCTCATCCCGTCATTTCTCTGGGCCCCCGAGAAGGAGAACAGAAGACCTGGCTGCCGCCTCTGAGGTCCCGTCAACCCCTGACATGCTTTGACCCTTCTACTTTTCCAAACACAATGCCTCTGCCTTTCCCTGTCCTCACTAACCTTTCTTCCTTCTGTCCAAATCAGATCCCATTTCGCTTCTCCTCACCAGCAACCCCAACCCCATCCAAAGCAAGCTGTTGTGGGTTAAAAGCAATCATGTGGAATCATCCGGTCTTGACAGACCAGACCAGACCCAGCATGCTCATTGGCTTCCTTCCCCAATGCCTGTGATCACAGGAAACAAATGTGGACAGAGAGGAAGAACTCCAGCTTGAGGCCTTAAGATCCAGCTTCACAAGCTCGTTTCCTCCAAAGTCAAGTATGCTGTGATGAGGTGGGGAAGGGGAGCTCTGGTTCCAAGGGTGTTGGCAACTTGCAGAAACCCAAACTCCCGGGGACACATGCTTGTCTCCCCTCTACTGTTTCTTTCATTTTAACAACGAGCTTTTGAGATACAATTCACCCATTTAAAGCATAGTCTCTACTGTTTCTTACAGACATTCCAGCAAAATAGTTGAGTGCTGGTTTTGGTGCCCAGGCTGGACTGGTACCACTCACAACCCATGTGTGTTTGGGTAAGTTATTTAATTTCTGTAGTTCTCAGTTTCCTCACTTGTGAAGTGGAGATAATGCTATTATTTGTTGGGAGATAATTCTCTATGAGTTCTTGTGTTTCTGCACAGTTAAGGATGTTTATATGAGGAATAATCTTGGAAGACAGAGAGAGTGTCTCTCTCTCTCTCTGGAGCAAAGGGCCAGCGGGCTTGCTAACCAATTGATTCTGGTTCCCTAAGCTCAGTTTCCTCTCCTGTTACACAAACCACTTCATGTTTAAGTACCATCTGACCATCTCCTTGTCACTCTGTGGGAACTGACTCCCTATTCCCACAGAGTGACTAGAGCAAATGTTAATTCTGGTACAGCTATTGGGGCTGGCCGTGAAGTCCTTTGTCTCTGACCCAGGAGTCCTGAATCTCCTTCCAGCATCCATGGAAGTATAGCAGGTGACCTTGTTTGCTTGTTAAAAATCTCAGACCCTTCATAATTTCTGACACTACCTACCTTGTAGAGCTGTAGTTCAGATTCAACAAAGTGATTAGCACACTGGTGCTTAGTACACTGCTTGACACATTCACACATAATAAGTTCTCAACAAATGTTAGCACTAGGTGCTTTTTGTATTTCCTTGTTTTATTATGGGGCACCAATGACATATTTCAAGTTTCTATGGACTTGTGTTCAGTGAGTGTTACATAAATATTTCCAAGAATGATGATGGAGAAGATTCATTTAGCACTTTCTAGGGAAAGGCTTCATTGTCATCCCTGTTTTCTCAGAGAGTGGAAAAACTTACCTTCTTTCAGGATCAACTATCCAGTCTCCTTCCCATTCCCAGCCTTTTGGAGGTAAAAAGAATTCCCTCTTGAGTTTTATTTTTCCTGTGACATCCGAAAATTTATGACGACCGACTAATCCAGAAGTGCCCCATTTTCCAAACATAAGAGCCTGATTTTCATACTGTTAAAAACAAATTAGAGAAACACCATCAGAGAGCAAGAAATAAAGCCCGCCTCTAAATGTTTAAGCCCATTTAAGCTAAACAATGATAGAAAGTGAAAAAAACTTTATACCTAGAAGGTAGGGACCTAACTCGAGCTGCTACTGATTATGTAATTTTGGGAAAATCACTCATCTTTCTAAGACTCAGTGTTCCCATCTGTTAACTGGGGATAATACTACCAATTCTCATAGAATTGTTCAAATGTGCAAATGATTGTGAACAGTGGTATATCACACTAGTTGTTTCCATTATTATACTGAATGGCTCCAAATGGTTCTCTGAACCTAATTTTTATTTTAATTAAAAAAATTTTTTTAAATATAATTTATTGTCAAATTGGCTTTCATACAACAGCCAGTGCTCATCCCAACAGGTGCCCTCCTCAATGCCCATCACCCAATTTCCCCTCTCCCCCCACCTCCCATCAACCTTCAGATTGTTCTCTGTATTTAAGAGTCTCTTTAGTCAACCTAATTTTTAAAATACCCATAAAAGTCATCAATTTATGAATGTGCAGGCTTCTAAGAGTTTACTTGTAAACAGTCTACTGTCTAGAACTCAGGGCCCATTTCCCCACAGAATCAACATTATAATTGATGGTACATTTCCTAGGCAGTCTACAAAGAACCTGTCTGACATATGAAGGTCCTTTAAGGGCGCAGCCTTTATGGAGCCTAAAAGTTCTGTGCCTTCATCCCCTCTGGAATATAGTGGGGATGAAGATCAAGATCTTTCTGGAAGCCCAGGTTCAGTGGCAATGACAGACTTTGGTTTACAGGGCATTTCTTTCTAAGTTGGAACTTATAAATCTACAAAGGTCTGCTCTTCACTCTGTCAACCATCAAAAAGGTTGTGATTTGCCAGTGGTGAGTGTCCCTGTTGGGGTGCAAGCTGAAATTTCCATTTTTCTGCTGATGAGCCCACTGCAAAGATGATTTGCAAGTGACAGGGAAGTTTGACTGAGGTTGAAGAAGGAAGGAACAAGTCTGAATAGAGGCTTGATGGGGAAATTGGGTTCAAGCAACCACAGTAGTACCTGTCTCAGATATGGGCTCTGAGCCTTGAAAGGAGATAAGCTTCAGGAAGTAGCTGAAGAAGCTATTGTTACAAGGGGCTGTGAGACTTGGGGGCATGCGCATGGCTTCTCCGGTTTCTAAGCGACAAGGACACAGAATAGAGGAGCAAGGTGTTCCCACTACTTCTGCTTGGAGGCCAGCATGGCTAGAATAAAATCCAGGCAAGGAATTTGGCAAGACTGTTAACACATGTGAAGCACCTCAGAGACCTCCAGAAATCTGGTAGGGGATGCAGGGTGATGGTGGATTCTGCAGAGAACAGAGGTGTGGTTTTAGCACAGGAGGGCAAGAACCAGTTGAAATGTCCATTATTGTCGTTAACATGCCCCTACTGGTACTCATAGGTTGTGAGAATCTAAGGAAACTCGTCACGCAACTAAGATGTGTGGATCACCCCTTTAATGTGAGTTGAAACTAGAGTCTGAGCCATCTAGTCTGAAAGATCTAGAAAGGGTGAAACGGAGCCCTGGACTGGTTGATCCTTGCTCAGTGCTAGCTAGCTTCTCCCAGCTGAGCTCCAGCCTCAGAGCTGGAGACAGGCCGATGTCAAGAAACCCTACGTGAATGTTGGAGCAAGCGTCTCCTGCACGTGCCCTGATGCCATGACTCCACGTGGTCCAGTTGACTGTGCATAAGCATCAGACATTCCGGGCCTTCCGTGTGGCTTGCAGCACACCCTCTATTGATCTCCAGTGGCACTTCCGAGCCTGCTCTGTAAGGGCTCTGTGTGTTTCCCATGTATTTCACTGTTTCTCAAAGTGGTCCACTGAGGTCTCATATCCACCCACCCTGGAATCACTGCTGGTGCTCATCCCTAACTCAGTTACAGAATCAGAATCTCCCGGGTGGCCCTGGCAGTCAGCATGGTCAACAGGATACCCGGTTTTACCATCACTTAGAGAGGTTTCCCTATGTGAGGAATGAGTCTTCCGTGGTGCAAAGACCCCCACCCCCCAAGCACACCTCTCAAGGTCTGCACCTGCCCAGTGTCCTCATTCCTGGGTTGTCTGTGTGTGAATCACTCTGGTGGGTCCGTCCCAGTGTGGCCAATCTTTCCCTATGCCCCCAGAGGAAGGTCCCTCAGATGGGATTCTAGGTAGTGCTGATGACTGTGGCTGTTTTTGATCTGTGAGCATTTTCTCACAGATCATGAGAGAGGACATGTTTACATGAGGAGGACACGTAAAAGGACTCCCCCACGGAGAGAAAAGATATGTCATGAAATGTACCATTTCAGCGAAGACGGTGAATGTTCCTTCTGCGAAGCTGTTGAACTTCTTCTCAACAGCACTCAGGCCCAGCCAGATGTTCACCCGCAGCTGCACAGGCACCTTGGGTCCGTGGTTGTTTTCCCGCGGATACTGTGAGATGCACAATAACACTGGCTGTAGCACACGCGGTGACGTTAAGTTCAAGCCACAAACAGACTGAACATCCAATCACTGTTCTCCTGTTCTCCCCAGCCTACTTTTATGTCAGCTTAGTTAAAATGTTTCCAAATGACCCTACAGCAGAGATTGTGATAACAACGAAAGCGGTGGTTGTCAAAATGTAATCCCTAGACCCCTGTGTGTCCTTGAGACCTTCTCAGGAGGTTCACGGAGTAACACTATTTTCCTAATAATACTAACGTGTTACTTGTCGTTTTCCGCTGTACTGGCATGGGCACTGAGGGCACAAAAGCAGTGGTGGGTAAGACTCTGGGCACTGCAGCAGGAATTGGGGCAGAAACACCAAACTGAACCTGTGGTGATAGTTTTCTTCATCACTCTCAGTAAAGAAAAGAAATGCCAGTTTTAAATAAATCAGTAAAAGTTACTAATCTTATCAAATCACGATCCTTGAGTATATCTTTCACTTTTAACTTTTTTTTTTTTTTTTAAGTAAGCTCCATGCCCAAACTGGGGCTTGAACTTATGACCCTGAGATCGAGTCACATGCTCTACTGACTGAGCCAGCCAAGCGCCCCCTTGAGTACGTTTTTAAAATATTTTGTGTGATGAAATGGAAAGTATACACAAATTATTTCTGCTGCATATTACTGTATAGCTTGCGAAAAATCTCTTATGTGGTTGTTTGAAATGTGAACTGAATTAGCCTTTTTAAATTTACTTTTTAATTTTTTTAATAATTTATTTTTGAGAGAGAGAGAGAGAGAGAGAGAGAGAGAATGTGAGCAGGGGAGGGGCAGAGAGAGAGGGAGACACAGAATCTGAAGCAGGCTCCAGGCTCTGAGTTGTCAGTGCAGAGCCTAACACAAGGCTTGAACTCACAGACCGTGAGATCATGACCTGAGCTGAAGTCAGACGCTTAACTGGGCCACCCAGGCACCTCTGAATTAGCCCTTTTATTTTTTTATTATTTATTTATTATTTTAAGAAATTTATTTGATTTTTTTAATATGAAATTTATTGTCAAATTGGTTTCCATACAACACCCAGCGCTCATCTGAATTAGCCTTTTTAAAAAATGTTTATTTATTTTTGAAACAGAGAGGGAGAGAGAGCAAGACAGCGAGAGAGCAGAGGGGGAGGGTCAAAGAGAGAGGGAGGCAGAAGATCCAAAGTGGACTCTGTGCTGAGAGCTGAGAGCCCCATGCAGGGCTTGAACCCATGCACCATGAGATCATGACCTGAGCCGAAGCTGGATGCCCAAATGACTGAGCTACCAAGATGACCCCTTTTTATTTTTTAATGGAAACCTTTTTTACTTGAAACAGTGATTGACAGACAAAAACGGCCACTCAGACTTAGGTGTGGGGCAGATGTTTTTTTGAACATAAACCAAGTGAACCTGTTACTTCAAGGACGATAACTGACTGTATTCTATAGCCAATGATAGAAGTCAGTCTTCCAAGTAAAAACAAGTAAGAATTTTTTAAAACTTGTAGCTGTCATGGTGAACTTCATAGCATCCTGATACATAAAGACTTTCCTGATGAGTAATATTAATAAATGTGATTTTTTTCCAATGTTGCAAGATAAAATGTGTCAACATTAGGAAAATCTGCATAATTTCATGAACTAATATTTTCTAAATGATCAATGCTAAATGTTACAAAATCAGGGATGGATAAAAGAACCATTCAAAGTACAAGAAAAACCAATGGATTTCAATGTAGCAGAGAATGAAAAGGTCATTGATACAGTTTCAAATTCCATACTGCAAATAGCCGTTTAGAAGCTACTACTTGAGTCTGGTGTTATATCAAAGATGTGTATCCACAATTATCTGAAAAAGATATTAAAATGCTCCTCCCTTTTCCAATTACATATCTATTTGAGGCCTGATTCTCTTCATGTACTTCAACCAAACAACTTATTCCATCAGATTAAATGTACAAACAGATATGAGAATCCACTTATATTTCTGTGAAGCCAGGCATCAGACTACTCTCTGGGAATTATCACTCCAGGGGAAGATGCCAGAATGGGTAGGAATTGATCGTGATTGCCCTAGTAGTCCTTCAACGGTCAGAAAATAAAGCAGCCCCTTCTTGGGAATGTGGGGTTTGCATGTAAGTATTTCACATGACACGGTGTTGAAGCCATACCTTCAGCAAGATGGTCTGGGTTTTCCCACAGTATTTCCCAGATGCGTTCTCACCACTGGTGGAGTATAAAACCTGGTGTGCAGGAATGCGTGCATAGGCCAGTCTTTTCTCTCCCCGGATCATCCAGATGATAATGTCAGGCATACTGTTCTGTGGCTGGTCACATGGGTGGATGGAAAAGTAAGCAAAACTGGAGTTAGTCTAAACACAGAGGGACTGGAGACCCTGCAGGCTGGCTCCTCGGGGCTCCCCTTAGAAACTCTGTGATTAGGGCTCTGTCTGAATTCCTGAGTCGCACGTCTTCTGGGACCACAGAGTCTGTAGGGCGGGGAGGCAGGCTGTGGCTGATCCAAAGGGAATAGAGTGAAGCAGGGTGGGGGCGGTGGCTTCTCCTGCCAAAAGTCTGACCTACACAGCTCTGAGAGGTAGTTTAGGAAATACCCCCTCTTTTCTTGCCATCAGTCGTCAAGGGTTATTGGTTTCATATATTTCACTGGACACTGACCAAGTATCTCCACCTCAATCCAATATTTGCCAAATCTGAAATATTAATTTAGTCTTTTAAATCCCCCTTTTTTTCTGATTATAAAGGTGATATAAGTTGTCACCATAGGAAACTTGGAAAGTACCAAAGCATAAAAAGTAGAAAATAAAAATTACCTATAATCGCATGTTTTTTCAAATGTATTTCTTTTTTTTTTTTTTAATTTTTTTTAACGTTTATTTATTTTTGAGACAGAGAGAGACAGAGCGTGAACGGGGGAGGGGCAGAGAGAGAGAGGGAGACACAGAATCGGAAGCAGGCTCCAGGCCTTGAGCCATCAGCCCAGAGCCCGACACGGGGCTCGAACTCACGGACCGCGAGATCGTGACCTGAGCTGAAGTCGGACGCTTAACCGACTGAGCCACCCAGGCACCCCTCAAATGTATTTCTATCCACAAATATATTATGACCCCCGCCCACCCAAATCTCTGAAGGTCAATAGGAGGGGTCTTATACTCTCATTTTTCCAGTACACAGAGGTTAATGGCAGCCAATATTTACCCAGCACCACGATGTGCCCTACACCACGCTAAGCCCTTCATACTCATCATCTAAATACAATGCTATGAAGTGAGTACTACAATTATCCCATTTTATATATGGGGAAACTGAGGCTTAGAGAGGTTGCCCAAGGTTACATACAGTAGATCCAGGATTCAAAACCAGGTCTTCCCGGTCCCAAGAAAAGGTGGCACTTCAATCCTCTGTGCTACATAGATTTGCTGCTTTCTCCCTCTACTTGACATACTCTCTGATCTGTCCACTTTGAAGATCTTTCCAGAACCACCAACTCAAAATTCTTCTGTTCTCACTTCAGTGATATTCACCCCATTACCCATTACTATCCCAGCCCAGTCACTTCTTGGTCTCACCTCTGTCAGATTTGCTCAATATCCAAGATAATGTACTACATTCTCTTACCACCTTCTCTATCCTTGGTGCCCCTCCACAGAATCCCTCTTCCATATCAAGTGACCTTTGTGTAGTTTAAAAGTCCTACCTCTTCAGTCAGCTGCAGCAGTTTATCAAGCCAGTCCTCAATTTCCGCCAGCGTGGACTTCACCTCTGTGGCCTCAGACCTCATCCTCACAGCTGCCTCGTGTATCTGGGAGAGAGATCGGGACCGCAACTTTCGGATCTGAGTGTCAAGAATTGTGACATTAGCTTTTCCTTCCATGAGAGGCAACGTGTACCTAAAAAAGAAAAGAAACAGATAATCTGTAGAATAGCTTTTCAGGCCTCAGAACTGTCAAAGTCATTTATGTTTGATTTCCATCTTGCAAGCCACACCAGTTTCCTGACTCATAAGCATGACCAGGTTTAAGCTGAAGTTGAGTGTGTGTGGCATTGGCAGAGCAGACCTGTCAGACAAACCCTCCTTACTCTCACGAGGAATGCAGGGGGATTAAAATTCCAAAGCAAGTTCTTGGGTTTGACTCAAGGCCCATGGAGTCACTGGAGAGAAGATGGCAACAGCTGCAGCCTTTGGGAGGAACAGGCCTTCCCTTCTTTTGCTTCTTAAAACTACTGTGCAGACCCACAAAATGAAGGAGGGGAAGGCAGATTACAGAGCATTTAGCAGAAGGGCTCTTAAGGACCATGCACCCCTAGGCAGTCCTAGGGTGGGGGGGGGGGGGGCGGGGTGCTCAGGAGGTCTGCAAATCCCTGGAACTTATTTAAAAAGTCAGCCAGTGTGATGTATGATGAGGACGACATGCTTTGCAGCTATCTGGGTAAAAATCCTGGCTCCACCATTTACTAGTCCCATGATGTGACCTTGAGCAGTTACTTAATCTCTTCTTTCCCTATCTTCAAATGCATGAAAATATTGGGCTGTTGTGAGAAATAAATGAATTAATATATGGAGAGCATTTAGAACACTCCCTACTGCACAGTAAGGTCTGAATGAGGTCAACACTGCCTTCTTCATTGTCATGGTCTCATTAGATATTCAAAGGGGCCCATTAGCTCCCAAAACGTTAAGAACCACTTGTGTAGGCAAAGCTCCCATTAAAGTGAGAAGTCTAGAACAGCTGAGTTGGGGCCAGAATTAGCCTTCTTCTGCAGGGTCTTCCTCTCACTATGGCAGCTGGTGGGGGCCACAGGGTGAGGTTGTCATCAATGCCAGGAAGTTCTACTCACATTGTCTCTACTAAGAATTTCCATTGGTTTGAATTTCCCCTAGCTTCTTAAATGGAGGAAATCCTAGCACGACTTCTTTTAAACACAAGTTTCCTGATACATGAAGTTAAAAAGATACCATTTGATTTTGAAAACACAGTTCACATCAATTGGGTACTTCAAAAACTGTGTAAATAGGTCTTTCTGTGTTTTGCTCAGCAAATCCTAAAATTCATAGAATTTTCTACCTGAAGGCATTACCAAATGTTTCTGTTTGGTCACATTAGTAGTTATGGCAATGCATTGGAAAGGTTAAGTCCCTGGAATGATCTGAGGCAAAAATGCATATGGAAGCAGCTAGCTCAAAAGTCACATTTGAGACGTTCAATAAATAGAAGTTGACTGGGTGTAGCATGTAGCAGGAAAAGTTGTGTGGATAAACCCCACCCTGGACGTTAGATGCATCGTTCACCCCCTTGGGCCTCCGTTTTCTCATCCATAAAATAAAGGGGACTGGGAGAGATGACCTGTTAGGACCCTGATTTAAATTTTCTGAATTTAAGTGAGAGCCCACCAGTGCTCTGATTTCAGCTGCATTTCAATGACCTAGCTAAACCACTAGAAGGCATAAGAAGACCTGGAGACTGAGGGCATTAGCCCCGAGGGGGACAAAAAAAAGCGGTCCTGTTTCTTGCTGCTTGTGAGAAGTTTTCAATATGCTTTTCTTTTGGAATTTTCCTGTCCACTGCTCTATTAGCCAATATTTAAACTGAGTTTGGAATGAATCACTTCCCCTTTTGAGTTCCAAATGCCCAGAGTTCTGAGCTGTTTCTCTAAGTCACAGTTCTAAAAGGTTCTCCGGCTCAAGTCAAATCTACTGGCTTTGGGAAGGGAGCCTTAGATACAGTCTCTTAGGCATTCAGTAAAAAAAAGCAAGTAAAAAGGCTACTTCTAAAAATGTGTTTGTGCATTAGGAATGTGATTCTGAATGGCAAAATCAATGCTCCACCCCTAGACCCCATTCTCTGTGGGAGCCAGGCTTCACCCTTCTCCAGGAGGGGGGCCCACAAGCACAGGCCAGCATCCTCCTTCCTTGTCCCCACCGCTTGCCTGAGGCTGCCCTGGGATGTTTCCTTCAGGGCCCTCAGCTTCCCCAGGCTGCTTTAGAATTGGCACCAAATCAGAAAGAACTTTTCCTGGTGGTGATTCAGAGACTCCTCCCAGTGACTAGGGCCTTTTGAGAAGCTTGACTAATTCAAATTCATTTTTTCAGGCCAACACTGGGAACAATCCTAGAGGCTCTCCTTACAGTTTCAGGGAGGAGAGCATGACTGGGAATTCTGAGATAGGAACAAGATCACTGTACCTTGTGTCTTCTATAACTTCGTCGATCAGCTTCAACCATAATTCGGCCAACTGGTTTGCAGGAATTTTACCTTGTATCCCTGATTTTAGAGCCTCTGTGTTTGATTGCTGGAGAGTTTGGAAAGAGAGGAAATAATCGGTTAATTGTGCGTCATGCCATTAAACCTAGTAAAGGTTTAATGTTCCTTTTCAAGAAAAAATACACAGAAGACTTGACAGAAAAACCAATGCATTTAATTTTTTACGTTTAGTAATGCTCACCATAGCTCAGCACTATTTACTTTTCTTCAAAAGGCAATCAACGCTGACATCTATAAGTAACAGGGCAATCTTTCATATATCCTTGACCTTTGAAACCATGTAAATATTTTATGTATTTAAAAAGTAAATAAAATAAAACCAATAAAGATGGGAGAAGGAATCCTACCATGGAATATAAAACAGAAACAAATGAACTATATGACTACACCAAACTGATCCAAATAATTTTTGAACACAATATTTTGATGATATACTCTCAATTTAAAGAAAAAAACCATTGGGGCGCCTGGGTGGCTCAGTCGGTTAACCCATTGGGGCGCCTGGGTGGCTCAGTCGGCTGACTTCGGCTCAGGTCATGATCTCATAGTTGGTCAGTTCGAGTCCCGCATAGGGTTCTGTGTTGACCGCTCAGAGCCTGGTGCCTGCTTCAGATTTCTGCGTGTGTGTGTCTCTCTCTCTGCCCCCCCACTCACTCTCTCTGTCTCTCAAAAAAATGAATAAACGTTAAAAAGATTTGAAGAAAAGAACCATGAACATATCAAACTCTAAATTTGTTTGTTGCAGTGGTTTATCTATGGATATTAGGATTGAACAAATGAGCAAATGACGTTTCTCACTGTTGGAGAAAAGAGTTACAAATATAGAAATAGGGAAGACTAGAACAAACCTGTGACATTAGAATGGATTTGGAGTTAGGCTTATAAATTCATTGCTTTTCATATATTGTTAGATCTAGAAATAAATCACATGTGAATATGTGTGTGCATGTGCCCGTCATTAAGTCTGTCCACTGAGAAGGCCTAGAAGCAATGGCATCTAAATAGTAGTGAGCATCTAATACCCAGATCTTGGTTTTCATATGATATTCCCGCTAAGAGGAAACAGAATTCTTCAGAAAATTGGCGATTTGAGAATTAGGGCAGAGCAGTACAAGATGAGCCCAGAACATACTATTGTGTCACTTTGAGCATCTGCTGACACAGATTGAGAGAGTGCCCACCATGATCATCAAAAGTCCTGATCATGGAAAGCCCCCATGTTGTCCAGATCAGCATGGAATAAGGATAGCCTGATCAATGCTGAGGAGAAGAACAAGGAAGAAAAAGGCCTGAAGAATACCCAAAACATAATCAGAATAGAGGGGTGACCAGTTCTTTACTAATTTCCTTGAGACGGAGGACTGGAAGTTAATACCATAACCAGACTGCATGTCAGGTGAACAATTATGCTTAACTTAAACTACAATTCTCCTTCAATATCATCTTTATAATATAAAACAATATATATTTTTTAATGTTTATTCATTTATTTTGAGAGAGAAAGAGACAGGGAAGGAACATGGGGGGGGGGGGCAAGGGGCAGAAAGGGGGGGGGGGGGAGAGAATCCCAAGCAGGCTCTGTGCTGTCAGTGCAGAGAGAGACATGGAGCTCAATCTCATGAACTATGAGATCATGACCTGAGCCAAAATCAAGAGTTGGCTGTTTCAATCCATAAGAGACTCTTAAATACAGAGAACAATCTGAGGGTTGATGGGGTGGGGGATATGGGAGAGAGGAAAATGGGTTATGGGCATTGAGGAGGGCACTTGTTGGGATGAGCACTGGGTATTGTATGTAAGCAATGAACCACAGGAATCTACCCCAAAAACCAAGAGCACACTCTGCACACTGTATGTTAGCCAATTTGACAATAAATTATATTAACAAAACAAAACAAAAAAGAGTCTGCCGCTTAACGAACTGAGCCACCCAGGTGCCCCCATAAAACAATATGTTTAGATTTTGCTGTGGAATCTTAGATCAGGTAAATTCCAGGACCCCCACATGTATTGGTCTTACCCTGACAGAGGTTAGACCTTAGAAAAAATTAATACTAATATAATCTGGAAATCAAAACACTAATCACACCAATTTAGTATCTTTGACTTAGAAATATCCCAACCATGTGCCCCTCCTCATCAATATCAACTAGATGGAAAATAACAGATACCACATCTATGCCGTTTCTGCCAGAGGGAACTCCCAACCTCCAAACAAGGAAAGTTCCCTCTAGTTTACAAAAAGAGCATAAAATGTCAGGCTCTGGTTCCTCTGAGCCCACCTCTTCCCACAGTGGAGATTTTTACTCAACAATAGAGCTCTAAGGGCTGCATATTTCTATTGGCATGAACCATTCTCCACACCACTCCTAACTGTGGCAGAACCTGTGGGTTGTCCTCCCACTTCGATATCCACCCCCCTCTTCCTCAGGAAGAGGACTTTTATCTGGCCTATGCCAACCCAAGCATAAGATGGCACTTCCCAGTCCCCTTAGGGTGAGATGTAGTTGTATGACTGGATTCTGGCCAATGGAAAATGAGTAGAAATCAAGTGTGTGACTTCTGGGTCTTTCCCTCCAAGGGAAAGGCCTGTGCCATCTACTTCCCCATTCCTCTTCCCTCAGGCTTGAGGGCAGGCTTAGTGGTGAGCAGCCTCAACCATGCAGACAATGACAACTCCTTAGTGATGGCAGAGCAACAAGAGGGAAGGAGTGCATGTCCCCAACATCTCTGAACCTCCATGCCAGCCTTGGATCACTGATGTCAACTGTTACTAAAGAAATAGCTCTTATCTTGCTTATCACTATATTCTGATGTCACTTACAGGGCCTACCTTGTAACTAATACATAATTCACTCTGTCCAGTGGAAAGGAAATATAGAAAAGATAAACTTACCAGCCGTTCTGCCATGGTTAGGAGAGTGTTCACCGCATCCAGGCGATGACTAATGTCCTCCCAGTATGAAGTCAGGGTAACAACTGGCTTTGTGTGGGCCCAAGGCAAGTAATAATAGTAGTTTCCTGGTGTAGAACATTGAGGGTCAGTGAACATTGGACACTTAAACAACATGTCTATTAAGAGATGTGTAAAATGGGCTACAGGTTAATCCATCCATATGCTTGGGGAATGGTTTGGGGTGATCTTATTTTTAAATTTTATCCAATGAAGCCACCAAGGGATAGACAGAAAGTTTTTTATTCATTCAACCTGTTCTGAAAATCTCTCTAAAATACCCTAGTAAGCCGAACGCAACAATTTTAGGATCTTGCAGTGGTTCAGGATCACCGATGATTACATAACACTGCAGCAGAAAATAGAGATGGGAGTTTAGATTATATGTGTTTGTACCTGAAAAGTGCTATTCTAAATATTTTTGTTGGAATTGGGGCAAGAAAAAAAATGATTTTCTATTTTGTAAAGCATGGATTCATGGGGTTTGGTATTACTTAGAACCTTACAGGGATTAACAATTACCAGCCAACTTTTTTCTAGTACATTTTATATTTTCACACTGCTTGTACAAAAATTAGGTAAAAATTATGGCAATACTGTTGGAACATTTGATCAGAACGTCTCTCTCCTTTCTACATACTCTTAAACCATTTGTTGATACCTTTACTTGCGCATTCTCATACTCCACTTTGTTATTTTATACACTAGAATGTATACTCCTTAAAAGTAGAGACTGTTTCTCATCCATGTTTGTTCAAACACAGCTATTTAATCCTCACAGGAACTCTGGAGAAGATAATGAAACTGAAGGTAAGAATTGAGTGATGCGGCTAAGGTCATAGTGCTGGAGAGTAACAGAATGAAGACCGGAAGCTTGATTTTCCAGGACCTGAGCCAGTGTCCCATCCATTTCAACTACTCAATCTAAGAGCAGTTTGGGGCTTGGTAGGGTGGAGTTGGGCAGGGTGGGAGCTGACTCTCACCAGGTGGGAACTCTGGGGACCTCAGAGTTCAGCAAGTCACCATCTTGTGATTTTACAAAACAGAGCCAGTGTGAAAGCTGAACACGGCAAGGGGGCTGGGGTTCAGACCCTGGCAAAGGGCCTGCAACTTCTTGGGTTTGACCTGTCTTGAAGGTGCTCGAACTCTAGCCACCTGTCTTCCCCATTTAATCTTTTCTTTCCACTAAGCATATGCTGAAGATAATGGCTGCCAAAGGGAGAATACGTTGGGTGCTTCTTGTCCTGTGATGCACCCACCGTAAACTTATGAGAAGAGGATGGTTAGAGGCAGTCTTACCATCAAATATGGCACGGCTGTATTGAGTAGTTGATGCCAAAGGCTTACAAGTTGTGTCAAACTTGTTGCCGTAGTTCCCAATGCTGACTTCAAACTGAATGGCCTCGCCAACGTCTTGCAACATGGTGGCTGAATGGAACACGGCAGACAGGCTATACTTCCGCCTTCGTTGGTATTTCTGTAAAGTATGGGCAGACGTAAGGCTCGGTGAAACTCCTTTTGCTCTTATTTATATGTGGGTGTCTAGCAGATGTAATTCTAAAACTAATAATTAGTATGGAATTAAATGCCAGTAGAGAATGTTCTTAAATCTAGCAGTTTTTCTTGTACTCATACAAGTGGGCAAAGATAGAAGTACCAGGATATTCACTGCAGTGTTGACTGAAATAGAAAAAAAAAAAAAAATGAAAACAATACAAATGTCTAGCAATAGGTCACTGGTTAAACAAACTATGTTACATCCATATAATGCAATAAAGTTAGTAAAAAGGTAGATTCATATGTGCAAATGTATTTTAAGTGAACTCATTAATTATATATTTTAATATTGGCATATGCATGGAGAATGTGTAGAATAGAAATAAAATTGTTGACAGTTATATTGGGAAGGTAAAAAGATTATGGCTAATCGTACTTTCTAATTTATATGTTTTTAATTTTTTGAATTGCTTGAGTATTAATTTTCTTTTTCTTCTACTTTTTAACAAATGTTTATTTATTTTTGAGAGAGAGAGAGAGAGAGAGCGTGAGGAAGGGGCAGAGAAAGAGGGGGACAGAGGATCCGAAGCAGGTTCTGCACTGGCAGCAGAGAGCCTGATGCGAGGCTCAAACTCATGAACCCTTAGATCATGACTTGAGCCGAACTCAGACGCTTAACTGACTAAGCCACCTAGGTGCTCCTTTAGTATTAATTTTCAAATAAAAAACAACAATAAAGATTTTTAATGTAAGACTTTAAAATTAACTGAATTTAGGTGAACTTATTTTCCTGTTTTCTGAAACAGAAATCAAACGTTATTTTTTCCTTTCTCTCTTTTTAAAAAAATTACTGGGGGAGCGCCTGGGGGACTCAGTCACTTAAGCATCCGACTTCGGCTCAGGTCATGATCTCACGGTTCATGGGTTCAAGCCCCGTATCGGGCTCCCACATCAGGTTCTGTGCTGACAGCTTGGAGCCTGGAGCCTGCTTCAGATTCTGCATCTCCCTCTCTCTCTGCCCCTCCCCCGTTTCCACTCTGTCTCTCTCTCTCTCGAAAATAAATAAACATTAAAAAAAAATTACTGGTTTATTGAGTGTGTGTGTGTGTGAGGGAGTTGAACATAGGGCCAAAAATGACCACACCGAGGATCTTTCAGCCTGGCAGAAATGACCATGAGCCCTTCAGGCCTTCCTTAATCCGAGCACATAAAGTCTCCTGAATCCACAGATTGCTCAGATGGCATCTCTCCTTCTTTGTGGATCATATCCTCACTGATCTTTGGGTACTCTGCCTTCTTTAGTCAAACAGAGCCGTGCAATGGTTGAAATTGCTGTACCTCATTATGTTCTAGGCGTTCTGCCACTTAATACCATCCACATCTAGACTCTGTTCCGGATCTCCATCGGTATCCAATCTCTGTAGACACTTGTCAAGGTTTGGGGTGAGAATACCAGTGGTTACACTTGTCTACATGCTTCACTAGAGGGTTCATGGAGACCCATGAGTGATAATACTCAAATTGTTTGATGAATTTCTCACTATGACAAGTTTACTTTGAAAGCCCTTAGAGAAGGAACTCCCAGATCTGGAGTCCTTCAATTTGAGATTTGGAGGCCACATTGCTATCAAACTTTGGCATATGCTGAATCTTATTGTCGTTGGATTTGCTCTTTTGCATTCCCACCTTGCTACCAATTTGTGCAGCATAATCTATGTAGCAACGTAATGACACATTTCATCTTTAAGAAGCTAACAAAAATTGGGGCACCTGGGTGGGTTGAGCGTCCGACTTCAGCTCAGGTCATGATCTCATAGTCCGTGAGTTCGAGCCCCGTGTTGGGCTCTGTGCTGACAGCTCAGAGCCTGGAACCTGTTTCAGATTCTGTGTCTCCCTCTCTCCGCCCCTTCCCCGCTCATGCTCTGTCTCTCTCTGTCTCTCAAAAATGAATAAACATTAAAAAAAATTGTTTTTAAAAAGAAGCTAACAAAAATTACGTGATCCCAGTAGGATATTTGTCAACCGATTTCCTTTTCTTTTGTTATTCATCCATACCATGGCCTTTATTCTATTAAATGTATCACAATCATGGGCAGTTCTTCTGCCTTGTATGATGTAAGAATATGTTCTTTCATTCACAGAAGTACTTGGACAACAGTATCAAAAATTTCTTTTTTCAAATTGCGGTGAAACACACATAACATAAAATTCTCCACATGAGCCATGTTTAAGTGTGCAGTTCGGTGGCCTTAGGGACATCCACATTGGTGAGCTACCATCACCACCATCTATCCACAAAACTCTGCCCATCTTATAAAATTGAAACTCTGTACCCATTAAACCCCAACTCCCCATTCCCACCTCCTTTCTGTCTCTCTGAGTTTGGCTACTCTGGGTATCTCATGTAAGTCAAATCAAACATTTGTCCTTTTGAGACTGGCTTATTTCACTTAGTTCAATGCCTTCAGTGTCTAGCCATGTGGTAGCACATGTCAGAGTTTCCTTCCTTTTTAAGACTAAAGAATTCTCCATTGTACTGTTGAAAGATAAACTGGGGCATGTTGAAAAGTTTTAAGATTTTATTTGAGCAAACACAGATTGGATTGGGCAGTGACAAAGCAGAAGCGGTTAAGAGTGCTCCACCTACAAGAGCTGAGGAAAGACTTTCAGAGAGCAAATGTGGAAGGAAGGCAAGGACATTATTTGACTGGCGCTGGCTTAAGTGGTTGCATTATTTGGGAAAGTCTAGTTGGTTATTTGCGCTTCATTGTCCTTTGGTTTTGATTTCTTAACCTGGAAGCATTTACAGGCCTAAGTTCTGGTTTGCTTATGTAGGCTGCCCAGGCATTACGGCCACTTCTGTCTAATGGCATCCTTGTTTAATAAGTTTAGCAGTGTGTATATACCACATTGGTCTGTCCATTCATCTATCGAAGGATTGCTATCAATGGACGGCTTCTATCTTTTGGTTATTATGAATAATGCTGCTATACACATGGGTGTACAAATATCCACTTGAGTCCCTGCTTTCAATTGTTTTGGGTCTATACACAGCAGTGGATTTTGGAATCACATGGCAATTCTACTTTTAACTTCTTGAGGACTGTTTTAAGAACATCTGACAGGGACTGTAGTTTGTTGTCTTGAAGAACCACAGGACGTGCCACTATTACAAAGTCTCTGTTTTGGTTAAAAGGATTTTTGACATGGTACAAGGGAAACCCTCAATAGGATTTCATCAGAAATCCTTCTGAGTTTCAATCTTTCTTGAAAGTCTTTCCAAAACATTGGTTTGAAAACTTAGCTGCGTACTGAATCACCTGAAGGGCTTTGAAATATCCTTATAGCTGGGTGCCACATCCCAGAGACTGCCTAGCACTGTGAATTTAAAATTTTTCCTACTTACATTAGTCCACCGTCACTTTGGCAGAGAGGGGGTTGGAGACTTTTATCGCTTGTCAGGAGTCCCTTTATCCACACCTAAGCCTCCTGAACTATCCATGGTTCAGGAATGCTGTGGAAATTCTGGGTTTGGTTTAAATTGTGTGAAAATTAGAAAGCAGGAAGTTATTTGTATTAGTCAGAACTTCTATATACAGCATAACTTCTTTGTAAACCATCTGGGATGATCTAAGAGAAGGGAAGGAGCAAAAATATGAGACATAATTTGGGGCCTAAGTCAGGGCCCCCCCCAAATGACCAGCATTTAAGCTGGTGTCATCTGCTAATACAGAGGGTGCAGAGAAGAGAGAAAGTGCATGGGGAGGCTGTGGAAGGGGTGGGGATGCCACTTCCGGCTGGGCTGGCTCTGCCTTGCACACCTCTACGTGGCCACGATTCCATTAGATCTCCCTGGGTTTTCCTGAGCATAGCTCGCAGTCACCTGCACCCTGGTAGCACCCTCACCCTGAAGAGTTTGAGCTCTAAGACAGTAATTTGGGTTTTGGCCATCACCACACCTCCCAACAGAGCGGCACACTCTGTGAGCAAGCCGCTCAAGATGGAGCTGCAAACTGGGTCGCTTCACAGGTCCAAACTCCACAAGGGGCAGGGGATCTACATCTGCTCACCTGCCCCAGAGCCAGGCTCTGGACTGTGAAGTCTAGAATTCTGCCCTCCCCCCAGCCCTTTCTCACTTCCCCTGTGCCTCAGGGCTCAAAGAGGGGGAGAGAAGAAGAAACAAACAACAAAGTTTAGAAAAGTCAGGAGCCTCAGCTTTTGTTCCCTGTGTTGCCTTTGGGCAAAACTGCTCATAATGGGGAAAGTTAAAGAATGTAAATTATAATCTACTGAACACTGACGGATGTTTCTTTGACTTTGTAGGGCCTTGGGGCTCTCTTTCCAATCATCAAAGACCGGTGTGTGTGGTAGATGCAGGTAGTATCAGAGTTTTAGGAGTAAATCTGGAGAAGGTGTGATTTTTGTCAAGCAGAATACTGAAAAAGGGGTAACAAGTAACAGCTCTTAAAAGTGGCTGGGGGACCACCAGGCGTGGGACATTAAGGATCAGTGACAAGGAGACTGTGCCAAAGAAAACTGCCCGACTTGCCACCTTTGGTCTATTTACTAAAGGCGGCTGACAACTAGCGGAGCTGGTGGAAGAATCTGAACGTGTTATTTCAAGCAATATTTGTTGAGCACTTACGTGGGCCAGACGAATGGGAGAACTCAAGGAGGTTCTAATTGAGCAGAAGACAGAACGCGTGTTCATAAAATGGTCCCAAAACATGTTAGGTCACACACGAGAAGACTGGGAAGGAGTAGGGTGGAAGTGGTCTAGGAACAGATCCCAGATGGTGGAGACAAAACGATGGCGTCCTTTAGTGACTGGGCAGAGGTTTCAGAAGCCAGCAGGTGTCTGAATAGAACTGGGATGCCACGCTTCATCTTCTACCTGCCTGATTCCTTAGGGAGGTGGCCACAGGTGGAACCCAGCTGCATCTCTTCAAGGGTCTCTCGACTGGAGCCAGTTCAGCTCTAAGGAGGCGGGGCAGCTCTATGGCGACTGAGTAGGAAAAATTCACTCTCCCTCCTGTGTTCCTCCTTTACTCTCGCAGGACTACCACACTCCGAACACTTCTGATACCAGACGTGTAGTGGATTTTCCCACAGCACGCAATTCTGCAACACCAGTTGGGTGTCCTACAGGTGAACTCAATTCTGACACTATCTACCCAGAGACAGAACGTCTGAGTCCCACAAGACTGCCCCATCCCCACTTCAGATCCCTGTCGAAAGTCCAGGTTCTGATTGATCGGGTATAAATTGGAGGCTCCCATGACTTCCTCCTCAGAGTTGAGTAACTTGCTAGAGCAGCTCACAAAACTTGGGAAAGCAGTTTACTTACTGGTTACCAGTTTATTATAACAGGATATGATAAAGGCTACAGGTGGGCATCCAGATGGAACTGCTGCATAGGACAAGGTATGTGGCGGGGACACGGAGCCTCCACGTCCTCTCTGGGCACAACACTCTCCCCAAACATGCATGTATTCACATCCCAGAAGCTCTCTGAATCCTGTATCTTGGGGATTTTGTATGGAGGTTTCATCACATAAGTGTGATGGATCATTAACTCAATTTCTAGCCCCTCTCGGGAGAACAGGGGGTAAGGCAGAAAGTTCCAAGCTTCTAATCATGGCTTGGTCTTTCTCATGAGCAGCTTCAAACGAGGAGCCCATAAGAGTCACCTCACTAGAACAAAAGACTCACCTACCACCCAGGAAATCCCAAGAGATTTAGGAGCTCAGCATCAGGAACCAGAGTCAAAGAGCAAATACTAGCACTATGATTTCACAGCAACCAAGTCGCCCTCTTGAACATGACCAGAAATTTCATTATTTGCGTATGACCTGGAACATGGGATCTTTGGAAATGGGAAGAGGGTCAGGATCATCTTCGAGGCCGATGGTTCCCGGTGGTTACACAAATCTGCTCATCTCACTCTCTTACCAGGCTCCTGGTTGCCTGCACTGGGGCTGTGTCTTCAGAATCTCAGCTCCTCTCCTGCTTTTTAATGTTACTGGGATTTTAGTTTATAGATTTCGTTTTTGCTTTTATTAAATTTATGACAGAAGACATTTTGCTCTCTGGGTTTAATTATTTGGATCAAAGAAAAGTAACTTTGTTTTCTATTTCAGTTTATAAAAAGCTGTTCTTTTATACTGTTGACATATACTGTGGTGACTGTATACCGTTGGCTCTTTGTTTTTTGAGTTTCTTTTTGGTTTTATTTTTTACTAAATCTATGACACAGGCTTCTTTGCCTGTATGTATTTAATTATTTGGAGTAAAAAAGAAAAAAGAATTCAGTTTTGCATTCTAGCTACCATACTTTGTTGAGTCTCTTCCTATCCCTTCCCTCTCCCCCTGTCTACTACGAGTGCTTAAAATAAAAAGAAAGGCCACGAACTTAAATTCTGTTCTGGTGACAGCACAAAGTAAAGAGGCACTGTAATTGCTGAGAACCCATGGCCGCATTTCTGCCTAAACCCAAGTTGCAGCTGGACTCTTCAAGAGCCAATCTATAACAACTCAAGTCCAGAACCACCCATGCCATACCATATGTCTCCATAGAGGCCTTTGGGGTTTTTTTAGCTATTTTCTTGCACGATCCTGGCAGTAAATGGCATGTAAGCTGCTCCACTTTCCCACCCACCCTCTCTTCTTTTTCCTTTTTCTAAATTTGTTCTTAAGATGTGTTATGATTCCTCACCTTCAGAATTGATGGTGGTATGGGGTGGATAGAAAGACTCACACCAGGATCTTATTGACCGGGGGAATTTGTTTTGGCTCTGTGTCTCTTTAACAAGTAAACAACCAAAACAAAATGAGTATACATTACATGATCCCACCACATACACTTCTTATAGAGATTCGTCTTGATTTATGACCTCGTCTGCAGAAGCAAGTTTGGAAAAGTCAGGATAAGTCCAGCACTCAAGGTCTTCAAGGGTCCCCTGTTGTTACTATGTTATGGTAGATTTATCATTTGCAAGGATTATGTTCCTGAGATCATAGCAAATCCCAAAAGTCAATAATGTCACAATATTCTATCATTACCCCCATGAAATGTAACAAAGTAACTGAAAACTCTGGGGGACTGCTTCAGACCCTATGTAAGAGTTGTGCACCGGGGCACCTGGGTGGCTCAGTCGGTTAAGCAGCCGACTTCGGCTCAGGTCATGATCTCGTGGTCTGTGAGTTCGAGCCCCGCGTCGGGCTCTGTGCTGACAGCTCAGAGCCTGGAGCCTGTTTCAGATTCTGTGTCTCCCTCTCTCTGACCCTCCCCTGTTCATGCTCTGTCTCTCCCTGTCTCAAAAACAAATAAAACGTTAAAAAAGATTAAAAAAAAAAAAAGAGTTGTGCACCGGTGTCAGGAATAGAGAAGCACAGAGCCTCACTCTCATGGACATGCAGACTGGGTGATGGCTAGGTGCACTGACCAGCACTCACACACCTGCTTTTCTGCACACCTGACTCAATTTCTCACCTCAGCAAAATCACTCCTCGCTACACATCAGAAACTCCGGGATAACTCAAGAGTGGTCAACACCATTAACGCTAAATCCAAGAATGGCATTATGGCACCATTGGTGGCATGATATAAGTCGCAAATGGTATTATTTATGTGTCTGTATATCAGTGGGAATAGGTAGGATGACAAGGAGTAGAGTGATGGAGAGACACTTGATAATTTCTTGAAGACTTATCTCCCAAGAGTTCTTAACCTAATCTGGCCTTTATATCCACTTGTTTGATAGGCTGATTCAGGAAATAGAAGCAAGTGCCCTAGAATTTTTTATTGGATACATTAATGTATAGAAACTGGGAAAACTATGACTTAAAATTTCTAAGCAGTTTCTGATTCTAGGAGTTGAGATATGAATTGACATTCAAGGCAGACCATTGCTTTGCTTAGAAAACTTCTTTGGATGGACCTTTAACTATAATACAAAACACACACCTACCGGGGTTCTTTTCACCATTTAAATAACCTGACTTCAACTGTTCCATTTGGTCACATGCACTGTTAAGTGTATGTTTTAGCCAGAACTATGTTATAATCTGTGCTCGTAGAGGGGGGAGAAGTGATCCTTTCCCTGTGAGAACTTGGACTGATGCCCTGTGGCTTGCCGGTGGTAGGTGTAAGGTTCCTTCCTGAGGCTGAGGGGTGGAGACAGAGGTAACCTGTGAAAGAATGTGTGGCCCAGTCTTCTCTTACAGGGGAAGACACAGGCGCTGGATTGAAATCTGTGTGGCTCATGAATAACTGGACTCCTAATGTTCCAAACACGCCAGGACCGAAAAATCCAGAATATACTGCTTTGGACTCTAACCTCCTAATGTTGGCTTCTTGGGAGTCCATGAACAAGGCTACAATGGTCTGGGGGAGAAGGGAGAGTTTCCTCTAAAGGGAGTAGATATTTTCCTTGTCACTCATCCTGAAAGGGGCAAATCTCACAACAGGCAGACATGAAACTCCTAGAAAGGAGAAGGCCTTGTTTGGCTGGGAATTCATAGCACTTGACACGGACGTTGAGGTGGCCATGTGTACAGGGTGGTGTTGGGAATAGGGGCAGGTGGGGACCCGAGCCCTGCCACAGTAAGCAGGCTAGAGAGAGGCAGGGAGGCCAACTGCAACAGACCCAGAAAGCTGGTCTGAGCCCAGAGCTTTGAGATTAGCCATTTCAAGTTACTCATTTCACGGTTTCCCTACTCTTACTGGAGGTAAAAGTTTTTCTAAAATTGCCGTTTGGTTTCCGACGTAATGTGGAGACATAAGAGAAGGGTCTATCCCCTGCCTGGGACGGAGGGGAAGGTGAAGGAGACAGCTTCAAGAAGCTTGTTGGGTCAGGGGTGGAATCCAGCAAAGAGTGGCCCTGGGCACGGAGCCATAAGTAAGCTGGATGCTCTGGCAAACAGTTCAGATTTCTGGAACACATAAGCATCAACCCGGGATTCTCAGAAATAGGTGGGGGAAGATGTGGTGTACACATACAAAATGGAATATTATTCAGTCATGAGAAAGAAGGAAATCCTGTCATTTGTGACAACATGGACGGACCTGGAGGGCATCAAGCTAAGTGAGATAAGCCAGACCGAGAAAGACACTGTATGATATCACTTATACGTGGAATCTAAAAATGTCAAACTCTGGGGCGCCTGGGTGGCTCAGTCGGTTAAGCGTCTGACTTCAGCTCAGGTCACGATCTCACGGTCCGTGAGTTCGAGCCCCGCATCGGGCTCTGGGCTGATGGCTCAGAGCCTGGAGCCTGTTTCAGATTCTGTGCCTCCCTCTCTCTCTGCCCTCCCCCATTCATGCTCTGTCTCTCTCTGTCTCAAAAAATAAATAAACGTTAAAAAAAATTTTTTTAAAAGTCAAACTCATAAAGACAGAGAGTAGAAGGGCAGTTACCAGGGGTTGGGGAATTGGGAAGATGTTGGTCAAAGTGTACAAACTTGTAGTTAGAAGACAAATTCTGGAGATGTAATGCAGTGCGTAGTGATTATAGTCAACGATGTCATATTACATGCCTCAAAGTTGCTGACAGACTAGATCTGGAGTGTTCTCACCACAAAAAAGAAATGATAATTATGTGACATGATGGCAGTGTTAGCTAACACTACAGTGGTAATCATATTGCAATATGTAAGTATACCAAATCAACACACCATGTACCTTAAACTTACACAGTGCTATGTGTTAATTTTTTAGAAGTCAAAAAATAAAAATATTAATAAACTAGCATATTTATTTTTAAAACTCATAATAACGGTATAGGATGTGTTGGAAATGATTCAGTGGGCAACAGAGACAGGGCTAACTAAATATTGGGTTATCCATCACATATGTTAATAAATCTGTATTGCAGATGTCAATTAATTGACAAGGAAAAAAAATGAGCATTTTACAGCTTAATGATAGTAATATTCTTCTTCTGGGATTTATTACCTTGAGTTAGTAACACTGGCATTT